>NC_132987.1:84215000-84840000 GCF_048564905.1 Vicugna pacos | reverse complement strand
TCATACTGGATAGCTCAGGGAACTATATTCAATATCTTGTAATAACTTATGATAAAAAATATGAAAACAAATATATGTATGTTCACATATGATTGAAACATTATGCTGTACACCTGAAATTGACACAACATTGTAAACTGACTATATTTCAATTAAAAAATATATATATAAACATATATGCACCCAATACAGGATCACGTAAATATATGAAGAATATTCTAACAGAAGAACCTGATATTTACACAGTAAGAGTAGGGGGTTTTGCATCATCTGTCCATTGACATTGAGAAATTCATTAAAGCAGTTCTGCTCTTAAATGATACAATGGCTCAATTAGACTTAATAGAAATCTACAGGGCATCACATCCAAAAAGAGCTGAATAAACATTCTTTGCGGTGTACTTTGAATGTTCTCCAGGATATATCACATGGTAGGCTACAAAACAAGTCTCAACAAATTTAAGAGGATAGAAATTGTATCAAGCATTTTTCCTGGCCACAATGGTATAAAACTAGAAATCAATTATAGAAACAAAACGGTAAAAGAAAAAACATGGGATGACTAAACCACATGCTATTGAAAAAAAAAAAAGAGAGAGAGCCAATGAAGAAATCAATAAGGAAATTAGAAAAATACCTTGAGACAAATGAAAATGAAGGCACAACATGCCAAAACCTATGGGATGCAGCAAAAGCTGTTCTAAGAGGGAGGTTTATAGCAATAAAAGTCTACCTCAAGAAACAAACAAAAATTTAACTAAACAACCTAGCCTAACACTTAAAAGAATTAGAAAATAAGATCAAATGAAGCCTAAAGTCAGTAGAAGGAAGGAAATAATGAAGATTAGAGAGAAATTAAATAAAATAGACATCAAAATACAATAGAAAAGATTAACAAAATCAGAAGGTAGTTTTTTGAACAGATAAAGTTGAAAAACCTTCAGCTACGTTCACCTATGAAGAAAAGAAAGAAGGCCCAAACAAACAAAATAAAAAAAGCAAAAGGAGATATTACAACCAATACCACAGAGGATTTTTTTTACAAAAAATGTCATAAGAAAACACTATGAACAGATTTATGCCCACAAGCAGGACAACCTAGAATAAACGGACAAATTTCTAGAAATATAAACCTAGACTGAATCAAAAAGAAACACAATTTGAACAGACTGATCACTCATAGTAAAATAGAATTTGTAATTTAAAAAAAAAAACCTCTCAGCAAACAAAAGTTCAAGACCACATGGCTTCACAAGGGAATAATGCCAAAAATAGAGGGAAAAATTAGTACTTATCTTCCTCAAACGATTCCAAACAATGCAAATGGAAGGGATACTCCCAAATTCACTATACGAGGTGACCATTACCCTGATATCAAAACCAAAGACATTACAAAAAAAAAGAGAAAATTATAGGCAAATATCTTTGATGAATATAGATATAAAAATCCTCAGTAAAACATTAGAAAACAAAATTCAACAATATATAAAAAGGCTCATATACCATTATCAATTTGGATTTTTTTCTAGTGTCACAAGCATTTTTCAACATCGGCAAATCAGTCACTGTGATACACCACATTAACAAAAGGAAGGGTAAAAATCACATGACCATCTCAATAGATGCAGAAAAAACATTTAACAAGATTCAACATATATTTATGGTAAAAACTCTCATCTAAGTGGGCAAAGAGGGAACATACTCAACAGAGTGAAGACCATTTATGTTAAACTCAGAGATAACATTGTACTCAGTGGTGAAATGCTGAAAGTCTTTCTTCCAAATTCAGGAACAAGACAATGATGCACACTCTCACCAATTCTATTGAACATAATATTGAACATCCTAGCCACAGCAATGAGACAAGAAAAAGATATAAAAAGGCATCCAAATGGAAAGAAAGAAGTAAAACTGTCACTATATATAGATGACATGATATTACATATAGAAAACTCTATGTCTCCACCAAAAAACGATTAGAACTAATAAATGAATTAAGCAATATTGGAGGATACAAAATTAATATATAGAAATAGGTTGCTTTTCTATGCACTAATACTTAAATATCAAGAAAAAAAGTTTTTTAAAATTCTGTTCAAAAGCCACAGCAAAAAGAATACCTAGGAATAAACTTAACTAAGGAAGGGAAATACCTATATTATGAAAAGTATAAAACACTGATTCAGAGAAGTGGAAAGTTATCCGGTATTTTTGGATTGGAAGAATTAATAATGATAAAGTGGCCATGTTACCCAATGCAAACCACATGTTTAATGAATTCCATAACAAAATAGCCACATTTTTCACAGAACTAGAGCAAATAATCCTAAAATTAACATAGAACCACAAAGATTCCAAATTGTCAAGGAAATCCTGAGAAAAAAAGAACAAAGCTGGAACTTCCCAGGCTTCAGACAATACTACAAAGTTAAAATAAACAAAACAGTGTGATAGTGACACAAAAATAGACACACTGATCAATGAAACAAAATAGAAAACCCAGAAATAAACTTGTGCAACTGTGGCTCACTAATCTACAACACAGGAGGCAAGAATATACAATGGAGAAAAGATAGTCTCTTCAACAAGTGATGCTGGGAAAACTGAAATTAGAACTTTCCCTCATACCATATACAAAAATAAACTCAAAATAGTTTAAAGACCTAAATATAAGACCTGAAATATAAAAACCTTAGAGGAGAACACAGGTAAAACATTCTTTGATATAAATTAGAACAGTATTTTTTTTGGATCTCTCTCCTAAGTCAAAAGAAATACAAACAAAAATAAACAAATAGGACCTAGTTAAACTTAAAAGCTTTTTTGCTCAGCAAAAAAAAAACAGTTGATAAAATGAAAAGACAACCTATGAAATGGGAGAAACATTAGCAAATATATGACCAATAAGGGGTTAATATCCAAACTATATAAACAACACATACAAATCAATATTTTAAAAAAAACCAACCTATTCAAAACTTGTGCAGAAGACTGGATGGAATACATATTTTTTCAAAAGACATACTGCTGGCTAACAGGCAAATGAGAAGAAGCACAACATCACTAATTATTAGAAAAATGCAAATAAAAACAATGAGATATCACCTCATATTCAGCATAAGAGCTATCATCAAAAATTAGTCAAATATCAACTTTAAAATTTTCTAACTGCCACTATGGAAAACAGTATGGAAATTCCTCAAAAAACTAAAAATAGAACTACCATGTGATCCAGAAATTCCAGTCTGGGTATAGATCCAAAGAAAACACAAACACTAATTCAAAAAGTTACATATACCCAGGTGTTCATAGGAGCACTATTTACAACAGACAAAATATGGAAGAAACCCATGTGCCCATCAATAGACTAACTGATGAAGAAGATTGGCATGCATGTGTGTGTACGTACACACACACATACACACAGTGGAATACTACCCATAAAAAAGTATGAAATTCTGCAACATGATGGACCTAGAGAATATTATGCTTTGTGAAATAAGTCAGAAAGAGAAAGACAAATACTATGTGATATCACTTTTATGTGGAATCTAAAAAATAATACAAACAAATGTACATGCAAAACAGAAGCAAATTCAGAAAATAAACTAGTGGTTACCAAAGTAGAGTGGGAAGGTGTGAGGGACAAATTAAGGGTGTGAGTTTAAGAGACACAAACTACTAAGTATAAAATACATAAGCAACAAAGATATACTGTATAACACAGGGACTTTCAGTCATATTGTAATACTTTTAATGAATTATCTGTAAAAATACTGAACCACTATGTGTAGGATTGATGCTAATATAATACCATAAATCAACTATATTTCAATAAAATATAAACATATTAATGTAATAAATAATACCAATACTTCTCAAACTCTTCCAAAAACAGAAGAGGAGGGAGCATTTCCAAACTTATTTTACAAGGCCAACAATTCTCTGAACCAAAAATGAACAAAAACTGCACAAGAAAAGATAGTAACAGGTTAATATTCCTGATGAACACAAATGAAAAATCCTCAAAATATATTAGCAAATTGAATTCAATAATACATTAAAAGGATCATATAAAATGAACAAGTGGGATATATTCAAGGGATGCAAAGGTGGTTCTACATCCACAAACTGACCAGTGTGATAAACCACATTAAAATAACAAAGGATAATTACAAAATAATAACCTCAGTCGATGTAGAAAAAGCATTTAACAAAATTCAAAACCCATTTATGATTAAAAACTCTAAACAAGGTCATATAGATGGAATGTGCCTCAATATAATGAAAGGTCATATATGATAAGCCCACAGCTAACGACATTAAACAGCGAAAATCCGAAGTTTTTCCTCTAACATTACTGCATTGATCACAGTAATAGAAATCCTAGCCAGAGCAATTAGAGAATAAAAAGAAATAAAAGGTTCCAAATCTGAAGAGAAGTATAAAATGGCATTATTTTCAGATAAAATAGTATTACATCTAGAAAACCTAAAAGATTCCATCCCCAAACTGTTAGAATTAAAAGACAATTCAGTAAAGCTGACAATACAAAATCAATATACAAAAATCAATTACATTTCTATGCACTAATAACAGAGAAATTAAGAAATAAATCTCACTTGCAAATGCATCAAATAGAATAAAATACATAGGAATATATTAAAGCAAGAAAGTGAAAGAACTACAAACTGGAAACTATAAGAAACTGATGAAAACAATTTTAAAAAGACACAAATAAGTGGAAAGATGCCCTGGGCTCATGGACTAGAAGAATTAATATTTTTAGAAGTCCTAGGCTTATTCAACAACTTGTAATAAACTATAATGGAAAAAAATCTAAAAAGAGTACATGTATGTATATATAACTGAATCACTTTGCTGTACACCTGAAACTAACACAACATTGTAAATCAACCCAAACGATACACTTACATTCTAGTAGGGAAAAGAGAAATTTTAAAAGTCAGTAAACTAAATAGTAATAAGTATTATAAATGGGGAAGACTCTTCTGTCTTTACCCAGTCTATAAGTTAGGACACTATGAGGATCAGCTGTAAGAATCTCAATTCTGCTCTTCCTATTCTTTCTTTTTATGTGACTCAATCCATTTTTATGACTTTCATAAGCATCAATATGAAGATGATTCCAGCTCTGACATCTTCCTCAATCTCTAGATTCATGTATCCAAGCGACAAGCAGAACACAATTATTTGAATGCCTCAAAGACATTCAAGTTTAATATTATCAAAAGCAACTTTAAAATTTTCTAAAAAAAATGGTTTTCCTCAGTCTTCTCCATTTTGAAGATAGCTTCTTCCAACCAGTTATTCAAGGAGGAAATTAGAAGCAAATCCTTTTCTTCTAATGCTTTTCTATCCAAACTTTCACAGGACTGTCAACTTGTCTCTGAAATATCTGAAATGTTCCCATATCTCTCCATTTACACTAATTCATACAATTCCATTCTGCCATCATCTCTCACCTGAATGATATAAATAGCTTTGACTGATCTCTCTTACTGTTATCCTTATATATCTTTATAATTTTTCTTCAGAATCCATTATTTAAAATAGTACTAAGATGTATATTCTAAAGTGGGTGGTTTTCTCATCATGACATTTGCATTTCAGGTAAACAACTTTTTCTTCTTTTTTAGCTGTTTTATGAAAATTTAACTTTATATTTCTTAGTATCAGTTTTACACATATTAACCAACTCTAAGTTATAGTTAATGAACATTTATCTATTTATTTAAATACTTCATCACTTCTCTCATCCTTGTAGTAATTTCCAGAATATACAAATAGTCATACAACTTAATAGCAAAAAAAAAACAAACAACCCAATCCAAAAATGGGCAGGGGACCTAAACAAGCAATTCTCCAATAAAGACATGCAAGGGTCAATAGGCACATGAAAAAATATTCAGTATCACTAGTTATCAGAGAAATGCAAATCAAAACTACAATGAGGTATCACCTCACACCAGTCAGAATGGCCATCATTCAGAAGTCCACAAATGATAAATGCTAGAAAGGGTGTGGAAAAAAGGGAACCCTCCTACACTGTTGGTGGGAATGCAGTTTGGTGTAGCCATTATGTAAAACAGTATGAAGATTCTCAAAAAACTAGAAATAGACTTACCATATGATCTAGCAATCCCACTCCTGGGCATATACCCGGAGGGAACTCTAATTCAAAAAGAATCATGCAGCCCAATGTTCATAGCAACACCATTTACAATAGCCAAGACATGAAAACAACCTAACTGTCCATCAACAGATGACTGGATAAAGAAGATGTGGTTTGTTTATACAATGGAATACTACTCAGCCATAAAAAAGAATAAAATAATGCCATTTGCAGCAACACAGATGGACTTGGAGATCATCATTTGAAGTAAGTCAGAAAGAGAAAGAAAAATACCATATGATATCACTCATATGTGGCATCTTAAAAAAAAAGGAAAAAAGACACTAATAAACTCATCTACAAAAGAGAAAGAGACCCAGAGACATAGTAACCAATCTTATGGTTACCAGGGGAAAGGGGATTGGGAAGGATAAATTGGGAGTTCGAGATTTGCAAATACTAACTGGTATATATAAAAACAGATAAAAAATAAATTTCTTCTGTATAGCACAGAGAAATATACTCAATATCTTATAGTAACCTATAATGAAAAAGAATGTGAAAATGAATATATTTGTGTATATGTATGACTGAGACATTATGTTGATCACTAGAAATTGACATATTGTAACAGAATACTTCAATTAAAAGAAAGTTTAATGGACCAAATTAAAAAAAATTATTAACCATTTCCTCAATTGGAACTCAACTCCATTAAATAAGCTTTTGCTATTTTTTTTTTTATCCTAAAGACCTTTTCCTGGTGCCTGACATCCTCCTGCGCTAGACTGGAGAGGTGGTTCTCTAACCCCAGTGTTCAGCTGTCCTGCTGACAATTCCCTTTACTTATTCCTGGTGTCTTATACTCTGTCTCCAAGCTCCCTATACTGCCCTTCATGGTTCAGGCTCTCATTTTGCTTCTAAATCTTGACTGCCTCATTGCGAGTCAAAATTTGAAATCTAGATGTGTTGGAAATAATCTTTGTTCTTTCCCCACACAAGATTAATTGTTTGGTTTCTATAGAATCCTATATTTGAAATAAGTTTCCTTTGTAACACTAAAGGCATTCCTTTACATTCTGGTAAGCAGTGTTGCTTTTGAGAAATTAAATGTAATTTTGGTTCCCATTTCTTTGTTGTCTCTCTGGAAACTTTTAGTTTTATTTATCACTGGCATCATAAAATCTCGGGAAAAAAATCTTTTCATGTTTTTTCTTTCATTTATTTTTTTACGTAATAGTAGATGATTTTTTCTTTCCTACTTGCCTGCTTGGCTCTCTTTTATTTGTCTCTTTTTAAAAATTTTTTTATTTCTTATTCCTTCCCTCTTCCATCCCTTCCCATTTCCATACTTTACTTGTTCATTCCTTTCCTTCTCTTTTCCATCTCTTCCTTTTACTTCCATCCTTCCCTCCCCTTTCCATGACTCCTCTTCCTTTCCTCTATTCATGTACCTACCACCTCTCCCCTCCTCATTTCTGGACTCCCTCTCTCCTCTTAATTTCTTTCAGACTTAAATATTCAAAGCTTTACTTCAACAAAGACAAACCTGAGAGTACAAAACAGACACAATTCACATAGAAAAAAACAGAATAAATAAACTTAATTACCATTTTTCAGATTAAGTTGTTCTCCTAGCATCCTATAAAAGTCATTAACATATTAGAAAAATCATCATGAACTCACAGATTTTAAAGTGTTTCATCAGCAGAAATCCATTATACTTCCTATCCATTTTGATGCCAAAGTTGTCTCATCTTTAGCTAGTAGGAATTGAACTCAAAATTTTCAGTATGAGTCCTGAGTCCTTCTGATATGACCGCAGCAGCCTCTGATACATTTCTCATTCTCTAGTACAAGATGTCTAGGGTACTCTTGTGCACTTCCTGCCTTAGAATGGGAATTAGACATTTTTCCAGAGGCGCCCTCCCTGTAAGACTAGTTCACTAGATTCTAGTCTATATTTCCTTCAATTCTCTTCAAACATAAGAAAATATTTCTTACACAAATTGTAGCATACAAAAAAACTTACATACTCAGACACACACATACACTTTGTGCCCTAATTTCCTTTCTTTAGAATTGAGATTGTCAGTTATGTGGAAGTACAGGTCATTTTTCCTTAACTTGGAGACTATTACTTTTGTTTTAGGTTTTTTGTAATTTTTTTAATGGAGGTAGTGGGAATTGAATCCAGGACCTCTTCCATGCTAAGCATGTGCTCTAGCACTGAGCTACACCCACCCTGAAGACTATGACTTTTACATTTACTAGGACATATCTTAGAGTTTCATTTTCTGGAACAATTATCACCAGTATGTTTTAAAATGTATATTAAAGTCAGTTATTCTCCAAATTTTTCTTGGATCATAATTTTAAACATTATTTCTAATGCATCATTTCTTTTAATTATTAGGTATATGCTTTATTATTTGCTTTTGTGTGAGATGTATCACCTTGCTAATTTTCCATACAATCAGACTCTTTTTTACTTTTTAATTATATTTTATTTACAGTATTATATTAGTTTCATGGTACAACATATTAAATACTTTTTAGATTATGCACCATTTAAAGTTGTTATAAAATATCCCTGTGCTGTACAATGTATCCTTGAAGCTTACCTCTTTTATATACAGTAGTTTGTATCTCTTAATCTTTATCCACTTACATCTTCCCACTGGTAACCACAGTTTGATCTCTGCATCTGTGAATCTGTTTCTGTTTTGTTATATCCATGTGTTTATTTATTAAATTCCACATATAAGTGGTAACTACAGTATCTCTCTTTCTCTGTCTGGCTTATATCACTAAGTATAATACCCTCTAGGTCCATCCATGTTGCAAAAGGCAGAATTTCATTCCCCTTTGTAGCTGAGTAATACTCCATTGTATGTATGTATATATATACACACACACATACACATACACACACACACAAACACACACACACGTCACACCCTTTTAACCATTCATCTGTGGATGGGCACTTAAGAGGCTTCCGTATCCTGGCTACTGTAAATAATGCTGCTATGAACATTGAAGTGCACAGAGCTTTTCTAATTAGTATTTGTGTTTTTCTCAGATACATACCCAGAAGTTGAATTGCTCGATCATATGGTAGTTCTATTTTTAGTTTTTTGAGGACTCTACATACTGTTTTCCATAGCAGCTACACCAATTTACATTCACACCAATAATGTACAAAGCTTCCCTTTTCTCCACATCCTTACCAACATTTATTATTTGTAGACTTTTTGATGACAGCATTCTGACAGGTGTAGGTGATATCTCATTGTGGTTTTGAACTGCATTTCCTGATAATTAGTGATACTGAGCATCTTTTCTAGTGTTTCCTGGCCATTTGTACACCATCTTTGAAAAACTGTCCATTCATATATTTTGCCCATTTTTTAACCATGTTGTTTTGCTGTTGCTGTTGTTGTTGAGTTTTATGAGCTATTTATATATTCTGCATATCAACTTTTTACCAGCATATCACTCGCAAATATATTCTTTCACTCAGTAAATTGTCTTTTGTTTTGTTGACTGCTTTGCTATGTAAAAGCCTTTAAGTTTAATTAGGTACCATGTGTTTATTTTTTCTTTTGTTTCCTTTGCCTGAGAAGACAGACCCAAAAATATATTGCTATGATCTACGTACAAGAGCATTCTTCCTGTGTTATCTTCCAGAAGTTTTATGGTTTTCAGTCTTACATTTAAGCCTTTAATCCATTTTCAGTTTATTTTTGTATATGGTGTGAAAAAATGTTCTAATTGCTTATATATGTAGCTTTCCAGTTTTCCCAGCACCACTATCTGAAAAGACTATTTATATCCTGTGTATTCTTGCCTTGTTTTCCATAGATTATTTTACCATAAATGTGTGGGTTTATTTTGGGCTCTAATTTATTTTGTTCATAGATCCATTGATCTATGTGTCTATTTTTGTGCCAGACCACACTCTCTTGAGTACTGTAGCTTTATAGTGTAGTCTGAAGTCAGGGAGTTTGATACTTCCAATTTTGTTCTCTTTTCTTAAGATTGCTTTGGCTATTCAGGGTCTTTTCAGTTCCAACACATTTTACGACTATATGTCTTATTACTTTGAAATATCTCATCAGTATTTTAATAGAGATTAAATCTGTAGTTTGCTTTGGGTAGTATGGCCACTTTAACAATGTTAATTCTTCCTATCCATGAACACAGGATATCATTCCACTTGTCTGAATCATCTACAATTTCTTTCAACAATGTTTAATAGTTTTTAGAGTATAGATCTTTGACATCCTTGATTATGTTTATTATTTTTGATGTGATTTTAAATAAGATTTTTTTTTTACTTTCTCTGATAGTTTGTTATTAGTGTTAGAAAAGCATCCAGTTTCTATACATTAAACTTGTATCCTCCAACATTGCTGAATTCATTTACTAGTTTTAATAGATTTTTGGTGAAGACTTTTTTTTTCCATATAGTATCATGTCATCTGCAAATAGTGACAGTTTTACTTCTTCCTTTCCTATCCGGATGCCTTTTATTTCTTTTTTCTTCTCTGATTGCTGTGGCTAGGACTTCCAATACTATGTTAACTAGAAGTGGTGAGAGTGGGCATTCTTTGCCTTTTTCCTAAATTTGAAGGAAAGGCTTTCAGCTTTACACCAATGAGTATGATATTATCTGTGGGTTTGTCATATATGGCCTTTATGATGTTGAGGTATGTTCTTTCTATGCTAACTTTGATGAGTTTTTATCACAAATGGATGTTGAATTTTGTCAAATGATTTCTTCTGCATCTATTGAGATTATCATGTAATTTTTATCCTTCATTTTCTTAACATGAGGTATCAAATTGATTTACAGATACCATCCTTGCATCCCTCATAAATCCCACTTTTTCATAGTATATGATCCTTTTCATATATTGTTGAATTTGGTTTGCTAATATTTTGCAGATTTTTGCATCTATATTCACAGGACATATTGGTCTGTAATTTTCCTTCTCTGTAGGGTCTTTGTCTGGTTTTGATATCAGGGAAATGGTGACCTCATAGAATGAATTTGGGAGTACTCCCTCCACTTAAAATTTCTGGAATAGTTTGAGAAGAGTAAGTATTACCTCTTCTTTATATATGTTTGGTAGAATTCCTCTGTGAAGCCCTCCAATTCTGGACTTTTGTTTGCTTGGAGCTTTTTTTTTTTTAATTACAAGTTCAATTTCACTTCTATTGATCTATCTGTTTAGACTGTCTATTTCTTCTTCATTGAGTCTTGGTAGATTGTTTGCTTCTAGAAATTTATTTATATCTTCTAAGTTGTCCAATTTGTTAGCATATAACTATTCTTAACACTTTCTTATGATTTTATTGTATTTCTGTGATATTTGCTTTAATTTCTCCACTTTCATTTCTTATTTTGCTTATTTGGGTATGCTCTCTCTTTTTTTTCTGTCAGCCTAGCTAAAGTTTGACCAATTTTGTGCTTTTTCAAGAAAACGGCTCTTGGTTTCTTTGGTTTTTATTGGGCTTTTTTGATCCCTATTTTATTTATTTCCTGTCTGATCTTCATTATGTGCCTCCATCTGCTGACTTTGGGCTCTGTTTTCCCTCCTTCTAATTGCTTTAGATTTTCAGTATTTGAGGTTGTTTTCTTGAAATTTTTCTTGTTTCTTGAGGTAGGCCTGTATTATTACAAATTTCCATCTTAGAAATTCTTTCACTGTGTGCTAGAGATCTTGGAAAGTTGTGTTTTTATTTAATTTTTTCCTAGGTTTTAAAAAATTTCCTTTTTGATTTCTTGATTGGTGCATTGTTTTCTTAGCAGCATGTTTTTCAGTCTCCATGTATTTTGTGTTTTTCTCATTTTTCTTCCTGTAATTGATTTCTAGATTCATATCATTACGGTTGGAAAGAAAGCTTGTTATAATTTCTGTCCTCTCAGATTTCTTGAGACTTATTTTATGGCCTACTGTGTGTCTGATCCTAGAGAATATTCCATGTGCACTTGAAAACAATGTGTATTCTGTTGTTGGGGATATTATGCCCCATAGATATCTATTAAGTCTAAGTGGACTATTGTGTAATTTATAACCACAGTTGCCTTATTGGTTGACAGCCTGAATCAAATGTAAGTTGGATGATAAAGCCCACTACTATTATTGCATTATTGTCAATTTTTCCCTTTTTGTCTGTTAGAATTTGCCATATATATTTAGGTGGTCCTGTATTGGATGCATATATGTTAACAAGTGTAATATCCTCTTCTTGTATTGATCCCTTACTCCCTGTATAATGCATTTTTCTTTTGTCATTGACTTTTTTTTAAAGTCTATTTTGTCTAAAATAAGTATTGCTATCCCCAGCTTTCTTGGCATTTCTGTTTGTATGAAATATCTTTTTCTATCTCTCTTTTTCAGTCTGTGTATATATTTAGCCCTGAAGTGAGCCTCTTGAACAAAGTGTATTCAAGGATTCTGTTGTTGTTTTAGGTTTTTTTAATCTAATCAGCCACCCTGTGTCTTTTGACTGGAGAATTTATTCCATTTACATTTAAAGTGAATACTGATATGTGCTTATTCTCATTTCATTATTTGTTTTCTGGTTCTCTGCTCTTTTTTCCTTCCTTTAGTTTCTTCTCTTGTGGTTTGATAATTTTCTTTAGTGGTATACTTGTACTCATTTTTCTCTAGTTTTATGTATTTATTGTAGGTTTTGATTAGTGGTTACCATGGGACTCATATATGTTAACCTATATATCTACTTGTTTAAAAATGATAGCCATTTAAATTCAAACCCCAATCTAAAAGATCTACTTTTTTCTCCACTTCCCCACATTTTGTGTTTTGGATATCATATTTTACATCCTCATGTCTATTTCTGCTTGTTGTAGTTATAATTTTGTAATTTTTGCCCTTAACTCTTCATCCTAGCTCATTTAAGTGGTTGATCCTAGCTTTCACTATATAATTGTCTCCACTATTGGGATTTCTCTTTTCCTATAAATTCTTCTTGCTTTATTCATTCCTCTTCCATTTAGGGAAAACCCTTTCCCATTTTCTGTTAGGATCCATTTAGTATTGATGAATACTTTTTGTGTTTGCTTGTGTCAGAATTTCTTTATCTATCCTTCAATTCTAAATGTTAATCTTGCTGGGTAGAGTATCCTAAGTTGTAGGTTTTTCCTTTCAGCACTTTAAACGTATCATGCCATTTCCTCCTGACCTGCAAAGTTTCTGCAGAAAAATTAGCTGATAGACTTATGGGTGTTCCTTTGTTGTGACTCTTTGATTTTCTCTTGCTGCCTTCAGGATTCTCTATTTTTAATTTTGGCATTTAAATTATAATGTGTCTTGCTGTGGGTCTCCGAGTTCATCCTGTTTGGGACTCCCTGTGCTCCCTGTACCTGGATATCTGTTTCCTTCTTCAGGTTCAGGAAGCTCTCAGCCATAATTTCATCAATCAAATACATTTTTGACACCTTTCTTTCTCTCTTCTTCTAGGATCCCTATAATGTGATTGTTGGTACACTTGATTTGTCCCAAAGGTCCACAAACTGTCATTTTAAAATTGATTATTCTCTTTGCTATTCTGATTGGGTTATGTCCATTCTTACATCTTCTGGATTGTTTGTGCATTCTTCTTTATCACCTCATCTGCTATTAATTTCTTTTAGTTTGGTTTTCATTTCATTTACTGTATTTTAAGCTCTGACTGGGTCTTTTTTATATTTTATAGTTCCTTGTTAAAATTCTCACTCTCTATTCTTTTCCATAGTTCAGTTAGCACTTATTACTAATGCTTTGAGCTCTTTATCTGGTAAATTATTTATCTTTGTTTCATTAGTTGTTTTTCAGTTTTCTTGTTCTATCATTTGAAACAAATTCCTCTTCTAATTTTGCTTAATTTACTCTGTCTCTATGTAATTAGGTGGGACCATTACCTATCCCAGTCTTGAAGAGGTGTCCTTCTGTGGGATCATCCCTATGCAGCCTATGTGAGCCTGATTTGAAGTGGGCATGGATCACGTCTTCCCCGAGGGTGTGCTGGCAAATATCACTGCTGGAAGGAGGACTGAAGACTGAGGCACCAAAGCCAAAGCCATGTGTGAGCTGGGGCTTCTCTTATGCTCAGTAGCTGATAGCTCCTTATGAGGGAGTGGAGAAGAGCAGGTAATGTAGTTCTAGGGGAAAGTCCTAAAGGTCAGTTCTGAGTTGGTTCCATTTCCTCTAAGTGTGCACTCTTCATACTCTCAGAATCAACACCTTCCCCTCAGAGTGGAGCAGCACTGGACAAACAGGATAGAGCCAGCATTCAGCATGGGCCAGGGCATGTGTTGGGCCAGTCCTAGAACACCATCACAAACTGCTCCTGATATGCCACCTCCATGATGCCAGTAATGGCCATCCTTGACCCATGTTGATGCAGTGCCCTACCCAAGCTGGTTATGTCAACCACAACTGTGCATTCTTCTCAGCAATGGCAGTCTTCAACCTAGCAGGAAGCTGCACCAGGCCTAAGGGGACCAGAGTGGGTGCTTGGTGTTTGCCAGTGCATGTCCTGGGGAGGTAGCAGGTCATTTTCAATCTGCTATATCTGTCTTGTGACTGTCATGTGCAGAGTCTTCATGAGTGGAATCTTGGTTTCTTACAGCCCTTTTCTTAGTCTTACTGATTTTCGAACAGGCTAAAAGAACTTGTCTTCCTGGTATTGAACTACAGGCCTGGGGTTCCAATATGTGGTTAGAAAATGTCACTCCTCAGGCAGGATCTCTGAGTCCATGAAACTGCCTTCACTTCTCTGTCCCCTTCCAGGGTCACAAACCCTGACATGATCACGTCTCCTCATTTTCTACTCAACTCTGTTAATTTTTCTTTAGTCTTGGTAGTATAAGAGTATTTCTACCTGTCCCAAGTTTGTGTTCAATGAAATTGTTCCACGTGTAGATGTATTTTTAATGTCTTCATGGGAGGAGATGAGCTCAGAGTCCCACTCCACTATCACTATCTTGATCTCCTCCTCTAATTCTTTTTACTCCTTTGTTTCACTTTCATTCTCTTCATATTTCCTTTCCTCTCTTCAATGACACATACAGATAATAGAATCTCCTACATCTTCAGAATCTCATAATTTAATATTTATTTCTAATGTGACTACGTCTTTTAATCCAATACAATTTCTTTTGTACCCATAGTTTTCATCTTATACATTTTCTTTTTGTCCAGCTCTCATTTTGATTTATGAATTTTTGATAAAAGATGTTTTTCCATATATGCAAATGCTATTTAAAGATAGTAAGTTCAGACTGAGGTATCGTGTAAGAGTTCTCTGTCTATGGTTGTTTATTCTGGAAAGAATTTTCATCAAATTAAATATTTCTGTTCATATTTTCTAATTTGTTCTTATATAAGTTTCATTCTGATGAAGCCTATCATTTTGTATTTTGTATTCTATTTCTAATGTCTACTTCATTCTGGGTCAGCAAGGATAAATGATTCTATTCAAGGGGCGGTGAGGGGATGCTATAGTTTAAAGTTATTAGTTTGGGACTAATAGGTAGGTACAGGAAAACACTATTTCTTTAATAGATGGTTTATCTATGGTGGATAGATGCAGATGTGTCTTCCAAACTTGTGATACTCTTTCATTTATGTAGAAACTTGTTTAAGTTGAGGTACCCAAGAAAATGACTCAAGACGGAGATTTGCATCAAAGAAGTTTGTTGAGGAAGGCCCTCAGCTTCATACATACTGAGAGGGTGAAGGAATTAAACTGGGCAGAAGAGTCAGTTGAATGTAGTCATAAAAAGACTTTACCCAGTCACGTGTGAAGCTGGAATGTCTCGTCATAGTTTTCATGCATTAAGGCAGAAGACTGGAATTTGTGCCTCTATGAATAGTAACTGGATGCAGGCTTCACTCTAGAAAGGTTATATAACCTTCAAAAGTGAGTTCTCTTCAGCTAAAGACATTTCCTGGAAAGGAACTTAGTTGAGAGCTGTCACCTACTAGCATTCTTATAACTCGGCAATTAAGGTGAGATCTGGATTGTGAACCACAGGCCTATTAGCAACCACCTCTTATATTGCTCAGTTATTTACTATAACAAGTTCCAGGGAAAGCCTCACCATGATTTGGGTCTTTCTCTTTTCCTAGAAAATCTTATAAGATGAAGATTAATGGGTCACCTGTAGTTCCCACTGTCGCAACTAGTCTCAAGGCTACACTAATACTCACCTTCTCCCTCCACTTGATTCATTTAACCTCTGCTGGTCCAGGTGACTAACATAGTGGGATGATCCAGAATCAGATCCCTGGGGGGTGTGAGCCTGGATGCCTGAACGATTTCAGGATATTGCTGTAGTATTTGTCTACTTATTGTCAAATCTGAGTAAGAGAGTAACAACATATGCCTATGAATCAGCTGAATGCCAAACATATTTTTTCCTTCTCCAATTGCATCATAATAGCTCTACCTCCTCCTGATAACCTGGGTTAATTACCCCAAAAAGCTTGTGATCCTTCCCTTTCCTGGTAGAATCTTGGGACAAGAAGCCCAAAGAGACTGAATGGCAGTTGTAGCTTTACGTATAATGGGCCCCTTTCTACATTCCCTGTTCAGAGCATTTTCACTCTGAGAACCAACACATATGTACCCATATAATCCACGGATATAGGGACATAGAGTCCAAATTCCCCAAGAGTTTGTGGACACTTTTTGGTATTCATTTACTGAAAACATGGCAACAAATAATGGCCACTCTTCCTGGTTGATCCTGCACCCTGGAGTACTGCAGTCCTAATACCTCAATTATATTTTCATTAGGCCATTTCATACATCAGTTACTAAACCAGTAACTTCTGAGTGAATATAATAGAATAGAACCAAATGACCAGCCACTAACCAATACCACACCATCCTTACTGCAGACTAGATTTCTTGATCCAATGCAATTTTATGCAACAGTCTATCAGCCTCAGTGGTGCTTCCTGAGGCTTTGCACATAGGAAAGATAAAAACTTACTGGGGTTATGCTGATTCTATTCAAGATGAACTTCTTCCCACTTTAGAGTGGAAAAGGTTCAGAGCAGCACTCTTGCCACTCTGACTGATCTCCTGGAGGGGTGTTGCCAAACTGGGGACACTGCAGTGGTCTCTGTTGGACAATTTGAACACTTGGCAGGGACAGTTGCTAGATCAGCCTGGAAAATTTGGAGCCTATGCCATGAGATACATGGATGGCTCCATACTAGTCATATAGCCAGTTTTCAAGTGTCCATAATCCAGCTATGAGGTGGCAGATGAACAAAGTAAGATGATCTCAATTGGCTGAGTCATTACCTCTACTTGGTTGTTTAGTAGCCCTTCCATGGTAGATGCTCTCTGCTGGACATTTACATGAATATGAGGATCTCCACACTTCATATTTACTCCAGGAGATCCATTCATAAGTCTCTTCCTCGGGTATCCTGGTCCCTGATCTTCTCATCTTTCTCCTCTCAGGCCACTGACCAATATTCAAATCATTCACCTCTACTTTGAATCTATATATTCTTAGCTTGGACCACTTCTCTGTCTATACAATGACAATGGATGATCATTCCACTGTCTAAAGGAGAATTTTCCCTTATTGGTGCCTTTCAAGGTCACCCTGGGTGGAGCTATAGCTCAACAGCAATACATTTTGGTTTGCATCAACATACCAAGTTAACTGTCCAAGAGCCAACTTGGCCTTTTAAGGCCAGACATGTGAGCTGAGGGAAAAATACCAGAGCAATGATAGTTGATGACAAGGAGGTCTGGGTAACCCACTTGAGTAGCTTACTCTATTCTCTCACCCTGCTCATGCCTGATTCTGAAATGTGGCTTCTTCATCTTCCAAAGAATTGGTCTTGGGTCTGCTCAACCTTATACTTTTTAGTCTGATACAGTCCAGTTCATGTAGTCAGTTCTGGCCTCTTGGTCATTTGATGTTTCAAAGTCAAGAACTCTTTATCAGGGTTCATAGCATACTAGGCAGTTATTTTTTTTTGAGTAGTTCATAATTCTCTGCTGCAGAGAACAAAGCCTTGCTCCAAAACCATAAGCAATTCTCCTATCAGAGTTTTCCATAAGCTTTCCATTCCCATCTCTTCCTACCTCAGATACCTCTAGTAACATTGGCCTGTTGAGTCATTTGGCCCATCGAGGCTATTTACCCCACAACATGATCTGCTAAAAAGCCCTCTCCTGTTTTGGGATGCTATTAAAAGTTGCAATCTTTTCCATTTGGACAGATTTATCTGTGTGTAGGATCTTTTCAACTGTGTCAGACATTAAGATATATTTGGAAATAAATTCAAACAAGATCTTAAATTGCTGTATCACAGCCCTAAGATTTTATTAATACACCACAGAATGTTACATTTTATTCTCTGAATGTAAGATTATGATTATTTAATTAATAAGTGTTAGTGGGAACAACATTGTTTTTATAGCATTAATATAAAAATTAAACTTTTAATACCATTTCTTTAATTCTTATTCTTTTTAAGTTATCTTTCTTATTTTATAACATACATAATATCTTAGCACAGTGGTACATTTACCTATTCATAGATAAAAATGTATATATCTAAAATATACTCCCAATGAATTTAGTGATATGAATATACACCAAAAATAGCTTGGAACTCTCCTCTAGTCATGCCACCAAAGGATGGAATATAGTGGAGATACATAATTAGATGAGATAATCTGGGGGAAACTCTAGAATTAAAGAATAAGGTCAAGTATAGAACCAAGGGGAACATACGCATCATTAAAGGAAAAGTGAGGAAAAAAAGACAAAGATCTAACACTCAGGAAGACAGCAGCAGTGAGTGTTATCACAGAACCAGAGGTGAAGAATTTCTATACCCAACACCACGGCTTGGTTAGGAAGAGAATTAGATGTTTTTTGAAGGTGGCATTTAGAGATGGTTGTGATCTCACTGAGAAAGAAGGTTTAGTGAACTGATAGGGGCAGAAAAAATAAATGGGAAAGAACCAAGTAGAACTATTTCCAATCTATTTTCCCATTTTCCTTATACTACCTATAAGTATCTCCTATATCACATATGAGTAAGCTTCAGCCACCCCAGTTTAAGATCCATATTTTAATTAGGTCTTACTCTTTCAACCTTCCAGGCTTTTATTACATGCTTCCATTAGGCTTCTTTTCCTCATGTGTATTGCTTATTATAATCCTACTTATCCTGCAAAGTTTATCTGAAATGACACTTCCAATGAAAAATCTTTCTTTTTCCTTCTGGGTCTTCATTCACATCATTCACCATATTTTTAAATAGAATTTTACTCTTTTTACTATCACAGCTTGAATTACCTGCTAGTTAGCAATGTAAGTGTCTTTCTCCCCACTCGATTATGAGCCTCTTGTCAGGAGCCATTTCTAAAATCAAAGAACTTCTTATCCTGTTCCCATTATACTCATCATCTCTTCCAATATCCTTTATAATGTAAGTATTTGATTTTAAGTATCAATACAGTGTGTCCTGGGGATCTAGCTCAGTTTGTTGTCAGAAACCCAAAATATAGATGACATGACTGGTCACTTAAGGATGATTAGCAATACTTTTACAATCAACAAATAACAAGTCAAACATGATAAAGTGGCAAATGCAGTATAATATCAGGTAATTATCAAGTAGATTAGGAAAAGGAAAATCAATTTAATTTAAAGGACCTAGGGATATATTCATGCAGGTCTGATTCGAGATAAGAATGAGTAGGGGAAGAATGAAAAGAGAAGTTGAAGAAGGTGTTTTTAAAGTTGAAGGAAACTTTATAAGTAAATGAATGAAGCAGGTACACACAGGAACAATGAAGGAATAAACATGGCCAAGTGTCCTGTGTTGAGAGGAAGAAAGCAAGTTCATAGTTAAGATACAGAGAGACTACAGCGCATCTGGAATACCAAAATAAAGAAAACTGATTTGTTTGAAAACTAATCAAATATCATTTCAAATTCTCGAGCAGGAGAGTATAATTTTTTCACTCATCTGAAATACTAGCTGAGTACTACAAAGTGTCACATACTATCAAGGTGTTGTAAATACAGGAATGAACATAACAGAGAAACCCTTTTCCTTTTAAGTCTATATAATGATGGGGGGTGGGTGGAATTAGGGAAGGAGTAACCTATTACAGATGTACTAACAAATATGTAGTGCATTAAAGAGTGATTAGTGAATGAAGGGGGAAAAGGCAAGGTAAGAAAGATAAAGACAGCTAAGTAAACTTAAAAAGAAAGAAGAACCATCTTAGTAATTCATATGCCAGACTATATAATAATACTAGAGTTTACAGTGAGGTTTTTGTAAGACATTAGGATAAATCAACTCACAAGTGAATTTGCTGACCCTGGCTCAACCTATCACAACTTTCAGTCTCCTCTCAAAATTCTAATCATCTTTCATAAGCCATATTAACTCCTTCAGTAAAAGTTCAAGTCAACATGAAACTCTTTCCTGCTCATTTTACATTTATGTAGAATAATTAACAGAATTAAAAATGAGGTCAGTTACATAATAACCAGCAGGTGATCATCAAATGACCTTAGTGAAGGTAGTTTGCTTTAACCTGTCTCATGGGGCATCCTTATGTGTGTTGGTGACTAAATCCCCACACAGAAATATAGTGATGTCAGTGCAGGAAAATCCCTTAGGACTTAACAGTGATTTTTAACTTTGCATTGAGAGGAACAGAGTTATTGATTCTGACCTATTTGTCCATGTTTTCAAAAATTCTTTTAATCCCAAATGCTTTAGAGACCAAGGTTTATATCTGAAATTCTATGAGATCTAACACAACAAAGCAAACATGAGGTGTTACAAATCTAGGTAAGGGAAGTATCCTAATCTATTTTTACTCTTAATATAAATATTCATTAATACTTATTTATATGAAGTTTTAAGCATTGTTTGCTGTTGTTAGATTTCAACTACTCAGTTATCTTTCTAGCTCTTCCCAAAACTGAAGGCTATGGAGAAACTAGGATAAGACTGAAAATTCAATTCACATTGACCTTTTCTGATTGAGGTAGAACATCAAAATATACAGGTAAGAATATAAAGTAAATCTGTTAAATAATTCAGAAACTTAACAGTGAATTTTTTTCTAAGCATAGCTGAATAATTAATGGGCTAATATTTAATATTTTAAACAAATAAAATTTTCAACCAATATCTTTATTTTAATATGTGATTATGGAAAAATAAACTCATTTTATACATAGAATTCATATGATTAGACACATCAGTCAATATTCCTATGGATTACTAAATAATGGTAGAAGACAGCCATTTAAAGCAAAATGGAATTTGTACACAAAAATTTTTATTAAGATTTAAAGGATTTTCTCTTTTTCTAAGTGTTAGAAAACTAAGGTATAATGGTAAGTTTACTTTTATTAGCTTTTAATCTACTGTGAAATACTTCAGAAACTCACATAATTTTCTTAGAAACATAAAAATAGTAGATGAGACAACTCAGATAAAAGAAAGATAATTAAATTTTGTATTAAAATATACATATATTATTGAAATATATTTGACATATAACACTGTGTAAGTTTAAGATATATAACATGTTGATGTTATACATTTGTATAAAGTAATAGGATTGCCATTGTAGCATGAGTTGGCATTCTATCACATCATTTAATTGTCACTTCTTTTTTGTGGTGGGAACAATTAAAACTGGTAGTTTCTTACCAGTTATAATGATTATAATAAAATATTGTTGTTTATATTTACTTTGTGTGTATTAGGTCTTCAAGACTTATTTACCTACCTGTTGCAGGTTTGTACCCTTAAACAGTCTCTCTCTTACTTCCCTACCACCCAGCCCCTGGTAACCACTATTTTATTATATTTTAATGAGTTTGGCTTTTTCAGATGTACATGTAAGTCGTATCTTATCTTACAGTATTTGTCTTTCTCTGACATCTCTCTTAGCATAATGTCCTCAAGGTTAATCCATGTTGTTGCAAATGTTAGGATATCCTTTCTGAAGGCTGAATGTCCATTCCTTTTTATCCATTCATCCTTTGACAGGCACTGAGGTGTTTCTATATCTTAGCTATTGTAAATAATGCTGCTATAAATATACAGGAGTGCATATATCTCATTGATAATCTGTTTTCATTTCCTTTGAGTATTGCAGAAGTGGACCTTGCAGGATCATATGTTAGTACTATTTTTAGTTATTTGAGAAAACTTCGTACTGGTATCCATAGTGGCTAAACCAATTTACATTCCCACCAACAGTATTTCCTTCACATTCTCTATTCATCACATTCTTGGCAATATTTATCTCTTACCTTCTTGAGGATAGGCATTCTGACACATGTGAGGTGATATCTCACGGTTTTGATTTGCATTTCCCTAATGATTAGGGATGTTGAACATCTTTTCATGTGTCTGTTGGCCATTTGGAGGTCTTTTGGGAAAATGTCCTTTTAGTTCCTTAGCCCATTTTTTAATCTGAATGTTTTGTACTTTTATTACTGAGTTGTATGTGTTCCTTACATATTTGGATACTAATCCTTAAATTTTTAATGATGAGTTTTGAATAATTATCTTTGCAGACTCTTATTCAAAATTAAAAGACTCAGTTTGCAGAAGAGGTCACTAAGGATCACTGGTGGGACCACCAAAGAAGTCATTAACAGTCATTGGTATGACCCTGTAAACAAGCTCATCCATCCCAGGTCACTGGGGGGAAGGTAAGACTGGAATCAATACTGCTTTTTCTCCAGAGCATGTACAGCTGTTATAAGTTATAGCTAAGCTCAAAATGCCTAATGTACAATAAGGAAATTGTGTCCATGTATGAAAAAAAATGCAATGTAGATTAGACATAAGTCATGGTAGATTGTGTTGGGTATATAAGATGAGAGTCTAGAAAGTGGAAATCAGTGTAATCAGAGGCATACATTTAATTTCATTAAGTAGCATTATTATGCAATGCTTTAGATAAAGGAGGAAAGAATTCACATATATGGGCAAGAAATCAACAGGAATAATGATGTGAACAGAGTCAGTGTTTATAGAAATGGGTATGACAATAAGGATAAAGAGGTCATGATCAAATATTCAATTACTTAGCTTTCTAAGTTTACTCTCCTTAAAACTGAATAGCCCTTTCATTAATCCTTAGTAATCTTCAAACAAGTCTTGATATAAATTTAACATATCTATTGTATGCTATTTTTAAATAGTCACTCAACTGGGAAAGTATATGAGAACTTATTGTTCAATGAAAAAGTTTATATGTATGAAAAGTTGACTTTAAGTTCATTTTAAGGATCTTTAAAATAAAAATTGACACTGAAATTATGTGGGCAACTGAAATAAACCTAAGTATCCTAAATTTATTCACAAATATGTCAAATATATTTATATAAATTCATAAAAACAAACCTTTTCCACTGCAAGCATCCTCCCTGTAATTATCAAAACAGTCTTGGGAATTCAGTTTCAGACTTGAAGTCATAGAAGCCCTTATGTTATAACGAATGTCCCCTAGAAGTCTGTGTGCCTGTATCAGAGAGAGTAGTAGAAGAAGCTTGATAACAATCTCCCTTGTTATTTAAAAAGGAAATTTTAAAGGAAAAGTTAACTACATTCTAAATTAGAACCTTATGTCTCCATAATTCCTATCTCAACAGACAAGACAGAGATGACAGAGGATAACTACTCCTTGACAACAGAGTTTATCCTCACAGGATTCACAGATCACCCAGAGCTGAAGACTCTTCTGTTTCTGGTGTTCCTTACCATCTATCTGATCACCATGTTGGGGAATCTTGGCCTGGTCACATTGATATTTATGGAAAGTCGTCTTCACACACCAATGTATATCTTTCTCGGTAACCTTGCTCTGATGGATTCCTGCTGTTCC
Organism: Vicugna pacos; assembly: GCF_048564905.1. Classification (NCBI taxonomy): domain Eukaryota; kingdom Metazoa; phylum Chordata; class Mammalia; order Artiodactyla; family Camelidae; genus Vicugna; species Vicugna pacos. The sequence goes on along the minus strand of NC_132987.1, from coordinate 84,815,927 downwards.
TGTGCCATTACTCCCAAGATGTTAGAGAACTTCTTTTCCAAGAACAGAATGATTTCTCTCTATGAATGCATGGCACAATTTTACTTTCTCTGTCTTGCTGAAACTGCAGATTGCTTTCTCCTGGCATCAATGGCCTATGATCGTTTTGTGGCCATATGTAACCCACTGCAGTACCACACCATGATGTCAAAGAAACTCTGCATTCAGATGACCACAGGGGCCTACATAGCTGGAAACCTGCACTCCATAATTCACATAGGCCTTCTATTTAGGTTAAGGTTCTGTGGGTCTCATCAAATCAATCACTTTTTTTGTGATGTTCTTCCATTATACAGACTCTCCTGTGTTGATCCTTATATCAATGAATTGATGATATTTATCTTTTCAGGATCTGTTCAAACCTTCTCTATTACTTACTACAGAAATAATTTCTTACCTTTTCATCCTTTTCACAATTTTCAAAATGAAATCCAAAGAGGGAAAAGGGAAAGCCTTATCTACTTGTACATCTCACTTTCTCTCTGTCTCAATATTCTATGGTTCGCTTCTCTTCATGTACATTCGACCAAATTCAGTTAATGAAAATGATAAAGATATACCCGTTGCTATTTTTTATACTCTAGTGATTCCTTTATTGAACCCTTTTATTTATAGCCTAAGGAATAAGGAAGTAATAAATGTTATGAAAAAAATTAGGAAGAAGTTATAAGACTCTGAAACAAATGTCAAGCCTTGTAATCAACTGATTTTAATTTGATTAAAATTTTTCAAAATCAAGGAATACTGAGAAAGTGGAAAATGGCCACTATGTGTATAAAATATTAAATTACTAAAACATAATGGTGTATGAGTCAAATAAACAAGTCCGGAAAGGAGAGATTCTGCTAAAATGTAAAATTCATTCTAAAATCTAAGCTACTAGGTCTATCAAGGGTGAACTAAATAATTACTCTTGAGGTCACATTGTGTCAGGGTATATTTAGTTACACTAGTAACATTTGATTCAGTCTTAGTGTCATTATCATCACCAAGAAATTTAACAATAATCAATATGAAGTTCACATTAAAATTTTTCCCAATTAGCCAACCTAAACATTCTCCCATGTTTTCTTTTAGGTTGATAGTTTTGAGTTTTACATTTAGATCTGTAACCTATTTTGGTTATTTTCTGCAAAATGTGTAAGGTCTATGTCTAGGTTTTTTGCATATGGACACAAATTTGTTCCAGGACATATTTTTTGAAAGTCCATTCTTTATTGAATTGCCTTTGCTCCTTTGTCAAAGATCAAATACATTTGTGTGGCTTTATTCTGGGCTCTTCATTCTTTCTTTCACCTCTGTGTCTATTCTTTCAGAAATACCATGCTGTCTTGATTTCTGTAGTTCTGTAATTAGTCTTGAAATCATGTAGTTTGAGTCCTCCAACTTTATTCTTCTTATTCATTGTTTTGTTGGCTATTCAAGTCTTGTGCCTTTCCACATAAACTTTAGAAACAGTTTGCCAAATATAAATGGTACTGTTTGCACATTCATGTAGATTTGTGCTTGTGCATATTTTTTCATTACTCTTTAGATTTTAGCTAGGAGAGGAATTCTTGAATCATATGGTAACTCTGTTTTGCCTTTGAAGAACTACTAGACTGTTTTCCAAAGTAGCTGTATTATTTTAATACTCCCAACAGCAGTGCATGAGTGTTCCAATTTGCTACAGCAGCAGAAGCACTTGTTATTGTCTATCTTTTTTTATTACAGCCATTATAGTTTATGCAAAGTGGAATGTCATTGTCATTTAGACTGATTTCCTGAATGGCTACTAATGTGGAGCATCTTGTCATGTACTTAGACTCTATCTTATTTGGAGAAATGACTTCAGGATCCTTTGCCTTTTTACAACAGAGTAATTTGTTACTTTATTATTAAGTTGTAATTGTTCTTTATATTTGCTTGATACTAGATCATTTTCAAATATTGATTTCCATATATTTTCTCCTATTCTATTGCTTGTCTTTCACTTTCTTTTTTTTTTTAACTGAAGTATAGTTGATTTACAATGTTCTGTTAGTTTCAGTGTATAGCAGAGATTCAGATTTATAAATATGTATTCTTTTTCAGATTTGCTTCCTTTATAGGTTATTACAAGATATTGAATACAATTCCCTGTACTACACAGTAGATTCTTGTTGTTGAACTATTTTATATATGGTAGTGTGCATATATTAATCCCAAACTCCTAATTTATCCCTTGACCACATTTTTCCCTTTGGTAATCATAAGTTTGTTTTTGGTGTCTGTGGGCCTATTTCTGGTTTGTAAGTAAGTTCATTTGTATAATTTTTTAAGATTCTGCATAGAAGGGATATCATATGATATTTGTCTTTCTCTGTGTGACTGAATTCATTTAATATGATAATCTGTAGTTCCATCCATGTTGCTGCAAGGGGATTTTTGCATTCTTTTCATGGCTGAGTAATATTCCATTGTATATAAATATACCATATTTTCTTTATCCATTCATCTCCTCCATGGACATTTAGGTTGCTTCCATGTCTTGGTTATTGTAAACAGTGCTGCTGTGAATATTGGGGTGAATGTTCTTTTTGAATTAGAGATTTCACCATATATATGCCCAGGAGTGGGTTTGCTGGATCATATGGTAACTCTATTTTTAGTTTTTTAAGAAACTTCTGTAGTGCTCTCCATAGTGGCTGCACAAACTTACATCCTGACCAACAGTGTAGGAGGGTTCCTTTTCCTCCACACCCTCTCCAGCATTTATCATTTGTGGACTTTTGAATGATGGCTATTTTGACTGGTGTGAGGTGATACCTCATTGTAGTTTTGATTTCAATGTCTCTAATAATGAGCAATGTTGAGCATCTTTTAATGTGCCTGTTGGCATCTGTATGTCATTGTTGGAGAAACGTTTATTTAGTCCTCTGCACATTTTTTGATTTGGTTGTTTGGTTTTTTGGTATTAAACTATATGACTTGTTTGTATATTTTGGAAATTAACCCCATGTCAGTCTAATTGCAAGTATTTTCTCCCATTCCTTCAGGTTGTCTTTTCATTTTGTTTATGGTTTCCTTTGCTGTGCAAAAGCTTTTAAGTTTAATCAGGTCCCATTTGCTTATTTTTGCTTTTATTTCCATTACTCCAGTAGATGGATCAAAAAAAAATATTGCTTTGATTTATTTTTGTCAAAAAGTGTTCTGCTTATGTTTTTCTCTAGTTTTAGAGTATCCAGTGTTACATTTAGATATGTAATTTTTTTCAGTTTATTTTTGTGTATCATGTTAGAGATAATTCTAAGTTCATCCTTTTACCTGTAGCTGTCTAGTTTTTTCAGCACCACTTATTGAAGAGACTGTCTTTTCTTCATTGTATATTCTTACCTTCTTTATCATAGATTGACCATAAGTGCTTGGGTTTGTTTTCGGGCTTTCTATCTTGTTCCATGTGTCTGTTTTTGTGCCACTACCATACTGGTTTTGATTACTGTAACTTTGTAGTAGAATCTGAAGTCAGGGAGCATGCTTTCTCCAGCTTCATTCTTCTTTCTCAGGGTTGTTTTGGCTATCCAGGGTCCTCTAAGTTTCCATACAAATGTTAAATTTTTCTTTTCTAGTTCTGTGAAAAATGCCACTGATAATTTGATAAGGATTACACTGAATCTGTAGATTGCCCTAGGCAGCATGGTCATTTAAATGATACTGATTCTCCCAATCCAAGAACATGGTATATCTCTCCATCTGTTTCCATCATCTTCAATTTCCTTTACCAGTGTCTTACCATTTTTGGAGTATAGGTCTCTTGACTCCTTAGGTAGGATTACTCCTAGGCGTTTGTTTTTTGGGGGGGTTTTAGGGGGTTTTTGGGGGTTTTTTTATGTGATGGTAACTGGAATTGTTTCCATAATTTCTTTGTCTGATATTTTGTTGTTAGTGCATAGAATGCAACCGATTTCTGTAGATCAATTTTGTATCCTGCAACTTTACCAAATTCATTGATGAGCTCTAGTAGTTCTCTGGTAGTGTCCTTAGGATTTTCTATGTATAGTATCATGTCATCTACCAACAGTGACAGTTTTACTTCTTTTCTAATTTGGATTTTAAAAAATTTCTCTTTCTCTTCTGATTGTGATGTCTATGGCTGCCAAAATTATGTTGAATAAAAGTGGTGAGAGTGAGCATCCTTGTCTTATTCCTGATCTTAGAAGAAAGGCTTTCAGCTTTCACCATGGAGTATGATGTTACCTGTGGGTTTGTCATGCATGGCCTTTATTACGTTGAAGTCTGTTCCCTCTATGCCATTTCTGGAGAGTTTTTATCATAAATGGATGTTGAATTTTATCAAAAGCTTTTTCTGCATCTATTGAGATGACCATGTGGTTTTTATTCTTCAATTTGTTAATGTGGTATATCACATTGATTGTTTTGAAGATATTGAGAAATTCTTACATCTGTCGGCTAAATCCCAATTTGTGATGGTGTATATTCATTTTACTGTATTGTTGGATTGAGTTTGCTAGTATTTTGCTGAAGATTTTTGCATCTATGTTCATCAGTGATGCTGACCTGTAATTTTGTCTAATTTTGGTATGAGGGTGATGGTGGTCTCATAGAATGAGTTTGGAAGTGTTCATTCCTTTGCAATTTTTTTGGAATACTTTAGAAGGACAGGCATTAAGTCTCCTCTAATTGTTTGAATGAATTCACTCATGAAGCTGTCTGGTCCTGGACTTTAGTTTGTTGGGCGTTTTTTAAATTACTGATTCAGTTTCAGTACTGGTAATTGATATGTTCCTATTTTCTATTTCTTCTTGGTTCAATCTTAGGAGACTGAGCCCAAGGGCCAGGGGCCAGTTGGTCCCAGGGTAGAGTCTGGCCTGCCTTTGTGGACTCATTCCACAGGCTGCAGGATTGTTCTTTTCTTGATTCTGGTGTCTGCCTTCCAGTGGGTGAGGCTGGTCTAGAGGCTTGCACAGGTTTCCTGGCAGGAGGGGCTGATAGCTTCCTGCTGGAGGGTGGAGCTGGTACTGGCCATCTGGTGGGCAGGGCTGTGTCTAGGGGCATATCTAGAGGCAGTCATGAGCTCAGGAAGTCTCTAGGCAGCCTGTCTACTGATTGGTGGGGCTCTGTCCCCATCTAGTTAGTTGTTTGGCCTGAGGCATCTCCGTACTGTATCCTACGGGCTTTTGGGTAGGGTCGGGGCTTGGTGCTAATGATCCAAGCAATGTCTGCCTCCAGGAAGGGGGGTTCATGCAGATGAATACTCCCTGATATATCCTCTGCCAGTTTTTATGTCCCCAGGGTGAGCCACAGCTGCCCCCTCCAACCTCTCCAGGAGACCCTCCAAGACTAGCAGGTAGATCTGGCCCAGACTCCTATGAAATTACTGCTTTTGCCCTTGATTCCAGTAAGCATGAGATTTTGCATGCATCCTTTAAGAGGGAAATCTCTTTTTCCCCCAGTCCTGTGGAGCTCCTGCAATTAAGCCCTGCTGGACTTCAAAGCCAAATACTCTAGAGGCTCCCTTCCTGGTGCTAGCCCCCTAAGCTGGGGAGCCTGATGTGGGGCTCAGAACTCTCACTTCTGTTGGACACTCTCTGCAATACATTCTCCAATTTGTGGGTCACACACCTGGGGTGAATAAGATTTGATTGAGTTTGCCTCTCCTACCCCTTTTGTTGTGTTTTCTTCTTTATGTCTTTAGTTATGGAAGAACTTTTCTGGTAGGTTCCAGTCTTTTTATCAATAGTTGTTCTGCAATTAGTTATGATTTTGGTATGTTCATGAGAGGAGGTGAGCTCCAGCTCCTTCTACTCTGACATCTTGGCTTCCACACACATTGTATTTCTTATAATCCATGGTATTTCTGTACATTTGACACAGTAAAGTCCTCTCATTTCTGAATTTATTAATTTGTCTTCTCTGTTTTGTTCTTGGTAGTTTAATTAAAGGCTGTTATTAAGCTTCTTAAAGAGCCAGTCTTTGGGCATGTTACTTCTCACTACTGTTTTCTATTCTCTGTTTCATTATTTTCACCTCTAATATTTATAATTTCTTTCTCTTTCTTGCTTTATTTTTAGTTTCCTCTTATATTCCTTTAGGTAGAGTTTTAAGCTATTTATTTCAGATCTTTGTCTCTATAACATAGATGTTGAATACTATAAATTTCCCTCTTGGCACTGCTTTAGCTTCATACCATGTACTTAGATATGTTGTGACATTATTTCCACTTATCTCAAACTATTTTATACTTTCCTTGTGCTTTGTTCTCTGAACCACTGATTAATTGAGAGTGCATTGTTAAATCTTCATTTATTTGTGAGTTGCTCAAATTTTTGAGGTTTTTACCATAAATGAGTGTTGGAATTTTTGAAATGAAAAGATTTGCTATGATCAGTTGATATGATTACAAGATTTCTTTTTTAGTCTACTGATGTAAAGGATTATATTTGTTTCTCTGCAGTCAATTTAAATAGTATAAATAGGAAATTAGACTTTTGGTTGGGTACCAAATTAATAAATACACCTCATGAATTTCTAATTATTTTAATTCTCGTATGTTTTCTTCATTATACAAAAATATCCTAAGAATCATCTGGAAAAATAAATGTTTGCTGAGCTTTTAAATACTGTAGAATAAGTGAAAATAAAGCAACATGGTATATTATCAAGATATACTAGGAGATATAAGAAACCAAATAAAAGTACAGAAATAAACACAAACTACCTAAAAATTCAGAATATGACAAAGGTATAATTTCAAATCAATAGAGAATGGTGGTGTTTTGAAAACTGAAATGTCATTGAAAAATAAGATTGGATCTTTATATACACCTTATACCAAAATATATTTCATGTGAACTGAAAATATAAGAATCAATACAGAATATAAATAATAGAAGTAATCTTCAGAGAGGAAAGGACTTATTACAAAAACACCAAATCTAGAAATCATAACATAATAATTGATGTATATAATTCTCTTAATTATTGTCTGTTTACCCTCAATCCATTTCCCTACTTCCTCTCCTGTATTGTGTTTCACAATCAATGAACACTGTAAACTCTATTTCTCAGATTTCCAAATATTTCTGGCTAGACTTGGAAAATGGGAGGTAATGATAAGCTGGAGAGTGGGGAACAAGAAACCACAATATTTCTCCCTCTTTCTCTGCTATACACAGTGTTTCCAACACAAGCTACATCTTCTTACTGAGTACAGTTCCTGCAGGAAAACTGCTCAGGTGGCTGAAATCATGGCATCTGTTAACACCACTCATTCCTGTTGGAGCTTCCCATCATTAGTAGTATTTGGGTTGCTTTACTGTACCCTATTTGACTTTTTGCTTTTACCACCCTTTTGAATTGTTAATTAAATTAAAATTTTCTCTTTTTAACTAGTGGCCAAGGTCTCAATTCTCCCTGACTTGATCCTCTTACAATGACTATGTAAATTTTTTTAACTTTTATATAATAATAAACTGAGTTAACAGTCAAATAAAAATATAAGGAAAAAATATTTAAAACATTTATGAGGGGAAGAAGAAGTTTAACACATTTACTATACAAAGAGCTCTTACAATTAGTATAATAAAGCAAACAACTGAATAGAAAGAAGGATCAATGGACATTCAAATAATAAATTAAAATGTCCAGTAAGAAAATATATTTATTTCAATTTAAAATAAAGAAATTCTGCTCTTTCTAGAATACCGTGATGTATTTATTACTGTAGTTCTACAGTCTGGCTTGCATTCAAGTAATGTGAGTCCTTCAACTGTATTTTTCTTCTTCAATATTTTGTTGAATGTTTCTGTCTTATGCTTTTTCATACAAATGTTAGAACCAGTTTTTCAATTATGAATAATGCTGCTCTGAAGATTCATATAAGTTTGTATATGGACATATGTTTTCATTTCTCTTGTGTATATACCTTGGGGTGGAAATGCTGGGTCATATAAATGGCAAATCTTTGTGTAGCATTTTCAGAAACTGCTATACTGTTTTCCAAAGTAGCTCCACCATTTTACATTCCCAACATCAGTGCGTGAGGCTTCCAATAACGCCACATCAGCAACAGTACTTGTTACTGTTGGCCTTTTTATGACAACTTTATACTTCATGTAAAGTGGTATCTTACTGTGGGTTTCACTGATTTCCTTGGCTAATAATGTTGAGCATCTTGTCATGAACTATTGACCTGCATCTTCTCTGGAGAAATGACAATTCAGAATTCTTTGCCATTTTTATAATGGGGTAATTTATGATTTTATTAAGTTATGAGTCCTTTCTATTTTCTACATACAAGTTCGTTTTCAATTTTATGATTTCCATATATTTTCTCTCACTCTATTGGTTGTCTTTCTTGATGGCAGCCTCTAAAGCAAAAAGAGTTTAATGTTGATGAAGTCTAGTTTGTTTAACATATTGCCTGTGTTCTTGGTGTCATATTTAAGCAACAATTGCACAATACAATGTCACAAATATTTACACCTATGCTTTTCCTAAGAGTTTTAAAGCTTTAGCTTTCACTCTCTAGCTATTTAATCTAACATATGTTAACTTCTGTTTCAGTTTGGAGCAGGGGTTCAAAATCATTATTTTGCATGTGGATATCTCACTGCCATAGCACCATTTGTTGAAGAGACTATTCTTTCCCCCATTTAAATTACCTGACTTTCTTGTTAAAAAATCAACTGCCCACGATTAGAGGGTACATTTCAGGAACCTCATCTGTTTTCCATTGATCTATAATGTTGAGCTTTGTGCTGGTATCAAATTGTTGTGATTATTGTAGTTTTTAAATAGGTTTTGAAATCCAAAGTGTGAGTTCCCCTGCTTTATTCTTCTTATTCAAGACTATATTGGCTGTTTTGAGCCCCTATGAGTTTTAGGATCAACTTGCCAGTTTCTACAAAGAACCAAGCTGAGATTTTCATAGTTATTACCTTGCATTTTTAGATCAATTTGAGGTGCACTGCTATTTTAACAATATTAAGACATCTGATCCATAAACACAAGATGTCTTTCCATTTACTTCTACCTTCTTGAATATCTTTCAACAATGTATTTTAGTTTTCAGTATAAGTATTGTACTTCTTTTCTTAAATGTGTTCCTAAGTATTTTCTTTTTGATGCTACTAAAATGAGATTGTTTTCAAAATTTCCCTTTTGGGTTGTTCATTGCAAAGGTACAAAACAAATTCAATGTACATGTATTAATCTTATTTCCTGCAAGCTTTCCAACTTGTTTATTAGTTCTAACAGTTTTTTTCAGTTGCCTCTTTAAGATTTTTTATATACAAGATTATGTCATCTGCAGAAACAGGTACATTTTTCACTTCTTCCTTTCCATACTTAATGCCTTTCATTCCATATCTTGCCTAGTTGATCTGACTAGAACTTTCAGTACAATGTTGATTAGTAGTGGCAAGAGCAGATATTCTCATCTATATCTCAACTTAGGAAGAAAATTTTCTGTCTTTTCACCACTGAGTATAATGTTAGCTGTGACTTTTTTTTTTATAAGTGTCTTTTATTGAGTTTCATAAGTTCTCTTATATACCTACTCTCGCTCATGTTTTTCTCATCATAAAAGGGTACAAAATTTTGTGAAATATTTTTCTTTCTCTTTTGATATGTTATGGTTTTTGTCATTTTGTCTATTGATATGATTTTTACTTAATGCCTTTTTTGAAGGTTAAACCAACCTTGCATTCATGAAGTAAAATTCACTTGGTATTATGTATAATTCTTTTTATATGTTGCTGGATTAAATAAATTTTGAGAATTTTGCATGTATATTCTAACACATATTGGTTCTGGTGATTTATTTGTCTGGTTTGGGAATCAGAACAAATTTGTATTTATTTCTGTGGTATCAGTTTTACTTCTCCTCTTTAATTTCCTATTTCATTTATTTGGGTTCTGTCTCTTCTAAGTGAACCTTGGGAACATAATTGTTTGTCAATTTTGTTTTCTTTAAAAAAAAAACAGCTTTTGGTTTTCCTGATCTTTTCTATTCTGTATTCCTTCTCTATTTTAATTATTTCCTCTCTGATTTTTTATCATTTCTTTCCTTTTGCTGACTTTCAGGTTTATTCCTCTTTTCTAATTTTCTTTAGATAGTAGGTTAGGTTGTTTGAGTTTTCCTTGATTCTGGAAGGCCTGTATTGCTATAAATTTCCCTCTTAGATCTGGTTTTACAGCACTCCAGGTTTTTTTTTAAAGCTGTGTTTTCATTTTGATTTTTCTTGAGGTATTTTCTGATTTCTCTTTCAATTTCATCATTAATTTTTGCCTTTTGCATAGCATGTTATTTAGTCTCCATTTGTTTCTTCTTTTCCTGTTTTTGTTAATGTGGATGATGTCTCATTTTAAAACATTTTGGTCATAAAACATGCTTGAAATAATCTGTATCCTCTTAAATTTGTTGAAGCTTGTTTTGTATCCTAGTATTTGGCCTATCTTAGAGGATGGTACATGCAACTTGAAATGAATGTGTATTGAGCTTTTTTAGATGTAGTGTCCTGTAGATATGAATTAGGTCCAATCTGTCTATTGTGTCATTTAGGATCTCTGTTGCAGTACTTATTTTCTGTCTAGATGATCTGTCCATTGATGTCAATGGGGTGTTAAAAGCCTCCTACTATTATTATGTTATTGCCAATTTCTCCCTTCATACCTGTTATGTTTGTTTTATATATTTAGGCTCCTATACTGGGTGCATATATGCTAACAAATGTAATATCCTTTTCTTGTATTGATCCATGTATCATTATATGATGCTTTTCATTGTCTTTCATTATGGTCTTTGTTTTAAAGGACTGTTTGCTTTTAAGCTATTGAGTTATATGTGTATTTGGATATTTTGGATTTTAGCCCCTTATCAGATATATTATTTTCAATTATCTTCTCCCATTCAGTAGGTTGCCTTTTCATTTTGTTCATGGTTTCCTTTGCTGTGCAGAAGCTTTCCAGTTTGATATAGTCCCACTTGCTTATTTTTACTTTTGTTGCTTTTGCTTTTGGTGTCAGATTAAAAAATCTTCGCCATGACTTATGTCATGGAGCTTATGACCTATGTTTTCATCTGGGAGTTTTGTGTTGTCAGGTCCTATGTTCAAGTCTTTAATTCACTTAGAGTTAATTCTTCTATATGATATAAAATAGTGCTCCAATTTTATTCTCTTCTATGTGGCTGTCCAGGTTTCTCAGTGACAGTAATTGAAAAAACTGTCCTTTCCCCATTCTATATTCTTGGTTCCTTCATCATAAATGAATTATAACATAAATGCATAGGTTTATTTCTGGGCTCTCTATTCAGTTCCATTGATTTATGTGTCTCTTTTATGCCAATATGCTGTTTTAATTACCATAGCTTTGTAATATAGTTAGAAATTAGGGAGAGTGATGCCCCTAGCTTTGTTCTTTCTTCTCAATATTGCTTTGAGAAATACTGCTTTTTTTCCTTTTGGTTTTCTGTATATCTCATGTACTTTTTTTCATCTAATTTTTTAATGCTTCATCGAGTATTTCCTAATGTAACGTTTTAATTTCTTTAATAAGTCACTCTTTCTAAATATCATATTATGTTATATCATATTATATCTTATCACATTTATATTGTATAGTTTTCTGTGATTGCTCTAGGGTTTAAACATACATCCTATCAGAATCAACATCCAATTTATACTAGCTTAACTCTAGCAATATATAAAAATGTTACACCTATAGAACTCTTTTTACTTTCTTCCATTTTGTGGTATTAGTGTTATAACATATTATAGGTATTAATGTTTGAGACATATACAATATTATAATTTTCACTTTGCAATCTATTATCATTTCCTTAGCCCAATACATTTTGTTATGACTCACCTTCTTTGTGAGTTATTGGTAATATATTACACACATATTATATTTCTGTAAGTTACAGGTCTGAGATTTTATTACATACATATTATTTTAGAAAAATTGATATTTAAATCAATTATTAGGGAAAAAACATAAAAATGGGCATTTAAGTGGGGGAGGATATGGCTCAAGTGGTAGAGTGCATGCTTAGCATGCATGAAGTCCTGGATTCAATCCCCAGTACCTCCTCTAGAAATACATAAATCTAATTACTTCCCCATCCTGCCCTGCCAGAATAAAAAAAAAAAAATAGGCATTTAAACTGTTACAATTGCCTAGTTATTTTACTAATGCTCTTTGGCTTTCTGCATGGATTTGAATTACTTCCTAAGCTACTTGCTTTTGGCTTGTAAATTTTCTTTAAATGTTCTTTAAATGTTCCTATAAGATACATCTACTAGCAACAGATTCTCTGCTTTTGTTTATTTGGGTGAATCCTTAATTTGCATTTGCCTTTGAAATATAACTTTACTAGAAATGAGATTCTTATCTGATGGGGTTATTTTCCCCTGAGCACTATATATATGTTATCCAACTGCTTTTGGTCTAAATCATTTCTACTAAGAAGTCAATATTAAACTTCTTGGGGTTCCCCAGTAAGTGATGGGTGGTCTTCCTTTTGCTGTCTTCAAGATTTTCTATCTTCGAGTTTCAGCAGTAGTACTATGTAGTACCTTTTTATTAATGTCCTTCCATTTTTTACTTTCTACTGTCTTTGAGTTTCAGAAGTATTAATATTATGTATCTCTTTATTAATGTCCTTGCACTTTTTATATTTTGAATACCTTAAATACCCTGGATATGTAAGTCACTGTTCTGCAATAAACTTGGGAAGTTTAATCCTATTATTTCTTCAAATATTTTTTCTGCTTCTTTCTCACTTTCTTCTCTTCCTGGTACTCCTATATGCATGTGCTGATGCATCTAGTGGTATCCCTAATTTCTCTGATACTCTGTTGGTTTTTCTTCATTCTTCTCTCTCTGTATCTTTTGAAATGTATATTCCCTATTGATATAGCTTCAAGTTAACTCATTCTACCTTTTGTCAGCTCAAATCTATGCATGAGAAGTTGGTTGCCAAGATGGTGGAGTAGGAAGATCCTAAACCCACCTCATCCCATGGGCACACCAAAATTATAACCATGTAAAGATAAACTGTTCATGAAAATGGCCAGAAGACTAGAAGAAAAGGCATTCTAAAGCTAAGGACATGAAGAAGGAATCACACTGAAATGGATATAAGAGGAAGAAATGCAGTATAGTCAAGACCCATACCCTAGGTGAGTGATTCTTACATGGGAGGATAATAACAATCATACAGGTTGTCTCTGAGAGAGAGGAGTCTCAGTTCCACACTGGGCTCACCAGCCTTGGGAATCCTGCACCAGGAAGATGAGCAGATCTGAAGACACACACAGGATGAAAATGAAGGGATAGGAAAAGGGTATCCCATACCAATGGAAATGAAAAGAAAGCAAAGGAAGCAAAGCTTATATCACACAAAATAGACTTTAAAACAAAGACCATAATAAGGGAGAAAGAAGAACATTTCACAATGATCAAGGCATCAATTATATAACAACATGTAATAATTGTAAATAAATATACACCCAACAAAGGAATATCTGTATATACAAAGCATACATTAACAGATAAAGGGAGAAATTGACAGTAACATCATAATAGTAGGGGACTTAAACAATCCTGTTACATCAATGTACAGATCATCCAGATAAATAATCAATAAGGAAAGACTGACCTTAAATGATATATTAGACCAAATAGATTTAACATATCTATATAGAACATCTCATCCAAAAGTAGCAGAAGACACAATCTTTTCAAGTGTACATGAAACATTTTCCTGAATAGATCACATGCTAGACCATAAAATGAGTCTTGGTCTATTTAAGAAAATTAGAATCATATCAAGCATCTTTTCCTCACACAAGGCAATGGGATGAGAAATCAACTACAGAAAGAAAAAACTGCAAAAACACAGACAGAAGAGGCTAAACCATATACTACTAAAAAATAAAAAAATTAAAGAAAAAATGAACAAAGTCTAGATACACATGAAAGTGAAAACACAATGATCCATAATCTACGGTATTCAGCAAAAGCAGCTTAGAGGAACATTTATACTGATACAACCCTACCTCAGGAAACAGGAAAAAAACTCAAATAAATAATCTAACCTCACACTGCAGAAATTAGAAAACAAAGAACAAACAAGTCCAAAATGAGTAGAAGGAACTAAATTATAAAGATCAGAGCAGAAAGTAATGAAATAGAGACTAAAAAACAATGGAGAAGATCAATAAAACTGAGACCTGACTTACTGAAAAGATGAAAAAAATTGATGAAACTTAGTCAGTGTCATAAAGAAAAAACTAAAGCCAAAATCAATAAAATCAGAAATGAAAAAAGAAAAGTTAACATCAACACCACAGAAATACAAAAGATAATAAAAAATATTATGAACAATCATATACCAGTCAAATGGACAACCAAGAATAAATGGACAAAGCTAGAAATATACAATCTACCAATACTGAACTATGAAAAATATGAATAGAGAAATAACTAGTAATGAAATTGAATCAGTAATTTAAGAATTCCCAGCAACAAGAGTAGGACTAGAGGTCTTCATGGATGACTTCTAAACAACATTTTGAGAAGACTTCACATCAGTTCTCAAACCATTCTCAATTACTTGCAGGGGAAGAAATGCTTCCAAACTCTTTCCTTGATGCCAGCCCCATCCTAATACCAAAACCAGACAAAGATACCATATAAAATGAAAAATTACAGGTCAGTATCACTGATGAACATAGATGCTAATAATCCTCAATAAAACATTAGTACATCATGTTTCAGTCTATATGATTACTAATCTAAAGCAAAGAGATTTAGTAATGGGTTAAACATTTGAAAAACAAGGTAACCACAAATCAAAAGCATAAAATAGAATCACAAATACCAAAAAGAAAAGAAATAAAGCTTATACAAAAGAAAATTATCAAGCCAGACACACACACACAAAAGAAAGGAATAAAGAAGAAATACAAAATCAACTGGAAAACAAAGTATAAAATGGCAATAAACACACATCTATCAATAATAACCATAAATTCAATGGACTAAATGATCCAAACAAAAGACATAAAGTAGTATATTGGATAATAAAACAAGACCCTACAATATACTCCATACAAGAGACCCACTTTAGGGCAAAGGATACACACAGATTGAATGTGAGAGCACAGAAAAAGATATAGCATGCAAATGGAAATGACAAGAAAGTGGGGGTAGCAATACTCATATCAGACAAAACAGACTAAAACAAAGGCCATACAAGACAGAAAGAGAAAGAAAAATACCATATGATATCACTTGTACGTGGAATCAAAAAAGAAAAAAAAAGATGAAATTATTTACAAAACAGAAACAGACTTACAGACATAGAAAACAAACTTATGGTTACCAGGGGAGGAAGGGGGGTTGGGAAGGAATAAATTGGGAGTTCAAGATTTGTAGATACTAACTAATATATAAAAAATAGACAACAAAAACATACCGTACAGCACAGGAAACTATATTCAGTATCTTGTAGTAACTTATGGTGAATGAGAATATGAAAACAAATATATGTATGTTCCTATATAACTGAAGTATTATACTGTACATCAGAAATTGACATAACACTGTAAACTGACTATACTTCAACAAAAATAATGTGAAAAAAACAAAGACCATACAGAAAGATAAAGAAGGACACCATATAATGACAAAAGCAGCAATAAAAAAAGAGGCTATTACACTCATTAACATATATGCACCCAATATAGGGATATCTAAATATAGAAAACAAATACTAACAGACATAAAGGGAGAAACTGGTGGGAATACAGTAATAGTAAGAGACTTTAACATCCTACATCATTGGACAGGACTTCCACACAGAAAATCAATAAGGCAATTAGATGACACAACAGAACAATTAGATTTAATTGATATTTTTTAGAACATTACATCCCCAAAAAACAGAATATACATTCCTTTCAACTGCACATGGAACATTCTCTAAGATATACCACATATTCAGACATAAAAGAATCCTCAAAAAATTTAGGAAGATAGAAATTATTTCAAACCTCTTTTCTGATCACAATGGTATGAAACTAAAAACCACCACAGAAAGAAAAACAAGAAAATGACTGCATAGAGACAAAACAACATTCTACTAAAAAAACAATGGATCAATGATGAAATAAAAGAAAAAATTAAAAAATACTTTGAGACCAATGACAATGAAAATACAACCACACACAATCTATGGGATGCAGCAAAAGCAGTACTAAGAGGGAAGTTCATAGTGATACAGGCCTTCCACAAAAAATAAGAACAACCTCAAACACCCTAACCTACCACCTAAAAAATTAGAGAAAGAAGAATAAATAAAACCCAAAGTCAGCAGATAGAAATAATAATAAAGATCAGAGAGGAAATAAATAAAATAGAAATTTTTTTAAATAGGAAAAATCAATCAAACCAAGAACTATTTTCTTGAAAGGGGAATTCTACTAAATGTACAAACAAAAACTTATACCAATCCTTCTGAAACTCTTCCAGGAGATCGAAGAGGAGGTAATACTCCCAAATTCATTCTATGAAGCCACCATCACCCTGATACCAAAACCAGACAAAGACTCTACCAAAAAAGAAAATTATAGGCCAGTATCTCTGATGAACATAGATACAAAAATTCTCAACAAAATTTTTGCAAACAAAATTCAACAACACATGAAAAATATCATACACTATGATCAAGTTGGATTCTCCCAGGGACACAAAAATGGTTCAACATACTCAGCAATGTGATACACCACATCAATAAAAGAAAGAACAAAAATCACATGATCATCTCAATAGATGTAGAAAAAGCATTTGCTAAAATTCAACACCCATTTATGATAAAAACTCTTACCAAAGTGAGTATAGAGGGAACATACCAAAATATAATAGAAGCTTATTTATGACAAACCCACAACCAACATAATATTCAACAGTGAAAAATTGAAAGCCTTCCCACTAAAATCTGACACAAGACAAGGATGTTCACTCTCAGCACTTCTATTCAACATAGTATTAGAAATCCTAACCCTAGCAATCATGCAAGAAAGATAAAAGGGATCCAAATTGGAAGAGAATAGGTAAAAGTGCCACTATATGCAGATGACATGATTCTCTGCATAGGAAACCTCAAAGGTTCCACATAAAAACTACTAGAGCTCATAAAAGAATTTGGCAAAGTATCAGGATACAAGATTAACAAATAAATCAATTGCATTTCTTTACACTAACAATGAAATATCAGTAAAGGAAAGTAAAGAAATAGTCCCTTCTAAAATCACATCAAAATCATAAAATAAAATACTTAGGAATAAACCTGACCAAGGAGGTGAAAGACTTATTTGAAAGAACTACAAAACACTGAGAAAAGAAATTAAAAATGATTTAAAGAAATGGAAAGGTATCTGATGCTCTTGGACTGGAAGAATCAATATTGTTATAATGGCCATACTGCCCAAGGTAATCTACAGACTTAATGTGATCCCTATCAAATTACCCAGGGTATTTTTCACAGAACTAGAACAAATAATCCTAAAATTTATATGGGATCACAAAAGACCCAGAATTGCCAAAGCAATACTGAAGACAAAGAATGAAGAAGGAGGAATAACCCTCCCAGACTTCAGACAATACTACAGAGCTACAGTAATCAAAACAGCATGGTATTGGCACAAAAACAGATCTATGGATCAATGGAACAGAATAAAGAGACTGGAAATAAACCCACACACCTATGGTCAATTAATCTTTGGCAAAGGAGGCAAGAATATACGATGGAGAAAAGAAAGTCTCTTCAGCAAGTGGTGTTGGGAAAGGTGGACAGCTGCATGTAAATCAATGAATTTAGAGCATTTTCTCACACCATACACAAAAATAAACTCAAAATGCTTTAAAGACTAAACATAAGACACTATAAACCTCCTAGAAGAAAACATAGACAAAACATTCTCTGACATAAATCTTACCAATATTTTCCTAGGGCAGTCTACCCAGGCAATAGAAATAAAAACAAAGAAACAAACAACAACAAAAAAAAACCCAAATGGAACTAGTTAAACTTATATGCTTTCGCACAGCAAAGAAAATCATAAACAAAACCAAAAGCCTATGGAATAGAAAAAAAAATTTGCAAATGATGCAACTGACAAGGGCTTAATCTCCAGAATATACAAACAATTCATATAACTGAATAACAAAAAACAAACAACCCAGTCCAAAATGGGCAGAAGACCCAAACAAGCAATTTTCCAATGAAGATACTCAGATGGCTAATAGGCACATAAAAAGATGTTCAACATCGCTAAGTATCAGAGAGATGCAAATCAAAACTACAATGAGGTATCTCCTCACAGCAATAAGAATGGTCATAATTAAAAAGTCCACAAACAGTAAATTCTGGAGAGGGTGCGGAGATAAGGCAACCCTCCTACACTGTTGGTGGGAATGTAATTTGGTGTAGCCACTATGGAAAACGGTATGGAGATTTCTTAAAAAAACTAAAAACAGCTTTACCCTTTGATCCAGTAATCAACTCCTGGGTATGTATCTGGAGAAAAGTCCAATTTGAAAAGATACGTGCCCTCAATGGTGATAGCAGCACTATTTACAATAGCCAAGACATGGAAGCAACATAAATGTCCATTGACAGATGACTGGATAAAGAAGTTGTGGTATATTTATACAATGGAATACTATTCAGCCATAAAAAATAATAAAATAATGCTATTTGCAGCAACATGGATGGCCCTGGAGAATGTCATTCTAAGTGAAGTAAGCCAGAAAGAGAAAGAAAAATACTATATGATATCACTCATATGTGGGATCTAAAAAAAAAAAAGACAAATGAACTTATTTACAAAACAGAAACAGACTCACAAACACAGAAAACAAATTTATGGTTACCAAGGGGGAAGGAAGAGGATGGGACAAATTGAGAGTTCGAGATTTGCAGTTACTGACTGGTATATATAAAACAGATGAACAAGTTTATACTGTACAGCACAAGAAACTATATTTGATATCTTGTAGTAGCTTAAAGTAAAAAAGAACATGAAAACAAACATATGGGGTGTGGGTATAGCTCATTGGTAGAGTGCATGCTTAGTATGCATGAGGTCCCGGGTTCAATCCCCAGCACTGCCATTAAAAAAAAAAAAATAAGAAAACAAACATATGTATATTCATGTATGACTGAAGCATTGTGCTGTACACCAGGAATTGACACAACATTGTAAACTGACTATACTTCAAAAAAAGAATAAGAAAAGACTTTTTTTAAAAAACCACTAGCACATCAAATTCAAAAATGCATTAAAAGAATCATATAGCATGATCAACTGGGATTTATCCAGGGATGAAAAGATGGTTTATTATCCACAAACCAATCAACCATTAATAAATTGAAAAAGAATCATATCATCTCAAAAAAGGAAGAAAACAAATATCTGTATATTCATGTATGACTGAAGCATTGTGCTATACACCAGGAATTGACAAAGCAAAAGCAAAAAAAAAAAAAAAGCAAAAATAAACAAGTGGGACTACATAAAACTAAAAATATTCTGCACAGCAGAGGAAACCATTACCAAAGGGAATGGGAGAAAATATTGACAATACATGTATTTGAAAAGGGGTTAATATCCAAAATATATAAGAAACTCATATAAATCAACAGAATAATAATAATTATTATTATATTAAAAGTGGGCAGAGAATGTTAATAGACATTTTTCCAAATACATATACAAGGTATAAGAAAAAAGCTCAACATTACTATCCATCAAGGAAACACAAATCAAAACCATACTGAAATATTGTCTCACACCTGTTAGAAGAACTGTCATTTAGGAGACAAGAGATAAGTGTTTGCAATGATCAGAAGAAAAAGGAACCCTCATGTACTGTTGGTGGGAATGTAAATTGGGACTATGAAAAACAACATTAAGGTTTTTCCAAAAATTAAAATAGGACTACCATATAATCCAGCAATCTCATTTCTGGTTATAGATCCTAAGAAAATGAAATTATTATCTAGAAGCAATATCTGCACCCTCAAGTTCATTATAGCATTATTCACAACAGCCAAAACAGGAAACAATGTAAGGGTCCGTGGTGGAATGAATAGATATAGAGTATGTGATGCACGCACACACAATGGAATATTATTCAGCCATAAAAAGAACGAATGAAATCCTGCCATTTGAAACAATATGCATGAACTTTGAGGACATTATGCTAAGCCTAAAAAAAAAAAAAAAACCAATTCATAGAAACAGTAGGATAGTGGTATCAAGGGCTGAGGACCGGGGAAATGGCACGCTGTTGGTCAAACGGTAAAAACTCCCAGTTATAAGATGATAATATAACTAGTTATAGTTAACGATACTGTTTTATACACTTGAAACCTACTGAAAGAGTAAATAGTAAAAGTTCACACCACACACCCAAAAAAAGGGTAATTATGTAACGTAAGTAACTAAACTCATGTCGCAATCACTTCACAATATACACCTGTATCAAATCATTACATTGTACCGCTTAAGCTCACACAATGTTGTATGTCAATTATATCTCAAAAAGACAGCAAAAAAAAGAAGAAGAAGGAGAAGAAGGAAGGAGAAGAAGGAGGAAAACGAGGAGAAGGAGGAGGAGGAGGAGGAGAAGGAGAAGAAGAAGAAAGGTACTTACCACTGTGCATGTACCTGAGGCTGTTCCTCAGGGGAAAGGCTCCGGGAACCGGCAGCAGCCGCCTCCTGAGATGAACTCTAGACACGAGCCAGGAGGAACAGGCCCTGAGGGTATGCACTGCAACAGGGTGCTTGGGTGGCTGTGGCCTGGGACCTTGGCCGACCTTGGACCGGTGCCCCGGTTCCCAGTCAGAAGCTGGCACAGCTGCCAGGGGCCTGCCGCCTCCGCCTTCGCCTCAGGAAGGAGACAGACCGCGGGTCCCCTGCGCATGCGCGCTTCACGCCCCCGTGCTGGCCTCGGGCGGTCGCGCGCCTGCTGTCTTTCCGCCAGGAGCTCAGTCTTCAGTGCCCCACACCTGGCGGGGCTTCTGGAGTGAAGTGCTTCTGCGTTGTGACTCTGACCTGGGCGCTGGGGGAGGCTTTGGTCAGGCTTCAGTCAAGATTAGGATTTGCTTCATAGGTTGCGTTGGCCAGACTGCTCACAAACGGGTCCAAGAGGAGGAGCACCCAGGTGTTTCTCATCCCAGGCATTTAATTTTGATGTATATTTTTGTTTATTGATAGACATATTTCAGCTTAATATTTTTGTTAAAATGCTCTTTCCAATATGATTCCACTTTCTTAGAGGAATATGAGAAATAAGTCTTAATATATTTTTAAATGACAGTTATTTCAGGCAGCCACCGAGGGTGTCTATTTCTTTCAATTTTAGTTTCCTTTTATACACTTCTGATTTTATGTCTTTATTTCATTTTTCCTATGAGAATGTATGAAAGTAATCATTTTATAGTAATAACTTTTCATTCTGATAAATGTAAATTCATAAAGAACTGGTGGTCATTGGCATTCTTTTCTGCCGGAAAAGTTGCCTTCTCTTACTGTTTTTATGCCTGTGTCATATTGACATAACCAAGTCAGGTTGGCTTGAGGCAGCACCTGCTCCTCGGGCTTGAAAGCCACGTTAAGACAGTGATGGAGTCAGCGAGTTGATCATTTACTAAAAGAGAAAAGCCAGCCTCTTTCTCCCAAACACTAGGGCTTGAAGGGACCAATCAGTCATCCCACTTCACCCTCCCTGAAGTGTCTGATTCTGGGCTGATTCAGAGCCCCAGCAGGAACCCAAATAGAGTGATGAGGATGAGCAACCAGCTATAATGAGCCCAGGAACCTGCACATACACTTGGGACACAAGTGGAAGGGAGACCAGGTAGGAGAACCAAGGGGAGAATGGAACCAGAGAGAGCTGCTCTAAGTAAAGAGGTGTGGAGAAGATGAGGAAGCGGGCAGCAATAGGGATAGACAAAGAGATAGAGCAGGGAAAATAGAAAAGAGAGTGAAATGAAAGAAAGGGAGCTACACAATGAAGGGAAGTACTGTACAGGCTACTCCAGAGTGCATGTCACTCACTAAAGGAGAAATGAAATGACACCAAGGTTGATCTACTGGTGATTACATTACATGGGTATATTAATAGGTAAAAATGCATTGGACTGCACACATAAGACTTATATATGTATTACATGTGCATTATATCTTAATTTTTTAAAATACATCAAACTTCAATGATGAGCTCAGATTCTGATGGCTGAAAGGCCCCTGGTAATTGGGGAGGGAAGTCAAGAAGAATCCATTCACACTAACAGGGAGCAAAGTAAAAACAAACAAAAACTCGTAGAATAAATTATGATTTTCCAAAAAAGTACCAAATGGCAATTCCTTTTCTTTCTTTCAACTCAAGCTTGACTGCTATCTTAATCGTCAAGATTATAAATATAAATAACTTGATATATATCAATATCAATTTATAACATCAATAACTGATATTTATGTTTAATATAAGTAATATAAATAACTTGATATTTATATCAATTATATAAATATACCAAAATATTGATATGTATATAATATTTATATAAATGAGATCCTGATATAGGTCACCAAAATGAAACAACTTAAAGATGCTTCTTTTTTTTCAGCTCCAGATTAGAAAATACTTAAGATTCTCTTGGATAAAGAAATCATATTCGCTAAAAATCATTAATGCCTCCTTGAAGATGAAACTTTGTCTTTTGAGGTTTCGTTGTTGGTACTAGGTTATATTTGTATAAGGCTTCTGTTCTCAATCAAAGCAGCCATTGCTTTTGTTGCTAAGTGCTTTTGTAGTTGGAAGGCCTCACATCTTACAAGAGAAGGAGGGCAAGAAATATTTATTGACTAAATTACTGTGGTTTGATGGTGCTGGGAATTCAGGCCAATAGCAATTCAAGGTACCATTTTAAGGCTGAAGACAAGAGTGTAGAGGTCCTTTATGAAACAAACCTTTGATACAGACTATCTAGGGACCAGGAACTAGAGTAATTTGCCTGAGATTGAATTGTTGTCATTTTCTTTAATAATAGAAATTGGTTATCAGCTTGCTGAGAGATTTTCTAGAGCTCTTTGTTTCACATAATGAAAGTGTGATTCTTGAAGGATAGTCTTAGCCTTCCTTGCTAATGATGTCTCTGGCCCAAAGGGCTGCCTCAACACAAACTGTTTCTTATTCTGTCACCCCTTTACCAGAAATCCCTATCGGTTTCCTAATAATGTCCATTGTGCATTGTTTGCAAATGAAACAAAACTTACTTGCAGCTGTGGAACTTATCCAACTCCCAGTCTCTAAGGGCCAAACTTTTAATAAAGTCTCCAGTGAAGACAGTCAGGTTTACTACACATTTCACTGGATATCATTAATTCGTGCAAATCTCCCCCAGCTAACTAGTTACAGTTATAATTAACCATGTCATACACAGACATAAGTAATTTTAGCAGCATGCTCTAATAAATGAAAAGACACAAGCATTAAACAAGACAGCAGTATTTAATAAAATTACTACTCTAGTAATATTAAACTTTCATAATGTCTGCAAAAGTATCCACTATTAATGAAAGCTTTTCTTGGCTCCCCATCATACAGTGTTTCTATGTTAAAAGAACTGTTCACTGGTTTGACCAAGCTCTCTTATGTATCCGTAAGACAAAATTTCCACATTTTTCTATGGGACCAGCTCAGTGTTACGGTATACTTCTGACCACCTGTTTGCTGCAAGCAACACCCTGCTCTACACTTCTCAGGACCCACTCAATGAATACACCATTTGACAGATGGTACCATCTCAGTATATACAGTCAGTTTTAGAAAAAGCAAATTTTACCTATTAGTCAAAATATGGGAAATAACTTGATCAAAATTGATCTAATTGATCTCAAGTTTGTGGCCGACTTGTGCAGAGGCTGAAACATAGGAGCTGAGAATCATGGGATCCAGGCCTGAGCAAGCCTAGTAGAAGTAACTGACATCAGAGATGTTATAAAGGAAGAATCCATGGGACTTGATGGCAACTTGGTAACAGGTTGGAAATGAGCAGTGAGGATAATAGCACTGTCTTAGATGACCCTGAATGTTTCAAGGGGACGTCAAATGTCTTCCTGTTGCTCTTAAGATACATTTGAGAATCTTGACCCTGGACCACAAAGCCCTGTGATATCTGACCCCCTGACTCCCGTTCTAGCTTCACTGACCACCGCTATCCCTCTAATTTGCTGTGCTACAAGTGCACTGACCTCTCAATTCCCTGAACCCCCAGGCTACTTCCCAACTCAAAGCTTCCAAATGCTACCTACGGCATAAATGCCCTTTGTCTTGCTTCTTCCCCAATTATGTGGTTAATTCATGTACTCTCAAGGCTTCAACTTATGGGCTGTTCTCTCTGAGAATTTTTTCCTGCCTCCAACCCCAGATGAATGAGTCACCTATTATATGCACCTGTACTTTTCTGTACTTTTCTTCATGGCACTGAATACAATTGTAATCATTCGTTTAATGTGTCTCTCCACCACTAGATGATAAGCTCCATGAGGGCAGAGACCAAGTTTAACTTGCTCATTGCTTATCCCAAAGACTAGCACAGAGCATGTCATGTAATAGTCAGATGACACTGCTGACAAAGACATGAAAGGGTATTTGAGTGAACAAATGGCATCTACAACCTGCATTACTGTTTCCCTTAGTCTTCCCCTGTTATCTGGTTAACGCTTATGTACTTCCAGCCCTCAGCTAAGAGGTTGCTTTTCCAGGGATGCTTTTCCTGACCAACCTCTGTCACATGCTCTGACAGCCTAGGGGAATTCGGAGGGAAAAGTCCTTCCTGGTAGAAAATAATTCTCCTTTCAAGTATGGCGAGTTTGAGGGGATGATTAGATATTATGGAAATATCCCATAGGTATCAGTTAGGTGGAGTTATTAGGGCTGCAAATAAACATTTGGGAATCAGCTGCATTCAGTGGTGAGTCACTAATTTCTACATGAATAGAAATGCTCAGACTTGGAACTTCAAAAAATGCTTATGATGAAATGGAAAGTAACAGTTTTAAGAATGAGAGAATATTTAATCTTTCAAATATTTTAGAGAGGTCAAGGAGAACAAAGGTCCAAGAAAGATAATAGGACTTGATGGACAGGTCGCTGGAGCGTGTAATTTTCACAAAATAATGGGAATGAAAACTCTACGTTGCAGATAATTAAAGAGAGTTAATGAAAACAGCAGGGGTAGAACACTTTTTAAGAAGTTTGGTGGTAAAAATAGAAAGAAATGAGACAGGAACTAAAGAGTTGACAATGAGGTCAGTTAATGTTTTCCAAAATAGGGCAGAACAATGAAGCTTTTGGGGGGAAAAAAAAACCAACTTTGATAGCGGCAAAGTCTGAAGTCAGTTGAATCTTTTGACCACTAATTTTTTGGGGAAATATTGTCCCTTGACTTTTACTGCATTATCCTACATCTCTTCCTCTCCCTCTTGCTCTCTCTTTTGCTTTTCTCCTCCCTTTTCTCCCTACCCCTAGACTTGTGCCAGCCAATAGGCACCAAGCAGATAGCTATTGATTACTTGAACTGTGTGTATTCTGAATTACAGTGTGCTGTAAGTATAAACACACCAGATTTTGAAAATTTGGTATAAAAAAGTAATGTAAAATCTTATTAATAATTTTGTATTGATTACATGTTGAAATGATAATATTTTATATTTATATAATTAAATGTTTATTATTAAAATTAAATTCATGTTTCTTTTTACTATCTTCTAATGTAATTACTAGAAAATTCTCCATTACATATGTGACTCACAGGATATTTCAAATGGACAGCATTGCTCTAGGCTTTCTTACCTGTATTCTCTCTCTCGGCTTCAGAAACCACCTCTAGACTGTTGGCTCTTACATCTTCACAGAAACGTATGATCAGACTGCTCCTTTGAACCTCAAACCCTTGTATTCAACTGCCAATTAGACATCTTCTAACATCTCAAAGGTACCTCATACCAAGCGTCTGTGAAATCTTACCTCCTTCTTGCCTCTTTCTCCTTCTTGCCTCTTTCCCCAAGCCTGATCCTCTCCCAGAGTTCCCAGGCTCAGTGAGTCATCATCATCCTGTTGCATAAGCCAGAAATTCAGATTCTTCCTCTCTGAACCCTACAATCTACCACAAAACCCTGCTCATTCTACATCCTAAAAATTTCTCCAGTTTGTCCATTCCAGTCATCACCACCACCTAGTCCATGCTACCATAATCTCTTTCCTGGGCAGTTTGTCCACATCTAATTTTTCCAGCTTGCAAACTAGTCTTCATGCTTCATCCAGAATTAGTTATGAAATATAAATCTGACCATGTCATCCTTCTATATAAAAACTTACCATGTATTTTTATTGCTATCAGAATGAAGTCCCAGATTCTTAATATTGTTTAGAAAACCCCCACATTATCTGTACCCTGTGCACAGCTCCTTTTTCCCTTAAACCATTTTCCCCTTAACTCTCTTTGCCTCAATGTTTCTTTGAGACCTTGAAATTACAATGTTCACTCCAGAAATAAGGCCTTCGTATATGTTATTCTCACAACTCACCCACTCCACTTTTCCCTAGTAAATTCTGTTCAACCTCCAAATTTCAGCCCAGTCATCACTTTTTCAGGAAATCTTTCTGTCACCTCCCCCAGCACCCCACCTACCTCAAGTAATAATGATGGTGGTGGTGGTAACAGCATTTAGCATTTATTGGACATTTACTACATATTAGACTCCTTTCTATGTTTTACAAATAATTCACTAGGTCTTCAAAACTACCTTTTTAGTCTCCATTTTCAGAGTATAATCCATGATAATATCCATTTTTCTGATAAGGAAGTTGACTAACAGAGAGGTTAAGTGATCTTCCCATGATCAGTGATGAAGTGGCGTAGCCAGGATTTAAAATTAGGTCCTGTTTCCAGCCAGAACCCACAGGGTTAACTACTACATTATAATACTTTTTCAGATCAGGCCAAACCTCTCTGTTAGAGGTCTCTGTCTCCAATAACCTGGCCTTCATAATAGTGAAGTCATAATTTTAAATTCATTTAAATGATTGTTTGGTTAATACCTGTCTCCTGTAACTTTCTTTCAGTTCTTATAAAGGGAGAGGAAGCAGATACCATGTCTGCATTTGCTTATTGCTTAACTGTAGTGCCTAGTATTGTGGCTGACATAAAATAGACACACAATGCATGTGAATAAAATTATACCAAATAACCGTGTGTATATATGAAGAAGAAAGTAAGGGAGGAAGACAAGGGGCCAGGGAGGAGGAAGAGGAGGAGAGAGGAAGAAAAAGAAAGCAAGCTCCATGTCTCCAGTTAGGAATTTCTGTACTGAGCACAACTTAGTCTAACACTTTCTATCTCTTAATTCCTACATCTGTCTTAGGAAGTCTTCTATGACAACAGATTCGGGGATTTTTGTCTGGCAGGTACTGAATGACTTTAGAACTTCTCCTTAGTAATCACTTGATCATGAATAGCTAGTTTATTTGATATTATTTTGGCAGAGGACCTCAAAACTGGATCAGTCATTAAGCAATCTACCTATAAGACAATTACGGTTTCTCTAATACACCTTACACTCTGGCCAGACTGGGGGCTGCTTTCTGTTCCTCCAACAATCCACGAGCTTTCATACCTTTGATACTTTGCTTAGCATCCAATCTTCTCTGCTGAGAAAATATCTGCATATTTTCAAGGCCAGTGTCAAATATCCTCTCCTGGGTAATCTATAATAAAACATGCCCCACCCCTGTGTGTGTGTGTGTGTATTTCTTATAGAGATGCTGGCCTAATGGTAGGATATGTTAATATGATTTCTTTGTTAGGAATATTGGGTCTGTTCTGTGGTTAAGGTTGGATGCTCCCCTAAAGGTTTGGGCGTTTGCAGTAGTGTCAGTCTCAAGGGGAAGAGCTCAGCCCTTGGGCAAAATACCAGAAGGGGAGCCCCCGCCCACTCTCCTGTCTCTCACACTCTTGGAAATAGATCTCCTGTGGCTGAGCCAGGCCTAAACTTCCAGGTGACTGGGAAAAGACGGCATCTCCCTCTCAGGGACTGACTTAGAGATAAGTAAGGACACCCAGCTGTAAGGAACCATAAGTACAAGATGACTGACTCACTCATCTAAACCAGATTATCAAGATCAGCAGCATTCAGGCCATTTCAACACCTGGATCTGTCACAATCGGTTATGAGATGCATCACAATTAATGTGTTTCTAATAACAAAGTACCATAGATTAACATGATTTACTTTTTTATAAAACTAGAGTTGATTCCAAACTATCTTAGTAATACCTTCCTCACTCCTTTACATTACAATACACTATCTTGAATGGGAGCAAATGAAGAGGCATCATGGCTAGCCAGTGGGCAATTATTCATTACCTGACAAACGCCATAGGAGTGTGCCAGGCAGTCAAAATCATCTGCTGACGCACTTTCTCAGTGGGGGAAGGTTTGGGACTTACTCTTCTACTTGTACATTACCACATTTTGTTTCCTAATGGTTATCTCCAAGTCTAGTCAGGGCATGTACAAATGATCCTTCTTAAACCGTTCTACAGGAAATCACTTGGACCAGAGTGAATGGGAGAGAAATGCTTTCTTGTGGTCACCATGGTTTTGGCAACAGTGGTGACTACTTCCCCAGGGGGTACATGAGAATCTGGGGAAAGGTTTGGAGAATGTGTTTTGCCCCTCCCACATGGAGATTTGCTCTCTACTGCCAAACTAGAATGTTTTTTTATTATGGAAACTAGAGTTTTCTTCCAGAAAGCTTTTTTAACACCCCCAGGCAAATTAAGTCACTCCCATCTGTTCTCCCATAGTTCCCAGTGTATGATTATACTATAGATTCCTGTCACTTTGCATTCTAATTATTTGTTTACATGACTGCCTCCCCAGTACATTGAGAAGTCACTGCAAACAGGGATTGAGCCTTATATGGCTTTGAATTTACTATTGTTTATTAGCACTATGCTTGGCACTGCCAACTCTTGAACAATGGGTGAAACACGACCAAAAGAGCAAATCAATATTCATCACATTAAATTTGGGGTCTTTTTTTTTGTTGTTATCTTAAGTTTTTTAAAATATCAACCTTAAAGTCATATTTATCCCACAGCTTTAATCTAAAATGGTATGTGACGGGCACCCAAACACTTGTTTATTAATCTGTCATTTATGCCACATCAAACATGCAAAATGTAGTGGAGAAAAAGCAATGAGTCATACACAGAATTGTTTTTCTGAAACTCAGATTCGATAGACTCAGTCCCTTGACAAATTTATTCAGGACCTACTAAATAGAATTCAAGCTCCTTGATTTGGCACTCTGACCTTATTCTTTTCAGGATACGTCCTATAATTTCTACAGCACTGTATTCTGTCCCCTCCAGACATTCTGTATCCCAGATAATCTGGTATAATCTAAACCAGAGAATCCCAGAAGGCGTTCTCTCAGGCACCCTTCTCTTTTCTGCCTTGTCACTCTCCCTAAATGATCTCACTCAGTTCCAAGTCTTTAAATATAAATGCTGATGACTCCAAATCTCCAACTTTGTCTTTTATATTCAATTACCTGTTTGACATCTCCACTTAGATAACTGATAAGCACCTCAAATATTCTCAAATATTTCTAGCTCTATATTCCCCCCAAAAATGTATTCCTCCTCCAGTCTCCTTTAACCCAATAAATGCTACCTTGTTCCCCTCAGATGCTCAAGACAAAAAAATCTAGGCATTTTCCTTATTCTTTTAACCTCGATTCAAACAGAAATCATTAGCAAATCCTGTTGACTCATCCTCCAAAACATATTGCAATCATCTGCATTCTCCATGTCCACGGCTATCACCCTTATTCTGGACCACTGCAATGTCCTCCCAGCTGCTCTCCCTACTTTCATCCTCACCCTGCATGATCCCTTTTCTGAGAAAATGTGAAAAGGTAATGCCATTTCTCTGCTTTAAAAAACTCTGGTTTGGTAGGCAGAGTGATGCTCCACCCCAAAAATGTCCACATCCTCGTCCTCAGAAATTGTGCATATGTTATGTTACATGACAAGGGGGAATTAAATACTCCTAGTAACCTTCAGGTGGGCCCAGTGTAATTTTTTAAATATTGAAAACAGAAGCAGAGGAGTCAGAATCGGAGTGGTACAGTGTGAGAAAGATTTAACTGGCTATCTCAGGCTTTGAAGATGGAAGGCAGTCGTGAGCCAAGGAATGCAGTGAGACCCCAGAGGCTGAAAAAGACAAAGAAGCAGATTCTCCTCTGCAGCTTCCAGAAAGGATGTTGACACCTTAATTTTAGCCCAGTGAGAATCATTTCAGATTTCCAACCTCCAGAATTGTGAAAGAATAAATATGTTGTTTCAAGCTACTGAGTTTGTAGCAATTTGTTAGAGCAGCAATAGGAAACTAATACACCCTCCCAAGGCTTCTCATTGAGCTGAAAATAAAATGCAAACTCCATAACCTGTGTTACAAACCCTGCAAGATCAACTGTTCAATCCCATCATCAACCACTTTCCACTGCCTTTTATGGGTTCCGCAAACACGCGGAACTTAGTTCTGCCTTAAAGAGTTTTCACTATCGCCTCTGTACCTAACATGCTCCTCCCCAAACTGCCATGACTGGCTTCTTGCTACTCATGTCTGAGCTTGCCTGTTCACCTTTCCTATAGATGTTTTCCAAATCACCTGATCTAAAGTAACTCCCAGTCATTCTTTATCACATAACTCCATTTTACTCTCAGCAAAGCACTTACTAGTTTGTCACTTTTCTTATTTATGTATTTGTTTACATTTGCTTCCCCAGTCTCAATGAGCATGGAAGCTCCATGAGAATAGAATTTATAATTGTGATAACACAGAGTTGCTGATTTGCAAACTGGCCCCTGGACACAGAGGGCAAGGAGAGACCAAAGAAAGGCAGAACACTGCAGATTGGTAAGTGGTAGTTTTAATAAGCAAGAGAACTTACATACAAGGCTTGTCTTGGGCAGCTACAAGACAAGTAGATCTCCACTTCCACTTGTCAGAATCTTAAAAGTTGATACAGAGGCCTTAACTGGGCTTAGTCCACGTATACCACTCAGACGGTCTCAACACCACCTTGCTCTCTCAAGACTGTGCCCTTGGAACAAGTCCCACTGTGGGAAAAGTGGGCAAGAAGTACATTCCAAGGACAGGGGAGAGGGTGACTACCCAATTGCCCAGGTCCAGGATTCAGGTCAACCAGCAGTCACGTCTTCTTGATGACCTCCTCCTCTAACAATAGTATTTATTGCATGAATGTATGAAACAATAGTGCAAGAAATGGCAGCTGTTTTGTGATACTGAATGTAAGGACTTTTCAAAATGTTCAAGTAAGCCTAAAAATTTTCATAAATTTGTAAGAAAGGCAAAATAACAAGAAATGAGCTACATGATCCTTTTCACCAACTCCATGAGTCTTTCACTGAGCTTACATGGTTTCATGGGTAAGAGGTGAGCTAGGAGCAACATTCATCCTTCTCCCACAGTTCCTTTGGCAGAGCCTTGTGCCCAGGAAATCTTAAGCTCTCCTTGTAGGAGAAAGTCTCCCCATGGTGCTATATCAACACACTTCGTCCTGCATCTTTATAGTAATGTGGCCCTCCTCTGAAATAATCACACTGCTCAAGAGTTAAATTCTGAGGGAAATTCTTTATTTCTGCCTTTTTTTTTTTTTTGCTGTGTCTTCAGGGTACATCTCAGAAATATATATAATCCTGATATAAATGAGGTTGTAATCACACTGAGGGAAATAAGACCTACACCCATGAAGTTCCAGAGGATCACACAAGGCAAATACTGAGACCTGAGAAGGTGTTATATGGTAATATGAGTTGGGAAGTGAGAAGGAGATAGATGAGCTTGTCCTACATAGATCTTGATTTGACCATTAAGGGAGGGGTAGGATTTAGACAGATGGAGGAAAATGGTGAAGGTAATATGGTTAAGGCAAAAGGCACCAAATGAAGAATGAAAGTGACTCACTCAAAAGGCCATGAAGAGAAGGGCTTGGCTTAGGGATGGTAAATGGGAGTGCAGAATACAAGGAGGTAAAGTGAACTCAGATGAGGTAGGGTTAGGAAAATCAAGATATATAATTAACCAAACAAATTAAGAGTTGAGTTTGATGGGCTACAGGGATTCATTACACTATAAATGATGGGAAAGTTCTAAATTAGGGAATATTTTGAAGAAAGAAATCTTTTCAGAAGCAGCTTCTGGATTTGCAAGAAAAATGTAAAGGTTATTCTAGTA
The DNA here is from genome assembly GCF_048564905.1 of Vicugna pacos. Lineage (NCBI taxonomy): Eukaryota > Metazoa > Chordata > Mammalia > Artiodactyla > Camelidae > Vicugna > Vicugna pacos. The sequence goes on along the minus strand of NC_132987.1, from coordinate 84,783,496 downwards.
ACTAAGGTTTAAGATTAAAGACATTATATATGTAATTTCAAAAGAAGATTCTAGAAATTGTATATTGACATTAAAATGAGGTGGGAAATGTGCTACTTTAAGACGTCTGCTCACACAATTTCTCCCCTCAGAGTCAGTAAATCCTAGCTCAGTTCCCACTTCCTCTATGAAGCCTTTGCTCACCAATCCAGTGGGAATTTTTTCTTCCAATTAGAATTTTATATTGAGATTGGTAATAAGGATAAACAGTATAAACTCACATGAATTAAAAATCAAAACATGGCCTTTAAAATTTGCTTAGAAATGGGCATTTTCCTTACTCTTTAGGTCTCAAAGGATACACTTAATTATCCCAATTTAGAATGTTTGTAATGTTTAGGAGATTAGGTCTCTCAGGCTATACTCTGATGTCAATGCCAAGTAAATCCCTTTAGAATTATCTAAAATATTTGAACCATTCTCTACCAATGACATAAATATCATCATTGACTTGTTGGTCTCCTAAGCAATCAGGAGGTTAGAATTTTATTTCTGGATCTACTTTGAAAACCATCATCAGGTAACCAACTAGCCTTTATAAAACTCTTACTGGGGAAATCCAGGTGAGAAAGCATTTAATTTTTTTCAGTAGAAATATTAACCTCCAGAAACATTTAAGTTCTTTAAGGTTTTTTCCTTATAATTCTTAAGGGTTTTTTTAAATTTTTAAGTTCCTTGAAGTCTCTCCTCTTCCTTAAGATCCATTGTATAAAAACTGGACAAATGACTATAGTTTGTTTGCATCACTTCTGACTTTAGAGGAGCCTAAATTTACCCAAAATAAATAAGCAGAGGCATACATTTATAGTAATAACAGAAAACACTAGCAAAGCTTTTGGGTTTTTTTTTTAATAATGTGGTTTGCCATATAACTTACAATTTAACAGATGAAATGGATTATTAACCTGTATGATGAAATGATGTTTAAAATTGTATCAGACATTCCCTATGTATTAAATAAATTATATGAAGAAAAATATATTTTAACCCCCTGATGTAATTTTAGGGAGCTTTTTAGTTTATCTTTTGATTTTTAGAGAAATAAAATACCAATGTAAAACTTATTTCTGTCTGATTAATTATCAACTGGGAAAAGTGAAGGAAAACTATGTTATGTGACTTCAACTTGGCAAGTGCAAGACATTTAATGAAAAAACTCATTCAAATTATGTAGCTTTAAAATGTTCATTTTTTAGACCTCAGGTTACCAAGAGTAAGGCATTTAATGAAAAAAATAACAACTCAAATCATATAGATGTCAAACATTCACTTTGAATATTGTTTCTAAAGGTATCAGTCACAAATAGTCTGAGATTTAAAAGTTAGTAACTGTTTCAGTAACTGCCAAAAGGAAAGAGATCTCCTCTCCAAAATGTTTTCCCTGTGTTCCAGGAATGTAGAGTGTAGTTATGGTTGATGCATATCCAGTAAATTATCAATGTGGAAATGTCCAGGAGAGTCAACTGATCTTCTAAGAAAGGATGTAGCACAGAGCAGGTGTTTACTAAATAACAAATCAATGAGTAAGTCATTCTTGAGTTAACTAAAATAAATGAAGGTAGGTTGAAATAAAGCATTCCCCAACAGATTAGAATTCTTGGTCTATAAGGAAAAACATAAGGGATAAATGAGGTTTAAAAATACACTGGAAGTTTAATAAATGTGAGCATCATAGAATCAGAATATTGTGAAAACACTTGACGTTCAAAAGAGTAAAACTTAACACTGAAGAATTATTGCTTTAGAGGCAAGTGGTCTCAAGAATGCATTACCACAAGAGGTGAATATATTCCTGAATGGTCTGAGATACCTGCAAGATTGTCAGCAAACTCTTACTATTTATAACCATGAATGTCATTATCACCAGAACGAAGCAGACACTTCCTCAACAGATCCACTGTGATTTAGCCACTACAGAATTGTAGAGTGCAGAAAACATTAGTTGGATCTCCAATAATTATTTGGGGATTATCAAGTTTTAAACTAAGAGCATGTCATTTTATTTATTTAATTAAAAAAGTGCTTTCTGATTGTTAAAATAGCACTTATTGTAGACAATTTGAAATAGAAGAAAATATAAAAATGACAATTTCCATAGCACAGAGAAAACTAGTGTTAAAATTTTGATATGTTTCTGTGCTGCCTTTCCTTTTCATTCATATGTAAGTATTTATTTGGAAAATTAAGATTATTCTCCATATAAAATTTTATATTTTATTTTTCACATACTGTTTTACTGTACTTTGTCATTACATTGAACATTCTAAATAAACACTATTTTTAATCATTGCACAATATACTATTATATGGATGACTCACATTGACTTATTCATGTTGACCAAATGTTTTCCATTTGAATTTTTCACTATTACACTATTACTATTACAATTACATGAGAATGGGCATCATTTTATGTCAATCTTTGTCAGAGATTTTAAATATTTCTTTCTGCTAGATTCATGGTTACTTGTCACAGGTCTGAACATTTAAGACTTTCCTTAATCTATTATCAAATTATTTTCCAATGATTGCACCCATTTATACTTTTACCAGGAATGCAAATAGGTTTCCACTGTGCTGTATGTTAGACAACACTATATAGTATCACTTTAAAAATCTTGTTATTTTGATAGGCAAAATAAATATGCCCTCGTAACTTTCAAATTATCCTTCTCTGATTAGTAATGACGTCATTACTAAACATTTTTAATGTGTTAAAATTGTATTTCTTTTGAGGTTTTTCTGTTTCTGTCCTTTATCTATTTTCTACTGATTATTCCTACTGATTTGTAGAAGCTCCTTATGGAACAAAATCACAGAAATGGTATAATATTTATTGCAATAATTTCCCAATTTGTGTCTGACGTTTGATGTTACTCATGATGTTTTTGACAGATAGTTATATAGTTGAATTTATCAATTGTTTAACCCTTAGGAATGCTTTAATTTCTTTTAATAGCATTTAAATTTCTTTATATTTCTTTATGCACATGTGCACATGGGCAACTTTATGTTGCATGCATAAGTAATATAATAAGGTCATAAAGGCCATGAAAATAGTTTGTAAAATCTTTTATAGTAGAAAAACATATGTAACATAAAATTTATCATTTTAGTTATCCTTAAGCATACACATTTCAGGAGCACTAAGTAAATTTATATTGTTGTGGCACCATCATCACAATCCAACTCTAGAACTTTTTGATCTTCCCAAACAGAAACTCCGTACCCACTAAACAACTCCCCTTTCCTTCCCTCCCCTAAAAACTACTATTCTACTTTCTGTATGTGTTTGACTACTTTGTTCATGTTAAGTGGAATCACAGAATATTTGTCGTTTTGCATCTAGTTTATTTCACTTAGCATAATGTCATAAAATTTCATCCATATTTGAACATACGTCAGAATTTCACTTTCTTTTAAGACTGAATAATATTCCATATTCTGTCTATACCACATTTTGTTCATCCATTCATCCAGTTGAGTTGTTTCCACCTTTGGTTATCCTGAATAATGCTTCTATGAACATGGGTATGAAAATAGTCTTTCAAACAACCTTGTTAATGTGAACAGATACAGTCACTGAAATTGTTTGCAAACACTGATACCAATTGCTAACACCAAAATTATGAGTCAGTTTTCCCTAATCCATACAGAGAAGTTTTTTGCACTGATTATTCCTCTCAAGACCTGAAAAGCCATCTTTGTGCATCTAATCTGATGTCTTTCTTGAAAAGATTCTGGGAAAATGTTAAGTAACTAGCTTAAAAGTTAACAGCTCGAGGAGATTGATACTCCCCAGAAATGAGCATGTACCAAAATCCATGTGAGTTGTGAAAGCATTATGGAAGATGCTCTTTGTCCTTCTGAGTCAGAGAACGCTCAGTAGTTGAACTGGGCATATTATAAAGTACCTCATTTCTCTACAATTTTTTTCTCAACAGAGGAGTCAGGAATGGCTAAAGAAAATCATACCACAAAAAATGAGTTTATACTCACAGGATTTACAGACCATCCAGAGCTGAAGACCATTCTGTTTCTGGTGTTCTTTGCCATCTACCTGATCACCATGGTGGGGAATCTTAGCGTGGTGATACTGATTTCAAAAGAGCATCGTCTTCACACACCAATGTACATCTTTCTGGGAAACCTTGCTCTTGTGGACTCTTGCTGTGCCTGTGCCATTACTCCTAAGATGTTAGCAAATTTCTTTTCTGAAAACAGAATGATTTCCCTCTATGAATGCATGGCACAATTTTATTTTCTTTGCACTGTTGAAACTGCAGACTGCTTTCTCCTGGCAGCAATGGCCTATGATCGCTATGTGGCCATATGTAACCCACTGCAGTACCACACAATGATGTCAAAGAAACTCTGCATTCAGATGACCTCAGGGGCCTACATAGCTGGAAACCTGCACTCCATGATCCATGTAGGACTTTTATTTAGGTTAGCTTTCTGTGGATCTAATCACATCAACCACTTTTATTGTGATATTCTCCCTTTATACAGACTCTCTTGTGTTGACCCTTATGTCAACGAACTGGTACTATTTATCTTTTCAGGCTCAATTCAAGTCTTCACAATTGGTAGTGTCTTAATATCTTATCTCCACATTCTCTTTACCATTTTCAAAATGAAATCCAAACAGGGAAGGGTCAAAGCCTTTTCTACCTGTGCATCTCACTTTTTGTCTGTTTCATTATTCTACGGATCTCTTTTCTTCATGTACATTAGACCAAATTTGCTTGAAGAAGGGGATAAAGATATACCAGCTGCTATTCTGTTTACAGAAGTAGTTCCCTTACTAAATCCTTTCATTTATAGCCTAAGAAATAAGGAAGTAATAACTGTCTTGAGAAAAATTCTGAAGGAAAAAAAATCTCAAAAGAATTTGAAACAAATGACCCCTACTGTAGCTTAATGATTTAAATGCAAAAAAAAAAAAACTTCCAAGTGAAATTACACAGAGAAAAAGGCACAAATTGTATGTAAAATATTAAAATATGCCAAAATATAATCAATTTAAACAGCAATATGTAAAGTAGAAAATACACAGGAAGGAGTAAACTGTGCTAAATCTTAATTCAAAATAACAAAAATCAAAACCAAACTTTGAATTCATTCAAGAAACAGTACAGTAGGTTGTCAAGGTCATGGATTGTGTCAGAATCAGGCATTATCAGCACACAAAAGATAAACAACAATTATATCTCAATAAAACTGGAAAAAAATATAATTTGTCAGGCTGAGAAAAAAAGGAAGAAAAACAACAAAACTAGCAGTTACAAATATAAAGGATAAATCTATTAAAAATTAATAGCTAGCCTACATTAATAGATTGGAGCATGAGCACTCCAGTTAAGCTCAAAGGGTTTAAGGGTATGTGAACCTTCAACCAATGAAATCACTTACAATCATGAGTGACAAAATTGAGGCAAGTAAATTTTGAGGAGTCACTTTTAATAGCATTTTGAGGGAGATTGTAGGTAGAATAGAGGTAGTGAGGAAATAAAAGTGTCAAATAAAAGTGAGTAGTATATTTCCAAGTTCCTATGGAGTTGAATAAAGATGGAACATCAATTTTCGAGAGTAGTTATCTTCACAGACACTTGTTTACGCTCATATGTACATGCATAAAAATATCATGACACAAAGTTCCAGCCAAGCAGTAAAACCTCATTTAGGATTTGAAGAGGTGATTGTCAGTGAGCTAGGGAAAACTCTATCCACCTTTTCAAGAGGTTAGGAAGGGGTTCAAAAATGGGGACACAATTATATTATACATAGAGGTGAAGAAAAGTATGCTTGTTGAGCTATGGATAGAATTTATTTAAAACATTTTTTTTCTTTTCATTATTGCAAAACCTGAAGTTGTGGGATGTAGGTAGTACTGCATGATCTTAATGTGACATATTCAAAGAATTACTTTCAACATAGATCTGAGAGCCTGCTATTGTGGAAACACTACTCTAGGGGGTGGGATATACCGTTACCAATATCACGTCTTCCAGCTTCTTAAATAATAGAACATTGCCATGATTTTAATGACTCACTTCTAGATCAAGAAGGATCCCTATCAAGTAAAATAAAAATTCCTCCTTCCACTTCTCTTGATGTTCTGGGGTCACATCTAAATTCCCAGAAGGCAATTGTCAGGTTGCAACTACGGTCCAGTCCGCTCAAGGCTGACCTCACATGGAAAGTCAACATGCTGAGTCTATTTAGAAAATGTAGTAGGAATGCAGATACAGTATTTCCAATTCCTTAACTCATGAGTACAAAATTATAACCACTTAGTTTATCTTATAACCTTCAAAAAAAATCTAATCCAGCTCATTCTATATATTCAGACATTTCAAGATTTTAAATGGAGACATTTCAAGATTTCCTAGGTCGTTTCAAATTCAAATCCCATGATTTAGGATTGGCTCAACCCTACCTCCATTCTTTCTTGGTTGCATCTAAATGCAGAAGTATTTGCCTGATAAGACATTAAAGACAGGTGTCATGTTACAGATGGAGCTTTGTCCATGCTGCAGTCTTCTAAGATGTTTGGTCCTTTTGGACCTTCTGATTATCTCTTCGGGCCACCATCAGTTTTGGTTTCTGCATTCATGTCTAGTCCCCAGGCTACACATGAAAGCATTTCAGCGAAAGCACCTAGTTGAAGGAAAAGTTCAAGGGTTCCATTTTTGTACTTCTGATGACTCGCTGTACCAGTATGACACAGGGTTTTGAAGGTTTTCATGGGTCTCTCTGGAAGGTCCCTTTTGCCCATAAATCTCCAAATTCTATGGGCATTTGATTGTCTCCCCATCTCATGCCCAGGACAATCTTGGGAATTTAAGTCACAGAACCCCATCTTAGAAAACACAAATTATTCCCCTCTGACTTTTCTTTTTCCCCCTCAATTCACTGAATCTTTATTTCTAGGGTATATCTAGCTATTACATCATTACAAATGCTTCCAAAAATCTACTTTTACAGAATACATTTTCATTTTGGAACAGTCCTCAAAAGTGAGGCTTTCTCAATTTATTCTCTCTAGGTTTTCAAAGGTACGTTTAGGGGGGAAAAAAGAATGTGAGATTGACATTGTTGTGCTCTGGTCTCCTTCTCTTACAGCAATCAATCTGACTTCACAAGCTGCTATCTAAAGTGGCAGGAATGCTCATTGGGCAAAATAGAATTATAGACAGTCTTCATCTAAGCGTTGCCTATTATAGAGAGAAAAATCCCATAAAATGAATCCTTTTATAATCCTGACCAATATTTCATAGTAAGCAGAGAAAAAAGAGATTTATTTAGGACTTCACTTTGAAAAATAAAGCAAACTTACAGAAATATTTTATCTCATATTTAACCAAAATTTAGTTATAATCATAAATGTGTACTAATTTTACAAAGAATGAATTAAGTGTCAAGTGTTTTTCTCGGTATTATTTTCCAAAAGAATAAAGAATGCTAACTAGATACAATCTTAACTTTTCAATTCAGGGAATAATAGTAATGAATGATAATAATGGAACAAATTAGTAGCATATCCAAAGGTTCCACCAATTTTCCCAAGGGTCCCTTGTAGTTCTTACTGTACAAATTCTTAGCTAATGAATCTGTTGTCGTTTTTCTCATTTATTATTCACTTTTCAGTTGTTCTAACTTTACTAGGCCCACTTGTCAATGGGATTTCACATTTCCTTCAGGCAGTTCCCCAACACCACTTTTATTAACTTTATGAAGCCTACTGCATCTTTCTCAAAATCATTTCACACTGAGTTTGAATAATGCTTACTATAATCAGAAAATCGGTGAGCAAGTAAGATGTCAGTACAATGGATGAAGGTAGTAGTCTTAAGCAGGGTGGGATGTTTAAGGGGAAATTAAGTCTATAAGTGGTTAGTTCACTCAAGAATATTTGTATGTCATGACAATTTTTACTTCCCTAAGAAAGCTTTGTCACTTCTGGGACATGCAGATTGATACCATGATAATGAGAACCTCTGTGTTGTTTCATCAGCTTATATCAAAATTTTACCTCGTTATATAGACAAAGATTAATGTTTCGACTAATCTGTAGATTTTTTAATGCCAGAAATACTTTCTTTTTACATTTTAATTACTGAGCTCTTACTAAACCCTCATAAACTATCTCTGTTACCAGGATGAACTGTGAAGTATCTGAGTATCCAGAGTTTGGTGGACTGAAAAGTATTTATTCTACCTCTGTGAATGCCATTTACCTCCCCTTTACAGATCATTCTTCTTTAGGATCACATTACTCCTCATTTCCAGTTCCCCACAAATTGCTCTGAAGTTGGCTTTGCTTGCTGGTGCAAGTCTGCTGTATCAGTGAACCAATTCACCATGTGGTTTCCAGTATCGGCTCATAACTGATATACTACGGATCTTGTAGTTAATGGATAAACAACTTTCAAAACTTTAGAAAACTGAATTTTAAAGATAATTTTAAAAATACATGCAACAATTTTCTTTCTGACTCTATAATAACAAAGATAATATGTTCTAAAATATTTCTCCTGGGACTATTTAGTGGTTAACTATTCAGACTCTTAAAAACCAAACATCTCTTGGACATTAAAAGGATAATAAAGGAATATTATAAATAACTCTATGTCTATAAATTTGCTAACATAGATGAAATGGACCAATTTCTTGAAAGACACATATTGTGCCAAAACTCACACAAAAATTAATAGATAATATGAATATGCTTATATCTATTAAAGAAATTGAATTATTAACTAATAACCTTCAAAAACAAAAAGCACTGGGCCCAGATAGGTTCAAGTGATAAATTCTACAAAATACTTAAGAAATTATACCAATTTCCTACAATCTCTTTCCAAAGATGGAAGCAAAGGAAATGCTTTCTAACTCATTCTATAAAGCCAGCATTACTCCAATACCAAAACCAGACAGAGACATCACAGGAAAACAAAAGTTAATATCTCTCATTAACACAGAAGCAAAAGTTCTCTACAAAATATTAGCAAGGTGAATCTAACAATGTATGAAAAGATTATACACCATGACCAAGTGGGATTTATCCCACGTGTGAAATGCTGGCTCAATACTAAAAAAAACAATGGAATCTATTACATCAATTGGCTAAAGGAAAAAAATTACATAATCACATGACTAATGTGTAAAGAACTTTTGACAAAATTGAACACCCACTCATACAGAAACTCTCAGTAAACCAAGAATGGAGGAAAACTTCCTCAACTGCATAAATAATATCTATGTAAAATCTACAGTTAACTTCAAACCTACTGGTAAGAAACTTGAAGCTTGCCCACTAAGATCAGGAACAAAGAAGGAAGCAAAGAAAATCACAGCTTTTCAACATTGTAATGGAAGTGTTAGTTAATGCAATGAAACAAGAAAAGAAGATAAAAAGGATATGGATTGAGAAGAAAGAAATAAAACTGTTCACAGATGACATGATTGTCTATGTAGAAAATCTGAAAGAATCAACAAAAAAACTCTCGGAACTAATAGGCAATTATAGAAAAGTCGCAGGATACAAGGTTATACAAAAGTACATTTAAAAGCATTGCTTTCCTGTATAATAGCAATGGACAAGTGGAATTTGAAATTAAAAAACATAGTACCATTTACATTAGCATCCATAAAAATGAAATGCTTAGGTATAAATATAACAAGGTATGTATAAGATCTAAATGAAGAAAATTATCAAACTTTGATAAAAGAAACCAAAGAAGAATAAAATCAATGGAGAGATTTTCTATGTTTATGGGTAGAAAGGCTCAATATTGTAAAGATGCCCCAACTTGATCTACAGATTCAGTGCAATCTCAATCAACATCCAGGCAAGTTATCTCTTGAATATTGACAAACCAATTCTAAAGTTTATATGGCAAGGCAAAAGACCCAGAATAGCTGACACAATATTTAAGGAGAACAAAGTTGGAGAACTGACACTACCTAACTTCAAGACATACAATAAAGCTACAGCAATCAAGACAGTGTGGTATTGGCACAAGAATAGATGAATAGATCAATGGATAGAAGAGAGACCAGAAATAGACTCACATTTATATAATCATAAGATCTTTGACAAAGGAGCAAAAGCAATGCAATGAAGCCAACATAGTCATTTCAACAAACGGTGCTGGAACAACTCAACACATGTACGTGCAAAAATAATGATAATAAGTCTAACAGACCTTACACCCTTCACAAAAATTAACTTAAAATGTATCACAGACTGAAAGGGAAAAATTCAGTATTGAGAAATTCCTAGAAGATAACAGAGAAAATCTAGAAAAACTAGATTAATTTGGGATATACAACAAAATTTTAGATATAACACCAAAGGCATTATTCATAGGAGAAAAAATTGATAAGCTGGACTTCATTAAAATTAAAATTTTCTGCTTGCAAAAGACATTACAAGACAAGAGAATGAAAAGACAAGCCCGCAGATCGGGAGAAAATATTTGCATAAGACACATCTGATAAAGTACTGTTTTCCAAAATATATTAAGAACTCTTAAAACTCAACAATAAGAAAACAACCTAGCAGATTAAAAACTAGGCCAAAGATCTTATCAGCTATCTCTACCAAGAAGATGTATAGATGGTAAATAAACATATGAAGAGGTGCTCGGCATCTTATGCCATCAATAAAAATGAAAATTAAAACGAGACACCATTATACATCTAGTAGAATGGCCAAAATCTAGAATAACACCACCACCAAATGCTGGCAAAGATGTGGACCAACAGGAATTCTCATTCATTCTGGATGGAAATGCAAAATGGTATAGCCACTGTGGAAGAGAGCTTGGCAGTTTCTTACAAAACTAACTATATTCTTATCATATCATCCAGCAATTACATTCCTTGGTATTTACCAAAAGGAGTTGAAAACGTATGCCCACCCAAAACCTGCATATGTTTATAGTAGCTTTATTCATAATTGTCATAACTTGAAAGCAACCAAGTTGTCCTTCAGCAGTTGAATGGATAAACTGTGGTATGTTTAAAATGAAATATTATTCAGAAATGAGCTATCAAGCCATGAAAAGGCATGAGGGAAACTGTTATGCATTTTACTAAGTGAAAAAAGCCAATCTGACAAGGCTATATACTGTGTGATTCTAAATTTATAACATTCGGGAAAAGGCAAAAAAACTATGGAGACAGTAAAAAGATCAGTGGTTTTCAGAGGTTGGGGAGAAAGAAGGGTGAGTAAGGGGAACATAGAAGATTATTAGGACAGTGACAATACTCTGTATGATACTGCAGTGGTGGATACTTGTCATCATAAATTTGTCCAAGCTAATAAAACATACAACACCAAGAGTGAACCATAGTATAAACTATGGACTTTGGGTGATAACGATGCATCAACAAATATAATAAATGTACCACTCTGGTGAGGATGTTTATAATGGAGGAGGCTATGCATATGTGGAAAAAAGGGAAATCTCTGTACCTTCTGCTCAACTTTGCTGTGAAACTAAAGCTGTTCTAATAAATAAAGTCTATTAAACATGAGGAAAAAAATCAAACATACAGTCTGTAGCTCACACAAGAATCTTCTCATCTCAGCTCTGCCTAACCAAGCGCTTTGTGGTTTAGCAATTACTAGCAAAGATCAGTTTCTTTTTATTCCTTCAAAGTCTCCATTTGTTTTCTGCTACTTTTTTGCCGTCGATACTCATTACGATGCTGAGCTGAAAAAGTTCAGATTATTTTATGATACAAATTCTCCTGTGGCTTCTTCTCATCTTCTCTGTAGAATAACAAATGACAATTCCAATTTTCACCTAAAACTGACTGTAAAATAGAGCTTGTATTTCTGTTTCCCTATTTCCTACTTGTCTCTAGTTGAATAAAACCAGAAGGTTTTTTCTTTCATTTTGTTTTTTTCCAGATGCACAAGACCTGTCCTTCCACTTAGCCAAACTATTTTTGAGGCTTATAGTATGTGAAGCACAAAAGTAGATCCTGAGTGAAAATAAAAAGACCCAGTTATCAACTTGAAAAAATAGAACTTGTTCTCAAGAAGCAAAGATATTTTAGGTTAACCCTTGTAAAATCTTTTTGTAGGACAAAAACTGGTAGAATACAGACAATTTCATGGTTCATTTTAGTATATATTCACAAATACTTCCAAGAGTGGCATGACCATCAGGCATCTTCTCTTATACTCAGAATCTCATTAAAATCTCAGTTTGTCATACAATCAGTAGACTGGCCCTCAGTCCTTGCCCACCATCTCAGCAGGTACTTCATGCAAGCGTGACATTCTGCCTCTCACAGTTTTCTTCAGAGGGGCCCAAATCCACTACAAGGGACCAGAGCAGGAATGAAAAACCTACTCTCCCCCTCATGCTAAAGTCACTTCTCTCATAACAATAGTCACAGATTCGATTTCCAGAGAAACAGTCTGTGGGATGGAGTTTAGAGTGCAGGACGTTTTTTAGAGGATGCCCTTGGGGTCAACTCTTGTGGAATAAAGAGGTGAAAAGGGTTTGACAAGGAAAAGACTCAGTACAATACAGACCCCTGACAGTGTGGTCCAATCCCACCAATGCCCTGGAGCTAAAAGGGCTCCAGAGTTCTCTTGAGAAAACAGCATAGGAAAAAAAAAAGAAGAAGAAAGAAAAATGAAAACTGAAGAAAGGGACAAATCAGGTAACAAAAGAAAATTTTAAAAAATAATAATTTATGTCATCAAATAAATTAAAAAGATATGGCATCCAAAGTACAAGAACAGAAGCTATTTAAAAGACATCCAACCTTTTGTATACATTCAGAATGAATTTTGTATTCTGAATGAATACAGAACAATCATGAAAAATTTAAATTACAATAGCAGACATTTTAAAAGTCAATTTAAGTTAAAGCTGGCCTAATATTTTAGAAAGTGGAACAAAAAGATTTAAAATTAAATAAGAAAAGAAAAGCAGTTTATATTCAGGAGATCCAACATTCAAAGAATAAGAGTTATCATTATCCTATCAAATAACAGGAGAAAAACTATTAAAGAAATAATTCCTTCTTGGGAAGTATTTATGTATTAATAAATACAAGAGGAATTCCCAGGATAATTATAAAGTGAAACCTCAAGACAAAAGAAAACGATGATTAAAACTGGATTAGAGTGACAGAGTGTTCCAGAGAGGTGTTTCAATTTAAATATTTAATGTTCCTGTTGGTCATTCTGATGTCCTCTTTAGAAAAATAAAAATGCCTATGTAGCTCTTCTGTTCATTTTTAAATCAGACTGTTTTTTTGTTATTAAGTTGCATGAGTTCTTTACATATTTTAGATATTAATCCTTTATTGGATATATGGGTTGCAAAAATGTTTTCCCATTCTGTAGATTGTCCTTTCATTTTGTTAATTATTTCTTTTGTGTGCAGAAGCTTTTGAAAAGATGCTCAACAGCACTAATCATCAGGGAAATGCAAATCAAAACCACAATGAGCTATCATCTCACACCAGTTAGAATGGCCATCATCAAGAACACAAGAGACAACAGTTGCTGGCATGCATGATGTGAAAAGGGAATCCTTTTGTACTATTGGAAATATAAATCCGTCCAACCACTGTGGAAAACAATATGGAAGCTCCTCAAAAAATTAGAAAAAGATCTACCAATTCAGCAATTTCACTTCTGTGTATATATCCAAAGGGAATGAAAACAGGATTTTGATGAGGTATTTGTGCTGCAATGCAATGTTTATTGCAGCATTATTCACAAAAGCCAAGATAGGGAAACAATCCAAATGCCCATCAATGGATGAATGGATAAAAAAGATATGGTACATATACACAATAGGATATTATTCAGTCAGAAGAAAGGAGGATATCCTGCCATTTGCAACAAAAGAAATGGACCTTGAGCACATTATGCTAAATAAGTCAGATAGAGAGACAAATACTGCATGATATCACTTATATGTAGTATCTAAAAAAGTCAATCCTGTAAAAAATGGAGAGTAAAATGACAGTTACTAGGGGACTGGCATGGCAGCTGGAGGGCAGTGATGGTAATTAAGGGTACAAACTTGTAACAAGCAGAGATCTAACGCACATAGAGACCTAACACACAGTATATTGAATATAGACAATAATATTGTAGTATAATTATGTAATGTGATAAATACTGTTACAATGGCAATCATTTAAAAATACATAGATGTATTGAAGTAATACACTCTACATATTAAACATTTGACAATGTTACATATCAAATTTATTAATAAAAATAAATAAAAAAAATAAATATTTATACTTCCAAACAATTTTGGATCAAAATGGTAGAAAAAAGGCCTTATCAATCTATGGGGAAATTTTTTGAATAAGAAAAAAAGTGACATGATGGTACATTTCATGTCATAGCTATAAGCAAAAAATACATATTCATATAAATAGAAACAATGACTATTGATTTAACCAAAGCAGTGATTTAACTTTTTGAGAGGGTAAGGGGAGTGAAAGCATTCTTTGAGGAGGGGTGTGGTATAGTGAGAGAGCTCTCTGTTCCTCCCTAGAAACATCTATACCTGAGAAACTATGAAAGTATAAGCACATGGCTTAGAAGTGCAAAAGCGAATCCAGAAAAAAAGTTAGGAGGGTTGAAAATGGCTAAGGGTTGGAAAAGCAGAAACTGAGGTGAAGATATAGATGTTATTTTTCATTTTAAGCCATTTAAAATGATCTGATTTCCAAAATTCTGCATACAAATCACTTTGATAAAAATAAGATAAATTTTAAAATGTTGGTAACATTATCTTAAGCTTGAACCTTTTGCTTCTTTCCACTTCCAATGCTTATGATAGAAAATTAAATTAGCATTTTTGAGGAAGGCTATGTTAGTTTCAAACATTTGAAATTTCAAGCTTCTTTTGGTCTCTGCATTCATCAAAAATTACAGAAACTCCTTGAGAAAAGTGTATTATTGCAAGAAGTGGTAAGAGAACATGCACCATAAGTGCTAAAGCAGGACCTAAAGAAAAGGTGTATAATAACTGCTGCATACAAGGAATGAGAGAATTGTTGACAAAAGATGAAAAATGAGACTTTGGGCAATGAGAAATGGTAAGACTTTGAAAAATGCCAGAGCTGGCCTGATCCAGCCACTGATCCTAAGATACTTGCAACTGAAGGTTATACTGGGCCCCTGTGTGAACAAAACTTATTAACTATCCCACCACAACTTACACTCAGTTATTCATCATTGCATGGCTCCAAAACTTAAAACAACAATCACTATGTTATTATTTCCCATGGTTTGGAGGGTTAATTGTGCTCACTTAGGCAAGTTCTTGCTCAGTACATGTCATGTAGTTGCAGTCACTTGGTGGCTGGGGCTGGACACATCTCAAAGGTTTCTTCACTTGTATGACTGGCCATAGATGCTGGCTGTCAGATGGAATCTAAGCCAACATGTGGCCTCTCCTTGTGATCTGGTATTAAGGGTTGAATTGTGCTCCCTAAAAGGATATCCCTAGTATCCCAGAATGTGGATATATTTGGAAATAGGATCTTTACAGAAGTAATCAAGTTAGAATGAAGTTATTAGAGTGAGCCCGAATCCAATATGACCAGTGCTTTTTTTAAAAAAGAGACACAGGGAAGGACAGACGTGCAGAGGGAAGACAATGTAGAGAGATGGGGAGAATGCCATGTGATGATGGAGAATTGGAGTGACACATCTAAGCCAAGGAACATCAAGGAGTGCTAGCAAACCAGGAGACAGGAAGAGGCAAAGAATGATTCTTTTGTACAGGTTTCAGAGGGAGTATTGCTCTGCCAACACCTTGATTTCAAACTTCTAGCCTCCAGATCTGTGAGACGATACATTTCTGTTCTTTTAAGCTACCCTTCTGAAGTACTTTGCTATGGCAGTCCCAGGAAGCAAATACCTGGGTTTCCTTACAGCATGGCTACTGGGTTCCAAGAATGTACCATGAAGTGCATGACATTTTGAAGGCCCAGTTTTAGAAGTCACATAAATGCACTTCTGCCTTACTTCAACCTTTGAGGCAGTCACTACATTTTTCTCACATTTAAGGAGAGGGGACATAGATCCCTTGATGGGAAGAATCAACATCACACTATAAGAAGAGCATGTGGAATGAGATATACTGAGTTGTGTTGGCCAGCATATCTTATACAATTTACAAGAGTTTAGGAAGAATTGAGAAAGATGTTAGGGCAGGACTGAGGGTACATCAAGGGCTGGGTTTGAAGGGAGAATGTTAAAGACAGTTTAACTCACTTACTGTTTGTAAAACTTGTTTTTCCCTGGATAAATGTAAGATGGCTGTTGTGAAACAAAAAGCAAAGCAGTGAACTCCTCGGAAGTCCCCTAACTCCCAGGCCCCCAATAAGCCAAACTACTATGAGATCGGTACACTTATTATCCCCATATGACAGGTAACAAAGGGAAGCCCAATATGGCTGAGTCACTTGCTCAGTGCCCCACAGCAGTATTTGTGTTCTGAATCCCAGGCTACCTACAAAAGCCACATTCTCAATTATCACATAAGAAGTCACAAAACATTATCCAGAGGATTGCACAGAATAGTCCAGCCCATGCAGTGCAGAACAATATAGTGCTTTTTAAAAATTAATGTCCTAGATTTAAAAATCAGGAGATTCTTTATAAAAGCAAATTTTAACTTCTTTTTAAAAACTGGGAGGTCTGGCAACAATTAGTTTCTTTATATGCCACCTACCTGGCTTCTCTGAACATCTGAATGTGTAACTTGAGTTACAAAATACTGCCTCTCATTATACTTCATTATTTCAATACTTACACAAAAACATTTACCAATTTGCTATTATAAACTATAAAATATACTGATTTGAACAATTTCTCACTGTTTCAGGGCACTTTAAAAAAATTTTTATTGAAGTATAGCTGATTCAATAGCTGAGAAATATGTCATTGCATACTGATATGACTTATAGATATATTTTCTTTGATAGTTCCCTTTAAAAGACAAGGCTAAAAGAACATATATGAAATAAAGAAAAATTGAGATAGAGATTCAAAACTTTCTATTAAGAGAAAAAAATTACTGGGAATTAAAAAAAATACAGTTTCATGCAGAGATATGTATCTGTATAGAACTAGTTCTTCATAAAACCAGAGAGGGAAAATGAGAGGAAACATACCCTGGGACATTCTGATGGGCAGGTTAGGGCATCTAAGAACAGGTACCTAAGCTCACTGATATGTCATCTACAAAGGAGGGGAGGCGGAAATACATTTAGCATGTTAGCAATAAATCTGGAACACTGACTAAAAGAGTTGCTTGAGGTTGTCACAGTTAGGGACAACAGGACAGGGAAAAGTGGTTTATTCATCCTGGAAGACAGCTATATAGAGACTAGCTCTATGAGTAGGCAAAGAAATGTAATTTGAGGGGCTCCTAACTATTCTCCTAGTCAAAATATTTCTTCATCTCCATAGCAACGACATATTCCACCATTAGAATGTTGAGACAAACATGGTGAATAGATTTTCTCTTTTCTGCCAAATGAGCAAGTAAGAGCATGATTGAATGACTAGGGGTATTGTTCATGGATTTAAAAAGGAAGTGCTACACTTCAATATTAAAGAAAACAATTTGCGTTGTGTTTTTAGTGGTAGCCTATGTTCCACATGACTTTCATGAAAGTAGGGGTGCAGGCTGCATCCCCAGGGCCTACTGCAATGTCTGGCACCAGCGAGGGTGCTCAAAAAACATATTAAGAAAGAAAGAACAGCATAAAGGAAGAGAGAAGAATTAGATGCAAAAAATTAGGATTAAAATCTTGAAAGTCCAGGTGTTAAAGTGGAAATAATTTACAGGACGGTGTGACTCATTATCTCAGTAGCATCAGTCAATTCAAATGCTACTTTACCAGCAGGAAACAGCCCAGAGAAATGAGGCACAATCTAGAAAGCCATGACTCTCACACACCAATGCCAAATTATGCCCCAAACATGGTTCCTGGAAGGTCAGGGGTAGCCTGAGGACACCAGACTGCAGAGGAGGGAGGAGAGCCCTGAAACAAGTTATCTTCTCGGTGTTACGTCAGCTGAGCTAGGAGTGTGACTCCCCTAAGAACGCATTCCCCAAGAACGCTCAGGTGACAATTTTACATTGTCACAAGAAAAGATGTAAGGCTGAAATTTATTTTGACAAGAATTCTTGTAGAGGCAAGCAATGAGCACCAAGGAGATGACATCTCTTAGTCACTTCAGAAGTGCTTTACCCCAGAGCTAGACATGTGCTCTTGGAGTCTGAGAAACCTAGGGAAGAATATCTGACTCACCCTTGAAAAATCTAAAGCTGTAAGAACTTGGCTAGGTGGCTAGAGAGGGCTGAAGCAGTGAAGCCACAAGACCCCAGGTCAAATTGGGAGAGACCTGCATTCCCTCCGTCCAGGTACCCATTAGCCGTTCTTGTGTCTCAGGGACTAATGTCTTCCCCACAGAAGGAGCTGACCTGAGGTCCTGGTAACACAGAACCTGGACCACCTGAGAGCACTCTGACCCCAACAGAGAGGAACAAGCCTGCCAGGAACCCAGGCATCTGGGGATGGGGGCAATGGCGAGCGGTAAGCAGACAGCTGGAGGAGAGATCTTGATTTCATGTGTTAAAAGAATTGCAATCTGAGGTCTGCAGAGGGAGGGTCTCTGAGAAACTTCCTGTAGTGTCCCTTAAAAGAGAAAGTGCAGCAACGTGCGTGGGACTGCTATAGCCCCCGGGTCAGAGGACAGCTGGGGCAGCCACAGAACACTGTACTTGTTCGTCTCTTCCTCAGGTTTGACCATAGAGGAGTCACTGTCCATGTAGGACTAAGTGAGGACAGAGAGCAGCTGCCAGAGGCAAGACTAAGCTAAGAGAGAAAGGAGTTTTAACTTTGAATAATGTTTTAGTTTTAATATTTCACTAACTGGTCTAGAATGTGATTATCAGACTAGACTGAAGTTTTTCATATCACTGTCAAAAAGAACTACTTCATTAAGCAACCCCAAAACCTACCTTAGATTTTATTGAGGTATGGGAAGAACGGATCCATGCAGTTTA
Organism: Vicugna pacos; assembly: GCF_048564905.1. NCBI lineage: Eukaryota > Metazoa > Chordata > Mammalia > Artiodactyla > Camelidae > Vicugna > Vicugna pacos. Next base: position 84,764,363 of record NC_132987.1, on the reverse strand, counting down.
AATGAAGCAATGACAAATAGAATCACCCTCACACTTGGACTTTACTGCCTCCCACATTCAGGCACTTCAGCGTTCTGTAAACATATGAGGGAGAACTAACCCAGGAGAGATGGTCAGGAAAAATTTTGCTGAAGAAAATATTAAGCTTTGATTGGAAAAATACATAGGAGTTCTTCTAACCAAGGCAACATAATAACAAAAAACTTTAAACATTTTCTAGTACAAGCACTTCATATGAAATGTGCAAAAAATCAAAAAGCCTAAGTGATTGAGTTAAATTGTACATGTGGCATCACAACTGTCAAAGGCTGAGCCCACTGTCTTTCTAACAATCTGCTGAGAAGAGAGAATTCTATTTCTTGCTTTCAAATGTTGCTTTCAAAATATAGTTTTCAAACATAGCTACCCACTGGAATCACTTGGAAAGGTTTAAAAAAAAATCATAGTGACCTGGCCACACCCCAGACCAACTAAATCAGAATCTCTAGTATTTTCTAAAGTTCTCCAGACAATTCCAATGTGCAGCCTAGGCTGAGAACCACCCTGTGAGCTGGCCAGGTCATGGTGGGTAACCTCAACCACTCTTAATGCAGCCAGTCATAAGCATTTTTGAGTGGTTACTTCATGCTGAGCAATTTACACAATCCTCATGACAGCTCTGTGAGGCAGGTGTGATGCTCATAGCATCTCACAGATGGGAAAAGTGGGACTTGGAAGGGCGAAGTGACAGACCTAGGATTACAAAACTAGTATTCTGTCTCCTGACTGAATACTTAACCACTGTACACTTTGTTGTTTTTTTGTGGGGGCCCATGCTCCCAGCACTCTCTCTGACAAGTTAATACATTTTTTCTTTTGCAGTGAGAAGAATGTAAGTGTTGGAGAAACTGGAAGAGTTCATTCCAATAGGCCTTCCTTAAAAAGAACATAAACACCTTCCATGGAAGTTGAGGAGGAAGAATACTAAGTTTTATAGACATTTAAAAACTACATGTGTGGCAAAGTAATAAATCAACAGTCAGAGGTGGTTAACTATCAAGAAGCCAAAGTCAAAGCAATTTTTTAAACAGAAACAGCTTATTAGTTTGAGCAGCCCTCCTTGATATCTTGAGCCTGAGACTAAGAAAACTGGATGGCATAGTTTTGCTGTGATGATAAGGCTAAGGACTGTGAAGGAAGGTGCCATGGGAGAGCATGACTTGAAGCTGCTTGTCAACATACCAGTGACAATACAAGCTGAACAGAGAAAAACAAGAAGAGGCTAGAAGACTGGGAGGGGTGAGAAGTTCACATCCTGAGACACTGAGTCAGAAGATGAAAGGGGATGCGTTACCACTAAGTCAAATATTTTAAAAGGTGAAGACAAAACAGAAAGAGAATTACCTCTCTCCTTATCTCATTTTTTAAAACTTTGCAAAGGTAGAAAGTAATATAAATTGGATCTTGCTTTATACAAGTTTGTAAACTTTAATATGTCAAATAATGTATTAATTTTGCTAATAGACATTTTAGCACTGAAGAGGATTTAAATGACTTATGGGAACTTCTAGAGAGCAAGTAACTATTCTAATTTATTTTTTTTGCAATTTAAATTTTCACATAATGAACTTACAGGACACTGGCACATAATTTGATCCAAGGGAAAAACATATCTCATTACAATAGTGTGTTGGAACACCTGATGAGCAAAAGAAAAAGAATTCCTATACATAGATGTGTTTCCTTGTTTTATTCCTCTCTTTTCAAGGTATGAATCATTATTCTCTTATGAGTAGAAAGGAGGACAAGCAATTTCACCCATTTGTGCCAGGACCGAGGCTGCATGGAGCTTACGAAATAACAATTTGCATCTTTAGAACTGTATCCATTACCTACTCCTTTAACTGCTGGGAAACTTTTCAAAGTGTTGCAACTGGCAAAATCAGGTTAATTCAACAGGTTGTTTTCATCTCTGGTGAAAAGCTTGCATGAGGGTTGCATTTTAAAATGTCCTCACACTGTTTTATCAATTGAAGATGACAGAATCTATGTTATGTTTTTACAGTACCAGTCTGTAATTTGGTGGTCTCTGAAATGGAAAAACAATTAAACCTAAATTGATCTGTTGTATGGTCACCTCCTTCTCACCAGGGTCACTAAATCAGTTCACCTGTGACTTGTCAACTCTGTTCTCCCCGCCATCTCATACACACATGAATATTTAGACCAGGCAGAACTTTTAACATGTTACTATGAAATTACTAAATTCTTGAGACCCTAGTGTATCATGACCTAGATAGTAGGCACACAATACTAATTGAACAAATAAATTCTGCCTTTTTTGTTATATCAACTTTTACTGTGTTGATGGCTATCTCTAAATTCTGAAATGAGTTTTTGCTGAAAAGGATGTAGATATTTACTCACATCATGTAATGAGATTAGGAACCATAAAATTAAGATCTTAAAACACATTTCTTAAGTTGTCATAAAATTCATATTGTGAAAAATCTGAAAATTATTTTTTTACTTTGGAGGTTGCTTTCAAAATCTTAGTGTAAAGAGATTAACAGGATGTTATTGCCACTGGTTTTATGTATTAGTTTAATCAAAAATGATCAGATAGCAGTAATTTCATATGGTTCTACCTGATTAGAATCATTAGACAGCTGATAACTGTAATATAAAACATCAAATGGAATAATGTAGCCCTATGTCATTCCAAAGAGAAGTCTTTGCAGGAGAGAATGACTTCAGCTACTTTGAAATACGCTTAAACTACATACAACACATATTCAGCACCAGGGCTTATGGTGCTAGCTCTTCATATTTAAGGATGCTACTGGTGAGGCTCAGAAGTTGGATTCTGACTGGGCTTCCTCAGTGCACATCAGACGGGTGTCACAGGGACAGTCACAGATAACTTTGGGGTAACAAGAAGCAGGGACACTGTTTAAAATAAATAACTTCTGAATCCAAAAATGTCATGTTGGTCAATCACTTAAAAATCCCATTCCCAAAAGTATGCTGTGTTTGATCCCTTAGCTTCTCTACCTTCCACAGAAAGTGCTGAGAGGCAATAAAACTTTAAGAACTAGGAAGAGGTAGGAAACTGAGTAACCAGCCATTTCACAGGCAATAATTGGCTACGGAGTAAAACTGGCTTTGTTGTAAGTCAGAAACTGACTTGATCATTTCTTTAATATAGAACATAATCACCCACAGCCATTAAATGACTTTATGAAAAAACAGGCACACTAAGTATGATACAGAATGATCACAAAACTACTTTCAAAACATGTTTTAAAACTCTGAAACATAAGAGATAGTCTCTTATTTTCTAATGGGGGCAAGGAGATCCCACATTTTCTGGAAGGTAAAACACAGATCAAAACACTGGACATAAAGATAGGCCTGTAAATCAACAATGAATTTTCCACAGAAAATCACAGAAATCCTCATTCAGAATCCTGTACTATCCTTATCCTAGGGTACTGAGATTTAATCAACTCAGACACTATACACAATTCTGAGTCTCTTCTCATTTTTTATTTTATTTTTTAAAAAAGACAGATTTAGGATATTGTAAGAAATTACTAAGTTACATTTTTTTTTAAAATCTGTCAAGTACTACAGTAATGGAATAAATAAATAAGATTTTTTAAGTTCAATGTTTATAGACATATTTATAAAAAAATGACTGAATTAGAAGACATTAAATAATGTTGATACACACCAGGAAGGGATTAGGCAAGGAAAGGCACATCATTTCACCACAAGAAATAAAGACCATACTTGGAAGTCAGTGACCAGCCAAAGCTTTAGGTCTTGTGGTAGTTTTCCTAGCTCCACAGGGTCATTATGGTTGAACTTTCTTTATGGTATTTAGCTGAAATAAATAGATAGCAGTTGGAGAATTTTACTCTGTGACCCTAATGTAATGTTAAAAACAAAGCACTCTTTTAATAAGCCTGGTGTGTGAAGAGGGAAGGAACAAAAATCCAAAATGGTTGGTGATACTGAAAATCCTATTGACATATTAAGGAGAGTTAAAAAAAAAAAAGTGTCTGGCTGAATTGGAATTCTTGCAATTACAAAGTTAAAATTCCATGTAAACACCTCCTTTATTGTAAACAGACACAGTGTAGATAAACAACTGCCATATTTCACCTCAGATGAAGCTATATGCCAATATTTAGGGAAAAACATCTTAGGTAATTTCCCTATTTCAGATAGTCTAAGTCCTTGAAAATACACTAATACCTCTGGCTGACTGGCTATCCACAGTAGCAAAATGAATATAAGTTTTGACAATTTATAGGGGTCTCAAAGAATCTTAAGAGTTTCCAGTTGAACAGATACAGTTATTTTACTGAAAAGTCAACAGACATCAGCAGAACTCACTTTGGGTCACTCTTCCACTACCAATTTTCTTTCCCAAATCTGTGCCAAGTGTCTATTCATTTTTTTCTGTCTGGATTTTGAACCTAGATTAGTTTGCCTGACAGATGGAATCCCTCAGGTTCCCATATAAATTTCAGTGGTATTAAGGAACAACCATCTGTATGAATAAATAGAATGGATTTTCAGGATAAAATGGTATACCCACAAAAAAAAAGTTAAATTAAAAACAATTAGGGGCAGATAAGGGGAAAACATTAATATCAAAAATCATAAAAATGGCAATGCTAAAGCAGGCAGCTTCCCACTCAGGCCACACGATATGCCTTCATTAAGGTGTACTCTTTCCGGTTGGTATGAGCAGCCCAGATGAAGAGAGCAGAAGCCATGAACTGTAAGGGAGCTGAGACGCAAGCCAGGCAGAAGGACCATCCAAATTCGCCAGACACATTCTCAGGCAGCTCTAGCTTCTGGTGGAGTAGTTCAATTCCAGCAATGTAACAACTCACTGAGCCCAGTGTACACAGACCTTGGAGGAAAATTTAGAAAACAAAACATAGCAAGGTAAGAGCATGGTAAGAGCTTTCCAGGCAACAGGACAGGGCAGTAATATGTGATCCCTAAGGAGACAGGAAGAAGATAAAAGTATGATGAAAAGACCCACCTGCAAGGAGATGGAGAATGCCTGTGGCAATGGTGGGATACAAGCTTCGGCAGATACAAGCACAAAGTCCAATCAAAGCCCCAAAGCACATCAAACCTAGACTAACAAAAGGTAAAAGAAACTGGCAACGCCAAAGATCTGATTTTAAAAGACAGAGAAAAAAGAAATGTTATCATGATTTCAGCTTTTCCACAATGGCAATTTCTTTCATATTCTAATTAGAGCTTTTCTCAAAAAGTGAGGAGTACTTTAACAATTAGGTTTTTTCCTAAAGCATACTGTTCAAAACTATGCCAACTTTGTCCTGATAAAAGTAAAAGGACACTAACAGTTAACTGCTACTGAGGACTTACTATGTATCAGGCAGTGTTCTACACATGCTTTGTGTATTAATCCTCCCAACATCCCCATGAAGTAGGTACTAGTACTATTATCTCCATTTTATAAATGTGGAAACTGAAACAAGAGGTATAAATAACTTGTACAAGGTAACACAGTAAGTGGTAGAACCAGATTTGAAGCAGAGCATTCTGGTTCTACATACAAACAAATCTAAGTCCTTACAGGATCTCAAGGTAGGAATAACAAGTAAATGAACAGTGATTATAAAAGACCTGCCAAAAGAATATACATAAAGCATAAAGCAGAGGATCTAGTATGCACCAGGCACTCAATAAGTCATAGTTTTAATTATTATAAATTCCCTCAACAACAAGGGAAAAAAGCTGATGACTTTACAAAGTATCCCATTACATTTTCAGATTATTTTAATTAGAGGAGTGTAGTAGTATCAACTCTAAACCAACTTTTACCTTTTAGTGCTAGTTTTACTTTCTGAAACCAGATAAAAGTCTTTTCTCTAACTTCCCTTCAAGCTCTGTTAGTAATAAAATTCTTTCTATGTATTCATAATGCAAAATTGAATACTTGCCACTTAATCAATGTTACCTTTCATGACATGGTCATTCTTGTGGGCAAGCTCCTATAACTCCCCACAGCCTAGAAACTAGGTTCAAATCTGAAGACAGTATTTCCTAGGCAGCCTGACCATCAAGGAATAGAATGCTCCTAACACTGAGGTGACTCATAAAGCTTGCAGTCAACTGTTTTCACATATCCCTATCTGAACTCAGATAAATTAAGTGTTTAACTCAAATACAGAAATTTATTACTTATCTCTATTAAATTTCCCCCTTAAATGGGCCCATTAATAACATCTTATAGAGGGTCTGGATTCTGTCATCCAATGTATTAGCTGCTCAACTTCATATTTGTGATTTGTTATGTATCTAATGTCTAAAATATGTTATCAACAGAACAGAGTTTATTGGGATAATGCTAGAGACCTGATTTCAAGTTGACACACTGTACTAACTCATCTTGTTCCAAAAACAGAGTTTAACAAAAGGCAAATGCAGTTATTTTCTTTTTTCCTCCAAATAGTCCTGCTGAGTTCAAAGTACTCACAGGTCCGAAGCAGATCAATCCCACTATTGTGGTTTCCAGGATCAACAAATTTCTCCATGAACTGCTCATTTAGCGTGAAACTCATACATTTTGTGACCATATCAAATGACTCTGGAACAAGAATAACAATGATTGCTTGTTGTTTTAATTATAAACATTTAACAAAAATCTCTTTCATTAATTGCCCTCTGAAATAGAAAGTGATATGGAAAAATGTTCTCAGGGAGACAGCAACCTCTATGGCCCCACATGATACACAGGATTCACCAATGCCCAATAGACTGGTGGTCCTCAGCAGTAGGCTTAAGACATGGACACAAGAAGGAAGAAAAACATTATGAGTAGTAAAATAAATGAGACTAGATATGTAAGAAGACTAGGAAGAAAAAGGAGGGGCCAAAGACTGGAAATAAACAGAAACTTTGATGATCTCCCCGAAACGGACTCCCTCAGCCATGTTCCCCATCTCAGGTAATGACACTTCCATCCTTCTAGTTCCTCAGCCCAGAAACTTTAGAGTCCTTCTTGCCCATATGCCTTCCACTAGGAAATCCTAGAGGCTCTACCTTCAAAATATATCTAGAATTCAAGCACTGCTGAGTACTACCGCCCTGGTCTGAGTCACAATCACCACTCACAACCACCACCTGAATTGACAGTAGCCTCCTGACTGTCTCCTGGCTTCCACTTTTACCAACTACCTGTTTCCAACACATCCACCTGGGTGGCCTAATTATCTTACTTCTGCTCAAAGGCCCCCCTATGGCTCCACCACATTCAGAGTGAAAACCAAATTCCTTGTCATGCCTAGAGAATCCTACATAATCTGTCGACTCCCACTCTGTGAATATGTCTCTGGCAGCATATCCAACTCTCCCCCTATCTCTTTCCCTTCCAAGCCCACTGCCTTCCTTGCTGGTTCTGGAATATTTCAGGCATGCTTCCACCACGAGGACTTTGCAGTAGCCATCCCTTCCAACCTTCATGATTCTCCCTGCCGCCACAATTACCTACATGGCCAACTCCTTCACCTGTTATCAAGTCTTTTACTCAAGTGGTGTCTTCTTGTTGAAGCCTATCCTGCCTATACTAACAAATCGTGTAACTCATGCCTACTAACATCCCCTTTCCTACATATTTCCAAGTCCCCTTTATCTTCCTGTATTTTTCAAAGCACATGTCATCTTCTACTATATAATTATTTATTCTGTTTACACTGTTATAATTATTTATTCTGTTTTCTGCCCGTTAGTCTTTATTAGAATGTTAGCTCCTCAGAAGTAGGGATTTGGGGTTTTTTTCCCTAATGTACTCCAGACTCCTAGAACCTGGATCATGAAGGCATGTAAAAAATGTTTGTTGACTAAACGATGAATGATTGCTACAATTCAAATATCAATTGCTCCTATGCTCTCATAAATAGCATTGAACATTTTAATAAATTTTAACCAACTTTCACCTCTTTCCAAAATACTTTCTTTTTTCCATATGAAATCACAACTACCATCCTTCTGATGTATGGCAACTCAAGCCTGTTGTGCTATGATTTGAATACAGTGCTTCCCACCAAGAGGCCAACAGAAGTAGTTGTAAATGGAAATAAATTATCAAGTTGTTTCTTACAAAGAGCTCTAAAGCTTCCATCTTAATAACTGGAAATTAAAATTTTTAACTGTTAGGGAAGCTTACAGAATAAACCTGAGAGACAATTATTTAGATTTTTTTTTTACTTCTGTAATGCACATTTTTAACCTATAAACTCCTATCAAGATTGTTGTAAAACAGTCTCAAATATGCAATTTAAACAGAGTTGGTCAAATTATATCCTCTAAGATTAGAGGGCAAATGATAATATTTACTAAAACACAGACAAACATAAAAAGACTACCAATTCATATATGTTAACTTCATTTTGGATACCACTCCTTTTACCTGTTACCAAGTATTTAAAATCTGCCAAAGTTCTTTTCCAATTACTTCCTCATGACATATCTGAGATTAAGAAAAAGATAAGTGGGTAAATAAGAACAAAGATTTGTAAACAAGTGCAATGTTTTTCCCAAGATAAGTTACTTATCCAACTGATACTAGCGAGTACTATGGCAATTCATGGAAAGTGGGGAGAGAAGGTGGTAGGGAGAGAAGAGACGCGTAAGATTTATTTGGGCCATCATCACATTAGTTTCTGTATTACTGAGTAGGTAAAAGAGACAAAGTTAAGAGAAATACCTGTCCTTTCCGGTGGGCTATACCAGTATGTGTTCTGGGGTATAGTGATACACCGTCTCCACAATCCCACCGTGCCATTATATCGGAAAAGTGCATCGTTGTAAGTCTTCTCATCTGCCTCATCACTAGCAAAGTCGGTCCAGATGCTTTTGTTCAAATCACTGGAATTTTCTTGAACTGGACTTCGATATTCATACCAGAAGTCTGTGCCAATTGAGGCGGCCATGTAGATGGTAGAAATGAGGCTAAGCACACAAGCAATTACAAATGCTGTAGCAAAACGGTTATCCATTCTGGCATTCAGACTGCTCTGTTTAAAAGTTGAAGAAAGAAGAAAAGTTAGACTTCAAGGACAAATACAGATTTTGAAAGCAATTATCTCAAAATCACTCTTTACCCTATTCCCCATCCCACGGATCTTTAAAATAATGTATAATCATTAATGAACATATATTTTTAAAAAAGAAGTAAGCATGTGCTTAAGTTCAAAACAAAACTCATTATCATGAAAGTACTTATTGAATGCTCACATACCCAGGATGCTACGGAGACAGAGGTCTTGTTCTCTAGTCTATCACCTGCACACTAAAACAGACAACACTGAAATGGACATACACATTACAGATACAAACAACAGACATGCCCAGAGTCAGCAATGTACCTTGCATAAATTTTTAATTACAGATTGAATTTTTATACAAGCTGCCAAGCATTGTGTTCTGGGTCTGAGTGTGGAAAAGGCATAGGAAAAGGAAGCAGGGGAAATCTGCCCCTCCCAGTTTTCCTCTGAATAGGGAAACCTTCTAAAACAAGGTTAAGAGTCAGGAGCTATTTAGAAGACAGTTGAAAATGTTTATTAACCCAGAAAGGTTGTTGCGGGCGTACGAAGAGCAAAGAGAATAATAACATAGAATAATGCCAGATACCAATCTGCCCCTAATCCATTAAAGCTAAGCCAAGCTCCTTTACGCTGCCAAAGTCTTCACTCCTGTCTACTCTCTCCATTTCTTATACTTTTGAATCTCCTCATCTGCAGACTAAATGATTCCTTCCCAGCCGGAAAGAAAATTCTGAAAGGGGCAAAATACGAACACTCTAAAGGCGTGGACAGGCTCAATGGCAGTAGTAAATGGCCGCAATAAAATGACTCAAGGCGGATCAAGCTGAGTCAAACACTGCAAGTATATACCATGACCGCACCAAACACCTTACAAAGGAGCACGAAAACAGGCTCGCAAACTGGGGTTGCTGAGTTTGGAAAATGGCAAGTGACTCAGGAGAGATCAAGGCAATTACAATAATTAACGATAACTCCAGAAGTTGGGTTTGTATTTTTATTCTTTTTAATTCCTTTTCATCCTGGTGCTCTCAAATGACCTTAAAAGGTCTGGGGTACCGGGAGCGGCGGTTTGCCCAGGCCGGACGCCCGGCGCTGTCACCTCGCGGGGCGCACCTCGGGGCCGGGGGAGGTCGAGAAAAGCCGGGGCTGGGGCGGGGCAGCCCTGCGCGGTCCCCAGCCGGGGACCCCAGGTACCCGACCAGGCCCCTCCCCAGATTACCCGGCCGAAGGAAAAGCCCCGCCTCAGCCCCCCGCTCAAAACCCGCACAGCCCCGGCCGCGCCCGGGGAGGGAGCCCCTCTTCAAACGGCTGGAAACGTCGAACGGCTAACGCGACCCCAGCCCAGCAACGCCGGTCCCGCTCACTCACCGCCCATCCTCCTGCTCCGCCAGCTTCACCCTCAAGCTCAAACCACTGCACCCTACTCTCCCCGCGCCTCCTCTGACGCACTTCCCTGCAGAGCCCGCCCCCTCCATAACTCCCGCGCCTCCGCCTCCGCCTCCACCCCGGGCCGGGCCTGGCCCCAGGGCCGTGGGGGCTTCTGGGAGTTGTAGGAGGCACAGAGGAAAAGCTGCGAGAGGCGGCAGTCGGCATTCCCGGCGCCACGCGCGGTGCATTGTGGGAGATGTAGTTCAGCTCTCCCGAAGGACAGCCGGTGCGCCAAAGGGAGGTCTGGGCTGATGGCTTCTTATATTTTACTAAGGAAGGGACGAAGGTCCACCGAGTAAGGCGACCTCTTTACGGTTACCGCTGGTCACTGATTGTGCCTGTAAAACTCAGGTTTTCCAGTCCTGTGCTTCTCCTACCACCACCCTACTTGTGAAGAGCAAAGAGATTAGACTTTTAAAATATTAACCCATTATTTTCTCTCCCACAGCCTCACTCCCATTGCAGCAGATAGTCTTTCTGATTGTATTGCTTAAGTTTAGACTAAGAAGGCTATAACCTGACAGACGGTATCCAACTAGAATGTAGTGACGTTCTTCGAATTTTATATAATTTATGTTTGTGGCTGCCTTCTCTTTATGGCAAGTGATATTTGTCATCTATTTACTGTAGTAAAGCTTACTTTTTAAATAAATTACAGTTAGTTAAAGAAGAATATTAAGTTAATACTGAGGGTCCCCGATATGTCAAAAAACGTGAATAAAAAGTTGTTTATGTGGTATGAAAAAGAGAATTTTGGAGAACATTGCCTTAAGCAGATAAGGTCATGGACAGCCTCAGAGCTGTCAGGGCTCCTCAATGCATTTATTCACCAGGAAGTTTTCATCCATTGATCTTCATTAGACATCCCCTACCTCTATCTCCAGTGAAATGGAACTCTTTCTCCAGTGAAGTCTCATGGTAAATAAACCCAGGGTAAAGAGAAGTTTGGAAAAGGAAGAGAAAGACACCACCTCAGTCACAGAGAAGGGAACTGAGCCTAGGGAAAAACTGACTTCAAGCTTGAATATTTGAGTGGGCTGACTAGCTTTGTGACATTAGACAATTTACTTAACCTCTTTAAGTCTCAGTTCTCTTTTCTCCAAAATACGATGTTGACGGTAGCACCTATCCCACGTGATTATTGTGAGGATTAAATGAGAAAATACATATAAAATACCCAGCACAGGGTCTGGGGCATAGTAGACAATCATTAAATTATTATTATTTGCAAACATTTGTTCAACACCTATAAACTTCGAATAGGGTTGGTGTAAATGCTTTTTTAAAGTTCTCAATTCCCCTGTAGGCTGGAAATAAACCATTTGTAGAGGGGTCCCCGATCACTTCAGGACGTTTTTGAACCTCTGGAATAACTGCCAAATGACTTGGAAAGACATGTCAGGAACAGATTTCAGGCATCTTTGCTGAGCTCTGCTCAAGAGATTTCCGGGTTGGGCTCATACATAAGTCTTTAGGATTCAGGAGGTGGGTATTTCTGAGGAGACCGGCAAAGGAGGATGATGCTTTCATCCATCAAGTCTGCAGAATGCCTAGAAAAAAACAAGACACATTTCAATCAGCAGTTTAGTATGGACCTGGAAGTGTCTGTGTATTTGAGGTTGTAACCATCCTGCCCACTCAGCACAGAGAATTTGAACCACCTCGTCACACCCAGTACCACCAAGCACACGACCACATCTGATGTAGCTCTACATTTTGGGTGTTTCTATCTTCTATTAATGTTTCTTCATTGTGTGGATAGGCAAAATAAATCCTTAATAAATTAATGGATTTCAATTTCTGTTTCCATTTCTTACTATGCTGTTTGGGAAATAGTAGCCAGCCTGACATTTTTCACAAATGTTAAAGATGATTTAGCACAACAGGTTCAGATTATGAAATTTAGATTTAAAAGCAAAGTTGAACTAGACCTCTGGCTTAATTTGTTTAAAGATGGTCCTAGTTTCTGCAAGAAGATGTAATAATTACATTACACTTTAAATAAACCCAACAACCAAAAATCTAGACATGCAGATATTATAATTTTTTATATTATGTGCTTACAAAACAACTATGCAAGAATTCCCTTCAATACAAAATTCCCTAATATGTTTAAATATTATTTTTAATTGTACTTTTCTTCAGAATTAAAAATTATGTTAAGCAAGATGTATCTATGTTGTATTTTTCTCACATAATTTTATCCTGGTTATTTTCCTTATGAATTTTGGAATCAGAATGGAAGGAAATAGAAATATATGCAAGTTCTGGGTTCCAATTAACAACTATCTTCAAAAAAAGGCACCAATTTCTTTGTACCAATTCACTATAGAATAACAGCAAAATTAATCAAGGACAAGGCAAATAGAAAAGTGCATCTAAAATGGCTCTTTCGTTTTAGTAACTCGGCACAGAGTAAACGCAACACAGAGCAGCAAACTATAGTAGACCATGCTTCTGAAGGACAGAGAATGACCATATGTAGATGAGAAGTTTAAATTTAAATTGTACTTATGTTAAAATCATCAGTGTGAATCTTTGGTAAATGACCTCTTTCTGGGTGTCCTCATTAGTAAAATGGTTGTATTGGTTATCACTTATGTCATTTGAAGCTCTAAAATTTCGTGATTTATAATTCTGCTGAGATAAGAACAATGTAGCTCCAAAATGTGGTTTTCATAGATGCACAGCATTAAAATTTCACTGGGGAGTTAAGTGGCCTACACCTCCAGCCTAGGCAATATTCAAGAAGGCAGAGACAGTGGGAAATGCAGATGGACAAAGGAAAAGGAGGAAGGCTGTATGCATTCTGATTAGAAAAGATACAGCAACACAGACCTTTGCTATTTCAACAATAAACAGTAATCATAGAAAGTGGAAGCTGTCCAAGAAGTTTGGGAAACTCCCTATTCACTGGAAATGACTCAAAATTCAAGCATAATTCAGTCCAAATCTACAAACATTTATTGACCACCTATTATATGCCAAACACTATGCAGGATACCAGGGACACCAATATAAAGAAACACTGTTTTTGCTATACAAACTTAAACCCAGATTAAATCAACAATTATGAAAAAACCTGAAGTATATGTGCCTAAAATAGTAACATCACTGCTGTGTATGTATGGGGTACCAAGGTAAGTATAATGAAGTGGGGGAGGACCCTGATAATGGCAAATAGATGCCACATAATTTGGCAATATATATTACATTATATTGCACTAGACTCTTCAAGTAACTCTCAGAACAAAAAAACCCATCAACTTTTAGAGTGTAAACAGATTTCTTAAACTGGACTATTTAAATGGTTATATATTTTATGATACTCAAGTAAGAAATGGACAAGAGAGTGTTTCTAACAAACATATAATCACTCTGTCTGATTGATAAGATTTATGAAAACCAAATAATAATCATGATCTTTGCCATTAATTCTGGGGCGTATCAGTGGAGCATATGTGAACAGAGATTTCTTTCTGTTGTGCTATATGCTACTTAATCTGATGAATCCTATCTAATACAGGGCCAGAGTGGTTGATAGGGAAGAAACAGAAGTAATATATCACAATGCCAGTTGAGGTGGCTATATTCACACAAAACCTTCAGTCTACCCGTGAAGCAAAGGCTGCAAGTCGCAGCGATGACTATGTGACTAGATAGCTAGATTCACCTGAACAGAAGCATTGGTGGACAAAATCTTACTCTCTCCCCGTAGTCAACATCTGAGCCGATTCTGAACATATCTCAGGAATTGGAATGCAAAATAGGGAGTGTTCAGATGTCTAAATTAATTCCTAAAGTTTTGTGCAAGCTAGTCCAGAAGACTTCTAAGAAGTTCAAATTTAGAGGTGATTTTTAAACTTAAAAAAATTAGCCAAAATAATAACAAAGCATAATGTATAAGGTTAGTTAGGATTATATATTAGAACAGTGATTTTAAACTTTAGTGTGTGTACAAATCACTTTGAATACTTGTTAAATGTAAAGTACTAGGCTCCACTCCTAAGGACTCTGATTCAGTAGATCTGGGACCAGGTTCAGAAAGCTCCGGTTTGATGGGCACCCCAGGTGACTCTAAAGTGGGTAAAGTGATTTGGCATCCAGGTTCAAAACAATGGCTTTAAGAGACCCAAAAAGACTTCGGCTGGGTAACTACAATAAGCTGGAGGCCCATGGAAAGATAACAGATGGTCTCTGCCTTCAAGTTGCTCATGATCAGTCAGGAGATCAGACACCGGAACAACTAAGCAGGTGAAATGAGGTAATAAGTACTTTATAAGCAGTATTGTAAAAGTTCTTGGAGAACACAAAGGTGAAAGCAATTGTCTCTGCCAGGGATGAAGGAAGAAATTTAAGTGGATTTTTGTTGGGTTTTTTGTTTGTTTTCTTCTGGAAAGACAATTCAGAAGAGGTGACATGTGCTGTCATTCAGTTACTGATATTTACAGCTTACTCTTTTTATTTTTTTGGTCATCACCCTGTTCATACTGCCTTTTCGTATGCTTATTGTATCCAGTGTTGTTTTTGAGTTTCAGTCTGTATGTGGTTGGTCATTTTACTGTTAGCTTCCTCATGTTTATTTCAAGGAGCATTCAAAGTTAAAAATGATTGCTGCTCCAAGCTTATTTAGAACTATGACCTCCCCTACTTTATCTAGTCAGCTTTTATTGTGGGTTCTGTCTTATAATAGCTTTGCACTCTGAGTTATTAAAAGACCAGAGCTATGCTATTTGTTCCTTTATTTTAGCACAATTTATTTTCCAAATTAGGTCCCAAGATATTGATGGGTATTCTCATATTGTAGCACTTGATCACTAATTACCATAGTCTAAAGTGACTATATGTGATAAAGCAAATAATTTTGTCCACAGCTGCTTCAGAGTTTACTGAGAAAGTCAGATTCATTTGAGACAGTTTACATTAGCAGGCCAACAACTTTGGAATGCTGAAAGAAAATTTAAGGTCTTCAGAATAAATGTACAGCCAGATGTTTTCCTCCAGAGTATGAGCATGAACTCTTTTCCATTTTGTAGTACTTTTCATGTGGAATTCTTGAGACATACCTAAAAATTTTTTTAGTATCTTAGGCCCAGAATCAACCTTATCTTTCAAAAAAACCAGGAGAACTTCTAGTTGCAGAATGCAAAATTCTAATAATATGAGTAAAATACAATTACAAATAAAGTAAAATTTAAATATATATAATTGTTTCTTTAATACACACACATATATAGATACAGCATTTAAATATTTAAATATTCCATGTTTACTCTAGCAATCCTTTTCAAGTAAATGTTGTCCTGCTTCAAACTATTTGACAAAATGAATTATTCTATTAAATATTTAAGGCTTACCCCAGTGGGAATGATTTCTATTTCAGAAATGTCAAAAAGTTAATTAGTTGATCTCCTCTGCAGCCTATATTTGGTGAAGGATGTGCCCTCCCCCACTCCTTCCAGAAACAACACAGAGCAGCTAAGGACCCAAAAGAAGGCAGGCCCAGGCCCATAAGTCAATTCCCAAGCAACTTCTGGAGGCTGCCCCAGATCAGGAGAGCCTCATCCCTCCCTGACCTAGACTCACATGCCTGAGACTGAGGTGACGACAGAGCACCTCAGGAAGAAGGGAGAAGGAGGGAGTACAGCAGGCAGTATCGTTCTTTTTAATACATGAATTACGGAAGAAATAAAAATTCAGTAGAAAGGACTTCAAATGTTTAACAATTATACTTTCACATATACAATAGTAATATCAGCCTGAAACTAATTTTGGTGATGAAATGGGATGGCAGGAAAGAGAAAGACAGGAAAGTGTACATGAGCCTTGAGCCACCTTGGCCAGGAGGAATTGAAATAAGAGGATAAAAGGAGTCAGTTGCAGAATTTGTCATCTTTTACTATGGTCTTCCTAAATAAACGGGAACAGATGAGGGGGAAAATATGATAGGATCCTTTCAATGTTAGCCAGTTTCTTAAGTGTTTTGGATGAACCCAAAATCTTCCCTATACTGGCAACTCCATTGTAATGTCACTTAATAAAAGTCTGTCTGTTGCCAAGTCAATAATTCCAAGAGTGAAGTTCACAGATGTGTGGAGGCCCTTATGGAAAAGTCATAGCTCAAAAGCTAACAAAATCACTTCTATCAAGGTGAGGTGTAAAGAAGAGAAAGTCAGAGGAATTCCAGAGTCTGATAAAGGATAGTTATTCGAGGATTAGTAGGGAGAAAATGTCCTACTCAAGGATGTTAATGCTAACAAAACAAAACTAAACTAAACTAAATTTCATTGGTTGAATTATAATAACAGATAAGCACAAAAAAATAGCAGTTTGTGATTTTTAAACCTGTGTCTGTAAGCTCCATAAATAACAATGCCTGCAGTTAACCCCCAATGAATTCATCCTTGCTAAGTTATACTGGATCACAAAAATGAGAGTTTTCCTAATCAGCTCAAAAAATTAATGTTTCCAAATCACCTATTACGTGCAAGATGCTGTGTTAATTGTACTGGAAATTTTTCAAATAATAATAAAGGCACAAGACATGGCTCCAGCCTTCCGGGTATTTTTAACAACTTATTGAATGAGACAAGATCAATTATGCATGAACTGAAAGAGTCAAATAAATGGGGAGTACCTAATACCCTAACTGGAATCGTTATGTTTGCCGTAGATGCGGACTGGTATGGTTGGGGAAAATTTCAATTCTTTATGCGATGAAAGACTATTTTCTTCACATTTCACCATGATGTAAATAAAGGGTATCCTCCATATCACCACCTGAAAATCCTAAAAGTAAACCATATCCTGCAGGTGAAACAGGAGGCTAGATCAGAAGGACTTTTAATGTCAGAAAAACAATGTCTTTAAAGTAGGTAAGGAAAAGAAAAATTAATTCACTTCCTAATTTCTGGATTTAAAGAAACAAATTGTATATCTTAAAAAAAGAAGTCAAAAAGCACCTCAGTTTCCTGGGCAAATGCAAATGAAGAAAACCATAACCACAATCACCCAAAAACAATCAGGGTGGTGTTCCTTGTAGGCCCTTTCTGAGGATTGGTAGAAACTGCATTTTTTAATCTCTGTTTTTATGATGGTCCCAAGGTCTTTTAAGGAAGGGGGTGGTGCAGGCACTGTATAAAAGAAGCTGTCTTGAGATTTCTAAAATTTATGCAAAGCCTTCCTAGGTAAGGAAACTTACCAGGTTTGCCACCTGATGGACCCAGTGATGGCCCCAGAAGCCACCTTGGCTTATCCAGATTATTTCTATGCCACAAGCCCAGATCCAGATATCGAGGAGACCTACTCTCATGTTACTTATACATCAGTCTTCCTTCCTATCTTTTACGCAGCTGTGTTCCTGATTGGAGCGTTGGGGAACCTCATCCTCATGAGCGCACTGCATTTCAAACGGGGCAGCCGAAGGCTCATCGACATCTTTATCATCAACCTGGCTGCCTCTGACTTCATCTTCCTCGTCACTTTGCCTCTCTGGGTGGATAAAGAAGCATCTTTAGGACTGTGGAGGACAGGCTCTTTCCTGTGCAAAGGCAGCTCCTACATGATCTCAGTCAACATGCACTGCAATGTTTTCTTGCTCACCTGCATGAGTGTGGACCGCTACCTGGCCATCATGTGTCCAGCCACATCCAGGAAGTTCAGAAGGAGAGACTGTGCATATGGAGTCTGTGCCAGCGTCTGGTTTATCTCCTGCCTCCTGGGGTTACCTACTCTTCTGTCCAGGGAGCTTACCCTGATTGATGGTAAGCCATACTGTGCAGAGAAGAGGGCCACTTCAATTAAACTGGCTTGGGCCCTGGTGGCCTTGACTTTTACATTTTTTGCCCCTCTGGTGAGCATTGTGACCTGCTACTGTTGCATCACAAAGAAGCTGTGTTTTCATTACCAGCAGTCGGGAAAGCATAACAAAAAGCTGAGAAAGTCCATCAAGATCATCTTTATTGTGGTGGCAGCCTTTGTCTGCTCCTGGCTACCCTTTAATACTTTCAAGCTCCTGGCTATTGTCTCCGGGTTGCAGCAAGAACTCTCCTTTTCCTCAGCTTTTCTCCACCAGGGCATGGAGGTGACTGGGCCCTTGGCATTTGCCAACAGCTGTGTCAATCCTGTCATTTACTATATATTTGACAGCTACATCCGCCGGGCCATTGTGCACTGCTTGTGTCCTTGCCTGAAGAACTACGACTTTGGGAGCAGCACCGAGACATCAGACCTCACCAAGGCTCTCTCCAACTTCATTCAGGCAGAAGATTTTGCCAGAAGGAGGAAGAGGTCTGTGTCCCTCTAAAAGGGACAGTTACATTTCAAGCTCCTTTGGTGGATTGGAAAGTACATTTGTGTCAGCGACAAAGAAAGGAGTATTGCTCATAGTATTCATATTGCTTCATAAAAACAAGAAAGAGTAAATCTTTACAGAGAAGACTAGAAAGTCCCTGTGTCTGTGGATATATATAGGCCATGCACTGTTTTTTTTTTAGCTGAGTGGCCTTATTTGACCCCTTTCAGTCAAGTTCACCAGGCAAAATACAACTCTTGTATGTTCTTGAACTCGGAGGTAAAGGCTCCGACTTGGACCAGTTTCTTTCTTCATGGTTGTCAGCCTACACTGAGGCCTTTTCCTATCTCAGGAACCACGGTACCTTGAGCTACACCATCCTTCACATTCGGCTTCAAAGTGGACGACATGTAAAGGATTCTGCCCACTTACATCTGGTGAGCAATGGGGTGATCACACAGGTAGTAAAAAATATAATATGCCTATGCTCAGCAATTCATTGCTCCTGAGTAATGAAGTGGAGTTCTGGCCTTAATCTTTAGAACTTTGTATGCTGATTCTATAACATCTTCCAACACTGTCTTCACCCTATACCACTCACAATGATGTTGGGCTGGCAAAAAACTCATGGGGGTTAAATCATTTTGTACTATGTGTATGATATGGGACTTACTTTACCACTCAGTCTTCAGTATTTTAATGAGAAAGCATAGGACAAGATTTGATTTATAAGATATACTTGTATGGTAAAAATGTATCTCATTATAATTGTGTAGTAACTACTTTTCAATGGGGTTTGGCTGTGGTCTTTGTTTTCATTGCCTTTATAAATTAGGATATGACTTTTCTTTAATTACATGTTTTTAATCACCCAGTTATCTAGTTATCAAATAAAAACATTACTACCACTATAATTAGAAGTCATCAAATGCTTAACTACACCCTCGTGCAGATGATCATTTTGTATTTTAATTAAAACATTAGTGCTACACATTCTCTATAGCATCATTTGTTTGGTGTATGTAATTTCAAGATGTGATCCAATAATATAGGAAGACAGGAATCTTTGTATTCAGCTGAAGTGAAAAATCCATAATAAAGATGTTACTGGTATCTTATATGCATTTTTCCAAGCCCAGAGACCTTCCGGAATTCCCTCACCTGATAAATATTTATTGAGTCATTTTGTACCTATATCCCTTTTAAAGAATTTGAAGTGAAAAATGTAATTAGCAGCAACCACAAAGGGCTTTGCAGCAGCAAACCTATTATAGTAAACCTCTTCTGATTCAAGATAAAGTGGGTTATGTTGCTACCCTCACTGTTGACTCAGATGAATTACTGCTTTACTTCTAAATATGGAGTTTAAAAATCAGGGAAATTAGCAATATTAAGCATTTTTTCATGTGCCTATTGGCCATTTGTATGTCTTCATTGGCGAATTACTTGTTTAGGTCTTCTGTCCATTTTTGGATTGGGCTGTTTGGGTATTTTTGTTATTAAGTTGTATAAGCTGTCTATATATTCTGGAAATCTTTGTCAGTTGCATCATTTGCAAATATTTTCTCCTATTCCATTGGAAAGTAGGTGGGAAGGGATAAATTTGTCAGTTTGATATTTGCAAAGGTTAACCACCATATATAAAAATAGATAAAAAGTAAATTTATTCTCTATAGTACAGGGAATTATTTAATATTTTATAATAATCTTTAATGAAAAAGAATAGGAAAATGAATATATGTATATATGCATGACTGGGACATTGTGCTGTGCCCCAGAAATTGACACATTGTAACTGACTATACTTCAACTAAAAAAAAAAAAAAATCATAGAAAGCCGAGAATCTTTTCAGACACTAGGTAATTCAAATTCATCCTATATATCTTTCATATTAGAAGAAATTTCAAATATTGGGTACCTTATGTTACAGTCTATTTAGAAGTTTTTGGTTTTATAAATTGGTTAGTTTGTTCATTTGTCTTAAATTTTTGTTAAATAAAAATATGATTTCCTCATATAAGTATTCTTCTATACTATATTAATTTCTATTAACATATTCACTTAATACTGATATTCTAACAGCCTTTTAATATATTATCATAAATATAGGAAAAAAAGACTGTAGAAGTCACTGAAAATAAAATTTCTTGGAAAAATTCCAAAAGTGAATTCAAAACAATTAAATAGATCTTCAAAGGGTAAATAAAATCAAAATACAGAAAGAAGACATTCACTTTTTAAAAACAAACCAACAAAAGCACTATAACTAATCACGAAGTCATTGCCTTTGAGAAATACTACCTTTAAAAAATAGCCCGGTCAATTAACTAAGATATCTGTTAGGAAATGAGAAAATCTGGGTTATTTGGTTTAGCTTCACCCTTAATGCTAGGGCATTAAACAAGCTATGTTAATCTTTCATACCTAGATGTCATTGGTAATATCTATGGCTATAGAATTCTCAAGGACATTGTAAGACTGACAAATTTAAGTACAAGTTTTTTTTAAATATTAGTAAAAATTTATATAAAACAATTTGGTTTCTATCGTTAATTATTGAATGTTACATAAAAATTTCCAATGACTATCAAATGACGCTTAATTGCTCTTATTTAACAAATACTAAGAATCCCTCTTACTTCTTTTTCATCCCTCTAGTTTTTGCTGGGCATTTTTAAAATAACATCAAAAAAGAATATACTGCTGTACTTTTTAATACTTAAAAATAGATATGCTAATTGTGTGCCTTAAGAATATCTTAGCATATTTTATATTCATAATATACCAATAATGGAAGGAAAAACAGGCAAAATTTTACAGATAGCATAACTCTGATAGAAAACAGCATAACTCTGATAGAAAAAATTTTAAATGTGAGTAAGTTGTTAATGTTACTATGTCATGCATGGGTTCCTCTGGTATGAAATTTAATTTACAATATAATAGCATTAAAAGTTCTTTAATAAATTATTTGATTAGGTCTCATCTTGTTTATTTTATTTATTTTTTAATTTTTTAATTGAAGTACAATCAGTTACAATGCATCAGTTTCTGGTATATAGCACAATGTCCTAGTCATGCTCATTTTGCTTATTTTAAACCATAATATTTCTGCATTTTAAATATGAACAAATTCTATTTATACACATATGTAGATACCAGCATAAGTAGAAATATAAATCTATATTTATAACTTTTAAAGATTTTTATTATCTCCAATAAACTACCCTGAGAGTTACTTTGTGGAAATTTAATGTCATTAGAGAATGAATCAACACATATTGCCACAAATTTTAGAAAATTAATCTGACACCTAACACAGTCATGCCTTGCCAGTTACATCCAAAATTAGAAAAATAAAACACAATAAGAGCAAAGGAAGAAGGAGATCATTGCAGACTAACATTACTTGTTTGTTTCAGCAGTTCAAAGCTACTGCCAGGACTTTAAGGATAAATATAAAAAGATAGTAATCTCCCAAGAATTTTTCAAGAAATTTTTCTTGAATTTACCACAGAAAAGTTCTCCATTAAAGTCTAGGTGAAAAGTCGTCAGATAACATAATTAATTTTAAAATAGATATATTCAAGGCGCACACAGTCACAAACACACATTTACTCCATTTGGGCCATATCGAAAGATTAAAACTAACCTGATATTCCTTGGAGTCCCACATATCATCACTCTAACAAGTCAAAATCACCTCTGAGTGAGATTAACACTAGGTAAGAATAACAGTCTTAAAGGAAGCTATGTGCGTGACTAAGAGAGGACTATTACTAGGGGTTACAAGTTAATTTTTAAATAGATGCAGAAATGCACAGTATGATGGGAAGCTGAGTAAAAGAAATCTTCCTCTGATTCATCTTGACTCCTCCAATCATTCTCTATTCCCCCGAGTGATCTCAGAAGTGAGAAATGACTTGTCAAATGTGCACACCACAGGGAACGATGAGCCTCAGTTTTCCTGCAGGGCTCATTCACAAAAGTCAAGCAATGTTAAAAGAATTGCAGACTTAGTTCTAAAGGAGCACTGGTGCAGCCTGCTAGTAAGATGATGCCTCCAGTCTCCTAAGAGAGAGAAGTGCCATCCAGAGAAAAGGGAGGAGGATCATTCTAACCACCAGAATATTCATAAATGGTTGCTAGATTTTGCCTTCCACAGAGGTTGGTGTGCATTGGATTGTCTCTTGCAAATGCCTGTTACTATTTTAAGTTCTTTTCTTTGAGTCAACATTCTTTGTTTTTATCAATTCTACAGGTAAGCAATTATGACTAGACTTTACGTAAAAGTGTATAGGGAAAAATGGTTCCAGAGACAAGATTTTAAATTGCCAGTGTAAAAATCCCGCTGGGATGAGTTACTCTTGTCTTTTGTTATCTTTGTCATTTTCTCAATAGAGTTACATTTCCTAAATGGGCTTGATAAGTGGGAATTGCATCCCTAAGATTAACCTACTGCATTACAACAACGAACAACCTATTTTAAGTGTCCAATGTGTCTTAAGTGTCCAATGTGTCAAACTGTTAATAAAGTGAAAATTCTTACAAATCAAATCATCATGAAATATAAACTCACATGAAACATCCATTTTTTTAATCTAAATGTGGAGGAAAGTATTGGTTGGCAGACATTATTAAACTAAAAAAGTCTTAGTTTATGTATATGAGTACCAAATAGCTAAGATCCAAAGGCACTTTAAAATTACAGTGGAACTTTTTTTGAGTTGGCCACATCTGGTTAGGTTAAATTGTAATTAATTTAGGCAAGGGGCCCATTTAAAGGATTTACGATGCAATGTTCATATTATTTTGCAATGCTCTGCAGACCAAGTAAAGTATGTCATCAATCTGACAGTATTCAGTGATTTTTCTTATTTTCTAATTAAGAAGATTTACTAATTAGCCAGTTTACTATCACTCCTGTATTAACAAGAGTTGGGCTTCATCTGTAAGTACTTCATGTTTGCCACCACTGATCGGAAGTTTAGCATTTTTATCTGCTAGCCCCTATCAATTCTGATTAGGAAGATTTCATTTCCTTCTTACTATTAGGTTCAAAATGAAATATAAAAGGTTCTTCTTGTCAAAACACTTTATAATCCATATTTGCAGAAGATATATTCTTGTGATGTTCTTAGATCAAATAAAATTTTATGCATCAAAAATTTTGTGTGACTAAAGACTATTTTTAATTTTAAAGAATTTTCTGTGGCAGTCTTCAGCAAGCAACTCCGCTCTTTTCCTTATAGAGTATAGATAGTATTTAAGAACTGTCTATTGCAAAACTTCCACAAATTCCTAAACCTACAAATAGCGTATAATTTACTCCATACCAATTTAGTAAACTTTAACGTCTTCAGAGATACTGCATAATGAGTAGAAAATAAAGCGGAACTGCGGTGTCAATCCTAGGTGTTTGGCTGCACTCACTAGTTCAGTCAGTCCTTACTCATCGCATTGTAAGTCAGTGGTTTCATTTTATGCCTTTTATGCCTAGACCCGTGGAGTTCCTTGAAAATAGTCAATATCTGAAACATCAAACTGTGAAAGCAAAGTGTCTATTATACACAATGCACTATGACAGCCACAAATTTGTTATTGTAACTGATTGTCTCCTTATTATAACTGATGGGTTCTGAAGCAGTCATATTGCAGTCACCCACTCACAAAACTCCTCTTTCTCTCCCATCCAGTCTCCATCTCTCTCTCTCTCTCTCTCTCTGTTTATGCACACAAACGCAAATACACAAACACATGACGTACAAACGCAGGTGATAAGCATGTATCGAAATTTATTGCTAATATTCAGTCTAAAGTACTTGATTCAATGCAAGAAAGGAAAAAATAAGGAAAAGAAAAAATACAAAACAGAATGACATATATAAATATAAATATATCAACAAGTACAATAAAAACATAAATGGATTAAAATGTCCTATTCAAAGATTGAAACTGTGGCCCATTCTCATAATCAACTACTATATATATATGGCACTATTAGACTGTAGGATTTAAAGAGGCAGTAGTGGAATCTGTTTCCTCATGGAGTTTACAAGGCTTTAGTTATTTTTTGAATCAAAGAATGGAGTACTACCACCTTAGAAGAGCTTGATATATAAAAAGAAAATTACAATAAAAATATATTAAAATAAAAAGCAAAAGAAAGAAAATTCAAATTCAAATCATTTTCTTTGATCTTTTCCAATGTTTAGGGAAAAGCCTATGTTAGTCCACATAAAAGTCACTTCATATAACTACCATTTTGATATGGTTATTTTCTAAATATTGTCACATTTCCTTAAAGAAATATGCCCCTCCATCACTGGCATCCCCACATGAAAATACTTGTATTGCCCTTAAAGATTTTTAAGTGTAAAAGTTTATTTTAAACACAAGACAAACACATCATCAACAGTATTAGGTTTAAATTTATTTTCAAACAAACTAAAGAAGATATGCAAAGTAGATAACTCTATTCTAACCCTGCCCAAAGACAGTGATTTAACGAGGTGCCCTCTCACTTACCCTCAGTTTAGACCAAAAGCAAAACTGACAACTCAGGTGGAGAAGTGGTAAATGAGAAATGAAACTTGGCCCATGGTTTCATAGCAAAAAATATAGATTCAGAGGAGTTGAAGGTAGATGGAAATGGCTAGTCTAGTTCTAACGAAAAAGATGTTCATGCAATGCAGACCTGACTTTCGCGTATTAATAAGAAATAAAGAATTGGAAAAAAGTTCAATGCAGAACTGCATCACTTATTCAGTCTTTAGGATTTTAAATTATAGTAATTTCACTTATATAACTCAAACACAGAAAAAATACTGCCAATAAATATGAAAATGTTTAGCATGATAAGTAATCAAAGACGGCCAAATTAAAATAACAAAATATAATTTTACCTATTAAACTGGCAAAGATTCAAACATTAAATACTGAGACTGATCAGGATTAGAGGTGTGGAGTGTAGACAAGACTTCTTAAACTATTGATTGAGTGTAATTTGATTAAACTTTTTAGAGGATATTTTAAAACATGCATGGAAAGAAATTCCATTTCTAGGGTTTTTACCCTGGAATGTAATTATAGCCTCGATATTTTTTATGCATTTTTATTGCAGCATTTTATTGCAAAACTAACTGGTACATATTAAGAACTTGATAAGCAATGGTAGAGAAACAACTCCATTATAGAGATGAAGAAAATAGTATTCAAAGAAATCAAATTTCACATAATTCTTACTGGACTGACCCTAAAGTGAAACCTGATATCAGTTAAGCTTGGGCCTACGCAATTTCAAAGCTCCTGCTTTTTCCACATCACCATATTTTTTCTCTGATTTCTAGACTCTTTAATAGTTTCTGTTAATATCATAACCTTCCCTTGGTTTAGTTTATTCTCCCTCTATAATAATTTCTCAAGTTCAAACTATATTTCTTATTTTTTCCAGTGCAAATATCTCAAATCACCAAACCCTTTACCTATTCGTGGCTAACATCGCTTGAGGGAGGAGGAAGTCCATTTTACTGAAAAATACATTCAAAAGAAAAATGTTTTTTTGTAACATGTTTCCCATAGTCTCTTAAATTCCTTAACTGTGATCCATTAGAAATGGCATCGTCCATCTGACAGTCACTAAAAATATCTAGAAAATCAAATACATGCTGCATGTAAGAAATGGACAATTATTTATTTCACTCGCCCTCACACCCAACCCTGCACTAAAGGATAATAGCACCTATGACAGTGGCCCTAACAGGAAAACTTTTTTTTTTTAACAAGCATGTACATGCTAAGAATCATAGTCTAATTTTCTTTATCCCTAAGATGTCCCAGATTTCTTATAATAAAACTACAGCAAAAAGAAAAAGTAAATCCAATGCCAAAGTTCACACTGTAGCCTGTGTGCCTGTGAGCTATGCAGCCTAAACTGGTGCCAGAAGTTTAAAGTTTCACCATCTTTCTTATTAAATGCTATTTATTATGCCAAGAAGCTGCACTGGTCTGTGTGGAGAGGAGTCAGTAGCCAGCACTCCTGTCTTTCAGGAACTTCATTTACTCTCTTCAGAAAGCACATTTTAAAATAAATGACCTCCTAATTTTAATAGGGACTCCCAAATGTAGTTTTAAGAAACACAGTTTTGTCAAATTAGGAATATTACAAATTTCCCCAAACATATGGTAAAAACTCAATTTTAATTGATTTTAAATAAGAAATAATATTTTCCAAGCAGCATTTTTAGGAGGGGAAAGAATATTATGAAGTAAAATGATAATAAAGTTAATAATAACTGGCCCATAATCAAGGAGAAAAGGAAATACAATTTTTAAGAATAAGAGAGCATGTTATTCAAGTATGAAATCTATTATTTATTTTTAACATCAAAGAAGAATTACCTCAGCTTGCTTTATTTAGAGAGTATATTGAAATGTTAACAATACTTTTTTTTACGTAGTAGAACCAAGAAAAAATTCACTTTTCATTTTAATTTACTTTTCTTTACATTTTTATGACTATTTTACATTTCCTATAATGAATATGTATTTTTAACTTTAAAATAAATGTCGCATGTATCATAAAACACATATTAATATTTCAGTATAGTTTTGCCTCTTCCTCTAAAGTCAAAATAGGAATTTTTAAAATATCATGTTCAGTTTTAAATTTAATATCCTGAACTTTGTTTTTGGGATGATTTAACTTTGGACAAAGCCTTATCAAATTAAAGGTCAATCAAATCACATTTGTTCTCATAGTAAATGCAGCAAGTCACCATTTGATTCAAAGATTCCAATTTATTTTTGCTAAACTAACTTGCCCATTAAGTGTAATGTCAGTCTAGTTTGTGTATGTAGATGCAGTTTTTATCTTATTTTTAAATATTTCAACTTTTCAATTAAGTGCAAATTAGAATTGGTTGGATAGGATAATAGTTGACTATGAGTCTTACCAATTTATTCCAAATGTTCTATTCTAAAACATTTGCAAATACCATATTTCTGGGAAAAGTGCAAATATTTCCTGGTGAAAAATTTCTAAAACAAAAGTAATAAACTTTTTATTTGAGCAGCTATATGAGGATGAATGTTGACTTTTAACCTTTTCCTCTTTCACTTGGATTTACCTAGAAAGTTTTCTAGCTTCGAGGATGTCTGAAGACTATTTACGTAGCTCTCAAAGAAGGAGAACCACTGTCTTGACGTCAATTTTCCATTGTAACGGTACAGCTCTATTACCAAGAAAAATGCACAAGGAAGATGACTTGTGATAAATATCTACAATTCTCATGGCAATTATGTTTTCAAATGCAGACTAAGAATAAAATCTATGTTTATTGAGTATTCACTTAGTACCAAGGAACTGTTAAGTGGCTCACATATATTCATTCTCACACTTAATTTAATCTACACTCTAACCTGTGGGAAAAAACCTACCCAGTCCACCTTTCTTCCCTCTTTTTCCAGAGGGTCAGACCTCCATCTCAGTCTGAGGGTCTCTCCACACCTTCTCTAGTTCCATCCTGCAATAAATCTCTTGCCTACTCTTGTCTTAAGGTCTGCTTCTCTGCAAACTGGAACTAATACACAAAGGAAAATTTTCTGAGGGTTCAAGAATTTTTCTGGGAAATACTTTCATTCAGACATATAAAAATGAGCACACTATACAATGAAATAACAAGCATTTTGTGCATTTTCAGTCTACTGAAGTCATATATAAAGCAGGGAACTATGAAAGTGTGCCTCTGGAAAGCATCTTGATTAGCTGACTTAAAGAAAGTCCTCAATGACACCTTAGGTAGTAGGTAATAATTCTTAGTACTATAGTGATGAGTAATATCATAGCTATTATTAGAGTTTATCTACTCACACCTTTTTACTATTCCCAACCTTTCTCTCACTTCTCTGGAAAATTTAAATGAATAATGCCTCAAAATAATGGAGTAAAAATTATGGTGCGATGTAACAGGACACATAAAGGCTTTAGAATCGGAAAAAATTGAGTTGGAAACCACAACAACAAATCACTTTGTAACGTCTGTGTGACCTTGGACGAGTTATTGACATCTTCTGCCTTGGCTTTCTAACATGTTAAATGGGGATAACACTATTTTCCTTGGGGTTGTTGAGGTAGGTCATGCAAGTAATGTTTGTATTGTTTTTATATTCTTTATTAATCCTACATGCATAAACACAAATATATATTTTTAAACAAATTTTAATTTAAAGTAATTTAATTGTGAAGGCTTAAAATTTATCAAGTTGTTGTTAGAGTATACATACATAATATAAAATACATATAATATTATATATTAGGCATTTTATATATATATATATATACACACACATACACACCTAAACATGCAGACCCATAGAGCCAGCATCCTCATTCATAGCTAATAAATTAATTTTAGCCCCTAGGCAGCAAGTTTTACCATTATGTTTGAGAACTATTTTTATTCAAAGCATTATAAGGCATTTATTATTTAGCTCTTGCTGGTGCTATAACAGAAAACACCTTTAAAGCAATAAGATGACCAGTCTTTATCCCTGTGACTCTATGTATTTCCTTGGAAGCCTCTGTAAGAAAAGTTTTTCAGCTGGGTTAATTAACACGGATGTGCATATACCTATAACTCTATCAGAAATTATATATAAAGACGGAGGAAGGGAGCTAAGGATATACCAAGCCTCGGTTTTGCCCTGAAGATTGGAGAAAACGCTAGCTATAGGCAAGAAGTTCTCTCTTTGAAAATCAAAACCTTTCTTGACTTTGACATTTTTGATGACTTTAAGTGTAGAAAAATCTACAAATATAGATCTGTGAATGTTTAAAATGCTCCATCAGACAGACCAAAAATTCAAAATATCACAAACATTTTATTTATATATCTATGTAAAAAAAAAAATTAGGCATAGATATAATGTTCATCCCTCTTGCCTACAATTCTGGTGCCTCCAGCACTGCCCTCTGGAAAAATCAACTCTACTTGGGGGTGGGGGTGGGGGGAGGGGGGTTGGCGGAGGGACAAGTAAGGGAGTGGGAGATAGGAGACAGCAGCATCATTGTGGTTGTTTGTTTGTTTGTTTTGTTTTTTTGTTTTTGTGGTTTATCTAGGATGACTAGCTAGCTGAGAACCTAAGTGGTTGGGAAGGCTTCTCAGGGATTGTTAAAGCAAGCAGGTAAAGCCCTGGAGAAAAATTCATGTTCTCTAACTGCAGTTCAGCTCTGCCCTGTGAGGACACTGACCCACTGGGAGAGGGGAGAAGCCTCATGGCCACTACCCGCTCTGTATCTCTCCACCATTGGGTAACCCTGCCAACAGTGGCTGCCATGAACGGATTGCTTCAGCCATTGAACCATCTTTAGGTAAATGCATGGCTTCCATCTTAACTCTAATTTTTTCTTTAGCCATTTCTGGTTTTGTCCCTCTCTGCTTTCCATTAAGGTCAAAATGGCACTAATGTTTTTTGTTTTTTGTTTTTATTGAATATGTTTCTTTAAATTCTATAGTGCTTTACAATTTTCAAAAGTTTCACACTCATGGTTTCATATATAACCTTTTTTTCTCCCCATCTCCTATATTGCCCCCTACTTCCCTTTCCCCACTAGTAACCACTAGTTTGTTCTCTATATCTGTGAGTTTGCTTCTGTTTTGTTTTATTCACTAGTTTGTTGTATTTTTTAGATTGCACATACAAATAATATTATACAGTATTTGTCTTTCTCTAGCTTATTTCCATGTCCATCCATGTTACTGCAAATGGCAAAATTTCATTCCTTTTGATGGCTGAATAGTGTTCCATTGTGTGTGTGTGTGTGTGTGTGTGTGTGTGTGTCACATCTTTTTTTATTTATTCATCTGTTGATGGACACACAGTTTGCTTCCATACCTTAGCAATTGTAAATAATGTTGCTGTGAACATTGGGGTGCATGTATCTTTTCAAATTAGTGTTTTGGGTTTGGGCTTTTTGGGGGGGGGTTATACCCAGAAGTGGAATTGCTGGGTCATATAGTAGTTCTATTTTTAGGTGTTTGAGAAGCCTCCATACTGTTTTTGACAGTGGCTGCACCAATTTACATTTCCACTAACAGTGTACGAGGGTTCCCTTTTCTCCACATTTTCGCCAGTATTTGTTACTTGTGTTCTTTTTGATAATAGCCATTCTGACAGTGTGAGGTGACAGCTCATTGTGATTGAGATTTTCATGTCCCTGATGATTCATAATGTTGAGCAGTTTTTCATGTGCCTGTTGGCCATCTGCTTTTCCTGTTTGGGAAAATGTCTGTTTAGTTCTTCTCTTCATTGTTTAATTGGGTTGTTTGTTTTTTTGATGTTGAGTTGTATGAGCTGTTTATATATGTTGGCTATTAACCCCTTATTGGTCATATCATCTGCACCTATCTTCTCCCATTCAGTAGGTTGTCTTTTCGTTTTGTTTATGGTTTCCTTTGCTGTGCAAAAGCTTTTAAGTTTCATTAGGTCCCATTTGCTTATGTTTGCTTTTGTTTCCTTTACTTTGGGAGATGGAGCCAAAAAAATATTTCTGTAATTTATGTCAAAGAGTGTTCTGCTTATGTTTTCCTCTATGAGTTTTAACATGTTTTTAAAATGAGTTTTTCATATGTTAAATTATTGGGTTTTTATTTTTCTTTCTTCACTACAAAACAGAAAATGAGAAGCAATGAGAAAATCCTCATGGCCTTTAGAAATAATGTATTTAAAAATTTCAATGTAAAGATCTAGTTAAATTTAGACTCAAATTAGTTAAACGTAATGTGCCAAATTTCAAATGGAAATTTGGTTCTTTGCATTTTTAAATTCATAACAACTGTTTATAATATTCTATTTAATACAGACACATCACAATGTGCATGATAGATAGAACTAAGGCTTATTTATTTAATTTTTAATAGAATACAACACAAACATTTCTGTCAAAGGAACCATAAAATCATCCTCTTCAACCCACTCATTTTTCAAATAAGTAAATTAAGAGTCTTATTCAGAAGCAAATATCCTTCGTGTTTTTTTAAAAATCACTGAGCTTGCACACGTGGGTACAATTATAAACCTTGTTTAGATAGTGGTACATTTCTGTTCCAGCTGGTAAGCAGCATTGCCCTGAATGCCCACCTCTCATGGCCTTCTGTCACCTTCCCTAGGACTCCTGGGCCCTTCAATATCAAGCAACTATAGAGTTAACACTTTGTAAGCAGGAGCCTTTGGGAACCAGGCTCCTGCACTGACAGCAATGTCCTTTCAGAATGGTTGGTGCCCATGAGGATGTAGGTTGTTAAATAGTTTTGAGCTTCAACCCTGCATGTAGTCAATGACAGAAACTTAAATTTCCAGCTGTACCAGACGTTTGTTGGTTGAGCCAGCATCCATTCACACGTTCTGCTCCCACCCCTGGGCACTCATCTTTCTGCTCCTGCCCACACAGCTTGTGTGTTTTGGTAAAAGGTGGTCCCACCCTCAGCCCCATGGAAAAGCCTTAACAGATTTCAGATCTTCAGTTCCTTCCAGCCCCAGGCCACAGTCACCACAGGCTGAGCATGTGACCAGCCAACCAGGCTACTCAGAATGCCGGGTCAGCACTGCTCTCTCCCCAACCAGGCTCTGTTGTTGAAAGTTGCAACCACCTTATTAACAGCAACAGGGCCAATCAGAATAAGATTAACTAGTGTGGTTGACAGTTAAGAGAAAAGACAGAAAAACAAAGCAACAAGAAAAAAACAAAATTTAAAAACTGAGTTCTTACTGGCAATGGCTGAGCTGCTAGATCAAGCAACTCTGAAGACCTCTGTACATCTGGGCTTTCCAGTTCCCCAAACCTAAGCCCGTTTGTTGTTTAAGCCTATTTGAGTTGAGTTTTCTTTTACTTGAAATCTTAGAAGAATTCATATACTCATACACTGGTCCCCCAGCAGTTTCGTCAAAATTCTCCAGTACAGCAGTTTAGTTAATTATACCACCAAGTTATAAAACAAAGTAGAATTGCCCAAAATGTGTTCCAAAGAGCACAAATTCCAAGAGAAGTTAACAGCTGTTATAGTCCTGGAGAAGAACAGCTTAACAAAGTCAAATAAAATAGACCTGGATCATTTAACAAAGAAGATTTGTAATATACTCAAAATATAATTTTCATTTTTTATTCTCATCTAATACTTTTCAAATTTATTCATTACGGCAGTTGCCCCCTGCCCCTTGCCTGAAGACCTGGGCAGGTCTATTGACTTTTCTACTTATCTTTTGGAAAGAGGTTAAATCTGCAAACATGGCCCTATTTCAGAAAATATAAGAACTTCTGTTCTTTCCTTCCCGTCACCATTCACCTGCTCAACATCTCCTCAGGGAAAGGTGGGGTGAGTCGAAGTTTGCCAGATTAAGCAGATAAAAATACAAGATGTCTAGTTACATTTGAATTGCAGATGAATAGCAAATATTTTTTAATATAAGCATGTCCCAAATATTGAATGGGATATACTTATAATAAAAAAATGTTCATTGTTCATCTGAAATTCAAATTTAACTGAAGACCTTGCATTTTATCTAGCAACCCAAGATGACAGCAGAGGGAAAAGGTGAGGGGATTTATAGTCCTTACTCTGCTAAGTGAGTTTATGTTCTTCGGGCATGGCAGATGGTAAAGGTGACTCATATAGGCCGATTTTAGGGGTTCTTTGAAAGTTCCATCATAGGGGAACTCTCCAGCATCAATTCTCAAATGAAGAGTGATACTCTTCATTTCTCCAGGATGTCCATCCACCTCTATTCCCAGACCATCATCTGGGAGACTCCACCTTCCTACAACTCTCACCCCCTACAGCCCACCCATGGTCCATGGGAAGCAGTGAAACATCTTTGCCCCCATGCAGCAGCAAGGCCAATCTAGGTACTGGCATTAAAGTGCTAATGGGCCAACTTTTTACATCTAGATTTCCCAAGAGGGAGTCAATTTCAGTCTGCAGTTTCCGTGACATATAGGGACACAAATTAAGCATTTCAAGTAGTCCTCCTGAAGCCCTTGCTCACTGGGCTTGATGTAGGAGGTAGCAACATTCTCAAGCAGAAAAGCTTGGTGCCCCATAGCACAGCTGCTAACCTCTCCCAGGAAAATCATACAAAACCTTTCCATTCTCTGAAAGGATCCAGGAGTTATGGAATAGGTTTCCAGATATTAGGCTTCTATAGTCTGCATATGGTGACTTAGAAACTCATTTAGGAATTTTGCATTTATTTTATCTTGATTCCTAGTTGAAATTTCAATCTTACATTGTTATATAGGTTTTTTTTTAACATAGCATACATTACAAATCTACATAGCAGTAATCCCCAAATGTATTTAGCTACATAAACATTTTCTTTTTCTTCTTCTTCTTCTTTTCAGGAGCATTTAATAAAATTGGTATTCTATGGCACAGATTTTGGAATGCTCTGCCCAAGAAGATTTTTTTTAGTGATTAAAGTAAGAGCTCTGAGTCCAGATTTGAATTCTGGCTTTGCCATTTACAGTGTTAGTTTAGTCTCTGGGTCTTGGTTTCTTTAATTAGAGATAATGGTTTAATTGAATTGAGTTGTTGAATTGCTGTGGAAGTGAGAGTAGTCAAAACATGGCAAAGCACTTGGATCAGTGTCTGGCACAGAATATGTGCTCAACAGACATCAGCTGTTATTAGTAGCAGTAGTACTGGCAGTGTTAATGGCAGTATAAGCAATAGTGCTGGGGCTGCTTGGGTGACTAATTATAAAATAGCAAAGCTTTAATTACATTGAGACACGTGTCGTTTTGCAAATGCATGTGTTTCTGATTTTACAGATCTAAAAAACAAATGATCCATACGTTTGAACATGGCTAAGTGAATCCAAGCCTCCATACTGTAATTTTTGTATCCTCTTTTATTTAGTCATATAAAACTTTTTTGAAATGTTGAATAACATTTTCACATAATTAGAAGACATATAATTAGGAATTATCTTAATATTTTATTTTTAAAGAAAGGAAGATGCTTAATCCAAAAGGAAAAACATCATTAGCAACTTTGGATAAGAACAAAATGCAAAGTTGTTTATTTTATAACAAATTTCCAAAAACGTGCAGTCCTTTCTGTCTTGTGATTTTTCAGCTCTTGCAGCTCTGCCTGAAGCCATGATCTTATGACTTAAGAGTATAAGACAAGCACACCAAAGTCATTGATTTTTGAGCAGTGTCTCGCTTGCACATGAAACTCAGAAAGGCCAGAGAAAAAACAGCAAGCCCCACCAGCACACACCTCAAGACCACTAATTTTAAACACACGGTTGTATCCTAACGTGTGGTAAACAGCACACTAAGCAAAGGTGCGCCCTCGATGAGCTGGGGAAAAGTCCCAGTCAGAATGTTTAGTTCTGAGTAGCTCAGCAACCATGAGTAGCAGCCCCATTCACAGTTTCAGCAGGCTGTATAGTTACGGGTTGAACTGTGTCCCCTGCCAAAAGATATGGTGAAGTCTTAATCCCTAGGACCTTAGAATGAATGTGACCTTATTTGAAGACAGTCTTTACAGAGTTAAAATGGGGTCATTAGGGTGGGCTTTATTCCAGTATGACTAATGTCCTTATAAAAGGGGGAAACATGGACACAGACATACACAGAGGAATACGATGTGAAGAGACACAAGGAGAAGATGGCCATGTACAAGCCAAGGAATTCTGGAAGCTACCAGAAACTAGGAGAGAAACCCGTAACAGACCCTTCCCTAGAGCCTTCAGAAGGAGCATGGCCCGGCTGACACCTTGCTTTCAGACTGCTGGCCTCCAGACCTACAAGACAATACATTTCTATCATTCTAAGCCACCCCATTTGCAGTACTTTGTTACAGTAGCCCTAGCAAACTAATACACTGCATGAAAGTACGTTCCTCAGAACATGCATGTTACTAAAAACAGTTGTCCTGTACTTTTTCCTGCCTACTTCCAATAGCTTGTAAAGCTCAGGATCTGCCCTTGGAGTTAGTAGAAACTTACACACAGAAGAACCTTACAAAATGAAGATACAAAGGAGATAAAAT
The DNA here is from genome assembly GCF_048564905.1 of Vicugna pacos. Classification (NCBI taxonomy): domain Eukaryota; kingdom Metazoa; phylum Chordata; class Mammalia; order Artiodactyla; family Camelidae; genus Vicugna; species Vicugna pacos. The sequence goes on along the minus strand of NC_132987.1, from coordinate 84,728,504 downwards.
TAAACTAACAAGAAGACCGTTTCAGTATTGCTGATTTTTATTTCAAATGGTTAATGAAGCGTCTCTTACTGAAGGGGCTCACAAAAGTATTCTGCCTCTCATGTTGCCACATTTAAAAGTAAAATATTAGTCTTAGATACCAGCCATATTACATGAAGAATAAATTCTAATTGCTGTGAATAATCCTGGAATGCAAGGAATGATAGCAAATGACAACGTTTACTGGCTCCACTCAAAGGAGTATTTCCAGTTACTAGCAGGTCAAAGCTTAAGCCGGGCTCAGCGCTGCGCACACCTGCCCGTGAGCCCCCTGGTGCCCTCATTTACTGGGCGTGACTAAAGCAAAGCAAGGGAGAAAGTGAACTGCTTTTCTGGGCTACTGCCTCCTACACAACCCTGGTTCCTGACTATTTGCTGAAAATGTCCACCCTATTAAAAAAGCCAGTAGGAATTTTTGGTGGCTGGATTGTCGAATTCTCAGTAAGACACAGTCCTCAAAGTATACCTCAAAAAATTCCCACAGGAATTAAAAACCTTTTCCCTTTTTTGGGTTCTTCTCTTCTCCCTATTCATTCTCCAAAACTCCCCATGGAGGCCTTTGCCCCTCAGGCCTCTAGTCTGAGTGATGTCACATGTCAAGTCCAGAGTCTCTGGCCAGAAAGATTAGGCCAGGGAAAACAGGGCTGTGGGTTTCACAGGCTCTAACACTCCCAATAACCACGAGCTGTGGGCTTTGAAGGAAGGCCTTCCACCTCTGGCTACGGAAACCTCAGCTTACTATGTGTGAGAGGGGGAAGTTGTACTCCACAGCTTCACACCACTCTTGTAACCTGAAGATCCTACAACTCTGATCCCAGATTCAGCAGGGAGTAGGGTGTGGATGCTGCAGTGATCTCACACCTTAGGTTAACTTTAGGAAGAACAAAAAGACGACCTCTGACTGAAAAGATGTTGACGTTACCAAAAGAAAGTAGAGGAGTTTTGTGGTAGACTCCCAAGGAAAGTGTTACAGTATTAAATGATCCTACATGGAAATAAAGAAGACAGACTTCCAAATGCAGCAGACCGAGCCATTCCCAGGTAGTGGGTCCCACTGGGCTAGCAGGGACCCTGGTGTCTCTCATTCCACCTGGTCCACGGACTGCACTCGTATTCTACCAGGACAGAGTCCAAAGCCCCATCACAAGGTGGTTGATCCACTAGTGGGCCATCTCTCTGCCTCTGTCTCACTCTCCTTCTCAGACAGCTCTTACTTACAGAACTCTCACTTCACACTGAAGATGACTCATATTTTTTCATGATATTAGGTGATGTGTCAGGATCTTGGGAGGAAAAAGACAGCTTCCTCAATTTATGATAACTTAAGGGGGGCTAAATGAAGGGGGGTCACAAGGGATAGTGCAGTAACCTGGGACTGGTAACAACAGAGCTTATGTTTACGTCGGAGAGGGGACAACTGCCAGCGCCTGAAAGAAGAGATCTTTCTAAACATTCCTAGGGAGGGCTGCCGGCTTGAAGCAACCCCACAGGGAGGGAGCCAGGGGAACAAATACCCTTGAAGATAATACAAGGCATTTTGAAAACACCAAGCCTTGCTAGTTGAAGTACTTCCTGAAGGAATTCTCTTAATGTTGCCAATCTGTTGAAAGTTTATCCCTACTGAGGAGAAGCAGAGGTAGGATTTTTTTTTTAACCAATGCACTGCCAAAGCAATGCAAACTTTTTGGTGTGGGATAGGTGTGAGTATGTAGATCTAACATGATTCCTTGTTCCCAGAATGTCCTCCTCTACCAGAAATTAAAAGCTTGGGGTGGGGGGAGTGTAGAGTTCTTACAGTTTGCTACTTGTTATCCTGTGTAATTAAGTCCATGAGAGACTGGTTTTTCTTTGGAGATACTCAGTGTGAATTTACTTAACCCACGACCAAACTGCTAGATTGGAGAGAAGTCACTCTAGAGCTCTCTCTTAATCTCTGAAGCCCACATTGCTTCAGAAGGTCAGTGGGGTCAAACTCCTACAGTCTTACCATAGAGCTGTTTCAATCAGAGAATCTTACGCTGTGTCCTGCTTTATCTACTATGTTGCTTTATTTTAAAAAACCCAGCTGGATCTATTCTCTTATTATGTTTCTACCCAAAAGAATAAGCCAAATTCTGATTCGTCTAGCCTGGGGTAGCAAGTATACAGCAAAGTGCTCCCACTCGTCACGCCCGTATATATCACAACAGATGCAACTAATCATCCACTTCTAGTTCCTGGAAATTGCAGAATATGATAGTGAGTGTGTTTGTCAACAAATTCCGTTCGCCAAAGGATGAGCTTCTGCTTCCTCCCTTTTCCTGTCCCTCCAGGCCTTTGAAAATAGCATTGATATATACTATAAAGGCCTTGTTAGGGTCTATTGCAATAAACCATTACCACATAATAATAGCTCATTCCCCTGTAATTACCCTTCTGCCAGCATCACTTATAAATCATGCTTCTTTTTCTTATCTACTTCTGTTAATCTTGTAACATCGCTGGTATTAAGGAGCAGTAATAACTAGTTAACATTTATCCTTCATGTAGGCCATGCAGTAAACACCCTGGTACACAACTGGTTTTCTTACCGGAATGTTGTTTGCAACCAAAGCCAGAATTCTTCCACTTCTGAGGGAAATGGGTTCAGCTGAGGCAGGGAGTACATCAACCAGGTGGCAGAGCATTTTTCTCTGTCTTAAACTTTAATCAGGTCAAATCCTGGAATACCAAAGTTGAGGAGGGAGGAATTCTTGATGCTGAAGATAAGTAATTTTTAAGGTAATATAAGACATTTAAAACAAAGAACTTATCATGCATAGTTGGTAACATAAACTAAGACTAGCTTCAGGGGAATGGAGGTAAGTATATGATGGTTACTTTCTGGCTCATTCATTTGTTCAGCAAACATGAATCACTCCCAAGCCACACATTTGCCAGGCACTGTTATCAGCACTGTTTACAGGCTCTCCCTAAACTTAAGAAGTTGTCTGGAGGGCAACCACCAGGTCATAGCGCATGTTGACTCCAGATCAGTCTGAAACAGGTGAAATTAGGGTGGATGGATCGTAGATCTGGGCCAGTTTGGCATTTCTTATCATCTTATAACACTTTTATTGTGGATATTGATTTGCTCAAATATACAAGCATAACGGTACCCAATCCAAACCATTTTATCTGACTGATTATAAAGAATAAATGAATAGACAAAAATAAACATTCCGACCAAAGTCCTACCTGTTCAATTGATTAAAATCTGTTTGTTTTTTTTTTAAGGTGGATGCTTTGGGCAAATATGCAGTTGACTTTTTCTAGCCTCTGTACTGGGCTAAACCAGTTTCTCTAATATCACAGTTTTCTTTTCCAGCAACTTTATCCACTTTCCTGCTGCCCAAGTTCTGGTCTCCACCGCTTCACTTTACCCAGTCAGATGATAGTGCACTGAACTCTTGGAAAGGAATAATCATGGAATACCATAATTAATGACTAAACAATTTCAATGCTATTGGTTTGCTTTCTTTCTAGCGTACACAGACAAGGATAATAATAAAAGTTCAAAGGAACTAAAATCCTTCTCCCTCCTACAATATAAATTAACACCTTTATAAACAAGCGATTATTTACAAAGCTGGTCAAAAAAGTAGTTTAGATGTGGGTTTCATTTAGAATTTCTCAGTCGCATCTATTGTTTTTCTATTATTTAACAATTATTTTATTGTACATATCATTCCAAGTACTTAAAACAGAAATTGTTGTGATATTTAAAAATGTAGTTAGGAAAACAACAGAGGACATAACCTGTCACTGTTTAAAAACAGTCATTGAAACAAACCAACCAAGCACATAAGCGAAAAGACCTTTCTAGTCCTATACTTGACTGCAAAGTAACTGATTGCAAAGTAACTGACAGTTAGGAGAATAAACACACCTTCCCTCCTCTACAATTCAAAACACCTTCTCTTTACACATAATTATGCAGATTCTTACCTTAAAGGGGAAGATCACAGACTACTATATCACTGCTTTTTTATTCAAACGAAAAATCATAACTTTGTGTTTTTAAAAAGTTCAATGAAATCTGGAAAGCCGTTAAAAGGCCAATGGAGAGAGAGGGGGAAAAAAGGAAGGCAGATTCATGCCTTTATTTCTGGAGGAAGGGTTTCTGAAGGCTTTTTCTAAAACCTCTTTAGCACCAGCTCAAGTTGAGGTTCGCCTGAGCATTGCGTGCCAGTCTTGAAGTGTCCTGGGGGCTGACTCATTTGCTTTATCATTTCTTGTGAAAACGAGAGGTGGCAGCTATCACTGGAGAGGAAAGGGTGACTTGGTGACTGATCTCTTTACTGAACTGAGGAAAGCAGTCACACGCAAGGTGCAGAACCTCCCAGCTCCCGGAGAAACCCAACAGCTTCAGAGAAAGGAAGTTATTTCTATCCAAGAAGACAGGTGGTAACTGAAAATTCAATCATGAAGGAAAGAAGAAACATCTTTTTCAGAAATATAGTAACAGTCGCCTATAATCAGGCTTATTCCACTTCTCACTCACACCTAATGCTGTTAACTGTATATTGCAAGTTGAAATAGAATTGATCATTGTTCTGGGTTTTAAAAATTCTCTCCCTTTCTAAATGCATCACATCACTTTTAACTGTCTGAAGAACCCTTTATAGTTTACTTCCTCTAAAACACGTGCAGTTTTAATAGAATGATGGGGGCAAAAAGTCACGCACCCACTCAAAGAGTCTGAGGAGTGAGCAATGGGAACAGTGAACAGAGGAAAGCAGAAAGTAATAAATGCCCTAAAAGAAGTTCTGAGAAAGTCAGGGATTTTTCTTTCCTGGGTCAGTGGGGCTTGGCTTGACTTCTGATTGAGCTGAACCTCAGTGACAGACACTAATGTCTTTCCACATGGATTTGGAGAGGAAATGGAAACAACAAAAATATTTGTTGGACACTTACTGGGATGAGAGTGAGGACAGACAGACACTTCTCTAAATACTTTACAAGCCTATCCATTTTAATCCTTAAAACAACCTGGAGAAGTAAATATTGTTATCCCAATTTTAGAGATGAGAAAGTTCAGACACAGAGTTAATGGAAAAGGAGAGAAAACAGACAGACTGATCCCACTGTCAATCTGGACTCTAAATGTTTCAAAAGCACATCTGCCTTTTTTGTGACAAATAACAAACATTTTTGTATTATTTCCATTAATGAAGCATGTCCTCATATGTTATCTCAATTTATCCTCATTAAAGGACTGGTGGGATGCTTTTATTAAGCTTGTTACTCAGGTGAGGAAAACAAGTTTTAGGGAGTTCTCAAGATCACTCATCAGGAAATGATAGAGCCAAGATCAGAACACAAATCTTGTGCCCTCAGTTCTTCTGCTTTTTCAGTTTTCCCCTTGCCTTTCATCTCTGTGCCCCTCCTCTCCCGACTCATGGGAAGGCTGTGATGTCTATAAACTCTCGCATCCATCTGCAGCCAGAACTGAAGTTTCAGTTCATCAGCTTTACAGCCTCTTTTCCTGTTAAAAGACAAAGGTCCTTGGAGAGATAACACTTTAATCTCTCACCCATCATTTGCACTTTAGTATGACAAAGGGTCTGAGATCAGTTGTTTGTTTTTAACAGACTTATGTTTGGAGCAGTTTTAGGTTCACAGAAAAACTGAACAGGAAGGTAAAGAGAGTTCCCACATACCCGCTACTCCAACACGTGTATAGCCTCCCCGTTAGCAGAATCCCCCACAAGAGTGAAACATTCATTACAACCGAAGAACGTACATTAACACATGGTTATCACCCAAAACCTTACATTGGCTTCACTTTTGGTGTTGTCAAATTTATATTGACACATAGCCACCATTACAGTATTATCTGGGGTAGTTGCACTACCCTAAAACACCTCTGTTCTCTGCCCATTCCTCCCTTCTTTCACCCTAACCCTGGCAACCACTGATCTTTATACAGTGAAATTAGTTTTTGACTGGGGGGGGATAAAAATTTAAATAAAAAGCAAACAAAAAAATACAGATGATATGAGTATTTAGTCGTAAGGTATATGGGGTGATACGGGTGTGGGGACTGAAGACCTAAAGGGAAACTCACACAACTTAGTAAATGAGTGAGACACACCTCTCTCCACCCCACCCATCCTCACTTCTTGCTGAAGACTCAGCTCAGCAGATTTGAAACAGTTTTAATAGTGAAAGCCTATGTTGAAATAAAAGCTTACATTTTTGTACATAATATATTAAGAACGTAATTGATACAAATTCATGTTAGCATGAAAGTGTAGCTATTTTAATGAAAGTTAGTCTCACATGCAGCTCAGCATCTACCTCAGGTGGCAGCATCAGACTATTTTTAAAATTTTGATCTAGTTTAACAGAATTGAGAAAAATCCAATTCATAATAACAAATATTTGCAAATGGTTCTTTAAAAGAACTCACATTGCAGTCTAGGACTACTTTCGTTAAACTGGATCAGAAGTTTTGAAGGGCACTAACAACTAGCTTGTATTCTTTAATATAAACATAAAAGCCTAACACACATCTAAAAGGTACAGTCAGCATTAACACCGCCTATGTCAAAATATTATCAAAATATGACCAAGTTATGTGTTCAATTGCTTTTATCTATTGTGTTGTATTGGTGCATAAGAAAAGAATTCACCGAAAAGCTTTCCTGAGTCTCTAGGAACTTGGTCATGTAAGCGTTATCACGGTGTAGTTTTAGTTGTGCAAATTTATAGGCTCAAATTTTTTTAAACAACCAGTACAAAGCTATAAACTTTTCTAAACCAAGGGCACATCTGTAAGCACAGTATATGAACAGAGACAGGGAAAACTCTGGAAAAGAAGACTAAAAGGACTAGACTTGTCAGGTATAAAAGATTATAAAATGCTAGTAATTAAACTGTTTGTGGGCTGGAACAGCTAATCAATGAAAGAGACTACAGGATACAGAAATAGACCCAAATGTGTCCAGGAGAATATGATCAAGCTGAGCACTTCAGTACAGAAAAGAAAATGAATTTTCCATTTGGGGGAAAAAAAGCCATATGGGAAAAAGAAGCTGGATTTCTCTCATTCTTTATGTCAAAATACATTTCTGGTGCAGCGGTGTGCGAGGCTGGCATTTACCAGCTGGCAAGAGGCAATTGTGCACATCTCTTCCTAGCTAACTCTGTGCTCAGAGAGGTTGCACTGAGAGCTTGTAACTGGGCATGGAAAGAGTGTTTACACCTCAGAAATTTGCAAATACTACAAATTAGGGCCTTTGTTTTCATTTCTGTGTTTTGAGATTCAATTTTCCAGTCACCACATCGGTAAGAAAAAAAAATGTAAGATATGAACCAGAGATAAAGGAGCATTTTTCTTTTAATAACTTTCTTTAAAGGTGGTAAACTTTTTCTAAAAATCCAAAATACTGTTTTAAAGATACATCTTCCTACAAAAAGTAAAAATCTTCTACTCCGAAAAATCTCTATAAGTAATGTTAAAATTAAAGTGTCAAAATATGTACACACATAAAGCAAGACTAATGTTCTTATTATACAAAGAGCTCTAACAAGTTAATAGGGAAAAGATGAGCAATTCAATATAAAGATGAGTGAAAGACATTAACTGACAGTTAACAGAAGTATGAATATACCTGGCCAATAAATATATGAAAAAATGCTCAATCTCATGCCTAACTAAGAAATTCAAATTGAAAAAAAATTAAGCCTATAAAATGGTAAAAGTTGAGGGTGGGCTATGATGATGAGGGCAAGGTGTGGGGAAGCCTATTTATTCCTTTGGGATATTGTTAAATTTGACACAATTAAGTGAAATTGAAAATTCACATCTGTTTCAGCTCAGTAATTCTATTCCTAGGAATTTATTTTACAGACTTTCCTAGATGCACAAAAGTGAGCAGACATGGATGACTGTTGTGGCATTGTTTGGGTAATAGTTATCACTGCTACATGAGAATTACCCACAAAAAGCTCAACATCATAATAAACACTATTATCTCATGTAGTTTGATGTCCTAGGAGCTGGAGAGCAGCTTAGCTGGGTGGGTATCTCATGAGGTTGTAGTCAAGGTGTGGGTGGAGGCTGCGGTCATCTGAAGGTCTGACTGGGGCTGGATGATCCAGTTCCAACGTGACTCACTCTCGTGGCTGACAAGTTACAGGAGGCCTCAGTTCCTCATCCCACAGACTTCAGTAGAACTGTTAGGGTGTCCCCATAACAACCAGGTTTCGCCAGAGTGAATGATCCAAAAAAGAGTAAGCAGAAGCCACAATGCTTTTTATGACCTAGTCCTGGAAGCCATTCATCACCGTTTCCACACTATCTGTGTTATACAAGTCAGCCCAGTTCAGTGAGGGAAGTGAATACACAAGGGCATGAATACCACGAGATGAGGCTCACTGGAGACCATCTTCTAAGGCTAGTTACGACAGTTTGGAATAAAAAGGAAAAAAAAGGAATCTCAATATTCATTAATAAAGTACTGGTTAAAAGATTTTTTAACTTAATGTTGTAAGACCATTAAAAGAAAGAAACAACCTATAAGGGCTGCTATGGAAAAACGCCCAAAATATAAAGTGCATGAAGCATATATTTATATGTTATAATGAGTCCCTCAGTATTCTTATAAAAATAGGCATATATGCTATATGCATAATTACATGCATAAGAGCATGAAATTTGTGCAACCATTTATAAGGAGATCTATCAGTGGGCAGTGGAATTGGGGGTGATAGTAGTTAGGGATACATAACTTTTTATTTTATGCTCTACACTTATACTAGAAATGTTTGAAAAAAATGTTACTATGCACACATATCACACTTACAATTTTTAAAACTAGTTAACAATATGCTCCACAGGTATTTACAGCACAGATAGACAAAAGGGGATATCATTTTGGTCAAGCTCAGACCGATTTCCAGATCTAGCTCCTTACTCGGAGGAGCTAAGTGAGTAAGCAGAAGGAAGAGAAGATGGTCTTCTGAATTGAGGATGGAGTACCAGTCTCCCTAGTGTCCAAGTCTCCAGCCTCTGCAAAGCTGGATTAACATGAAATGGGAATTATCCCCAAAGTAGAAATCAGCTGTGGTGGATTTCTCCCTATTCTAAGGCCACAGGGTACTTTGGAGGGTCTGGCAGCTGGGATGTGCAGGAATGGTGGGGTCTGCAGTGGGCAGCAGCTTCACCGGGTCACACAACGTGGAAACCTTGATGTTAGCAAAACTCAGCTCCAGTGGATTTCCAAAGCATCCGCTACCATGTGAACACCTGTCCTGGAAGATCTTCAGGGACTGTAGCTGCTGGGAGTTGAGTCATCTCTCCTGATGGATTATCTTGAAGGGGATGGAGACCCAGGAAGCCCATGCTCAGTTTATTACAAGGCCAAGTTTTGGGTTTGAACCTTGGAATAAGTTCTCCACCAGGGTGAGGAAGAGGATGGCTGAGAATTGTCTATAGCAAGCATGAGTAAAACAGAGCAATAGGATTTTCTTTAAATTTTTTTTTGTTTTCAAATTTATTTTCTGTTAGTTTGCATGCTTACTTTTTTTTAAGTTTTTAAAATAGATTTATTTACCTTATTTTTATTTTATTTATTTTTTTGAAGGAAGGGAGGTAATTAGACTTATTAATTTACTAATTTTTGTAATGGAGGTACTGGGGATTGAACCCAGGACCACGTGCATGCCCAGCATGTACTCTACCACTGAGCTATACCCTGCCCCCAGTTAGAGTTTTAAAGAAGCCTCCTAACAGCTTGTATCAAATGCTAATAATACAATGATAATAATTATAAAGATGTAGCTAACATTTATTAACTGCTTATTATTCACTTACTAATTATACCCATTTTACAGATTAAAAAGCTGAGAATTGGAGAAGCTAAGCAGTCTCCCCAAGGATGTTGCACACTTTTCTTTGGAATTTCAGTTTTGGCAAATAATTAAAAAATGTACTTTTGAAAAAATTAAAATTGAATCAAAGACATTAAGAATTCATGAAACAGTTCTGTCCAAGGAAATGGAAGACCGCTGCTTAGATGACCCATCCTTGGAACCAATGAGTAGAATTTATAGAAGGTTAGTTCTCTGTTCAATAAAAAGTATAAACTTATTCAGAATTAAACTATTCAATCAGGGAATGAACTTTCCTGAGAAGTAGTAAGCTCCCCATCACCGGGCATGTTCAAGCAGAAACGTAATTACCACCTGTTAGGTATAGTACACAGAAATGGGAGCAGCTTACCATTGAGTTCCCTTTCAAATCAAAGTTCTGATGTTCCTATGAGAATAGAAGCTTCCCTTTGTTATCCTTCACATTGAACTGAGTTAAAGCTTCTGATTGCACAAGGCTGGATTAAATATATATCCTGAGATTGTGGGGTTTTAAAAACAATAGTAAACACTTAAAAAGTGCTTATTATGGGTGTGACACTGCTTTACATAGATTAGCACAGGTAATCCTTCCTACCATGCTATGTACACAGGATTTACATAAAATTCTAGCCTTGAAACCTAGGTACCAAATACATGTTCTTCAGCACTCTGCAATGTTTTAAGATCCACATAGTGAGATACAGCTGCCATTATAGGGCCCTACAAGTGGAGAAGGGTTTAGCTAAGACACTGCAGATAAATGAATAAACAGACACAGGAAGTGGTTTGTCACATAATAGGGAGTTTCTATCCATGTTTCTATAGTTATGTCACCAAACCACAGGCTGACACTAAGAAAAAAAATCAGTGCCAGAAAACCCTCGATACCATTAACATTCCTTGATTTTGAACTCAGTACAAATTAGCTTAATCTAAAAATTTTAATTTAATGAGAAAAAAAAAGGAGAAAACCATAAAAATAGCATTCATAAGTTCCCTAGTCCCTGTGTCCTTATTTTGTTCATAACAACAGGATTTGTTTTCACAGAGCAACAACCACAAGACCTTACCATCCCTTACTGAATGCAAATCATGGTAAGATGCTGGGAGGCAAGGTCTTGGCACCTATGAGCTTCTGTAACTCAATGGTTCCCATTACAGCTTCGAAGCCAAACCACTTGAGGCTGGACACTTGGCTCTGGGGTGTTAAGCAAATATGTCATCTATCTACCCTGCCTTTTTTCTCACATATGCAATGGAAATAATAGCACCTCTCTCATAGGATCCTTTCAAATACTGAATAAGTTAACTCATGCAATTTCAAAACAGTGCCTGGCATGTAGTAAATCCCCTACTAGTATTAGCTGGTATGAGGGGAAATGGAGCATTTGAGCATAAATCTGAGCTTACAAAGAGATAAATAATGTTACCTAGTGGTACATGAGAAGCAGATGAGCGTTACAGATATGAAATATGCTGGGGTTCAAAGTGTAGTGAGATGGTTATGGGTGGGAGTGGTAGGGGCCACTGGGGCAGACTCTCATGGTGAGGAGAGAAGAGCCAGAAACGAATTCTTCTGCCCACCTTTGATGTGGCATGGCTTTCAGATGCTCTCACGAGTATGACATTCTCAGCTAATCTGAGGTGGTCTGTGAAGCACACTTGACCACAAAGGGGGAAAAAAATAGTAAGAGAATCAAAAAGTTAAACAATAGGTGGGAAACAATGATATATAAAACAATGAAAATACACAGAGGGGTAACGTGTTATTTCCTTGACAGATAAAACATACCTACATATAAAAGAATGTATTTAATATTTTGGTATATGTGTAAATATCTATCACTGAATTTTCTCTTTTCCAGAAAAATTCCTCTATCAGATTACTCAAACTTCTTAGCTTTAAAATTTTGTTTTTGATGTTGACCAGAGAAAGTGAAAAGCAATTTACTGACACTTCTCTCTTATACAATGTAAACACACAGCATGTTTATATTTTCCACTGGGAAGGGGAGCGCGTGACCATGCAAATGACTACTCTTCTTCCTGACTAATCTCATCTACTCCTCTTCCTACTTCTAAAGTGATAACTAATTATTTATCTAGTTTTCCATTTATGATATATCTAATCAATTGTTTTAATGTCTTCAGTATGGCTTTAACTGATTTACTAAATAGGTGACGTTTGGATGCACTTAACAGTTTACAGAACTCTTTCCCATGCATTATCTCAGTTACCTCTCACAGTAATTTTGAGAGGAACACATTACTCATTCTGTTTTACAGATGTGGTAACTTGAGAGTAGAGTCGGTGTGACTTTCCCTAGATCACACAGCTGCGACTGGTCTGAGATCTGGGCTCAGATCGTACGGGAATATTATCAACGGTTTCAGAAATGGTCGTTATGCATTGAAGGGTCCTCTGGTAGCTGGTTAAAAAAGGAAAAGGGGGAACAATACAGACTTTGTATGAGTCTCCGTCTATAAATGTTTTTGTGTTGTCACTTATTTGTCTTATTTCATTTTTGTTTTTGTTTCTCCTCACAAGACTCAGAAGCCTCCCAGGGACAGCAACTAATTCCCACACCCCCGACTCTGGTCTGGGCTCTGTTCTTCAGGGGAGCAAGAGCTGGACGAAAGGAGCACGACTCCCCTCTAGTCACAGAGACGTACTGGACTGCTAGGTCCTGGGAAACTTTCCCAGGAACTGTCCTATTGCTTCATCATCACTGGGGATTAGGTAAATTGTTAAAGCCCCAGGCCTTTGTGCTGGCTTCATAGCCCCAGAAAATGTGTCAGCAAAGCTACTTCCTACTGTAAAACCCTTTCGCAGAAATGGTGGCTCATGACAGGCCTGCAACAATGTAAGGAATTTTTACCAAGAGCTTGGAGGCTGGACTGTTGGAGGAGAGGTTAGCAGGAAGCCCAGGATAACCGAGAGGCTGACTCAGAGGCAGTTGCCGGCCACCTGAGAGGAGAGTTGCTTCACCCAGTCCTGGGAAACATGGACTCATGGCCTGATGACCCCTTTGGAATTCTGAGTGTCTTTAGTGTACGGAGTGAGAAAAAAGATACAGAGAATCTTCCTGGATTAGGGGAAACAGAAGGGGGGGATGCACACACGAAAAATGTCAAGTGGTTGGTAAAGGCAAGGAACAGGCGTCAGTGGTGTGATGGTTAATTTATGTCAACTTGGCTGGGTCACGGTGCCCAGATACGTAGTCAAACATTATTCTGGGTATTTCCAGGAGGGTGTTTTTCATGGAGACTAACATTTAAGTGAGTAAAGCAGATTGCTCTCCATAATGTGGGTGGGCCTCTTCCAATCAACTGAAGGGCTGAGTAGGATAAAAGACTGAGCTTCCGGAGCAAGAGGAAATTCTACCAGCAGACAGCCTTCACGTGGACTTGTATGACAGCACTGGCTCTTCCCTAGGCCTCCAGACTAATGGCCTTAGAACCTGAACTGCTTAGGATGAGACTTGGCAGCCTCCATACTTGTATGAGCCAATTCATTCAAATAAATCTCTTGAGATAGATATATATCTCCTATAGGATCAGTTTCTCTGGAGAACCCTGACTAATACAGGTGGGTTGTAGTCCTCAGGCTTCAAGAAAGGGACCTGAAGCTGGTGAACAAAAACCAGCGATAGAGCACCAAGCCATACTGTGACTCCATTTGGCAAGGTACTTGGGTACTGATCTCACTCCTGGCTTCTTAATTTTCCAACATTACTTTCCTCTTGCCAACTTTTCTTACTTTTAATTGAATATATCCTAATATATTTTATGTGTTATTATAAATCACCTTAATTCCTTTTCAGGATAAGTTAGAAGTATAAATAAATAGATCCTCTTTATTTGAAGCAATTCTTTAAGGCTAGATTTAGATTTCTACATAAAAGGAAGGAACATATGAATTATCCAAACCTAAGAAGAAAATCATGAGGAGAGACAGAAGTCCAATTGTGTGTGAAAGTATCTTAGTAACAGAAGAGAAAGTATTGAAGCTAATCCAAAGGATAAAACATCAAACCACAGAGATGTAAGCAAGAACCAAAAACTCTCTTAAAAAATTAAAAAAGGTGAGTTACAAAATGGAAAATGAGTTTGGTGTTAGTATGCCTACTTAAATTTTTGTGAAAATTATCAAATTAAAAATACTTTCTGGTGGGAGAAAATTAAACAGTTCAAGGATACAACATAGTTAATGCAAACACGATGCTATGCTATCTATGTACATATGCTTTTCAAAATGTGTATGCTTCTAACTCCAAATTAATAAAAATCCAGGTAAAATTTCATGCTACGTCAAAAAGAGGAGCTTAGGGCATTTCTGACTTTATTTCCGATTATAATGAGACATTAAAAAATAATGAGGAACAAACAACAGTGAACTCAGAATGTCACACCACAAAAGTAGAGAGAGCAGGAGTGAGAGGGCTCCACCCACCTGCCCACATGAGAACCTGGCCGGTGAGAAACCAAACCATGTAACAACTCTGAGAGAAAGCCCACAGACTTCATGAAGAAGCATCCTTCATCTAGGAACTCGTTTTTCCCAAACAGAAAGTGTCCTTCAGTCAGTCTCCTTGCTCTCCTGTGTCGTATCTCACCAACCCCACCAGGAATTAATGACGCTGTACGGGCAGCACAAGGATTGTGTGATCGTCAGTCCGGGGAGGCCAGATATTTTCTTCCAAGCCCCAGGCTGGCTCATTCCTTCAGCTGAACTTCCTCCAATTTGGAGGGGATCAAGGGGGAGGGGTGAGGAGTTGTGGGATTTTGTTCTTTCACTGGGTAACTTTCATTTCTATTTGTATTCTATTGATTGCCAAGGAAACCATGTTGAGGTTTTCAACCACTGGTAGCTTCAGCCCTTCAAGTTGTCATTAGAATAGAATTTGAAGAAAACTAAGTAGAGCTATAAAAACCAGAATATGTTTTTTTTTTTAGGTTTCTTTCTTTACAAACACAACTATGCTTAAGTTCCTCTATAACTCATGAGATGCTTTTGTGGTTGAGCCAGAGGGCTGCTGTGTTTAGAGAACATAACCCCAGAAACGGTGGTCAAGTCGTTAGATGGTCATTGACTTCAGTATAACTTATAATCTCCCAAGCAGAAACTTTAAAGAGGTCACACATCTGAGACACTGTCCAGCACTCCACCTCTGAAATACCTTCCCATTATGCCTTGACATGTATGAAATCTGTGACTGTAGTTTGAATTTTATGAATAAAAATTTTACTTACCAGCATAGATAGAAAAGAAACTTTAGTGCCACACTGAAAGTTCTACGAACCTTGAAGAATTATTAGAACCTATGAAGTAACTCTTTTCTATGACTATATTGATCCCTTAAACTAGTTAGAAGATAACATGAATTTAATAAATCTTAACATGAGGTTAAAAACAGGAAGAGGTCTTTAAAACACTGATAAGGTGATGGCAACTCATGATTTAAAAAAATCAATGGAAAGTTCTTTCTGATAAAAAACACCTATCTGATAGGAAAGTATATATAATGAAAACAGTGTTTTGAGATCTTAAGAAAATTCATGGCTTTTACTTTACAATTTTTTAAAATTAATCTAATAAATGCAAGCAGTTAAAAACAAAATCAAAGGCTTAAAATGAGAAACACCAATTCTCCGTCCCATGGGTATACAACCCTAGTCCTGCTCTCCAAAATCAACAACTTTTAAGTCTTCCAGATTTATCTTTTGTTTACCTCTACATTACTAAATAACTAGAGGTCTGTCTGTTGTCTTTGCTTCTCTCTCTCTTCTCAGATATTTGGAGATTTCCCTCAAATCTTTGATGATCCATGCCCTTAAAGAGGCACTAAAAATTTGACTGAGGGATGGGGTAGTGGGGGTGGTGATGAGAGGTGGGTAAAAGAAAGAGCTAATCATTGTGGGGTGAAAATATCAAAGCTCCCTCCCAGGGTAAAGATTTTGTTTTTGTTTGGTTTTTTTTTCCCTCTAGGACTATTCTATAAAATTGTTTTCTGGAAAAGAGCCCTGGAATCTCCTGCCCAGCTGGAGGCCAAATTCCCCTGAAGGAAAGGGGTAGGCAGTAGTCAGTGGCTCACTTTTCAAGAAAACCCCTATTTTCAGTGCCAGCCTGTCCTCTGCCTCTGAAGGTTTTAAATAACAGAGGGAAGTACTTAAGATATAAAGTTAAGGGGGGAAATTAGGAGACAAAATTGTACACACAGTATGATTTAACTAAATTCAAATATGCATGAAATAGCTAGCAATATACCAACATATTGAGAGGTTGTGGTTATTTCTGAACGGTGGTATAAAATGTGATGATTATTTCCTTCTTGATACTTGTATTTTCTAAAATTGCCACAAAGTACAGGCATGAATTTAAATTTAGGGGAAAAATACTTGGTTTTAAAGAAACACATATCAGGATGCCAAAAAGAAAATCCAGGAAGGTAGGTACATGTTGCTATCAGAATTTAAAAGAATTTTTCTGCCCCTAGTTTAAAATGTATAATTAAATATTTAATATATTAATATTTAGAAAATATGAGGCTATTAAGAAATATATTGAAATACTGAAATGGCCCCTTGTGTAAAAGAATCCAGTTCAAGAAATAGGACACTGCCTAGTTGAAGTGAAGTCGAGGTGAAGCCCTCGGAAGCCCCACCTCGACCCTTCTGCCCACTCCCCAGAACCTAGGTTTGTCCTTGGTTTTTCATCAGAGTTTTATCACCTAAGAACAGTCTATGGCCTAGCTCTGCATCTTTTGAATTTTACACAAATGGAATCATGTCATATGTATTATTCTACAGGTTGCTTTTTTTTTCACTCTATATGTTTTTTGTGGATAATTCTGGTTTATATTTTTTATCTACTGAATACTTCTATTATTACATCTTTATTCAACATCTTAGTTCTCCCTTTCTTTAGACAGCATCCATTAGTTCCCTCTAAAACCAATGAGAAATTAGCATATTTCCATTTCCTCCCCTGTGACTCCAGCCAGAGGTAAGACAAACTTAAGTGTTCTTATGTTTTCTTTCTTTACTTTATCAAGATATTCTGTGTTCTGACTTTTCCAATTACATGTTTAGTCCTTAAAAGCATAAACATGTATTTGTATTCGTACAAGCAAATTTTGAATTTTTTTGATCCTATGTCACTAATTTCACACTCCCCCAAATATCCTTGCTTATTTGTGAATTAAATATACACATTAATGTACTAATTTATTATGAATAAATAATTAAATTACAAACAAAAATAGAACTTTTGAAAGGATAAAAATGTTTTCTTACCTTTCCTCACTGAAATATCACATGCACCCCCTGGGGTATAGACACCCTCCCGATTTAGATGAGTAGTCCTCAGCCTTTTCAGGATCATGCATCCTTTTGAGGGTGAAATTAGCAATACAGACTCTAAGAAAAATGCACACATTTTCTCATGATTTCAGGCAATTCACAGTTCTAGGAACTCAAGGTGCACACTGTACTTTACACATTCAACATTACTGGGATGACAGACATTTCCAACTTCAGACTGTCTCTGTAATCAAGACAGAAATGAAACACCATGGAGCCATCTGACGAGATGTAAACATCACTGCTTGAATAAATATGTAATAACTCCTTTAGATAATTTCTCCAACAATTCCATGGTTCAGTGAGGAGAGCTCTCCTTTCTCTCTCATCTTCTCTCCTTTCCTGCCTCCTTCTCCTCTTTTGCTGTCCTGTTCTCTGCCTCTCTCTCACTGTCCCCATCTCCGTATTCTCTTCCTCCTTCTCTTCAGTTTCTCCTCCTCCCCACCCACCATCCAGCAAAACAAAACTCTCATGATATACTGGAGCAAATGGGCTCCACCTACTGGCTCTTCAAAGCATTTCATATTTAAACACAACTTGAGAAACTGGAAACACTACCTGGCATGTCAGTGGAAATAACTTTATGACCTAAATTTCAGTACCTAAGAAGACCTTGGTAATTTATTAACTAGGATCATTTCTAAAAATCTGAATTTAATTCCTGATTTATCAAACATGTTACTTGGAGCATGTGCTATTTTAATAGATCCTCTTATATGTGGACACATAGTTAATGTTTTAACCCTGATTACAACTGAGACAGGAGGGAAAGGGCAGGGCACCACCACTGAAGGAATGACACAGCAATTGAGAACAGGACAAACTGGTTAGAACCAAGATGGTGGAAAATTCGACTTCTAGTAGACCTTGAGCCTCATGACACACCCACAGGCGCCATGACAGTTCCTAGGTTGACCATAAACGGCCAGAAAGCGGGCAGGGGCCCAAAGTAGTTAGATTAATTCTCCTACTCACTAGCGTATGAAATTACTGAGCCCATTAAAACCAACAACTCCCCCCCTCTGTGGTCACTCTCTCTCTTGCCTTCTCAGCCTCGCTCTTGAATTGTGTCCTGTGCAAGGCAAGAACCTATTCTCCAGCAACACAATCACACCCAAGTTGTCCCTTTTGATTCCTTTCCTCCCTACTCCAATGGTTCAGTGAGCTGCTCTCAGGACCCTTCCCAACACCTCTTTCCCTGACCATTTCTCCACCCTCAGTTCAATCTTTGACTCTCCCTTCTTAATTACACTGCACACACTTCCTCAAATGGCTCACCTACTTCTCCAATTCTCACCTTCACAAAAACAGTCGGCAAATATACGTTTCTAGCTGAGCTCTACACTCACATCTCCAAATACTGGTACAGATACTTTGCAGGCATGTCAAGCTCATCAAATCCACTCTCCTTATTTGTTTAATGGCATCTAACCTGTTCCAGTCATCCACTGCTATTTAACTAGCCACTCTAAATTTAGTGACATAAAAGGGCAGCCATTCTATTATGCTCACAGATTCTGTGAGTCAGAAATTTTGTCTGATAGGGCGCAGCAGGGACTGCTTGTCTCTGCTCAGCTAGAGCTGAGAACACTATCTTCTGCTACTGCAGGAGAGATACGACTTCTCCCTCACATAACTAAAACAGTGGGAGAGGTAAAGATGAAAAGCAGGTGCTTGTTCTTTGTTCCACAGAACCATTCACATTATTTTTAAGGACCACTCTCTTGTTGAATAGCATGTAAGATCAAGGACACATTAAAGAATTAAAAACTACTTGCAGCAATAGTTAATGGGTATTGATATTGTAGACAAAGAATGTTGCCTGGCTTATCAGTAAACAAAGGATGCCATCAGCCACTGCAGTTGTCCCCAGTAGTGCACCCTGAGGGGATTCAGGATGGAGAAAAACAGGACACTGGCTTTACATAGTTCAGATACATATCAAAGGAGTAATTTCAAAGCCAAGACTTGCATTTTCCCATACAAAGAAAGAAACTAAAATTATTAACTTGAGATGTCTGGGGTTTTCTTGTGATTGGCAGTAATCTTTTGATGTTTAATTACTTGGTTTTTTAGGAGTCTTTTGTTTGTTTTGGTTTGGTTTTTTTTTTTAACGAAAACTCCCATATATCCTACCTCCTCCCCTACTTCTTTGGGACTGTTCCCTAGAGCAATCTTGAGAGGCTGCTGTCCTGGCTATAATTTCAGTAAGGTCACTAATAAAACATAATTCTCAACTTTCAGGTTGTGCATTTTTTTCAGTTGACAATATCCATATTATTAGAAATATTCTTTGAGGATATCTGCCAAATTAGTTATTTTTAATAGTTAAACTATAACCTGAATTGTAATAAATTGATAAATTGGTTTGAAACTCTGCATGTAATACTCAGGGTTAGAAAGATGGCAAGCAGTAGGCATGGGGGATTCTAAAAGCCTCAGGCTGCCTCGTCAAATCAGAAAATGGAAGCAACGCTGACCAGCACTAAGCGCAAATAAGCATAGATAAATCACTATGAAGATTTTCACTTACAAATGCATTATTCATTTGTTGCTAGGTAACAGAGGCGTTCGACTGGTACAACTTGATTGTGAACTTTAGTTTGGTACCTCCCTACCCACTTCATAAGCACATACATCCATGAGAGTCAATGCTGTATCTCTAGATAATCACAAAACCAGCTCGCTTTCCTAAGGGACTGTCAACTCATTGAAACCATGATGGATTAGATTATGCCTAGTTTTATGTTCAAACATGTTTTGAAATGTGAACAGGAATAGGTGAAGGATACTTTAAAATACTAACGAGTTTAACTTCTAGAATCAAAACCAAGTACACTTATTGGAAGATAGAATGCAGTTTAATTACCTTGCTCTGCTGGTATATGCTGGTGTGTATCTGGCATAAAACCACCTGCAGAAACAAGTCTGTGAGGTTTTACGTTGCATGACCCATGACTTGGATTCAGGTTATAATACAAAGGTATTTAGTGAAGCAATATTGTAAATGTCCAAGCTCCCTAACTTAAATGTGGTAGTACAGGTTTACTATGAAATTGGAACTTACACATGTGTGTCTTTGGAAAGAAGGACCAACTTTTTTTAAATGTAGGATTTCAAACACATAGTTAATACTTGTGGCAGAGATAGTACAAACATCCTTAAAATTTTTTCTAAATGGGCTCTTAAGAGATGTATACTGGGAACCTCAGTCTTCACAGACCAGGAATGAGACAGTTATATAGAAAGTCAAACAATATTGCAAAACAATGTTGGAATACAAAGGTTAACAGGTCATTCATAAGGTAGCAGACTTTATAAATGAGAAAAAGACCCACCTTAAATATTTTGAAATAAGTGTAGTGTGCACTGAATGACTATGAAGCCAGACTGTGACGACAGGAATACCAAAGGTAAAATGCACTGAGAGGGATGATAAGAGATTCCAAGTAGAGAAAGCAGCCACCTGAGCAAAGGTCAGATGGAAGAGAATTAAGGGCATGTTCAGGAAAACGGTGAGTGACGAGCAGGGGAGGAATGAAGGAGAAGATAAGGCTGAAAAGCGAGGTTTGGGTTCAAATGGTAGATTGCTTTCAAAGTCAGGCTTAATTCAGAAAGTTTTCTGTAGGACAAGGGAGGATGCTTAGAATATTAGAGGAGGGCAATAATAATGGGATTTGGGGAAGAAATTCTGAAGGGAGAGAATGGAGGTCATAGTGACCAAAGGCAGGTAGGGAATTGCAAATATTCAGGTGAGAGGGAATGTGGGACCAAAGTAGTGGGTGGCGGGCAGAGGCAGGAAATAAGGAACATTTCAAAGGTAGACTCAATGGGATTTGATTTGAGCAATGAATGAGAGAAAGTCAAATTATTTTGTGGTTTTGGTCGTGAAAGGCTACGTGGTGGTTTTCATGATGACCACAAATCCTTGACACTCCTCCCATTGAGAAACTCTGGGATCTAATTCCTTCTCTTTGAATTGGGAGCTGGTCTTAATGACTCACTTGTAACCAATGGAATGTGAAGGAAGTGGCATTACATAATCCCTGGGATTAGATCAGAAGGCAACCGCCTCTGCCTTGATGGGTAGAATGTGTGTTGTGAGCCACCTGTAGGCACTAGGTCCACAGTCCAAGCTAAGCCTAGCCTTCCCACAGACATGTAAGTAAAAAACCAGCAGATGATTCCAGCATTGATAAATTTTAACAGCAAAAGACTCCTGGAAGGATAAATCATTAAAAAAAAAAACATTATTTGGCCTTCTAATTTGGTGCTCTTTAGCAGAAGTTTTTATCTCATTAATTACTCAGTTGAATAGGTGGGTAAGTAGAGAACAGTGATGGGTATAAAGTGGTGGTTAGAAATTTGCTCCAAAGCATTTATGTCCCACCCCCAAAATTTCCATGCCTTATGACCACCAATACACATGTTCAAGGCATTTGGAAGTGTATGCTGTGCCTCTAGTAGACTCAGACATCAATATAAATTTGGAAGAGAAATTTAAGTTTGGCTAACAGCAGAATGATTTTCCAATAGTTACACAATGCTGTCATTTTTTCCCCATAGTCTCATCTGTAAGAAAAAGACATGATTATTGAAGAGTATGAAAAACAATATGCACAGAAAAGTTTTGAAATTTCTTCTTAGTCCAATGTCCAGACCCCATAGCCCTAAATACGACTAAATAGGCTGGCAAAACTATATGATAGGGACTTATTCTGTAAAAGGTAAATTGAAGTTTATTTGAACATTTGTTCCCACATGTGTGTATTATGGGATCGTTGGGGTATTTTTCCCATTTAATCAGCTTTGTTGAAGTATAAATCATAAAACCATGGAATTTTATTGTGCGTAAGTGTCAAGTTCCATGAGTTCTGATAAATGTATACAGTCTGATACCCACTACAATCAATACATAGGACACTTCTACCACCTCAAGGTATTTTGTTCCGTCACAGTCAATTCCCCAGCCCCAGACCCTGGCAACCACTGATCTGCCTTCTGTTTCTAGGGTTTTAACTTTTCCAGGTTTTCATGAGGAGTTACACAGTGAGTGCTATTGTGTCTGACTTCCTTCATTTGCAATAATGCTTTTTTGATATTCACCCACGTTGTTGCATTTATCAATGAATGTTCTTTCTCACTGCTGAGTACTATTTTAACGTATGGATGTATCATAATTTATTTACCTATTTATCTGCTAATGGGCATTTGTATTATATCTACATTTTGGCTATTATGAATAAAGCGCCTATGAAAATTCAAATATAAAACTTGTATGTTTCTTGGATAAAATATTTAGAAATGAGGAATAGCAGTTTTAGTACTAAGAAATATTTATCTTCCCTATATCAATTATTCTGAAAAAAAAAAGAAAAATACAAACGTTTCTTAGTCATAGTTCAAAATAAAATTTATCAGCACATCTGGGGGAAGACAGTTAAAGAATTCACACATTTTCTAGCCCTAACAAGTCACACAAAACCATACATTCAACATATTCCAAGAAAATGCTTAATAATATGTACAAAGATACTATTCCTTACAAATTTCAATGTTATGAATAAAATAAAATACACTTCATATTATTACATGAACAAAGAACTTTAATGTGATTTTCTCTTAAGAGCAGACTTACAGAATCTCTAATTTTAAAAAGGGATAATTTCAATTAATCCATCTTCAAAGAAATTTATTTACACAATGCCTACAAGCTTCTCACACTAGCTGTCTGCTTTAATTAAAGAAATGTTTCCCAAATGAGAAACAGCTCCTAAATTCACAACATCCCCAGGACTGTTCTTAGTTTAAACCTCCACATAGAAATGTCTGCAATAGAAATTTTTAGATATTAGAATCCAAGGTTACAAGCTTTCCCATTCAAAAGTGCAAAGAATTCCAACATTAACAAATTATAGTTCTACAAAAATCAAAATTACAACTTAGATGCCCCTTGTTTAAGTAACAGTGATCTCACTTTAGGGTTTAACTATAGGTTATCATTGAATTGTAACACATGCAGAGATTAAGAAAATTTCAAGTATTCTTAAATATCTATCAATATAAAAATGAGTGTTTCACAATAATATGATCGCTAGAGAAAGACATATAAAAATTATGATCAAAGAAACTTCAGTAATGACAATGTAGAATTTTCATCTTCATTTCCAGTTGCTTTCTAAAATTACTAATAAGTCTCAACTTCACTGAATTAGTGAAAATAAAATTTATCCCACAGATTTTTGTGGCAGAACCTTTATAAAACACATGAAACAAAAATAACATGAGAAGTTTCCTGATAAAAATTATAGTATCTAGATCTCTTTAACCAGTTCTTGGAAACTTAATGTCATTGTTTGTAAACTAGTCATATAAAATGATTCTAAAAGTATGAATGAGTTTTCATCAAGCAACTGACTTTGACAAGCTGCCATCTCACCAGCCATCACTGACAGCACCTAATGGAAACTTGCAGTGCTTAAAACACATTTCACCACCTGCCAAGGAGGCAGACTCCAGGTAGAGAAGATGGAGCTCTAACACATAGCTAAGTGACACATAATGGCAGTGGTGCTGGCCTGTGGAATGAGAGGAACAAAGGTGCACACATTCTGTTTTCCCCAAGGAAGGGTGTTCTACCTGCATCAACGCACCCAGTCCCTTGGATGGCGCAGAACTTCCAGAATTTCAGCTTCTTTGGAGTTCTCTGAGGGTGAATGCATGTATTCCCATCTAGGTAGGTCCAAAACAGAAGCAGAAAATATAATAATAATAAAAATAATACACATACCTCTTCACCAAATATAAATGAAAAATAAAACTTTGAGTAAAAAAAAAAAAGTCTTATATCTCTTTGTCTTTTATTTGCTGCTAAAGAAATAAAGTTTCTTAGTAATTCTTGAGCATACTTTGGCTAATATTAATATTTCAAAGCCAAAATACACTTTTGCTATAAACCAGGGTTTCATAAAGTATAGAATTTCAGCTGATCCATGGGCATACTTTTTTTTAGCTTGATACTCACGCATTTATTTTAATGCATTACTCTCTATTTGTGACAATAATATTGGCTTGCCTTTAATTCTCTCTGTGAAAAAATAAGAGTATAAAATTTAAGATTATAGACAAATATAGTCCAAATGGTTAAGCTGTAGTATGAGATCTGGCAAACACTGGTTTAGACCAGAGGTTGACAAACTTTTCCTATAAAGGGCCACATAATAAATATGTTATGCTTTGGGGGCCACATAAATATTAGTCTCTCGCATATTCCCTTTTTGTTTTCAACAATCCTCCAAAAATGTAAATTTCATTCTTAGCTCAAGGGCTGTACATAAACATACCACAGGTGGATCTAGATTTATCCTGAAGCCTTAAGTCTGCAGACTTCTGGTGCAGACTTATAAGCAGCTAAAAATGACCTGTTGTGTTAATGGAATTCAATTGAGCAAGGGACTGATTTATAATCTACCCTTATCTGCAGCTTGGAATGTGCATTATAATTAGGGGCCAGCAGCTGTCAGGTAGACTGAGGCCTTAAAAACCAGGCTCTACTTTTAATTGCATCTTGCCTCTAGGGTGGCAGGAACACCTAACAGCGATGTGAGTGAGCTTCCAGCCCAAACCATGAGATCCTAAGAACAGTTAAATAGGATGGAGACAATGCCATTCTGAAAACAGTGACAACTGTAGAGGGTACTGATCTCATGAGGCTAGATCTAAACAGCAGAATGATGCAAGGCAGACCTTCAACACCAGCCAGAAGTTCATTCTTTTTTTTTTTTCTTTAATTGAAGTACAGTCGACTTCTAATGTGTTAGTTTCTGGTGTACAGCATAGTGATTCATTTATACATATAAATTATATAATATATATTATATATTCATTTATACATATATATTATATATACATATATTCCTTTTCATATTCTTTTTCATTATAGGCCATTACAAGGTATTGAACATAGATCCCTATGCTATACAGTAGGACCTTGTTGTCTATCTATTTGATACACAATAGTTAGTATCTACAAATCCAGAACTCCCAGTTTATCCCTCCCCACTCCCTGCCCCAGCTGGTAACCATAAGTTTGTTTTTTACATCTGTGAGTCTGTCTCTGTTTTGTGAACATTCTTATTTGACCACTTAAACTCATGAAGAGAAGATTCTAGCTCTTCTAAAGAAAGGAATGGTAATTTTTTTTCCTGATCTTTTCTATTACAGTCTAGATGCACACCATTCTCACCTTCTCATAGCCAAGAGTCAATTATAGATCTTTATTAAGCTAATAGTGCCAACATAAATAGATCTTAAACTTCCCTGCAGAGATTTAATTAACTTTTACAGAAGTGCTCCCCAGTAGCACGTAAAGCACAGCGAGAATGCTGAGCATCTGACATGACCCTTCATGCTTTCAAACAAGCTTAATACTTCATAGTGGAGAATAAGACTTTTCCCCACAAGTGTCATCAATTCTAACAAAATTAAGTTTAAAAACCTGATACGTTCAAATAGGTTTGCTTTGCCCACAGCTCTTCCTAAAAAATTACCAAGTAGGGAAGGTCCGTCTGGCTCCCTAGACACACAGCCCACCCTATCTTCTCACTCCCTGTTCTCACACACAAAGCCATTATCATTTATCCCGCTGTCTCTTAAAAAAAAATTTGATTTTCGCTAATTCTTTGCCTGTGATTTTCTTATAAAGTCAGCAAAGTCAAAACCAATCAAGTCTTTAGGTAAGACATTTGCCGTGTTGAGGTTCATGTTTTGTGGGGGTTAGAGGGCCAGGGGGTGGGAAATAACTATTAGGATGAGTTATTCTTACCGGGCAGTTAGAGGTAAAGACATCAAGATGCTTTCTATCCTGGATCCTGGGGTGAAGAGGCCAAACTTTGTACCTCGATCATACAGCAGATTAAATTCTACATACCTGAGATAAAGACATTAAATAAGATTAAGAGCTGGCTGAGTAAAATCCTTCTTAAATTTGTCCATAATGAATGCTTAAAGGAGGGTGTCTTCCCACCAACCCTCACCCAATCAGCTGGAACTGGCACAGGAGACACCAGTCTAGTCAGCTGAGTTGTCTCCATCTGGACAGGCATCAATAAAAGGGTATTCTATCCAATAAACAATAGGATACAGATTCAGCCCCAACACAGAGCAGTTACAAAACAAAAAGGTTATGTTTTCCAATAAATAAATAGAATGAATACAAAGCTTAGAACTTGAAGGTCCAAAAACAATTAAGAAAAGGAAATGGCACCCCTCAACAGGACAGAGCAGCTCTTTCTGGCCCTTCCCTACAGTCTGAGATGTTTCAGAGTCAAAGACTTCACTTCACTGCCAATAACTCACACGTACTGAGACAGTGAAAACTCTTGTAATTGAAAGGCCAAGTACAGAGAAAAGCAATGTATTAGTAATTCCTGATATATTCTAGATATTCCCTTTTCTTAAAATAGTAAGTAGCACTAATAAGCAGTCATATAATTCAGTCTTCCTGCAGATTAATGGCAAATGTCATAACAAAAGGTAGCGGTTGAATTATGGTGTTTAGTTTTATTTTCTCAGAAAAAGATCCTTAACATCAACTAACTCGGCTCAGTGTATTAGTTTTCCACTAACAGCCATCAAGTCATATCTAACCTCGATCTAGCTTAAAAATCTGTGACTGCCTTGAATATCATGAGATCTTTTCCCCAATTTCGAAAAGGTAATTTCTACTACCCAAAAGAATTGAGAATGATCCATAAATCTGAAATTTTCAATAAATTGTTCCCCTTTCATATCATTCTCAACTCACTTGAAAACTACTCTCTTGGTCAAAACTTTCCTCAGATATTATCATTTATGCACCAGTTATTATACTTAACACTAGAGAAAAATATCACAACTAGAGAAAAATATTCTCTAGAATCCCACAGGACTGCAATTTTTAGAAAGCCTCCTTCTCTGTGGAAACTTGCAAAAGCTCTGAGAAAATTTAAATAAATTACATTCACACATTCTTTTCTAGTCCTCACCATTTATTTACCATTGATTGAGTTCTGGGCACTAACAACTATTTAATACCTTCTTATGCCTGTTTCAAAAGATAATTCAAATGAATGTTCTTAAATTCTTTCTCATCGAGACCATGGAAAACACCTTCAGTCTCTCAGCCCCCTTTTCCATCCCCGATGTCACTCTTTTGAAATGTGATATTTAAAGGATGGCTGTGATTCTGTAGTTTATACAGAAGTCTTTTTCAAAGACCCTTGTCAGGAGCTTCTGCAGGACCTTGTGCTGCATTTCTGCTTTGAGTGAATAATGTTCCTTTCCCTCCTTTAGCCTCTCTTGTCTCCCATCAGGTTTCATTTAGAGCTGATCTTTCTGACCCTTTCCATACATTTATCCTCTCCGAGGTACCTGTAAACTCTGAACCTTAACCGTTCTCTTCCATTTAACTGATACCAAAATTGTATCCTGTTTCCCTTTTCCCAAATACAAAACAACAAGTTAAAGATCTTTAGTTTCTGCCCTCCTATGAAAAAGACAGCTATAAGGTGGGAGGTTCCAGGTCTGGGGAGAGAACAGCAGTGACGGAGGACAAGAGACTGAGATCGCCAAAGAGGGGACTGTAAAGTCAAAAGGGAAGCAGCCTGACCACAGCAGGGGAAAGGGAGGAAGTGGGGAAGAGTAATACAGATAGCAGGTTATGAATGCCATGTAAGAAAGTGAAGACAGCGCTGATAACCGCAGCAAAGAGCTGGGGTTATCCAAATCCCCAGAGTTGACTGCCATTTTAAGGCCCAGAGATAAAGTGGGGTAAAGGGAGCCTCTTTCAAAGTACAGTCACCCACCACACCACAGAAAATCAACCTAACACCCCACACCTCTGCCCAGTTCAAAGCACACTGACAAGCAATGATACACACAAATGAAACTTGCAAAGTATTTTCTCAATTAAAAAGTGAAAAAATAAAACCCAAAACAAAAACCAAAACATCATTCCTATGTCTAAGAAGTTGTAAAGGCTTCACTTTATTGGTATTCACAAAGCCCGAGGCTCCGCATATGAAATCCCATGCGAAACTAGAACGCTGCACTTTCCACAGAGCTGTAAACTGTCCTCTTAGGGCCGTCTTCCCCACTGAACTGTGAGCTGCTTTCCCAGCGTGGTGCCAGCCGCTAGGGGCACGTGATAAACACCAAGTGAAAGGAAGGAGTATTAACGTATATTGGGGGAAGTCAGGGAACCCCAAACAAAAAAGTCCCAAAACAGATGCATTGTTTAAGAAATTTCTAACAAGAAAACAATCAATTCTCATTTTCCCAAGTTTATAAATGGGAGGAGCAGACAGGCACAGGCAGACCTAAGAAAGTAGAAACAACAAACTTTCACCTTTAGACTTGGAACATTTTCAGGGCACTAGCCTTAACTCCTTTGGTATTCAAAGCTTCATATGCTTGAGACAGAATTAACATAAATGAGAAAATCCATTTTATAGCCTAGACAAGTAGTATGTGTGAAACTCGGATGGCCATGAGAAACCGGTATGAGCCGGAAGAGTGGAAAATTTGGAGATAATTCACAATCATACCCCAGCTGAAGATGACCTCATGCTGTTCACCCAGCCGAGCTCACGGAGCTCAGTGCACAGAGTTGGGTGGCTGATGTGAGCATCGTGGTCAGGCACGCGAACCTGCTTCAACTACTTAACCTCCTTCACATACGGGAAAACCTGCAAGTTCTGAAGTCATGATGACATAGTTCCACATCTGGGATCTTTTATTTACCAGTTGTGTAATCTTGGGCAAAGACTTACCTTTCTAAGACTAAGATTTATCATCTGCGAAATGATGATGATTACACCAGGCTCACAAGCTTGTGGAGAAAATTAGGTGTAAAGTGCCTGACATGTGGCTGGCCAGCATACAGTAAGGGCTCTATAATTAGTAAATGTTACCACTCAGTGTAAATAATTTCTCAAATGATTATTTTCATTAAAACGATTTCCAGGAAACCTTAGAGATGAACGAAAAAGGTGTGATTCCAAATTCACAAAGCAGCAAAAACATTAAATGATGCCCTTTATCTTGGCCTAAGGCTAGAAGGTAGAGAGAGAAGACAAACTACAAGAAATTAGATTCAGCAAGTACTTACTACATGCCCAATATGCGTCTCTAATGTATAGACAAATTTTGCTCTTTTTATAATGCTATTTTACACAATTTTAAAATTCACTTAATAGTCATCTAGTTATGAAAAGAAATTACAGTGAGTATTAATACAGTAACTCTGACCAAGCATCTGCCTAAGGCAATACACTACTCACTTTTATTACGACTGCCCCACCTCCCCCAAGCCCCAGCTGAGTTCTGGAAGAGACAGTTCATTCTCCGGTCGCTCACTCACCGTCCTCTCCGGAGCTGCTGCCACAACTTCTCCTGGGGGGTGAAGGAGTCATCACAGTGCTTTTTCACAAGGGGAATGTAAGAAGGAATGACAGCCTGGGCACAGCTCTGCACAAAGTGAAACACCTCTTCTTTGGATGGAGAGTCAAGGTCATCAAAAAAGATACCCCCGATGCCCCTCCGCTCCCCACGATGGGCTATAAAAAAGTAATCGTCACACCTGGAAAACACAGCAAAGCCGAATCAGGGACCAAAAAGGAAAAAAGAGGAAAACACGAAAATCAATGTGAGCGTTTCAGCTTAGAGCACTATCCTCAACTACTAAGGCACAGTGACTTTACTTCCAGTCCAACTCTGAAAATAAAACTGGGGCTTTAGACAGATTCCCTGCAATTATCACCAACATAGAAAATGCTTTCATTCGCAAACCAAGTAGGCAATTTAACATATGTCTATCTAAAGGATGTGGCACTCTGAGACCTTTACTGAAAAGGGAAACAAAGAGTCTAGCACTCATACTTTATCTTTTGAAACAAGGGATGCTGCTGTCCTCAGAAGCATTTCTGTCTAGTCTGGGACCTAGAGAGTCAGGGAAAGACAAATACTCTGTTATCACTTATATATAGAATCTAAAAAATAAAACAAAGAATTTATGTAACAAAACAGAAACAGACTCATAGATATAGAAAACAAACTAGTGGCAACCAGAGGGCAGAGGGAAGGGAAGAAGGGTAATTCAGGGGTATGAGATTAAGAAATACAAAGTCCTATGTATAAAATAAATAAGCTACAAGGATATATAGTACAGCACAGGCAGGGAAACATAGCTGCTATTTTATAATAACTTTAAATGGAGTATAATCTATAAAAATACTAAATCACTATATTGTATACCTAAAATTAATATAATATTGTAAATCAACTATACTTCAAGTAAAAAAATTAACTAAAGGGCAGCAGATGCTTATCTGTAGAACTGATGCACTGGTGTAATTCACCTCAATTGTGACTTGCTGGCTTTCCTTTACATGCACATTTTATTAACATAAAGTGTATCCCGAGCCAAGGCTGTAAAGTCTGCTTTAACTGAATCATATTATTTACAAATCTCTTCATGAGATTACAAAATTAAGAGATTTACCAGGTACTTTTACTAAAAGCTTTTTAACTAGACTGCATCCTAGATATTCTATTAACAGTACTCAGATAAAGTCATCTTAGTAATAACAATAAAAGGAAACCAAAAAAAGGGAATGTCTACCCTCCAGTCCTCCTCCTGGAAGGATGCTCATTTGTGAGAAAAACCACCCTTTGTCTTACATCTATGCGTCCATGGCTGTGAAATTTTCAGTGGTAATGCCAACTCAAAAGGAGATTAACTGAAATGTTTTCTCTTTTCTGAGGATTTTAAAGCTAAACTCCATGCTCTTACACAAATACATCAAGATTTCAGTTATTAGCTCTAAAAGCAAAGCGAAAAAAAAACCCAACATCCTTTTCTGTTCTTCCTTTTTCAAGAATGCCAATTAGTGTCAAGCAGCGTTGAGTACTTCATCCTTATTCTGAACAACTCTATGCACAGACTCCATCTCACATCTACCAAAGAGCCAGGGTCTCCTCACCACTTGTTTATTTTTCTTTTCTTCATCATCCGAGTTTCTTTCACAAAGTTTCCAATCCTAGTTTTCTCCTTGTTCACAATCTCTGGTACATTTGCATCTCTCCTAACAGTTCTCCAACCTGCACCCTATGCCCTAACACATTCCTATGGAAACAAGATGATAATTCTCTTTAATATTCTACCCTAAGATTAAAAGGCCTCTGATTCACAGGCATAGAGCACCTTCAAGTTTATATCCTAAATCATTAGGATCAAAAACAGTGCTGCTACCCAATTTTTAATCACAGACATTCAAATATTCCTAACAAAATAACATATTAAAACCACTTAAAACTAGTATCCCACTTTTAACAGGCAAAGAAAACAGTTCAACCTACATCAACTGAGAAAGGTATTCAGTGACATAGTAGTGCCTTCAGGATCTACAGAAGGAATGGACAATACTTCAGGGGTCACAAGTTCAATATCTTTACCTACCATTTTTTAAATTTGGGGTAGAGATCTGGACCATGCTGGTCACAAGCCTCCTTTAGAGTCCTGTGAAAATGCACCGCATCCTCTTGGTTCAAGTATGTTGGGGTAAGGTCACATCCACCACCAAACCACCACTGCTTGTTACCTACCAAATCAAGACACGTGATTCCGACGTGAACTCAGATGCAGCACACTACTCAAAAGGAAAGTTAAATACATTGACTTTAAATGCCATCACCAGCAGAGACACCAACAGGCGTGGCATGCGCTGCACAGGTGCTCTGACAGGGTAACAGATGGCCCAGCTGATGGGCAACACAGGCTGCAGCTACCTGTGCATCCTGAGGCATGACCAACTGCACCCCAACTTTAAACCCACTGGTAATGCACTGACGCCTGGCAAAGCCACGTATGTGGAAGACAATTTCCAAAAGCAAGTTCTCAATGTCAACTTAATCTTCCACATGAGGTTTTCATTTGGATGTAATGAATTTGTATTTGTAAAAAACCCTGTGCACACTTTAAGTTCAGTTTCATTAAATCATTCCTTCTGTGCTGGAGGAAATATGAGGACGTCAGAGTCCAGCCCAATACCACTTTCACTTTTCACCCCTTGTGCACATCCATTGCACCTGCCAAGGAGTAAGCCTTCGCATTCCTCCCAAAAAGTCTCATTAAGATTGTATTCTTTCTTGATTTTAGATGTTATGCCCTCTAACCTGTGTTAGCAGACATTTTGCACAATAATACTTTCCACAGCTTCAGAGACCCTTACCATCAGCTTCTTCTACTTCAAAGTATCTGTAGTTGAAATGGATAGTAGGAGCATGAGGATTCTTAGGGTGGATAACAGAGCTCACACCCATAGCAGAAAACGGCAATTTACCTGGAAAATAAAACAGGTAATGAGCTGCACTCGATCACCTGACTTGATATAAATTAACATCTGAATCAATTTTCAAAGGCTACTTATTAATTTGTCTCTTAAAATACCATTTTTAAAAGGTAATTGGGAACAGGCTTATCTGGCATATGGACCCAAATGGTATTTTACAGAAGCAATATTGACTTTACCAATAAAACTTATGCGGAGAAAATGTTTGCAGGGACTATTAGAGGCTGCTAAGATTGTCTGACGTACCATCTTTCGTCTTCAGTATTTTTCCTCTGCTTCTCATTTGTTTTGCTGCTTCCTCTGAAAGATTTCCATGAACAACAGAAATGCTCACCCCAGCCTTTTCAAAAACACGCCCGTCTTGAAGTACACAGCTGATGCCACCACCTCCTGTTTAGGAAAATGTAGTGAGAAGAGACTGTAAGAGTATATGCAAAACTGAGAACAACCGTTGCATGAAGGTGGTGGGATTAGGAGTTATTTTCCTCTATTTGCCAAATCTTCCATAATTCCAGTATATTTATCATTTTAAATACAGTAAAACCAGACAACCAGCTTAGTTTCATGACATGTGCTACTGACCGTGGGCAAATATTTTATGTCCCCACATGACCAAACTGAGTATTTCTCCTATATCCTTATGTCATCATCTAAAATAAATCACTGGATTATTTTCCCTTCAAATAAGACCATTCAGAATGGCATCTGTTGGTTAGGATACGTGAAAGAAAGCAAAGGTTAAACACTGGAGTATATTTGAAGAGTCCTATTACCAAACTTAAGAGCCCCATATTGTTTCAGTTGTGTTTTTCTCATTGTGCTATTTGCCTTTGGCTACAGGTGATTAATAAACAGTAGATATTTGAAAGCTTGAGGGATTCAGAAACAAACTGAGTGAGACACATGAATATTTAAGTATATGAGCTTTTCTATTAGTAGCTGGTTTGCTTGTTTTTTTAAGATACTAGAGTAACCACAACAGCAACTGTTTCATGAAGCTTCATGTCTGGCTTGTTTTAGTTCTAAGAATGTTCAGAGCTGGATGAGACATAAGATGATCCAGGACAACCCTTGTGGATTTCAAACGAGAAAACGGAGGCCCAGAAAGGCAAAAGAACTTCTCCAAAACATACAGCTAACAAGTGGCCCAACAACTTGTCTCCATGCTTTTTAAGAGTCAAATAATATTTTTGGCCCTTCACGTATATTCATCTCATCTTATCCTTACAATACCCTCATACAGTACTTATAATCTTATTTCATTGATGAGGAAACAGAGGCACAAAAAATAACTTCTGAGGGTCATACAGCTAGTCTAGTACTTGAGTTTGCATCCTGGTTTAACAGCGCTAACATTATGAGATGGAAAATGCTATGAAAACCAGATTTGACTTCATTTAATATAAATAGGCAGCCGCACAGCCCAAAATCGCTGATGAAAGATGCTGTAGTATTCCCAGGAAAGAGGAATCAGAAATCCTTTAAGTTTACGACCAAGATGTAGGGTTT
Source organism: Vicugna pacos (assembly GCF_048564905.1). Lineage (NCBI taxonomy): Eukaryota > Metazoa > Chordata > Mammalia > Artiodactyla > Camelidae > Vicugna > Vicugna pacos. The sequence goes on along the minus strand of NC_132987.1, from coordinate 84,694,326 downwards.
CACTGCCCAGGCAATAACATAGTTATGAATATATATTTGACACTGTAAGAACTGGATTTTAATACTGAATTAAATTCAATACTGAACTCGGTTTGAATACAGATTTCCTAGCAGGAAACCTGATGGGTGCATTTGGCATAACTACTGACAAGCCAAGTATTTCTTGTGTAACCTGGGGAAAAGACACAATGACAATAACACCCTCAGCTGGAGGAGTCCGGCTAATACTCAGTAAAGAGTTGACTTTCTTTTCCCATTTCCAAAGGAGGAGAAAGGGTCAAGGCACCCAGAGAAGCGGATGAAATGTGGAGAAAATCTATGCTCAATTACAACCTTGGACATCCAAGTCTGTTGGATAAAACTGATCTTAAGACTTCTTTAAAAAATGCCATTAAAAAACTGCAAAGATTTTGAAATGTCTAGTACTAGAGTGCCAGCACATCCAGGTCCACACCTGCAAGCTGAGGGCTGATGACCCTTTCGGTGTCAATCTTTTGAACTGTGTCCCTTTTAAACTAGCAGGCGCTCTGCAGGAACCCCTTCCTTACTCCCATCCCCAATTCTAAGTCACTTTCTGCCTGGGACCTAAAGCCTGGCCTCTTTTCCCATCTCCACCTCCCGCCAGGGGCCGACCTTCTCACCTTCCTTCCTCTCCCACCGGTCCACAGAGAAGCGGGCGCCCCCGTCCACCTGTGCCAGCGCCTGGCACACCTGGGCCTGGGTCTCCAGGATCAGCAGCTCCATCTTGGTCTTCATGTCTCCCGGCCTCCCCCTCAGCTCGCGCAGGTCGGTCACAGGCAAAGCCATGAAGCAGCTGCAGCGGCGGGCCAGGTCGTCGTCCTCCTCCTCAGGCTTCCCCGGCGGGGGGCTCTGCGTCCCCGAACTCTTGCGCACCATCTCTGCCCGCTCCACGTGCCCAAAGGCGGCGGCCGCCAGCCCCGCCAGTCCGGCCAGCCCCGCGGCCAGCCAGGTCCTCAGCCGGGGACCACCTCGCGTCTTCGGGCCGTGCCCCAGCCCGCGGCTCTGCTCGGGGCCAGCGGTGCCAGGGGGCCGGCAGAGGCGTCCCGCCGCGCTGCGTGGGGCCCAAGCGCGCAGCTCCCCGCAGCAGCCCCGCGCGGCGCGCCAGCAGGGGCCCGCGCTCAGCCTGCCCAGGTGCATGGCCATGCTCCCGTGCTGTCACCCTGGGCAGTGCCCGCGTCCCGGAGACCGGCCCCGGAGCCGCTGGAGTCCCGAGCGGTGAGCGGCGGACCACACTAGAAGAGGGAACCTTTGCGGGGTAAGAGCTACTACCGGGTCGGCTTCCCGAGGGGTGGGAGGCGGGGCATGCTGGGAGCTGTAGTCGCCGCTCCTATCGCCGCCTGCAGGAGCGCTGCGCCAAGGAGATAAAGAATCCACGGTCCCCAGGGGCGAGGCCGACGCGGAGAGAGCTGCGGTGCGGAGGTAGGAGAGGGCAGTGGAAGCGAAGGCGGAGATAAAAGAGGCTTTTTTGTCACGTACAACCTCTGGTCTGCGGTGCAACCAAACAGGGAGAAGACAAAGTAGAGCTGGATTCTGAGGACTAACTGGGGCAGATATCTGGCCAGAGACCCCAGCCTCGACTTACATTTTAAAACACAGGTGCAAATCCTGGCATGTGTATGGATAGCCAGCCCTTTGGTCCCCGGTTCCAGCCCTCTGGAGCTTCTAGAAAGCTCGTAGGCTTGGTGGGGGCGGAGCCTGGGAAACTCCTTCCCCGAGGGCGGCTTTTTACAGGGAGTCAGAAAAGTTGGTTAAAGGGCTCCTTAGAAAATCCTAGGAAAAGACTTTCTGGAATCAACTCCACGGCACAGTTATGTCATTAAAACCTTCCCAGGCTGTGCTCCTACAGCGCCCATTTATTTTAGAACTAAGAAAGCAAAGACTGTTTTACTAAACCAGAAGAAAACTCATGACTTGGTGTGTTTGACCAAGGAATAAGATTTAAAAATATTTATTATCCTACAGTTGTAGGATGCTGCCAAGTATTTCCCACCTTTAGTACTTACAACTCTTGTAGACTAGGCAGTACAAACATTCACACTCCTCCTCTCCTCACGCCCTCCCCTCCCCCCGCAACCCCCCCCCACCGGCCCCCAGCCACCCTGCGCTTCTCCTCACTTTAAAGAAACGAGGAAGAAAGCTAACATTTAATAGATTTTTTGTTGTTGTTCCTGTAACCATACCACAGTTCCATGTTGTCTGGAAATACAAGTTTAAGAATAATTCGTGAGCTAATTTGCCCCCTAAGTCTCCCGGATGATTTTAATGTCTAGTGAATAATAATTAAAGCCACTGGTGGTGGTTTCTACAAGTTTTTTCTTAGTGGCTAGGTGCAGTGATGGAACTTCCACGGCTGTGGGTCAGACCAGTTGTTCAGGGCAGTGTGTTTTATCTGTCCATACCTGCACAGTAGCTCTCATGCAGGAGCACCCTGTTAGCTGGGTGGACAAGCTTGACTCTCTGGCAGATTCAATGAATGATAAAGTCCTGGATTAATAAGTGAATAAACTACTTTGGAGGAAGTTTTAGCCATGCCATGGTGGAACTTGCTGGGAGGCTGAGTTGGCAAAGGAGAGGAAAGATAAGCTCTATCGCTCTCTAATATGGCCCACTGCAAGGAATGTAGGGGCTGACTGAGCACCAGAGGGACCAAACCCAGCCGGAAGCCTGGCAGGTCTTTTGGCAGGGGAGACGCCAGCACTGAGGAACCTGGAGAAAGTTTGGCCCTCAACAGGGAGAGGGAGGGTCTGGGAGCCCCATGTGCCTTTCAGAACAAGGATGGCTTCACCTCCCGCCATTGCCATCCTTGACACTCCTGGGCTGACTTAGCATCTTCTCCACCTCACAGCCCCCATGCTCACCCCACCTAACACTTGTCCTACAGACAGCATATCTGTCCACCCTGCTAGGCTGTGAGCTTCCTGAGAACAGGGTCTTTTTATCCCCAGAACCCACCACAGAGCCTGGCTTGTGACGGGCTCTGAATGTTTATAGAATGAATGAATGGAGGGCAGTCTGAGCAGGAGAAACTTCCAGGTGTTCGAAAAAAATCAAGAAGAAAGTGCTGTGAGGCAGTGAGATGTAGGGGTGGGCAAAATGGACAAAAGGGATCAAAAGGTACAAACCTTTTGATAATAAGATAAATAAGTCATGGAGATGTCATGTACAACATGATGACTATAGTTAACAATACTGAATTGTATATTTGGAAGTTGCTAAGAGCATAGATCTTAAAAGATCTCATCACAAGAAAAAAATGTTTAACTGTGTGGTGATGGGTATTAACTAAATATTGTAGTTATCATTTTGCAATATATACATATACCAAATCATTATGTTGTATGCTTGAAACTAACGTATATGCCAATTATACCTCAATTAGAAAAAACAGCAAAAAAGACCAATCACTCTAGGGGGTTTGTTTGCCTCTTGTACAAGGCTGTGATAAGGTTTGACTGAGCCTGGTGGTGATAAATGAACTTCATTAATGAGAAGGAACTTCTGTGGCCCATTTTTCTTTAAGAACTCCCTTAATTATCTTGCTCCAATTCTGAGAATACTCATACGGTTCGTAAAAGATAAGCAGGCACAAGCTGTTTTGAACATTTGCCAAGTCAGATAGGTTGGTCTGGAGCCCACTGTGTACTAGTTTCCAGGCTTCCATCCCCTCATCCTTAGCCTCTCTGTGCACATGGTCTCTCTCATTTCCTCCTCTGGTTTCCAGTGTCTTCCCTATCCTCCCCATATTATGCTACATTTAAGAAAGACATTAACAGCCTGATTAGTGTGAGTTTAAATCACACTTCCTAATGGGCTCAAATTGTCCCCAAGGAAGATACTTGTATTTAAGCCTTATTTGTCAGTGTGGAGTAAAAGGCATCCCCTACTCAAGCAATTTCAAGCATCAGAAAGCCAGCAGGGACCACTCATAAGTTTACGGTAAGTTGTAAAACAAGGTGTATAGTAGAGTTTCCCTTCCTTTTTGGACCCAGTTTCCTGCTTTGCTTTATGGTCTGGTGACCCTGTCAGCCAAAAAGATTTTGACTAGCCTTATACAAACTGACAAGGTATAGGAATATTAAGTATCATTGTTCAAACTCCACTTGCTTTCCAGAATCCTTATGAACTTGACTCCTCACTGCCCCAAAGACCTGTTGAACATAAATGCCTTTAGCCTATTGATAGTATATTAGTCTGCTCTTTTCTAAAAAATTAATTAGAAGGGATTCTGACATCCCTCTGATAGCTTTACTGCCTTCTAACCATGCACACACACATAATTCCCACTACCTTTACTAAATTGTACTATTTTCACCAACTCCCAAGTTTTAAGAGCCAAACTTAAGAAATATTTTATAAAATGACTTAGTTCTGTTACTTTCAGCTAGATACAGAATCTCAGGCTAATTATTAACAAAGTACTATATTACCAAATAGATATGTTTACCTTGGCACACTGCTGCCAGTTTATCAGAACTTCTAGTGGGAATGGTTGTGGGGTGATAATAGATTAGCAAAGAAGTGGAATTTTTGAGGTTTTTTTTACTCTATTTTGTCCTAGAATTTGCATTTTAAACTTTTGAATCTTCAGAGGCAAATATTTACATAGATCATTCATATAATTGGTTTTTAAAGCTAAATGTAGCCTAATATCCAATTCAATTTTGTGTTGCTGACTTGCTTTTTCTTTAACTGGAGTAATTTTAAAACTAGCTTTTCATAGAGGTATAGATACCACTCAAATATTCCAGAAAAGTTTTATAAAAGAGAAAAAGCCATGGTGCCTGCCCCTTAAGTCCTTTATGTTCTGCCTTTAGTGCTTCCTTTATTCTTCCCTATAGTAATATGCATGTGATATCTGGAGCTGCAGCAACCATTTTGTGACCAAGATTTGGAAAGTCTCATGAAAAAAGTTTGCAGAGCAATAAGATAGAAGATGGCTGGGTCCTGATGATATTCTTGAGCAGATGCATCAGCCCTCAGCTGCCTACCATTAGAGTTCTTATTATAGGAGAAGAAATAAATTAAGGTACTTGTTGTCAGGTTTTCTTTCACTTGCAGCTTATGTCTTTCTAATACTCTATTTCTTCTTTGTTCAGATGTCCACCCTGGAACCAGTCAAAAATGGCTAGGGTAGGAGATGGGATCATGTTAGAACACAAGGAAACTCCCACTGTAATTAGTGTTGGAGAGAATGAGTGGTGATTGTGGGATGTGATTTCTAGAAAAGGGAGATACGATGAACAGACAATATCATAAGTGCCTACTTTAAAGAGAAATTTTTAAGATGATTCCAAGTATTGAGCCTGTAGATCTAAGATTACCAAAAATATGAAATGCAGAAAGAAGAACTAGCAAGTATAGAGGGGACAGGAGGGAATCACTTTGATCCAGACAGTTTTTTAAGAGTTGTTTCCACCAATTTAGCCAAAGCTCTCCAAATGTCCATTTGCCTGGGTACAGGGTTTTCCTGGCCACCCAGCCCTTTACTATACAGTGCTCTCCACATCCATTCTAGGAGGCTTAAGAATATCGTGGGTCAACTGAAAAGGGCGAGGGTCATTTGGCAAAATATTAGGGACAAAGCTTTGGGATATATGCAGGTGTTTTCTGTTAGACAATCAAGAAACTGTGGGCATTGTGCTCTGTTGAGTAGTGCTTATCAGACAGAAATAAGAAGACATGTAACATTGCCCCTGGGTACCGCCTCCATGACAATTTCATGGCACTTGCAACCAGTGATATTTGCAGAAGAAATGCAAAGCTGCTTCCACTTGTGGCATGGAGAATTCATCTCATCAGGTGGACTAGGATGCTCTCCTGGAAAATACACGTTTAAAACCTATTAACTTAAACTCATCAACACCTTTTTAAGCTTAGGAGTCAAGAAGTTGGTTCTCTGTTCTTTGTATCTATCTAGAGTGGCCTTTTCTCCCATGTCTAACTGTTTAGCTAGGACCAGGACTTGGTTCTAGAAGTGATGGGGAGGAATAAATGCAAAGGAAGGGAAAAACACATTTATAATACTTTCTCTTACTGCAGACACATTGAACTTGAGATGCTGGTGGGTTGTGTAAATCTAAGTATGGATCCAGAGAGAGGTAAGGACTAGAAGAGGGAATTTGTGACATATCCACAGCTGGAATGATGAAAAGGTCACAGAACTTTTAGAACAAAAGGTAAAGAGTTCAAAGTCAGAAGACAGGGCACCAGACACATTTAGGGACAAAAGAAACAAGAAGTCTTAGGACCTTTGGTTCTATGTCCCAGAAGCATGGGGGAGTAGGGGGCATCAAGGAGAAGAGTGTAGCCAGTGGGCAGAGAGCTGCAATTTCTGATCAGAGAACATAAGTGCTGAGTACTTGTTGCTAGAAATTATGAAGTCACTGGCTGCCTTGGATTCAGAGCTTCAGAAAACCAGAGAGGTGGCAGCTAAATTGAAAGAATATGTAGAACAATAGTAGCTCAGGGTGGGCAGTTATAAGATTGATCTTTTGTCTGAGTTGGAAGACTTGAGCATGTTTTTGGTTTTGGTTTGGTTTGGTTTGCTGAAAGGAGTGAGGGAACACAACCTAAAAATGCAAGAATGTGCGCTACTAAGAGACCTCATGGCCAGCCCAAGTTTTATTTTCTTCGCTCCTTTTCCCAAATTGAACCATTCAGCCTCCATTCTGAGTGCACAAAGGTCAAGGGGAATGGGAATGAGGACTGGGGCAAAAGATGTAACACTTTTGGTCCTAATATATGTGCCTTCAAGGGACCTGGCTTTCTTGCTCCAAATATTTGACCTCACTGTCATCCTAACCAGCTCCCGGGCAGCCTTAATGTCCTAGCCTCAGTTGTTATCAAAGGGTTATGAGAACTTTGTTGGGTAATTATTCTTGGTCAGACTGAGTCCTGGATCATTCATCCTTCCTATGGACACTTATTTAGCACTTTCTTTGTGCTGTGTTCAAAACAACCTCATAAAAGATGGAAACACTGTTACTACCCTCACATGATGGATCAGAAACTGGAAGTTTAGGCATAGACCAAGCATAGACCCTGTTTCTAATCCTGTTAACATCACTCCACTGTTCTTCACCTGACCCAGAGGCACTGTCCGCTAAAACTATGAAACCAATGTTTTCTAAATACCTACACCTTACTAGGAACTTCAGAGCCCGCAAAGGAGCTAGTAGCCTTCTCCTATCCTCCTAGAAACAGAGATTCCATTTGAGTTGCCAGATAATCTCTTTAAAGGAAATACCACGCAGGCAGTCCCCATTTTGCATGGTACTTTGGGATCATAAAAATGACCATACAAACAGAAGACAGAAAAATCAATCTTAAGAATCAGTGTAAAAAAATGATTGTTCTGTGATCTTTAAAAACATTTTGTCAAAACAGTAAAGATTTAGTTACTGTAAGTTATAAGTGAAAATATATCAAAACTGATATTTATTTAGTACACTGCAATTTAAAGCATTAGGAACATTCAGAATTAAAGTGTTTTATTTATTTGTACTTATCAAGAATAGTTTCAACAGTGCTTGCCTTTTTCTCATTGCATTGCTTACAATATGGAGTAAGTATCTTTTCTATGCCTTGGTGAATTGTCATGCTCCTTTATAAATTTGTAATCTAATATTTTATCCTTTGTGCTTTCAATGTTGTGAAATAGTTCGAGTTCCTTGAATGTGAAGCTTTTTGGTTGTTGGTTTTTGGTTTTTGGTTTTTGTTTTTACCAGCATCACTTCTTCTGGGACATCTTTATTTGGCTTATCATAACCACTTTCTTCATTATGTCAGTAAGTTCACCTTCACTAAGTACCTGTGCTTCACTTTATGTATCTACTCGGTTGGGCTATAGTGTCCAGATACTTGATTAAATCTTGAACCACGGCATTAGCTTTCCCCTGGATCTTCAGCCTGCTGGTCCACTCTGCAGATTTTGGATTTGCCAGCCTCTGTAATCATGTGAGTCGATTCCTTAAAATGTTTCTCCCTATGTATATGCACACATATCCTGTTGGTTCTGTTTGTCTGGAGAACCCTGACTAATACAATTCCTCTGGCTGATTAAGTGTCTCAAATGGTGGCAGTGATGACGTTTCCATGGTCAGCTGTTTCTTTCCTAGTTCCATTTATATTCAATTAGAATTTTACGTATAGTATTATTACTTTTTGTTTCTTTGCTGTAGTTGCATCTCTGTTGCCCAGTTACCTCTTTCAGTTATCCATTTTTGTAAAATGTCATGGGGTTTATTTATCACAGGTAGACAAGGAAGCCACATAGCTACCTACTTTGCTCTCTGCATAAACTGAATAACAGACGTGCAGTAACCTATCATCAACAGACTTTTAAAAGGGTATTGTGATTGGTCAGTGAACATTATATGCACCTGTTATTTATGTGGTGATCTGTGGACTGAAGAGCTAGCATAAAGTTTGCACTTAAATATCTCTACCCCATCTGTCTGTCTGTCTGTCTGTCTATCTATCTATCTATCTATCTACATATCTATCTGTCTATCTAATGTAGTAACTGAAATTTGAATCGTTTGGGGGAACTGGTGGTGTTTAACTAAACATGGTAATTAACTGAAATTTGTGTATATCAAAGTCCATGAAATGCAAGAACTGCGTGTGTTTACTTTTGAACTGATTGTCTAGGTCCATAATTTATAAATCCATACCATGAAGGACCATAAAGCAAAGAAAATAGGTTCTCAGCTGAATTAGCAGCATCTTGGTAAAAATTCTATCATTTCATTAACCGGTATTCTTGAAATACTTGATATTTGTTTCCTTGCTTACTTTCAGTGAATAACTGGCTGCTGAGAGAATCACATTTAAAATGTCCGAATATAGAAAGTGGTTTGTGGCAGAGACAGCTAGTTTTCCACTGAAAGTCCATTCTCCCCTTCTTCCTTTGTTGATAGTTCTCCAGGTTTTGGTGGGGCATACAGCTGCCTCACTAAAGACTCCATTCACGTCCTCTCCTGAAGCTTATGGCCAGACTCTGGCCAGTGGGATGTGAGCACAGCTATTCCTCTGGGCCACTTCTAGGTTTGTCCTTAAAAGGAATGGATGTGTTCTTCCCTGGCCTTTTCTCACTGGCTGGGATACAGATGTGAGCCAGGAAGTGGAGCAGCTATTTTGAACTCAGAATGGAATCTGTGTGTTGAGTGTAGATATCAGAGCTACTATCTCTGGATAGTTATATCAGACAGAATCAACTTCAATTTGTTTTAGTCACTACATTTTGAGGTCTTTTGTTCCAGACAGTTAAGTCTAACCTAAAAGAACAACATGGATTGTGTCCTGTTGGGAAATAAACAATAGCCTATCAGAATAATACAAAGATTTATATACATCACACTGAAGAGTTAATGGATTCTCCTCCCTTCCAATCCTAATTTAAAAAGAATAAGAGAAAACCAGAAGACTCTAAGTTTAATCCCCTTCTGAGAGAATAAATTGAGCAGAACATGCTGAAGACAATTAATGATATAATGAAGCCACTATAGACAGGATGGTAAATTCTGCCACTTTTACAAAGTGGATTTGGTGTTTCAGATTTATCAGTTACTTTGCACCAAGGCTGTGAGCCTCTGTTCCTAGTAATCAGACATGCTGGGATAGACTGCCAATAACTAAATTGAATTTCCAGGAGCTGCTGAGATCTTATGAGAGACAGTTACCTGGCAATATTTATGCAATTCTTTTTGTGACAAAGTAAATTAAAGATAGGGTTAATTAGTTAAGTCATTGACCTTGAAATAATTTATTCCAATATAGTTCTTAAATTGTACATCTTGAAATGTGGCTCTTTTGTAACGAACAGATAAAAAAGGTCCGATTCAACGCCTACAAATGTGTAGGACTCATGTGTATACACTAGAGGGCACTCACCTCCTATTTTCTTTTTGAACAAAATTTACAATAATGGTTTTCAAACAAGAGTGTGAATCAGCTCAGGATCTTCTTTAAAATGTATACCCTTAGGCTATGAAGGGGCCTGTGAATCTGCATTTTGGTAAGAGTCTATAAGGGAGCGTGGTTGAGAGGCTGGCTTGTGGAGCCTGATTGCTAGGGTTTGAAACCAGGCTTTGCCACCTGTGAACTTAAATAATTATATTACGCAGTGGGCCATGGTTTCCTCATTTATCAGATGAAGTTAGAAATACCACCTGCCTCTTAGGATTGCTGTAATGACTAAGAGTTAGCCCAGAACATACTAGTTCCTGGCAATAAATATTCACTCCCTTATTATTTTTTAAGAAAGTCGTTCATTAATTTTGCTGCAGGGAGACTTGAGGAAATGGACTGAGAAATACGGACTGTTTAAAAAAGAAAAATGGAGACATTCTCAGTATTCTGCCCAGTCAGGCTAAGACTTCAGGTTCTGACCCCCAGCTGGCGTGATAGCAGAATGGCAGGAACTGAAGTTGCAGGGTGGAGAATAGAGCACGATGAGGCTGGTCTTTATATGTTCTGTCAGAGAACTTGTACTTTATTCAGAAGTCAGTGGAAATTCTTCTAAGGCATTAAGGCAAAAGATGGCATGATCAGACTTACATGAGATGATGACTCTGCAGGCAGAGCTGGGGACGGAATATGAGGGGTGAGGCTGGAGGTAGATGGATGGCGGAGCTCAGGTTGATACAGTGCTCTTCCTTTTCCATCCTAAGGAATGGTCTCCAGAAAGCATTACAATTATTCACATTAGTGATTCCAGTATTAACAATTTGGACCTTATAAATTCTTTCTTCTTAGGTCAAAATAGAGTTGAATTTATGATGAAACCCTGCCCCCACCCTGTACCATGCTTCACATACACTGTAGAGTTCATAGTAGCAAGCAGGCATCCTCCCTAGGTTTTGAGGCAGCCAGTCCTGCAAAGAGTCTTGTGAGCTATGCACTCACTATGTAAAAACTGAACTGCTGTCCACAGCACCAGAAGCTGAGAGGGGGGCACAGTCTGCATCTTGACTGGTGATCCTGTGGAGGTTGGGGTAGATTTCCAGGAACTGTGGCAGCTTTGAAGTGTCTGACCTACAAGATACTGAAATAAACTTCAGTTCTGCTCTATCACATCTGCAGCCAGAATGGGAGGAGCTGCCAGGGGGTGGGAGAGGGTGGAGGAGGAGGAGGAGAGAGCTAAGGTCACACTCTCTTCATTTGCCTAAATTCACCAACATGGTTCTGCTGCCATCAGATCAGCAGGGTCAGCGGTGCTGGGGAAAATAGCTACGTGAGTCTTTAGTTCCTGAGAAGTGACTGTGAATGCTTCTACGAGAAAAGAATCCATTAGGGGATTCCCTGGTATCCCCCTCTGCCAGGATCAGTTCCCACTTGTGCACTCAGCCAAGTCTTATATGTAAATCACCCACTTATCTAGTCACTGAGTTTCTTAGAAACATATCTGTTTCTAAGCCTCTCAAAACATGCAAAATGTAAGTAGATAAAACAGCTCTTCCCTCTGCTGTTAAGATTTCAGAATCATGAGATACTATCTTAGACTGTTTAGAGCTAGAAAGAATCTAATCCAGTGGTTTTCAAATTTGTTTTAGTATCAGATTCCTTCAAATGAAATCTTAGTAAGAAATTCAAAAAAAATTAGAGCAGAAAGCAGAGCTGCTTCTATTGAAGGGAACTTCTGGTTGGCGGTGCTTCTCCTGTTTGTCATACCTCCTACACCCTATCATGTGAGGTAATTCTTTGAATGCCTGGAACCTAGAGGAGCAAAATCTGAAAGTCATGATTAAACCAATTCTTCCATTTTACAGAGGACAAAAATGAGCCCCAGAGAGTTAGTAATTATTTGACTAGCGTGTAAAAGCAATTGGGTGATGCAGAGAAATAAAATTGGAGATGGTTGTTCAAATTCATGGTAAAGGATAGAGTTTGGAAAGGATTTTCTCAGTGGTTTCTTCAGAGTTGGATCAGTGAGTCAAGAAGAACAAGACAAACTGGAATGTGTGAGGGGCAAGAAGAAGGTTTAATTTAGATCCAGAGTAGGATTTCCAGTAGAAAGAGGTGCAAACTTTGGAACTTTGAAATCTCTGGCCCAGAATTTGTTCAATGTAGCAAAGCTGCTTATCTGTCTAGAGAGAATCAAAGGTACTTTTAATTACAGTCCCGCATTGTCAAGACCTTCAGTCCTGCCAACCGTTAGTCATCATCATCCTTGGCATTATCAGACATCCATTACAGGTCTTTACAAGTTTAACCCAGGGCTACTTTACCCCACTGGATATGGTTTGTGCAGATCAATAGTTTAGACAGGCAACAACATGGCAATTTCCTGATGACTCACAGGAGAAAAATACCCAACCTTTCTTGCTTCTGTTTCTGCATTTAAAAAATCAAACTCACAACTTAACCTGGTCCAGGAAGTGTCTGCCCACATGACTTGGTTCACTGTTGTGCTCAGCAACTTCTGTTGTTAACTTATATCACTGAATCTCTGTTCCTCACCTGTAAGGTGGAGATAATAAGAAAGATTTCTCTGTATTTGTGTGAATAAAAGAAAATTAGATACATGAGCTGTTTAGCACAGTGCCTGGCACATGGCAGTTATTTAAAAACTGTTAGTGTTTTCTCTGACATGGATCTCTGATAGACCAAGGTCAAATTAATAAGAATTTGAAACAAGGTAAATTTCTCTTTAAGTATCCTCCTGTATTTTAGAATCTGTTCTAATTTCTGGGTTCTGTTAATTTTTTTTTCTTCCCCTTTCCTCTTCCTTTTTCTTTTTTATTCTGGAATACAATGATCAACTTTCATTAGTGTGTAATCAAAATGTGTAATTTGTCTTTAGCCACACAATTTTTAGGATTGCTTGCCCTTAGACATTCACAGCAGAGGTGCTTGTTTCTCATGCCTTTTTCACCTCTAGATGGTTAGAGAACATTTTTAATTTTTAGTTAATACATTCTATAGTGTTGGTCAAGGAAAGTATCTCTGGAAATGAGCATATAATCAATCCAGGACAGCTGAAATGAACCCACATTATTCAAGTGGAAATTCTAGGACTGAAAAGTTCAATATCTGAAGTGAAAAATTCAATGGACAGGCTTAACAACGGATTGAAGATTTCAGAAGAAAGTTATTGAACTTGAAGACAAATCAATAGAAATTATTCAACCTGAATAACAGAGAAGAGAAAAATGATTGAAATAAGAATGGAAAGAGTCTCAGTGACCTGTGGGATAATATCAAGAGATCTATATATCTTTGTAGTCATGGGAGGGAGGCCCCTAGGGGGAGGGAGTGGTACAGAAAAAATATTTGAGGAAATAATGACCCCAACCTTCCCAAATTTGCTAAAAAAAAAAAAAAAAAGTTCATAATTATAAGAAACTTAGCAAATGCCAGTTAACAAAGTGAGATAAATACAAAGAAAACCACATATTGAAACATTAGCATCAAACTGACTATAATAAGCACCAAAGATAAAGTCTGAGGGGAAAAGCAGTAATAAAGTACAATACAAAGGGGAATATAATGTAGATAATGGCTAACTTCTAAAAAAGGCCAGAAAACAACGGATTTATATAGTCCTGAAAGAAAAAAATCTACCAGTACAGGTATCTTTTTCTATATATCTGTGTCTATTCTATATCCAATGAACATATTCCTGAAAAATCAGGGTAAAATAAAGACATTTTCAGATGAAAAAAAGCTGAAAGAATTAATCACTATTAGACTATCAAAGACTATTCTTTCTTTCATTAATTAAAAATGTAACTGCTTAAAGAAAAATAACTTTAAAGAATCATGGTATTCCTGTTTTTTCTGATTTATGTATTCTTTGTGAAGGTAAAAGTTTCTTTTACTCCACAGTAAGCATTTCTTTCTGGCCTGAAAAGCCTTAATATTCTCTTATCATCTAATCTTATAATAAAGTCAGTCATAGACCCATAAAATAAACAAACAAACAAACAAACAAATAAATAAGTAACCTTGTTCTATTGTTTTTTAACATACTATATGTTTTATATATATGTATTATATATGTATTTGACAACAGTAGCAGAAAGAACAAGGGAGGGGACATATGGGGTTATATTATTTTAATGTTCTTAACTTTACATGTAAAGTATTGCAATATTATCTCTAAATAGACTGTAATAATTACAGAATGGATAATGTAATTAATAGACTATCACGTAAAAAAACCAAAGAGGTACAGCTAAAGATGCAGGAATTAAGATAGAATACTGAAATTTTTGATTAATTCAAAAGAGGGAATCAAAGGTTAGAATAACTGAACCTACATTAAACAAACAACAACAACAAAACCCCCAGCAATATGGCCTTTCCTGGTCATCACAGCTAGGGAGGACCTACTCCCTTTTCTGAACACCCTAACCATTCTCACAGAATTTTTTTCACATTATACTTAGCATGACAGTTACTAGTTTACTTTTTCCCTCTTAGAAGATAAATATCCTCTGAGGATGAGGACCATGGTCAAATGTAAGAAGAGATGAAAACTGCCGACGTGCAGATTCACTAGCGATTCAGCTTAAGTGTCTTCTGGATGTCTACTATTCTTCTATGTGAATTTAAAAAAAGAGTAGCAGAGAGTAAGTTTGAGTAATCTTTACAAGTCCTTGTCATATTTCAAATACATTTTTTGTCCCACAGGCCAACTGGCTTAATCATTTCTACATGGTGCCAACTGATGAAGAGGTCACACAAACTATACCTAACCCAGATGGCAAAGAGTTTTCTTGTGGTTGAGGGTCATCTCCAACTAATTGGTTGTAAGGCCAGATCACCCTCAGCAGTGAAGGCTGTCATAAATGGAAATGTGTGGGGGAAGTAATAGCACATCTAGTGTGTAACCATGATACTGATTTAGAGTGTCATGACACTAATGGTTACTGTGACCACAGTTCCTGGATTTTCCAGAACAATCCCATACATACATTCTGAGTTATCAGATAATGTGTCCAAATTTGAGGTTCAGAGAATAGGATTATCATATTTATGATAATATTATTAACATAAATTAACATGGAGACTCCTAAAAAGACTCTTCTTAACAGCTCATTGATTCTCCCTAAAGCTTACCAGGAAGAAAATTTAACCTAAAGTCATAATCAAATGTTTTAGACTTTGAGAAAATCAGAAAAATTCAAAATTACAACTATTTACAGAGCAACTACTGATGAGAATGACCTGAAGACTAGCAGAAAGGATCTTCTACATCGAGACAGGTAAGAGGGGCAGAGAAGTGATAGTCTCCAGACCCACACCCCTGGGTAGGCAGCTCACGAATGGAAAGATAATCACAATTGCAGAGGTTTTCCCCAAGGAGCTAGGAGTCTGAGCCCCACATGGGGATCCCTAGCCTAGGGGATTTGCAGAACAGATCTTGCAGGATGAGCCCCCAGAACAGTTGGCTTGGAAGGCCAGGGGGTTTGCTTTTGGTAAAGCTAGAGGATTATAAGAAACAGAGACTCTACTCTTAAAAGAAAAGAAAAGAAAAGAAAAAACAACCCATAAAAATGGAACCATAGATGAACCTGGCAATTTAGTTACTTTTGTTATAAGGGAATCTGCCAACTGTGGAAGAGAAAAATAAGTTGAGCAGAGTTTTTGATACCGTCATTTGGATGGAGGACAAAAGCTAAATAACAGGGCCAACCAAAGGATGGGGGAGTGGTCCTGGAAAATACTCCAGTACTTTGGTTTCATAAAAGGCTAAACCATAAGAGTATGGAGATTAAGAGAGCCTAGTTTTATAATATCTCAATCCCTGATATTATACCAAAGTGATTTCTCATTGCTAGTAGTTCTAGTTTCTTTAGACAAATTTAAATTCACATAAGAAGAATTCAAAAGCCTTATGAATCCCATGCAGGGTAAAAAAAAAATTTTAATCTAACCACATAATAGTAAATTGATGAAAATGAAAAAGAAAATATTAAAAACAACAAATAAAAGTGAGATTACCTCCAAAAGGGCAACAATTCAACCAGAAGCTGACTTAGTAATAGAAATAATGACATCCAGAGCACACTGAAATGATCTGTAGCCTTCTGAAAAACAAATACTGCCAATCTAGAATTCTACATCGAGCAAAATACCCTTCAAGAAAGGAGAGTGAATGATTTTCTATTGCTGTGTAACAAATTACCACAAACTTAATGGCTTCAAACAATACCATTTTCAATTGCTGTATGTCAGAAGTCTATGCACAGCTTAACTGGATGCTCAGATCAAGGTCCCCACAGGGCTGAAATCAAGTTTTTCCCAGCCTGTATTCTCATTTGAAGGCTCATCTAGGGAAGGATCGCCTTCTAATTTCCCTCAGGGTTTTGGCAGAATTAATTTTCTACCAACTGGAGACACCATGACAGCTTGCTTCTTCATAGTTAGCTACAGAGAGTCTGCTGCTTCAAGTCTCTGACCTCTGGACTCTTTTTTAAGTGGCTTATGTGATTAGGTCAGGGCCAGCCAGAACAACCTTCCTTTTAATGAACTTAAAGTCAATTGATTAGGGACTTTAATTACCTTTGCAAAATTCTTCACCTTTTGCCATATAACAGACTCTAACCAAAAAAGTGGCATCCTGTCAACTTTTCCATATTCTGTTGGTTAGAAGCAAGACATAGTTTCTATTTGTACTCAAGGAAATGGCTTTATACAAGGGAAAGACTCACCAGGGATCACTTTAGAGTGCACTGAAGCAAAATAAAGACATTTTCAAACAAATGAAAACTGAAATGTATTCTTCATGTAGAAAAAAAGATGTTTTCTGTATGAAAACCTGGACAAGCAGGAAGGAGTGAAAAACACTGAAAAGAATAAATGTACAGATAAATATAAAAGAATATTGACCCTGTAAGACAATTGTAAATATCTATGGATAATATATAGAATTAAAATGTATGAAACGATAGCAGGTAGGTGGGTTTTAAAGGGCAGTATATGAATTTAGAGTGTTTTAATGTACTTGTATTTTTAAGAAGATATGTAACAAATACAAAATGTATAACAAGTATACAAATGCAACAAATAATATTAGACTTTGTTGCTGATGTTAATCTCTAAGATAAGCATTAAAATATTTTTTGGAAGTTTAACTGCCCAACTAATAGAGCATTAAATGGAATAGGAATAATAATAATAATGAAATCAATCTGAAGATGGCAAGAAAGGGAGATCCCAATAAGTTTTTGTTACAGTTGAAATTGACACAGTGGTTATGTAATTCATATTGAAATGTAAAGAGGTAAGGAAAGCCATCTCACTGTTAAAGAACATCTTGGGAAAATGTGTTCTACTGACAATTATTTAAACAGAATTATTAAGTTATTTTAAAACATTAAAAAGTTATGAAAGTTAAAGGAGTGCAGTACTGGCACAAAAAAATGGACCCAAAGACCCCTGGAACAGAATAGAAAATGCAGAAACAGACAATGACTAGGTGGACACACAATTATGACAAAAGTGGAGCTGCAGAAAAGTGGGTAAAAAATGGTCTTTTCAGTAAACAGTGCTGGGTCAATGTATTCATTTTCTGTAGCTGTCATAACAAATAACCACAAACTCAGTAGCTTAAAACAATACAAATTTATTATCTTACAGGTTTTTTTTTTTTTTTGGTCAGCAGTTCAACACAGGCAGGCCTCACTGGGATAAGATCAAAGAATTGGCAAGACCACGCTTTTTTTTGGAGGCTCTCAGAAAGAATCTGTCTCTTTGCCCTAGCCAGATTCATGAGGCCACTCATGTTCCCCACTCAACACTGGCCCAGGGCTCCTTCCTCGTCTTCAAAGCCAGTGATGTTGCATCACTCTGACTCTTCTTCCCTAATTAAAAGTCTCCCTTTGACCACAGCCTGGAAAGATTCTACTTTAGGGATCCATTTGGTGAGGCTGGGCCCACTCAGGAAATCCAGGATAATCTCCTCACCTCAGAGTCACATCTGCAAAGTCTGTTTTGCCTTGGAAGGTAACATGTTCTCAGGTTTCAGGGGTTAGGACTTGGGTGTGGTTGCCAGGCCATCATTCTGTCCACCACCATCAACTAGTTACCTGATGTAAAAATCAGAAACTTTTCTTTACCACTCACCATACACGAAATCAATGCCAGATAGGCTATAACTCTACATATAAGAGTTTTAAAAAAAAGTTTTTGGAAGAAAATACAGAAGAACAGCCTCATGATATTGGGGTAGTGAAGAATTTCATGACCAGGACACAAAACACACTTAAGATTGAGAAACTGATGTAGATTAAAATTAAGAACTTCTTGTCATCAAAAGAGTCTGTTAAAAGAATGAAATGCAAGCCAGAGAGTGGGAGAAGATATGTGCAACATGTATCGTCAGTGAAGGGCTGTGTCAAAATTTGGTTTCCCCTGAAAAGCAAAGCCTGAGAAAAAGACTTGGGTAACAGGAGCTCCTGGTGATTGTCCTGTGTGTTATGCTTCACAATAAGACACGTTAACAACAGTAACAACAAAGGTCTTAAATGTAATAGCTAATATTTATTAAATGTTTTTTATGTGCTAAACTCTGTTCTAAACATTTTATGTGAATCAACTCAGTTAACACTGAAAACATGCCCCAAAAGTATGTACCTTTATAACCCCCATTGAGGAGGACACTAAGTTACAGTGTAGTTAATGTCCTAAAGCTACTAGGTATGGTTTGTGATGGCAGGGATTGTTGTCTGTTTTGCTGACTGCTACATTCCCAGTGCCTAGAAAACGCCACTTATTTGTATAAAGTGGCAAAGACAGGACTCAAACCCATGCTGCCTTTGGGAAAGCCTACATTCTATTAGCATGGTACAGCTAATAATGTTACTCATTTAAAATCTTTTATTCAGGTCCAGGCTGTAAGAATGAAGGTAATAAAAATATAGGAAAATAAAACCTAATACATTTTTTTAATTTTAAAAATAAGTGTTTTTTTAAATGTTAAAAAAGAAAACTAATTTAAAAACATTATCTATCAATCTAGATTTTTTTGGAGGAGAGGGGGATGGGAGAAACTAAAGGCCTAAAGAATGTTTTAAAATACTTTTCTTCCCCACAAGGTTAAAATCATATTCCCATCATTGCCAGCCAACATTTTAGTCCTTGAATGTCACAGATTACAGAAACCCACTTTTATAACCCGTCTCCCAACGCCTGAGCCTAATCGTTGCATAGCCATCTCCCGGCAGAAAGGCACATTCGTGTTGGCTGCTAGTTCAGTAGTCATGTTTCCAGCCACTAAAGCACGTTAAGCTGAAATCAAAACCAAACACATGTTCCTCTAAGAAACAGCCAAGGCTTCATGCTAAATACTGAGCGTTTCCCCAGCAGTCCAGGAGCCCTAGCACTTCAGGACGCTGATCAAGAATTGTCCACACTACAGATCATGGTGTAGAAGTTTTTTGTTGCTGTTGGTTGTGGTGGTGGTGTGTGTTTGTGTGTGTTTCTGAAACCAATGTAGAAAAGTTCATGTGATGGTCTGCTCTCAGTTTTAAAAAAATTATTACAGCCTAATTTCGTGTAATAAAGATACTACAGTCTTTTCTGAGAGATCACGATTTCCCTTCTGTTGGACGATGGCCAGGTTGTTTTCGGTGGGCAAGGGAAATATTCAAAAGTAGTGTTTATGTTTTTTCAATGAAACATGCATTTAAGTAAACCACAGATCAATATTTGTCAATTGAAGGTATGGAAGTGGCTGCTATAGTGACTTTAGATACATGATCTTGGCACTTGTGATAATGTCTCCAGAGAAACTATGCAGTCTAAAATACCAATGTATTCCTACTCCTTGTGCAGTTAATTTTCTGTGAAATATGTTTGTGTATCTATCCATTATCATATCAAATCACAATGCCTACTTATTGCTATTTCCTTAAGCCTATTAAATGATTTATATTTTCCCTAGTTCATATATAGTGATTTTTTTATTCTGTCACAAAACCCATATTTATTTTGAAAGCTATAATTACACATACTCTTACTAGAATTATATATAATAAAGTTCCAGCCTATAGGGAACAATTAGACCCTACAGACTGGAACTTTATTACTTACAAAGTTCCGTATCGGAAGAACCAAAGAACAAATTTCAAATGTACACAGAATCAATTGTTATTTATCAAATTTTATATTTTGTTTACTGTATTTTCCCTTTTTTGATATAAAAGAGTCCATAAGTATAACTAAATGTATTTTAACTATTTATATCCTTATAGGTCTTTTCATATTCTTACATAAATAAATCAGGAAAAGAAACCATTTATTTGAATACAATGGGATTATTGGCACATTAGAAAAAGCCTGGATTTTTGGAGTCAAACAGAGATGAGTTCAAATTCAGACTTGGCCACTAATTAGCTGTATGACCATAGGTGGGTGACTTGACCTCTCTTAGATCGTATTTTTCACCTTCCTAAGAAGGAATAATAACATCTGCTTTGCGGGGTTGTTGTGAAGGATTTTTACCCACTCGTTTCATCAACATTTAAGCATTTCTAAATCCTATTACTTCACAACAAAAATATTGAAACAAATAAACCTCTCTTTCAGTTATGCTACAGTTTATCAATATCTCAAAAATGTGGCTCCAGAATTAAATACAAATATGATAAAATGTTAGACAAAAAGCTCAAGTTTTTGTTTACCTTTGTTACTATGTAGCACTTATCAGGTACTTTGGGAAGTGCTAGGAAAGTGTGTGTTGGATGGGTGGACCCTGCAAAGAAGACTCACTGCAGAGTTACAATAGGACTAGTTATCTCCTGTGGTCTGGTCACCAGAAAGGCTTATCGAAAACTGAATTGCAGCCTTGAGGCTTCGGAAGAGGCTCACCTCCACCATCCTTCACTGTATAGCAAAAAGAAAACCTGGTCGGACCCAAATGAGATCAATGAAATCACCAGCAGTGGATCTGGAAGCTGATCTAAGATGAGCATGTTCATTTGGAAGCCTGTGACTGTCCATTCCTGGGCTCAGTGCTGGAAACACACCTTAGCCTGTCTTAAAAGCAGGCACAGGGACACAGGCATGCAAAAGGCACTATCAACGCTCAAATGCCTGAGACAGTAACCTGGATGAAAATTCTGTGTTGGCGTTCAGAAGATACGTGAATCTAAGATTGGCCTCGACATGTACCACACCCTGTACCTGAAGGTGAAGGGGAACATATCTGAAAACAGGCAGATTCTTCTTTTATTTTTATTTTTTAAATGGAGGTACTGGGGACTGAATCCAGGACCTCAAGCATGCTAAGCATGCACTCTACCACTGAGCTATGCCCTCCCCTTGTCAAGCAGATTCTCATGGAACACACCCACAAGCTGAAAACAGACCAGCCCAGCAAGCAGCTGCTGGCTGATGTGACTGAGACCTGCAGGTCTAAGATCAAGGATGCACATTAACACCCTGAAGAGTGACTCCAGGCCAAGCAGGAGGAGATCGTGAGGAATGAGGCCAACAGCTAAAGCTCCCCATCTCTTGTCTGTACACAGTGGCCTCTGAGATTGCATAGATCCATCATTCCTTAGCACTGGCCTTTATCTGCCTGAGAGGGAAAAAGTGAATTGCATTTATTTTTCTGTCAACTCTTTGGTCATGTTGAACATTTAACCAATTAAAAATCTAAGTCTTTTTTCACATAAGTACTGTTCAATAAGATCTCTCTGCCTCCGTTAATGGGTTACTGATTTACTGAACTGAAATACAGGATTTTACATTCATCGTTAGCTACATTTCATCATATTAGCTTCCACCAATTTGATTTAACCTTCATCTATCATTATGCATGCTAATTATTATTTTCGGATTTATGACACCTGTAAATTTGATTACAGTGTAAATCTCTGTTCATCCAAATTGTTGACTTAAGAAAGATAAATGAAAAAGAAGAGAAGGTAGAGTGTAATGCCTTGTAATATGTCACCAGAGCCTTGTGCTAAATTGTTCCTAATCTGATAGATGGCCAGCTTTGATTTTCAGATGCCAATTGACATAACTATTATGTACTATCATCTAGTGCAAATTTCTGCATCTTTTCTACCAAGATATAAAAGTCTTTAGTTGTATTTTGGCATTTCTCTCCAAATTCTTTAAATTACCAGTAGCACTTCCTAAGTCACTTGTAGATGTCATTATTCCAACCAAAGTATAAAGTTCACCTAAATCTGGATGTGTACCCTGATGTAAATTACCTAGGGACTCTTTTATTACCTACTACTCTTTGGGGGCTTCCCTCTACTTCCTACTGCCCTATTACTTGTATTTCTCTATTAATATTTGAGATTTGGTTTGTTTACGTATGTTTCTCTTTGATTTACCACTTTAGTTGCTCTGCTTTCTCTATGTCTAACATTGCATTTTTTGTCCCATTGATGTCTCTCTTTCCCTACCTTACTTTTTTCAGTCAAAAACTTCTCCATCTTCTAACCCTACCAGGTTCTTCTCTTCTCAAAAGATTTTTTTTGTTGGTATTAGCTTTAAAAATACGTATATGCAATGTATAACTGAATCACTTTGCTGTGCACCTGAAACTAACATTATTCAACAAAAAATGAGAATTAAGAGTAAGAAGAAAATATGCATAACGTCAACATACATGAAAGTTTATATTTCCTGATATTTCTTTTATATTTCCAATCACTGCCCCCCCACCATGTATTTGTCTTCCATCTTTGCCCTTTAAATGCTTGATCATTTACTCATTCATTCATAGTGAATGGATATCTATTGACGACCTGCTGCGTCCTGGTCGGTGCTAGATGATGCCAATACTGAGTCATGACCCAGCAAATGCCTTCAAGGAGCTCATGAACTAGTACAGAATTTACACATGTAAGCAAGCGTTACAAAGGTGTGAAAAGAATTACTATGGCCAAGGAGCACAAAGATAGGGATACCAAACCCAGACTGTGAAAGTCAGAAAACATGTCTGGAGGATGTGCTAGCCATGCTAAGTCTGGAAGCAGAGGCTGCAGGATATGTGTGCTGGTGCATGGACTTCTGTAGATGCCTTCTCTCTATTTCTCATCCAAATCACTCGTGACATCTTGGCTTATAGGGTTTACCATTGAGCTATCTTGATAAATGACTTCTCACTTTTTCATCCATAAACATGTTTTCAGGACCCACTCAATGCCAGGATCATGTTATACGATACCTTTTCTTTTAAAGATGCATTTTAAAGATTCAGGGAATTCCCTGCTTTCTCGCTCCCTCATGATTTTTGGGAACTTTTGAAATCAGCTTTTCCAAAGTAAAAAGTATTCATCTGGCTCTGCCCATTATTTCTTCCTTGACAACTAACAACTTTAAACTTTTCGGTTCATTTTTACTTTGAAATAGTTGTCAAAATAATATATTGAGTGCTTTCTATGGGCACTATATTAAATGCTCTGGGAGATACACAAAGATGACTAAAATTTAGGCCCTTTCCTCATGAAGCCTGTAAACTAGTAGTGGAAACATGCACACCGAACACAATAAAGATATTAATAAATGCTCTACTAAAGATACTTTACGTTCAAAGAATTTCTTGGTTAGAATTAAGTTTACAAGAGAGCTCCTTGTTTCTTCCTTAATTATTAGAGGCTTGATAAGTTAAAGTAACACTGTAAGGATAGGAAGTTTGGATTAGTTCAAAAATTTTTTTGAGAAGAGCTGTATAATTTTTTCTTAAGTGTTTTTGTGTTTTCAGCATATTCCATGCAAGAGAGTGCATGGACCGGTCTGATCGTATCCAGTAATTCAAAAGTCAATTCATCAGGTTAACAAAATGTAATAATTGTATAATGGATCAAATTAGATTTTAAAATATACATTGAAGAGTCAGTGTTACCTACGGACTAGCATGTTCTACATTATATTTTTCTGTAATTTTGGAATATGTTTTGGTAATGATCATGCATTACCTTTTTAATTAGAAAATACATGTTCATAAATATATATGTGGAGCTTCTATTAGGAAAAGACATTATGCTAATTCTCTAGAAAGTTATCTGTTAGGTTTCTTTTCATATATGATTATAAGAGTTTGAAAAATATGGAAAATAGATAAAAGAAAAAAATTACCTATAAAGCTATCACACTAACTCAAATGTTATTGAAGTTAATGGTGTGTTTCTTTCCTCTCTCTCTTTTTTTTTAAGTGACTAGATAGCAACATTTTTAATAATATTTAACCCACAAGAACAGGAATATTTTCTTCATGTGTATCCAGTTCTGTACTTTGACCCAGATGAAATGGTAGAATCATGGAATATTTACATGAAAGATCTTACAAATCATCCAGAAATATATAAACTCTCATATCATCTCCCAATAAGTAAAATCTTTATCTTCTAGATTTACCACCTTGTAGACAGGGTCATATTAACAGTAATAATCCAGATTTTATTGGCACTTGTCCCCACCCACTCACATAGGAACCTAATCTCCAGCAAAGTTCCCCCAAATTCTTTTGGGAGTTCAGATAGTGTTTTACACATACTATGAGTAAACCCAGTTAACTATCTAGTCAACTACCATCTTCTTTCCTCTTCTCCTGCTCTAACCTACAAGGGCTAGATGTTGCTGAGTTCCCTGACATTGCTGCCTCCCCTAGGATGCTGCCATGGAGGTCCTGGAAATGCCAAAGCAGTGCAGTGGTGTGTGGAGTAGCAGCAAAGAACCCCCTTCTCCTCTCCCGCTAGAGGGTTCCCCAGCAGTGCCACTTGTGTCCCATGTCTTGGGACCCTTACTACCCAAAATGTGATCCATGGACCAGCATCATACAGCAGAACTATGAGAAATGCAGACTCTCAGGCCCTGTGTATCAGCACCTGCATTCTAACAAGAGCCCCAGATGACTCATAGACAAATTACAGTTTGAGAAACGCATACTTAAAGTGCCTCCCTGGGACTAAGGCATGAATTCAACTGGGGACAAGAGTAGTGTTGGGTCAGGAAACAAAAATGACTTTTTATAATGCTTTCTTCTCTTTGAAGACCTTGTCTTTGTGACTGGGCCACACTTCAAATGTGTGGCTCCTTGAGGGATGAGCTCTCCCTCAGGAGCTCCCTCTCTCCTCACAGAGATAGACGTTCAGTGACCTGCCACTTCTCTTTCAGTTCAACCTGCCATGGCTTAGGCTCAAACTGAGAACCCATCAGACTGTGAGAACTCTTACACTGCTCTCCACGTGAAAAATATTTTTATTTAACAAATGTTGGTTCAGCACCTGTTATTTACAGAACACTCCATTATGGGCTATGCGGATACCAAAATAAGTAACACGATCTCTACCCTCAAAGGAGTCATAAGGAGGTGTATGTTGGGGGGCAGGTAGGGACTTTTGGGAAACAGTTTGAAAGAAAAAACCAAAAGGTTCCCAAATGGAGAAGTCTCACTGCAGTTTGGAGAAACCGGTCTTCTGTCTTGTCCCTACAGACTGCGTGTGCCTGTTCGCCAGGAGGAATGCCCCTCTTGCATTTCCATGTCAATACCTTCTTACCTGCCTTCCAAGGCCAATTTCCAATGCCAGCTGATCAATGAACTCTGCCCTAATTTCCTCATCTAAATATGCATTTGACACGTCAGAACCCCCATCATATCCTCTCTTAAGATCAATTACATGTGTTGAGGCCTTATGGGGTGGAGGATATGTCCCTTATAGCCAAAAAATGTATTTTAGTCAGTCTTAGACTCTCCATAGGACTTAAGTACATTTTGGGGGAAAAAAAAATTAAAGGTAATGCATCTACTCTGTTGATGTTCTCTATTCAGGAAGTATATCAGCCTTCTCAAATCACAGTCAGAGAGAACACAAGGGAGAGTGCTAAACATTCTGGGGTATGTTCACGGGACACCCCATGGCTGGCTAGGATTGACTTTTTTTGCATCTTTTTCTCTGGTCAGATTGGTTCTATCATTCAGAAACCATGTCCTCATTAGTAGGCTAGTAACTGTTCATCTCAGCTGCATGGAATTTTCTCTTGTTTTCAGCTGGATAGAAGTAGGTGGCTATATGCCTGCTAGTATTTAAGAAGTCTCTTAGCTGAATGGGTACCACTTTTTGTGCCTGGTTTTTCCTGAAGCTGAGATGGAATCCAAGGCAGAGGGCCTTCTCCCTGAAGAATGTAGGGTTGCTCTTAATCAAGTAGCATCTTATGAGCTGAATGTCAGTGATGCTTATGTATCTATGGTTAGTATAGTTCCTTGAGCCACTATGAGGAATGTTTTGGCTCTAATCTGGATAATGTATCTTCTATATCCTTACTAATTGTGGTGACAGCCATATTTGTGGTTTGATACTACTTGAAAAAACAATTTAGTGGCTGAGATTTTGCTGCTCTGTGGCCTAGTGATTTAGAGTTGGGGTTGCAAACTATGGGCTTCGATTGGGAGAACTGCAGTTCTTTTCAGAGGATTCCCAAAGCTTTTATGGACATCAGACACTGGTATAAATAATTTTTCAACCATCTGCTATTTTAGAGCCAATGTAGATGTGTTAGGATTAGTGAAATAGATTAACTTTAAAATGTCAATTCATGCTGGACTTCCGCCAATTGTCTGCATAATTACTGGACATAGGGCTACCATGTAGGGTTCTGAAATCTGACCCTTAAAGAGGCCTAATAGGCAAATATTGGGCACCAGCATATCAGAATCTGGATGGTT
Organism: Vicugna pacos; assembly: GCF_048564905.1. Taxonomy (NCBI): domain Eukaryota; kingdom Metazoa; phylum Chordata; class Mammalia; order Artiodactyla; family Camelidae; genus Vicugna; species Vicugna pacos. The sequence goes on along the minus strand of NC_132987.1, from coordinate 84,667,664 downwards.
TCTCTTTGAGGTAGGCTGGGAGGCAACTGGGGCCTTCTGGAAGTCAAAGGACAAACCAAGGACTCTGGACTGAACACAGAAGGCCTCTTTCGGACAACCACAGAGACAGCAAAGTGAGTTTGTGTGAGATTACAGTCTTGAAAATCAGCTTCTCTCACCTCCAGTCTCTCCCCATTCTTCTCCCTGTCCCAGACCTGTTATTACACTGAAGACAAAGAAACACCTGCTTTTCTCACATTCTTCGAAGACCAAGCTGAGGTGAAGAGGGAACATGCGAAGCAGTTCATAAGATATCTAAAAAAATATAAGTGTAAAGTCTGCCTTCCAGTGATTAAGGTGACTATGTAACTTTGTTCCGGTGATCTCCATGGGGCCTTTATTGGGTCTAGAGAACTAAATTATGAGATGCTACCTAACTTGTTATGTTACTCATGTTCCTACATGAGTATTATAGCAACTGACCTTGAAGGTAAGCATGTGTCTTCTCTGTAGCCTCTTCATATCATTTGGAGTAAATTTTAGTCTCTAAATGCTTGTTTGGCTTTTCTCAATGAGCCATTCAAAGTGTGGTCTCTGGACTAGCAGCATCAGCAGCACCTGGGAATTCATTAGAAATGCAAATTTAGGGACCCCACTCTGATAAACTGAATCAGATTCTCTAAGGCTGGGGCACAATGATCCGTAGTTTACAAGCTCTCCAGGTGATTCTAATCCTCTGTACAGTTTGAGACTCACTACTCTAATGGTCTCTTCCTAGAGCTGTTAGCATCCTCTGTTAGACCTTAAGTCTAATTCAGAGGCACATTGGGGTGCTTAATATAGCTGTCTCTTCAATGTAGTAAAACAAAATTTTTTTCACTAGAACAGACACTCGAAAGAAACAATGTGAACCTTAGTTGGGGGGATTACATTTAGAAACATTCCTCCTTACCTGAGGGGTTCTTTTAACTCAAGGTCTATAAAGCAAACTAAATATCTGGTGGTACAGAACTCAGCACCGTCCAAAGCTAATGAAGTCCCAAAGCTAAAGGCATAGTGCATACAGCTGTGCTGGTGGTGCCCGGGCTTTGTAGAACATTAAAGCCACCTGGAGAGCTTTTAAAACTCCTGCCCCTCCTTACTAATTAAGTCAGAATGTCTGCAGTTGAAAGCCAGACATCAGTATTTAGGTGCTCTGCTGAGTCTGTTGTGTCACAAAGTGTGGGAACTATTGGCCTCTGCGAACCTAGTTCTAATTCTACCCAGGAAGTAGGAAGTAACCAAGCTATGCCTCAGGTAGGATAGTGACTCCCCTGTTCCTCTCCAACAGAGGCTGGATATAGAAAACTGGGGAACTGGCAAAAAAGCTATCGAGTCTGCCCTGCAGTTGGAGAATACATTAAGCAGCCTTCTGCAAGACCTGAAGGCCTTGGCTTCTCGGAAGAAACAAGCCAGTGTAAGTAGTAAGCTGGTTCTGAAAGCACCGTCATCTTTCCCTTCTAGATAATGACTTGCTTCTGAGAGATGAGCCTAAGACAGTGGATTATCTAATGTATTTATTTCCCTCCAAAGAAGTATATGACCTTATTTCTGGGAGTAGGTGGGAGGTGGGAGGAGTAGGTACCCTGGTAAGGAGGAATGCAATGCAAAACACGATGAATTAGACTTCTCAGGAATAAGGGACTCTGGATATTTAAAGAAGCACAGCCTTGAGATCTGCTGTCTTAGATTGCCCCTACAAAAGTGAATGTTTAAGGTGACCTATTGTATAGACTTCTCTGAAGTCTTCCTGGTTAATGGTGAGCACTCTCCCTTGCAGTGGTCACTTTTTTTTCACCAGCCTAGCTTCTCTGGAAGTCAAAATGAAGAAAAGGCCCTTGTAGAAAAGTTACTAACCTAGATGCACATTGGACTCTCTGAGGAACTCTGAAAAGGATCAAATGGGAGCCCTACACCAGACTACTTAAATTTAAATCCCTGGGAATGGGGTCTGGGAGCCTACTCAAAATTTACACGTTATTCAAATAGAGTAGAAAACCATTGCTGTAGTAGCTTATTACTTAAATTAATCTGCATTTTTGATGAGATGCCTTAACACTCATATTCATTGAAGGTGGCTATCTGTATTCATCTGGAGGTCTTGAATGTCACAGATGGGTGCTCTTTGAACTTCAATATGCATATGAATCACCTAGTCCCTTTTTAAAATGCAGATGCTGATTTGGTAGGTCTGGAAGGGATTCAATACAATGCATTTCTGACAAGCTCCTAGGACTGCTGGCGCATTAGCTATAATTTGGGTAGCAAGATCTTAGATTGCCTCCCACTGCAGACAAAGTCCTTAGTGTGTTGACCCCTGTTTTATTTCTGTAGCTCGCACGCTTCATGAAGAAGTTCCTGGATGAACAGATCAGGAACATAAGCTACCTGGAATACCAGCTTGGCTATCAGGAGGAATTAGAGAAGATGGCAAAGAATGAAGGACAGGTTGAAAAGGCTGCTGTGGCATCTGAAGCATCAGGTAAAGAGACACCTGAAGGCAACACAGCACGTCTTCCCACCCAGCAGGTCCCAAGCCCAGAATCTTGATCTTCTCCATTTAACAGAAGACTGCTTTCCTTTTCATCTAGAATCCTAATCCTCATTGTTGGCATGCAAATAAACCTGTTTTGCATTATAATCATGTGTAAGGAGATTGCTGTTGGAGTACAAGAAGGGTTAGTTCCATTAATGTGAGTTTGGTGAAAGCTTCCTGAGGGACAGTAGGTGCATTAGATTAAAAAAAAAAAAAAAAAAGGCCTCCCCTGTTTCCAACAACACCCAGAGACAGAGGCAGGATTTGTTAAATCCAGCCAATCCAAGTGGATAGAGTAGAAATTAAGTAGTAAAACCTTAGGTTCCTGGCAGGAGGTAGGAGAAGGGAACAGGAAGGTACATAAGCAAGTAAGACACTACAGACAAGTTTGGATGCCCCTACCTTCTACACTGTAGACCGTCTAGCAGCTACTGGGGTGATTGCTTTGAGCAGAAAACAGTGAGCATGCAAGCTTGGATCAGACCCAAGGGCTTCAGGTGGCAAGTACCACCTGGGAAAAAGCAGGCTGTATAGGATTGTGCCCTGGCTGCAAAACTTACTAGCTCCATGGCCTTGAGTAAGTTTTTATTTACCTCACTCATTGAGGCAGTTTAGTCATCTGTAAAGTACGGTTAATATTATATAGTTCATAAAGTTAACAAGACGATTGAGTAAATTAATATGTAAAGTATCTAAAAACAGCACCTGCTCAGATTGTGTATTTGTATAGTAAGTAGTGCCACTTCTGAAACGTGAGGAAAGCCAATACGTAACAGAAGCACTTACAACAAGAAAACAGATTACTGAAATTGCGACAGAATCTTAAAACATTTAATCTTAAAGGAATCTTGTTGGAAACAAGAACAGGTGGTCATAGGAAAGAACTACCTTGGAGAAATTCAAGTCAACAAATGGGTTGATTATTCAAATAAACACAGCTAATCAAACAAGTGATCCAGAAGTAAGCCAAACAATTCTCTGACAAAGGAGTAAAGAAACAGTATTTAAAATGTTAAGACATGGAATTCCAACAAAAGATCTAACTAGAGCTCCAGGAGGAAAGACATTGAGAAAGAACCAGTATGGTGAAATTTTAGAGCATCAAGGATGAAAAAGTTTGCCATAAAAGGCATTACTTAAAAGGAAAAACTGACATATTAATAAGACCTTCACTGTGAATAACATTATTGTTTTAACAGCAAAATATAAGGGCATGGGCTTTACATGCAAGTCCAACGTAGCCTGGCTGATTCTAACCTTTTTTGTTATTGTTCAAAAATAAATAGCTGAGATTTTTTCATGTTTTTCTATGCTCTGTACTTCTTTTAAATTGAAATATAATTGATTTTAATGTTGTGTTAGTTTCAGATGTCCAGCAAAGTGGTTTCCATATATATATATATTCTTTTTCAGATTCTTTTCCTTTATAGGTTATTACAAGATACTGAATTGGTTCCCTGTGCTATAAAGTAGGTCCTTGTTGTTTATCTATTTTATATGTAGTAATATGTATATGTTAATCCTGAACTCTTAATTTATCCCTCCCCCAACTTTCCCCTTTGGTAACCATAAATTTGTTGTCTATGTCTAGAGTCTTTTTCTGGTTTGTAAATAAATTCATTCACATTTTTTTTAATTCCGCATATACTAACTAACCTCCTATAGTGCTTTAAGCTTTAGTAATTCCAGTGGGAAGGGTATGCACTCAGGCAACAGTCAAGCACATAGTAGACTTCTTTTCCAACTTCTGCACACCTTTTCTACAAGTCACACATCTTGAAAATCACCGCCAAGACGAGCTTGTCACCACTGGAGAAATACTAGTTTACAAAGCATTCTTAAATAAATTCCTACTTTTATAATTACCAACTTATATCCAATTTTATGCTTATTAATCTGAGAGACAACCACATTAAATTGGGAGTAAGACAAGATTACATTTTCCTCCACACTACTTACTGGCTTTCTGGACATTCTCAAGCAGGGTTTCTCAACCCCAGTACTATTGACATTTTGAGGCAAATGACCTTTGTTATGCGGGGTCATCCTATGCATTGTAAGATATCTAGCAACATCCCTGGCCTCTACCTACCAAGTAGAACCTTCTCCAGTTGTGACAAACTGTTTCCAGACATTGCCAAGTATCTCTTGAGAGGTAAAAATTAACCCTGTTTAAGCACCACTATTAAAGATGATGTAATAGAAAAGCTAGAAAGGAAGATGTATCTGTTTGAAAAACACTGAATGTGATATGATTGTAACAAGAACTGAAAAACTGTTATAACTATTATAACCTATAAGAAAGTTTAATGATGGGCTGGATGCAGGATAAATATCTACAATTTAACCTTTCTTATATAGTATCAATAAATAAAGTATTTTTAAAGATATATTATTTATGATACTCACAAATACATGAAATACCTAGGAATAATCCTCACAGAAGTAGCTTGGAATCTATATAAAGTGAAATTAAAATATTTCCTGAAAGAAAGAAGCTTTGAATAATGGAAAAAGGAGAAAAAAGATTAAATACGAAAATTGTGACACCTCCCAAATCAGAAGTCTGGAACAATTTTGGTCATAATCCTAACAGAATTTTGAGGGTTTAGACAATTTAGCACTAAAGAGTAAGCTTCAGCCATGAGGAAAAACATGGGAACATACATAAAACTTACTTAACATCGTTAGTCATTGGGAAATACAAACCAAAATCACAATGAGATACCATTGACTACACACTCAGAATGGCTAAAATTAAAATGACTGTCAACACGATAAGCTGGCAAGGTGGTGAGATAACTGAATCTCTCACACACTTCTGGTGAGAATATAAAGTGGTACAAACGCTTTGGAAAAAGATATGTCATTTTATTATAAAATTAAGCATGTACATGCCTCATGCATTTTGGGAGGACACAAGTCATCCCATAACAAATAATGATATTGTCTAAAATTGAATAGAGAAAGCTATGGAGAAAAGACAGGAAGAAGGTATAAGCTAATTCATTTGATGTTCACAGTAGGAATCAATAGATACTGTCTGAAGAAAGGTCTTAAGAGTATTATATAAAAAGTCTAATTATGAAGGCAGTGACTAGAATAAAAATACAAGGACTATAATTTTTAATATAACAGCCTCCATAGTGAAAGTTTATGTAAATACAAACATCATATTTACATTGTATTTTGTAACCCTTATGTTAGCCCTTGTTTGTGTCCTAGTTTCACCGTGGAATAATATTCAACCTCAGGACTTTTGCTGAAGTTTCCCTGATCATTTTCTAGTTGGGTCAGTTTTGTTCTTTGAGAGGTTCTTCAGTAAGGCTTAGCGTGGACAGTATTCCCTCAGTCCCTGAGTTGGCAGGACTTCTTGCCTATAGCTTCGACATTTGAAGAACATCTTGGATGGATTTAAAATCCTTGGCTCAAACTTCCCTTTAGTGTCTAAGTATTGTTGCATTTCTGTTAGTATTGACTGTAGCTGTGCCAGCTTGGTTTTCCTTCCCTTAGAAGTGAACATTTTTGCCCAGATGCCCAGAGTGTGCTTCTAGTGTGAGCAGTCTCCATCTGGTGTTTGCAGGATGTGTGTTAATAGCATATGTCTTGGTGTTCATCGTTCTGAGACAGTCTTTCCCATGTCTCCAATATGCCTTTTAATATCAAAATACAAGTCTTATTTCAGAGCATTGTCTAAAGTTTGCGTTACTCCATTCTTTTGGATTTCCTCCAAATGGAAGAACTCCAGTTATTCATATTTTGAATCATTTCTGCTTATCTTTTACAACTTTTATTAAAAAAATCTTTTTGCTTATTTCTCTTTTACTTCATTTTTTCTGCAGGTACTCTGTGTCCTGCTGTGCTCTCTATAGAATCTATTTCTCCTTATGTTCTTTTATTTTTTTTTTATGAAATGATTCTGTCTGTGTATTCTATTTCTTTCCTAAATTTTATTAGGTACCATTTCAAATCTTCCTACTGACTGACCATCACCTTCCATTTGTTGGCCATGTCTTCCCTGGGTTCATGTGTTTATTTTTTTTAAAGATTACAGTCTGTTTACAGTTATTAAAAAATGTTGGCTAAATTTCCTACGTTGTACAGTACATCCTTGTAGTCTGTCTTATAGCCAGTAGTTTGTACCTCCCACTCCTCCAAGCCGTCCCCACTGTTAACGACTAATTTGTTCTCTATATCTGTGAGTCTGCTTGTTATTATTATTACATTCACCAGTTTCTTGTATTTTTTAGATTTTAAGATAAATATCACATCGTATTTGTCTTTCTCTGACTTATGTCATTTGGCATAATGCCCTCCAAGTCATTCCACATTGCTGCAAATGTCAGTATTTCATTTCTTTTTATGGCTGAGTAGTATTCCATTGTGTGTGTGTCTGTGTGTGTGTGTGTGTGTGTGTGTGTATACACACCGTGTTGTCTTTATCCAGTCATCTGTTGATGGAACTTAGGTTGCTTCTATACCTTGGCAATTGTAAATAATGCTGCTAGGAACATTGGGGTGCATATATCTTTTCAAATTAATGTTTTTGTTTTTTTCAGATATACCTGGGAGTAGAATTCCTGGGTCATATTGTAGTCTTTGTCTGGTTTTGTTATCAGGGTGAGGCTGGACTCATAGAATGAGTTTGGAAGTGTTCCTTCTTCTGCAATTTTTTGGAATAGTTTAAGATGGATAAATGTTAACTCTTCACTAAATGTTTGGTAGAATTCACTGTGAAGCCATCTGGTCCTGAACTTTTGTTTGTTGAGAGTTGTTTAATCACTGATTCATTTTCAATACTGGTAATTGATCTGTTCATATTTTGTACTTCCTCCTTGTTCAGAATTGGGAGATTGTACCTTTCTAAGAATTTGTCCATTTCTTCTAGGTTGTCTGTTTCCTTGGCATATAGTTGTTTGTAGTAATTTCTTGTGATCCTGTGTATTTCTGTGATATCAGTTGTGACTTCTCCTTTTTTATTTCTGATTTTACTGCTTTGGGCCCTCTCCCTTTTTTCTTGATGAGTCTGGCTACAGGTTTATCGATTTTATTTATCTTTTCAAAGAACCAGCTTATAGTTTCACTGATATTTTATATTTTTAAAAAATCTTTCATTTATTTCTGCTCTGATCTTTATGATTTCTTTCCTTCTACTAACTTTGGGTTTTGTTTGTTCTTTTTTCTGTAGTTGCTTTAGGTGTAAGGTTAGGCTGTTAATTTGAGGTTTTTCTTATTTCCTGAGGTAAACTTTATAGCGATAAACTTTCCTCTAGAAGTGCTTTTGCTGTGGTACCATAGGTTTTGGATCATTGTATTTTCATTTCCATTTGTCTCTAGGTATTATTTCCTTTTTAATTTCTTCAGTGATCCATTGGTTGTTCAGTAGATATTGTTTAGCCTCCACGTGTTTGTATTTTTTAGTTTTTTTTCTTGTAGTTGCTTCCTAGTTTCATAGCGTTGTAGTCAGAAAAGACACGTGACATGATTTCAGTTTTCTTACATTTACTGAGGCTTGTTCTGTAGTCTAGGATGTTATCTATCCTGGAGAATGTTCATGTGCACGTGAAAAAATTGTGTATTCTGCTGCTTTGGGGTGGAATGTTCTATAAATATCAAGTCTATTTGGTGTTGTTTAAGGCCAGTGTTTCCTTATTGATTTTTTTGTCTGGATGATCTGTCCATTGATGAAGGTGGGGTTTTAAAGTCCTCTACTATTATTGTGTTACTACTGATTTCCCCTTTTATGTCTGTTAATATTTGCCTTATATATTTAGGTGCTCATATGTTGGGTGTATATATATTTACAATTGTTATATCTTCTTCTTGGATTGATCCTTTGATCATTTTGTAGTGTTCTTCCTCTCTTGTAACTGGCTTTTTTTAAAAGTCTATTTTGTCTGATATAAGTATTGCTACACTGGCTTTCTTTTGATTTCCATTTGTTTGGAATACCTTTTCCCATCCCCTCACTTTCAGTCTGTATGTGACTCTAGATCTGAAGTGAGTCTCTCGTAGGCAGCATGTATCTGAAGTGAGTCTTTTGTACCCATTCAGCCAGTCTGTGTCTTTTGGTTGGAGCATTTAGTCTGTCTACATTTAAGGTAGTTTTCAATACGTATGTTAGTTGTTTTAGTTTTGTTTTTTTTTTGTAGATCTTTTTGTTTGTTTGTTTTTGCCTTCTTATTTTGTTCTCTTCTTTTGTGATTTCATGACAATCATTAGTGTTATGTTTGGATTCCTTTTTCTTTTATATGTGAATATCTGTTGATTTTTGGTTTGTGGTTACCATGAGGTTTTCATATAGGAGTCTGTGTACATAATGATCACTTTAAGTTTCTGATCTCTTAATTTCAAATGCATTTTTTAAATCCTGCATTTTTACTCTCCTCCCCTCATGACTACTGTTTTTGACATCATATTTTACATCTGATTGTTTTGTGTATCCCTTAACTACATATTGTGAATATAGTTGATTTTACTACTTCTGTCTTTTAACGTTCTTAGCTTTGTGTGTTGATGATTTCTTACCTTTACAGTATGTTTGCCTTTCCTGGTGAACTTTTTTATTTCATAATTTTCTTATTTCTAGTTGTGGCCTTTTCTTTTTGCCTCAAGAAACTCCTTTAACATTTGTTGTAAAGCTGGCTGGATGGTGCTGAACTCTTTTAGCTTTTGCTTGTCTCTAAAGCTGTTGATTTCTGCATCAAATCTGAATGAGAGCCTTGCTGAGTAAAGTATTCTTGGTTATAGGTTTTTCTTTTTTATCACTTTAAATATATCCTGCCACTCCCTTTCTGGCCTACAAAGTTTCTGCTGAAAAATCAGCTTATGGGAGTTTCCTTGTATGTTATCATGTGGGTTGGTTTTGTTTGTTTGTTTGGTTGGTTGGTTTTTTGTTTTTGTCTTCCTTCCTGGCGGCACTTGTATCAAGAATTTTTCCCCTTTTATTCATGTTGAATGATGTATTGCACTTTTCTTTTGCTTTGGAGCGATAATTTTCTAGTGAGTGTTCTTAATCTGTAGGGAAGCTTTGTATCTATTTTCAGTTCTTTTTTTGCCCTTTTGTTTTCCTAAAGCAGTTTCCTTTGGGTGTTCTGGCTGCGCAATACTTTGCCAATTATATTTGAATAAGTCAGATTTTTCTCAATTAGAAGGAGGATCTATTGAAGTGAGGGAAAGGGTAGCTTTCCCAGTTTCTCAGCTCAATAGCTCCCTCCTCTATTTCTATAATAAATGCCGCTTCTGGTACTAAGCCTCACCTAAATTTCATATTTTAACTTGGTTCACAAAGGTTTCAATCATCAGTTCCAAACTTACATTGTATCTTCACCATCTCTGGTATAGAAGTACTTTCACCAAGGTATCCTGTTTCTAATTTCCACTTTCTGACACCATTCCCTTTTATTTATTTATTTATTGTTGTCAAATAATAGTTTATTATTTTCTTTTGTAGTTCTTTTTAAAATTGTTTTATTGTTTAGTTTTTTCTCCTTTTGTAGTCCTTAACTAGCTAGGCATTGCAGAGCAAAACTTGATGTTATCTGTGATGTCGTGATGGTGGTGGCCATCAACATTGTAGCCCATGGACTGAGAAGTCTCCAGGATCTCTTTAATGGTTCCAGAGAGTTCTCTAGCTAAAGGTCAGTGCCACATCTGTTGGGCAATATTGACAGTCTCATGAAAAGCGATGTTTCCACTCTGCTTACTATTTTTCTGTTTCTTTCTGTCTCCTGGCAGTTCTTTGAGGGCTTTGATGATCAGGGCAGAAGCAGAAGGTACCACCTCAGTCTAGCCCTATATGTTCTGAATAGTCAATTTCACTGTACTCCTCAGACCCTTCCTTGGCATAGCCATCACCAACTCTTTTGGAGACAGACCCAGGGGGTCCACCTTGCTGGCCAGGACAGATGTGGCACTGACTTCCCCACCAGTGCACCTCAGGTATATGACTTTGATCTTCTTGAGGTTGAACTTAGGTGGCAAGGTTGAGGCAAATGGTGTTACATGATCCTGGATTCAGGCTGTCCCAATAAAGTTGCACCTTGGCTGCCTCTAACTAAAAGCTGAAAGCTCCCCTCTCTTTCAAAAGTGCTATTTTCTTGCGTCTGCCTCGTCTGTGTGACTCCTCACCCAAAAACATTCTAAGCCTTCTGTCTCCAACACTCTTACTGCACCTGCCCTCTTTGATCACAGTTCTCACTGATGATGGGAACTCAGCCTTTTGGGAGGAAATATTTACTGTTGATTTCTGATATCTGCCACATCTAAAACACTTCTGTACATCCTGTTCTTCTCAGAAACACCTGCATCACTGTTGTGGCTTCCTGAATTAAACTTCTGACTTCCGATGCCAAAACAGTTATCATCTAGGATACATAAAGGGAGAGAGTGGAAGAGAAAGAATCCAGTAATAATAGATGTCATAAAGCACATCCACTAAAATGTTTACTTTCTAAATGTGAGCAATACCTCTTGAATGCATAAACCATGTCATTTGTCTGCTAAAGAGCATTAAGGAATAGGGGCTGTGCTGGCAGAAAACCCTCCTAGAAACATCAGACATATAAATGCAAAAAGGCAAGCCTTCATAAAGAATCATGAATTCAACCTAGATTAGAGGAAGCCAATTGATTTTGTAAATACAGAAAAGAGAGGTACTGATTTAGGAAAAAAATCAAAGTCACTTAGCCTGGATTGTTAACCTCGTCCTTTTGCATCTCCAGGAAACTCTTACAAGTAGATGATCCAGAAATCTCCAACTCAAACAGCAATGATAAATAAAAAGGAAGAAGGGGTTGGGCGAGGAGAACTGGCTTGACTACAGATGCTATTAGAGAAAAAGGAGGGGAAATAAATAACAGTTTATTAACATATGAGGAGTTCTCTGGCATGGAACAGTTGAAAACTATGAACAAGTGTTTTAGTTTTAGCTACCCTAGTGGGCGTACAGTGCATCCTGCTGAAGTTTTCATTTGCAATTCCCTGATGACTGTGGAAAGCAAATGTCTAAAGCTCTTAGGAAGTAAGTTTGGAGAATAACTGTACCTTCTGCCTTGGTCCTCTATAGGAGCAGAACTGAGCCTGATTAAGAGTAATATCACAAATGCGATCTTCTGGGAGGGCAACATACAGACACTGAAGACTCTCCAGGATCCTGCCTGTTAGCATTAGAGTATGACCACTGGGTCACTGCATGGAGGTTGCTCACAGATATTATTATTACCAGTATTGTTGTGTTTTCTTTAATCCTGAGAGACACAAGGGGAACTATGCCTTTGCAAATGATTTATTTGTGCCTCTTTAATTCCTAACAACATGAAGTTACCAGTAGAAAATAAATTTCTTAAAAACACTGTGGAGATAGTTTCTTAAACATCAGAAAGCAAAATTGCTAGGTTTTGTACATCTTCAGTCATACTAAATCAGTTCAATTAAACAAGTATCTGTTGAACACCTTCTAATTAACATGGACTTAACTTGGATGCTGGGGATACAAAATTAAATGAGCTTTGCCATAAAGATGTGTACTGTCTAGTAAAGAACACATATATATGTAAATAATTAGAATTCAGTGTGGTAAATGCACCCATAAAAGCCTGTGTGAGGCAGAGAAGAACACAGAAAAAGAGTGACCTTCTCTGCCAGAGTAGGGGGACACAGCATGAAAAACTTCTGATCTGCACCTGGATGGATGACTCAGAGTTCAGTAGGATGGGGGAAGCGGGATAGAGCTCTTCAGGCTTAGCTAGTGGTATCAGGTCAGATCATGTAGTGTCTTTCATGGCATGTTAGCATGCTTGGGTTCTGTTCTTCAGAGGATGGGAAAGCAACAAGTTTAGACATAGATATGGCTTGATTAGATTTGCAGTTTAGAGCAAGAGACCTTAGTAGCACAGTAGCTGATGGTGTTGTTCTTATTCTGACTTTGCTATCTGTGTGTATCATGTGATAAAACAAATGACTAACTGTGTTGGTGTTTTTGAGAATTGAGATGTCCTGTGTGGGATTCAAGTGTAAGATCAATGAGGTTAAGTAAAAATCCTGTTGGATATTTAATTGTGAATATCAGAATGAGCTCATGATGTATTTATCTTTTTAAAAGATAAATTGCCCATTGAAAAGATTCAGAAACAAGTAGCAGTGAGTATCCCTACACCCTCATTTTGATCTCTAAATACCATTTGTCACTAAAAGGAACAAGGGCTCCTTTGAGAATGGCTGCGTGTAGCTCTGAGTTAGGAAATAGGTTAAATAATCCTGAAACTTGTTATGTTAAAAAGCAAAGCCAACAAAAAGAACTCAGAACAAACTTGAAGGAGCTTCCTTTGGGTAAGATTAGCCACTTTGAGAAAAATAACTGCAGTGAATTGAAACACACAAAATATGCTTTAATTTGTGAGTAAAAATTAAATAATAATAAATTATTAATAATTATTATTTTAAAATTCTAATAAATAATACTAAAAACAGTGGTCACCTTTGGAGGATAGTAGAGCGCTAACTCGTAACTTAGAAACTGGTAAAGAAAAGGATCAAGGATTTATTTTGACCTGTCTTTCCTATATGAACTACCTTAGAGTAACCAAATAGTGATAGTGATATTTCTAGAAAATAATAGTGTGAAATTTACCATTTTTCCAATCCTTAAAAATAATTAGGTAGTGATCATCACTGGTTGCTATGAACAGAAAGAAAACCACTCAGGCATTGTGTGCTTCCTAGTGAAATTACGCACTACTACTTACGAAGTAATTTTGAAAACAAAAGGTGAAACCACATATCAAGCCTCAAGACTTAACTGCCACCTACAGGAAATACAGAGAAGAATCCACTGAACAAAAAAATAAGAATGCAACCAACAAAATCCAGACTGTGGGCAACTATAGAACAAATATCCCAGGTTCTCTAACAAACAAATTACATGGGGGAAAAGAGGGAAGAGGAATGTGGCCTTTGTTTTATTCTGATTAAAACAGATTTTAAAAATTTTTAAATGATAAACATTATAAGATAACCAGTGAAATTTGAACACTGATAGAATATTTGATGATATTAAGGAGTGATTATGAACTATTTTTAGCTCTGTTCATTGTATTATGGTTATGTATAAAATAAGAATTGTTACCTTTTAGAGATACTGATTAAAATATTTATGAATGAAATGATTAAATTTTAAAAGGGGGAGAAGAGAGTGGGGTAAAGATGAAGCAAGATTTGTTATTGTTGCAACTGAGTGATAGCATCCTTGGGGATTTATTACAGTATTCTGTATAATTTTCAATAATAATTTTTTTCCTTTTAATTGGTTTTGAAGGACAGTCTTATTTCCTTAATGTCTGATTCAGGACAGGGAGAGGCCAATTTACCATAATCTCCAGGTGCTAATATTGGCACCCTGCATTTTTTGCCCAGTGTCTGTCTTTCCTTCACAGAGTTCTCTGTGATAGTCACCACATTAGCGTTCACCTTGTTGTGCTCTACAGAGAGGTCAGCGTTTCAAGAACCAGTCATTAGTCCTCTTCAAGTTGCTACAGTTATCACTGGGCCAAGGATGTCTGGTTCCTTGTTCCCTCAGGTAAAGCACAGTGCAAATTGCTAATAGTAAATGAGCTACTAGACTATTTAAAAGCCTTTTTTTCTGCTAGTTTTTCTTCAGGACAGAAAGGTTTCCAAAGAAGGAGGCCGAAAAACAACCAAAACACAAATATCCTTGATGTCTCCGACTTTCACATTGAATCGAAAGACTCTCACATAACATCTGCCTCAAGCAGGCTTTCTGTGTAGCCTGTGCAGCTGCCAGGATTGTTGGGCTCTCAGTGACTCCACCGTACATCTGAATGTGAGCGCATTACAGATTTTATTGAGATTTGGGGGTAATAAATGAGAAGTCCACAAAGCATAAAAAAAGTTAGCAAATTTAAATAGAGTCATAGCTCTTCCACTGCCCAAAGCCTCTCAGCCAACCTGTGATCTCTTAGCAGTTTCTCTTCATGGCTAACCAGGGTATTGTGGGTCCATGCCTCTCTGTTCTAAGATTTCTCCAATATCTCAGTACTTGGATCTCCATCATTGACTTATGAAGAAACTAAAAATTGTTGCTTCATTAGCATGCAAAGCACTAAACACTTCTTTGTTTGAACCTGATCAAGAGGGCCAAAATCTGTTCACACATCTTCCTAAACAGATGTGCAGCTGTCTGGCTGGTAGGAATTCTGCCTTCCTCCTAAGCTAATGAGCTCAAACTGTTGCTTGCCTTCCAGGATAACAAGCGTTTAAAATAAACATTTTTTTTCTTTTCCTTACAGAATATTTCTGTTTAAACTACAGTAGGCACTACGATTTACCCTACACATTGATAGGAAAAAATAAGACTGTCAATGATGTACGTAGAAAGAGAACAGCTAGGTGGAAGCAAACATACCCACAATAAATATACCCAGAATCTGTGTAGCTTTTTACTAGTGACGTAGTGTTTTAGGATGCCTGTTGCTTAAGATATTGTCTGGGATGGGGAAACAACCTTCCTGAATTGTGACTGATCTTCACATTTTGTTGTGGTAAGCTGACCTACTGCAAAGTTGAAATTGTAAACATACATGGAAAAGCAACTTAAACGTGCTGCTTACTAAAAAGCATAAAATGATGGTAGAAGCATGACATATTTTAAAAGCTACTTTCTGGGGATGAGGTAATGACAGTAACAGCCAGAACTTCCTGAAGGCATGTGATGTACACGTCCAAGTGCTGTGCATCAGTGCACTTGATTTACCTTAACTCATCCTGAGTGTCCTTCAGATTTAAGCCAAGGAACTCCACTTTGGTGGAGGTACTGCTATTAGTCCCAGCTACGGTGAGGAACCTAAGAGGTCCAGTGACTCACCCAAGGTAGTCTGGTGAGGTCCTCTTAAGCCCAGAACCCCTACTCCGTGGTAATGAACTTGATATGAGGATCTTCAGTTATTCAAATTAGAAACAAAGGCAGGTAATCTCTTGGTCCCTTGTTCTCAGGGGACTATATATTCTTTTGTCCTGTCGCTATCTGGGTATTGCTTCTTTTTTTTTTTTTTTCTCTTTGCAGTTTCTCTACCTTGTAAGCTCACAGTCAACTGATTCCTCTCAACTTGATATGTCCTTCATTTAAGCAACCAGCAAAAACTGACCGCTAGCTTTGAATCACAGTTTTGAAGCACTGTGAGAAAGACTTCAATTAGCCTTAGGAGTCAGGGATCTCTTGCCCCCGGGACAAAAGCAGTGGCTATGGGAGGAAAGCAAGGTCACACATTATAAATATGGCTGCCAGGGTTCATGAAGGTAGTTTTCAGAGAAGTGTATGGGTTGGCAGAAAACCTAAAATGCATCTATTATTAGACTGTACATGTGTTCACTGCATTCGTACCCTTTGCATATAGAAGGCAGTTTCAATTTAAGGTCACAGGAATGTTTGCAGATAAACACACTTTTTCAGCCTACCTTTCTGGATCAAAACTTGTTTGTATTCTTCCATGGCCTGAAAAACACAGAATTTGTATAAACTTTAGATAGAAATCTGTATTCGCTTTCTAGAGCCTCCATAGCAAAGTAGGTGGCTTAAAACGACAGAAATTTATTCTCTCACAGTCCTGTAGGCCACAGGTCCAAAGTCAACGTGTCAGCAGGGTTGGTTCCTTCTGGAGACTCTAAGGCAGAAACTGTCTTACACCTCTTTACCAGCTTCCGGTGTTTGCTGGCAATTCTTGGCATTCCTTGGCTTGTTGAAGCATCACTCCAGTCTCTGCTTGCATCTTCACATTGCCTCTCCCTGTGTTTTTCCTCTTCTGTCTCCTATAAGGACATTTGCATTAGATTTAGGACCAACCCTAACCCAGCATGATTTCATTTTGATCCTTATCCTAATTATATCTGCAAAGACCCTTATTCCAAATCAGATCACATTTTGAGGTTCTGGGTAAACATGAATTTGGGGGGACACCATCCAACCAACTCCTCACAGCATCCACCCAGAAAGTCTCCTTGCAGCTAAGATACTGGCACCCCTACTTATCTCCTCTAAATTGATTTGTTCTTCCATCAAACACTTTCCGTGTGGCAGGCACTGTTCTAAGCATTTCACAAATGATGACTCATTTGATGATTATGAATTGGTGTCGATTTTCTTCTGGATTAGCTCTCCCATGTGTGAAAGGCTGCCAGCCCTTCCCTTGGCAGCTGGTCCAGGCTCTGTGCTCTGTGCACGGGGACTTTGATAAAGACTGATCCGAGACCCACCTGCAGCCACCTGACACTGGCAGTCTAGGTGGTCTCTCACCTAAGAGTGAAATGTCACCTCCTGGAGAGAGCTAAGTAAGAGATTCAGGAAACTGACAGATATGACTTAAGATTCCTTGTGCAAGTATCTCCTTGGAAAATGGGCAACAGGAAATCTCCCTAAGGAAAACGGGATGGTAATGAAGACAAACAAGCAGCCCCAGCAGGAAGCAGAACCAGCTACGGACACCATGCAGTGTTCAGGGATGTTCCCTGAGCTTCAGTGACAGGGAGGAGATGTCCAGACCATGTGCCCCACCAAGTTTTTCTAGATTGCCACTTTTTTCTCTTCTTCACTAAAGCCCAGTAAGGCAACTTCTAATTAAGGTGCTCAGTTGAACTGAATATTTTTTAATATTTTGTTTGTTTGTTTTGCTTTAAAATACTATGAGGATCTATAATATACCAAGCTGAGAGCCAAATAAGAATCCAGCAAATGATGCTTATTTCCTTTTAATGGAGTAACCAGTGTAAGAGTTTGCATAAGATTTAAAGCTACTGATTTACTTAGAACTGATACGTATCTGCCCGGGTTCAGTGCTGTTCCTTCAGTGTCTTTACATCTTCATAAAGCATAGATGAGCTGAAGTCTTTATTTTGTAGGCACTCCATAAAATCTTATGGTACTTTGTGATCAGGCAGAAAGATTAACTGCCACCAAATGACAGAACAGTACGTGTCACAGAGCAGTAAAAGGATAAAAATGATACATGTGCTAGAATTTTTAAAAAAGAATGAAATCTTGCCTTTTGCAACAATATGAATGGACCTAGAGGGTATTATACTAAGTGAAATAAGTCAGAGAAAGACAAATACTGTATGATTTCATTTATATGTGGAATCTAAAAAGCAAAACAAATGGACAAACATTAAAAAAAAAAGAAACAGTTATAGACACAAAGAACAACAGGTGGTTGCCAGAGGAGAGGGAGATGGGGGAGGAAAGAAATAGGTGAGAGAGGTTGAGAGGTACAAACTTCTAGATGTAAAACAAATGAGTCACAGGTATGAAATGTATAGTGTGGAGAATATAGTCAATAACTAAGTAATATCTTTGTATGGTGATATATCATAACTAGACCTATCATGACGATCATTTTGAAATGTATGGGGGAAAAAAATCACTATGTTATGTAACAGAAACTAACATAGTGTTGCAGGTCAATTATACTTCAAAAACAAACAAGCAAACATGCAGACAAACTCAGAAAAAGAGATCAGATTTGTGGTTACCAGAGGCAGAGGGTAGGGGAGAGGGGATTGGACGAAGGCAGTCAAAAGATATTACAAACCTCCAGTTATAAGATAGGTAAGTACTAAGGATATAATGTACAACATGATAAAAATAATTAACACTGCTGTATGTTGCGTATGAATGTTAAGAGAGTAAATCCTGTGTTCTCATCACAAGGAAAACTTTTTTTTTCTTTTCCTTTAATTTTGTCTCTATCTGAGATGTTTACTGTTCACTAAACTTATTGTGAGAATTATTTCATGATGTATGTAAGTCAAAACATTATGCTGTATACCTTGAACTTCTACAGTGCTGTATGTCAAT
Source organism: Vicugna pacos (assembly GCF_048564905.1). NCBI lineage: Eukaryota > Metazoa > Chordata > Mammalia > Artiodactyla > Camelidae > Vicugna > Vicugna pacos. The sequence continues at coordinate 84,649,248 of NC_132987.1, read as the reverse complement.
TATATTTCAATACAACTGGAAGAAAAAAAAAGAAATATTTGCCACAATAAGAAGTACTGAAAGCTGGAATAAATTATGATGCTATTTATTCCAAAACAAGGAAATGGAAAACTACAACAGTCCCATCCAGGCAGGATTAGTCATGGCCTCCAGCCTTTAGGAGCAAAGGTTTGTGTCACCTACCAGGTAAAGATAACCAGCTGAGGTGCTTGTTGAAGGCAAAAAGAATACAGAGTGGGTAGTAATAGAAGGTGGTTATAAATATCAGCTACAACCACGTGACCAATCAGAAATGAAGACTATAATGGCCATGAGTATTAACTCATCATTAAGGAGTATTAATAAGCAGCATTTCTTCCTATTGTTTTATTATGAATACATTTGAGGTTTCAACTGTATGGGTTCAAGGTCAACTGTATATCTTTGTTTTCTTTCCTTTCTTAATCCCTCATCACATAACACAAATGTATTGACTTTATATTATGGTCAATCTTTATTGATTATATCTGAATATTAACTTAATAGGATTTAAATTATAGCATTTCAAGGAGAAAAGTAAACATCAGTCAAGTACTTTACTTTCTCTTCTGGGAAAGGGGTTTGTACATTTTTGGTTGTATGCAGAATAGTTGAATCATGTTAGGCAGAATTATGACCTTGTCATTGTCTTTCTTTTGAGGTTAAGTATGGTTTAAGGAGATGGGTATGGGTGCCAAGTTGATAAGAGTTGGACTTGGTTAATTTTGTGTCTGCTTGACTGGGTCATACGGTGCCCAGGGATTTAGCTGACGTTTTTCTGGATGTGTCTGTGAGAATGAGATTAGCACTTGAACTGGTGGGTTCAATACAGCAGACTGCCCTCAGTGTGGGTGGGTGTCATCCCATCCACTGAAGGTTTGGATAATATGAAAGGCAGGAGAAGGGGGAATTCACCCTTTTTGCCTGACCACTGGAGCTGAACATTGGTCTTCTACCCTCAGACAGACTGACACCTTCAGTTCTCCTGGAATTCAGGTCTTTGGACTTAGACTGAATTACACCACCAGCTTTCATGGGTCTCCAGCCTGTAGACAGCAGACTGTGGGACTTCTCAGCCTCCATAATCAAGTGAGCCAGTTCCTCATAATAAATCTCAGATACATCTGTATAGATATATCTGATATCATATATATGTATATATATCGTCAAGATTTATTCCATTCTTGCTTTTTCTTACCTAATATTCCATATAGATATTCACATAATACCTGGTCCCATTAATTGGCATAATCCATTAACTCCAGATAAGAATAAAATTAGTCCATACCTGAATTTTTATTTGTCTTTTGGATTGGAACAACAACAACAAAAACTTAATGGCTAAATTTTTCAAATTATACCAAAGCGAGGGAAGTTACATCAAAATAGATATATACATATCATACTGGTGGCATTTTAAATATATTCCATCTTTTTGGAAATAGCTTTGGTATCACATGTTTATGGAGCATTTTGAATTATTTTACATGGCTTTAGAAGCCACATTTTGTTGGTATTAACCAGACATCTACTAGTGGGCCATGATTTTTGTTCCAAGGTCCTTAGATGTTATCAATTAGTTGGTAGATAATTTATCTCACCATTTCATATAAATTAACCAGTTTGGTTTTGAAATCTATCAGGAGATCTAAGACTGATAATTTTTAAATAAATTTTACTTGTGAATTTTTCAACTTCTATTTCTCTAAATTATTTTAAAATTTATAAAATGATTTCAAGAAAAAAGTTCAATCTTAACATAGCTTTACAATACTTAAGTGAATTAGAAATCTAGTAGATACAAAGAACAACAAGATTTAATGATAGTATATGGTTTTGGTTTTTTTTTTCAAATTAGCCCTGGAGCAAAAGGAAATAATTTTCCTCCATTGCTTGCCATTAGCTGCCCTGTCTGCCTACCCCTGACTGCATTCAGGCCATTGCCAGTAAGTAACCTGCAGTTCTGGCTGGAAAGGGGGAAAAGGAAATGTAGAAACTTGTAGTTCAGGGCTGGCCTCTCCTAAAATTTGTCTTCCTGTGCCTCTCAGCAGCATATTTCCTTAAAAGGTACTCATGTATATGCTTCCTCCAAAATCTTGAACTTGTTAATGATGCCCTAGCTTGGGTCAAATGAAAGACTCCATAATGAGATAGAAAAACCACCACTTGGAACAAAACTCCTGGTGAGATGCTCAACTCTGCCGATGATTTCAGCAAATCATTACCTTTCTAGCATCAGAGTTCTTACCTGTAAAAAGAGGAGGGTGTCTAGCTTATCAGTTCTGAACCTCTTTTCTGCTGTGACACACCTAGTGGATGAATATCTCATGAACAAAAAATATCCACTGAGGAAGCCCCAAAACATTTTCAGAGATAGATAGCAAAGAGCAGGTAGATTTTTCAAAATCTGTTTGTTGGTGGCTTTATTTTAACATAATATGTGAGGCTATGATATATATAGTCCACTGAGAGCCAAATAAAGGGTCAGCAAATGAATTTTATTTCCCTCTAGTAGACTGACTGATATAATGGTTTATGGAGACCTATTTGGTTTTGACATAGCATTCCTAAAAGCCTTTATAAACTTGTGAATTAAGAAGACTGCCATTTATTTCAGAAGCAAAAATAGAACCAAATTCTTAAATTTTTCTTTTCCAAAATGATATTTGATATTTTTAAGTTCCTTACTCCAAGATAAATTAAACTGAATAGATTTCTTTTTGCCTTGGCCTATTTCATCTTCTGATGGGACTCTCTAAAAGGGGAATAGAGCAAAGAGCATGTGCTCCCTGGAGCAATGTTTCTGGGGACAATGGTTTGGAAATGCTTCTGTGATGATGAGTATCAAAGATTTAGAGGAGACCTTGGTCCTAATTCTGCTGTGATGTTAGGCAAATCATTGACGTTTTAGTTTCATCCCATGTAATTACTGGAGCACAGCTGTATTTCCAAGAACTAAAGTAAATACAAAGTAAATGAGTAAATTCTTAATAATTAATATGTTGTTGGATGAGGACAGATGCTTATTCTTACTATAGACAGTCAGTTTTTGTGACACATTTAAAATTTCTTCCTACTGACTGGACTCATGGGAATTTGTTCCAAACGGACAATTTAATAAGCACCCATTAAGTACCTGCTATGTACTTTGAAAAATTCCTCTCTCAATTATTACTCCCTCTGCCCCCTCCCCGAATGTAACCACTACCCTGACTTCTAATGCCATCATTTAGTTTGGGGGACATTTTTATTCTGGGTTATTTTAAGATTTGATTGTGATAAGGACACAGCATGAGATATATCCTCTTAAACTTTGTGCATTGTTGTTGACTATAGGTACAATGTCGTAGAGTTTATTCATCTTACTTTAACTAATACTTTGTCTGTTGAATAATACCATCATTTAGTTTGGCCTGATTTTCAAGCTTAATACATATTGAATCATACAGTGTGTATCAGTTTGTATCTGGCTTCTTTCATTCATCATGTTGATGAAATTCATTCATATTTTGCAATAAACAGGAGTTTGTTCATGTTCACTGCTGAAGAGTTCTTCCATTGTTTGAATACACCACATTATATTTATCCATGCTTATGTGGGTAAGCATTTGTGGTGTTCCAAAATTGGGGCCATTATGAGTAGTACCGTGACAATTTGTATTCATGTGTATGCATTTCTGTTCAGAATGTGCATAAGAGCCAAAATTGCTCTGTCATATGGTATGTGTACAAACCACTTTCATACACACTGCCAAGCAATTTTCTACAGTGGCTGTGCCAATGTGCTCTCTCACAACCAGTATGAGAGTTCCTCTTCTGTATCTCTGCACTTGGTATTGACAGTTCTTTCTTTTTCAATTTAGCCTTTCTGTTGGGGATAGGTTATCTGACTGTGGCTTGATTTACATTTCCCCGATAACTAATGGGGTTGAACATCTTTTCATAAATCTGCTGATCATTTGGCTATCCTCTTTTGTGAAGTACTTGTTTAAAAGCTTTTCTGAGCATATTTTAAATTGGATTGTCTGTCCTATTGTGATTTTTTAAGTAATTCTTTTTTTAAATTGAGTTATAGTCAGTGTACAATGTTGTGTCAACTTCTGCTGTACAGCACAATTCTTCAGTCATATATAAATATACATATATTCATTTTCTTATTCTGTTTCACTGTGAGCTACTACAAGATATTGAATGTATTTCCCTGTGCTATACAATGTGAACTTGTTTATCTATTTTATATATATCTGTCAGTATCTGCAAATCTCGAACTCCCAGTTTATCCTTTCCTACCCCACTCCCCCTGGGAACCACAAATCTATGTTTGTATGTTTCTGTTTTTTATATAAGTGCGTTTGTCTTCTTCTTTTTTTTAATATTCCACATATGAGTGATATCATATGGTATCTTTCTTTCTCTTTCTGGCTTACTTCACTTAGAATGACATTCTCCAGGGACATCTATGTTGCTGCAAATGGCATTATTTTATCATTTTTAATGGCTGAGTAGTATTCCGTTATATAAATATACCACAACTTCTTTATCCAGTCATCTGTCGATGGACATTTAGGTTGTTTCCATGTCTTGGCTATTAGTAATTCTTTATTTTTTTCAACATTTTTTTTATTGAGTTATAGTCAGTTTACAATGTTGTGTCAATGTCCAGTGTAGAGCACAATTTTTCAGTTATACATGAACATACATATATTCATTGTCACATTATTTTTCACTGTGAGCTACCACAAGATCTTGTATATATTTCCCTGTGCTATACAGTATAATCTTGTTTATCTATTCTACATATACCTGTCAATATCTACAAATTTCAAACTCCCATTCTGTCCCTTCCCTCCCCTCTGGCAACCACAAGTTTGTTTCTGTTTTGTATTTATGTTCTTTTTTTTTTTTTAGATTCCACATATAAGCGATCTCATGTGGTATTTTTCCTTTTCTTTCTCTTTCTGGCTTACTTCACTTACAGTGACATTCTCCAGGGACATCCATGTTGCTGCAAATGGCGTTATGTTGTCATTTTATGGCTGAATAGTATTCCATTGTATAAATATACCAATCTTCTTTATAGATAATCTTTTATAATAATCTTTATAGATAATCTTTTCCTACTTTGTGGTTTGCCTATTCATTATATTAATGATGTTTCCTGATTAAAAAGAAGTTTTAAATCTAATGTAGCCCAATCTTATCCTTTATGGTTAGTGCTTTCATCATGCTGAAGAAAGCATTTCCTACCCCAACACTTACGGAGGTACTCTTCTGTGGTTTCTTTTAAGAAGTTTTAGATTTTTTTAAACTTTGATTTTGGTCTAAATCTACCTGAAACTGATTTTTTTTAATGTGGTGTGGAAAAGGGATTAGGATTTACTTTTTTATGCATATAAATATCCATTTCATTCAGTACCATTTACTTGCCAAAAATATTCTTTCCTCACTTCTCTGCAGAATCACCTTTCTCATTAATTCACTCTCCATATGTATGTTCTTTGGATACACTAATTCTGTTTCAATACTCAATTTTTGGTTCTTAACTATTGCAATAGTGTAGTAAATATTGATATTTAGTACTGTAAGTTCTCCAACTCTTTTCTTTTTCTTCAAAATCATCTTGGCCCTTGCATTGCCATATGCATTTTAGAATTAGCTTGTCAGTTTTTTCACAAACCCTGCTTGGGCTTTCTTAGAATTGTTGTAATGAAGAAGCATTGAATTTTATCTCGTGCTTTTTTGTTTTTATTAAAATGATTACGTGATTTCTCTATTCTGTTAATGTAGTGTAATCCATTGGCAGATTTTCATTAATGCTAAACTAACCTTGAGTTCTTGGAATATGATACACCTACTCATGATGTATTGTTCCTTTTATGTATATTTTTGCTAATATTTGGTTAGAATTTTTGTACCAACATGATACTAAAATTTGATACTAAAGTTTGCTAGTGTTATAAAATGAGTTGGGAAGAGTTACCTCTTTTTTTATTCTCTAGAAAAGTTTGTTTCTTTCTTAAGTATTTAGAAGAATTTCTCACTAAAGTCATATGGGCCTAGAATTTTATTTTTTGCATAAAGGATTTTAATTACAGATTCAAAGATCCAATTTCTTAAATAGATATAGGATTATTTGTGTTTTCCATTTCTTGTATGTATTATGATCAGTTTTGATTTTCTAGGAATTCATCAATTTTATCCAAGTTTTCAAATTTATTGGCATAAAGTTGTTTAAAATATCTTCTTATGGTGTTTCTAATATTCATAGGATCTGTAGTGATGTATTCTTTTTTATTGTTGATATTATATATGACTTCATTCTTTTTCTGTATCAACCTTAACCAGGACTTTATCAATGTTATTATTCTTTTCAAAGAACCAACTTCGAGTTAATTGATTCTCTCTATTATAAATTTGCTTTATAATTTATTAATTTATGCTTTCATCTTTATTACTTTCCTTCTAGCTTCAGTGGGTTTACTTTACAGTTCTTTTTGTAACCCCTTGAGATTAGAAATTTAGGTATCTGGATATTTAAGTTTTTAATTTATAGACTTTTTAATATTTGCACTTACATCTATAAATTTCCTTTTAAGCATGGCTTTTGTCCAACTAACAAGTTTAGATATCTATATACTCACTATTATTCACTTTAAATATTTGCTAATTTTTATTGTGATTTTTTTAATAACACATGCATCATTTAGAATTATACTGTTCAATTTCCAAACATTTGGAAAATTTCTACTTTATGTCTTTTAAGTTCACTTTTCTAAACTGACTTCATTGAGTTATAATTTAAATACAACAAAATGTACTTATTGTAAGTTTATAGTTCAGTTAATTTTGACAAATGTATGCACCTGTGTAACCTCAAACAATTTCAAGATATTATGCGTTGCCACTGCCTCCCGTAGAGATCCCTCATGCCTCTTTGCAGGCAGGAGCAGTGGAGTCCACGCTGGAGGCCAGCACTCTCCTGCGAGGAGGCTGAGGCAGGCTGCACGGCTTGTTGATGAGGCGGTGGTGACCTCATGTCAATGGTAAGTTTGAGGACCTGAGAAACAGATGGGGTCTAGAAGATTTAAGGAGGTTCCTCAATTTGACCAATGCAACTTCTCCCAGGAATCTTGACCTATCAAAGCCTTTGGTGGCTTTATAGTTCCCAAATGTCTTTAAACAATGGCTTTATGTATTGCCCAGCATCTCTAATTCTCAAGGGAAGGTTTGGTTTGCAATGAACTACTTCACATTACTAAAAAAGACAAAAAAAAAAAAAAAAAGCACTGCTATTTTTTAAAGATCTTATAATAGTAACACAAAATGTTAACCCCAAGTACCACTGACACCCAAACATAGCTAAAAAACTAGTTGACATTAGCTGCACAGTAAAATTAGTGGGACACCAAGATGCCAGCTCACCTCTTAGATATAAATCACCCTTCACCTCTCTATTGGCTCCTCAGATAAGTTCAGTTGACATTTTCGATGTCAACTTGCTGTTGATTTCCTTAGAGTAATCACTGACTGTATTACTCATCTAGTGGAACTTCCCATCCTTACTAAAACACTAATCAGGGGTGGGCCCATTAAAGAAGGGCACAGAATTTTCCAGTTATATCATCCCCATGGCAGAGAGTTCACAACTGCTTTGTTACGTATTTACTATGTGTTTAATTCTGACTGCTGCAAAAACTCAACTCATACTAATCATTATCTCTCTTTGCTTTTCCCAGCCTTAAACCTACCTCTGGTCTAATCTACAGTCTGTAACTCAACTCCTTGTGGCATACGCTAAGAATTTCAGAGTCTCCTCACCTGTTGTTCCAAAACACTACTCACCTGTATCAACCCTGCAGTTTTTAGCCTCTTCCAAGTTAGGTCAAGGATATTAGTTCTTTTTTTTTTTTTAATTGAAGTATAGCTAATTTACAATGTTGTGTTAGTTTCTGGTGTACAGCATAGTTATTTGAAACCTCCTTATAGAAATTTACCATTGTATCTTTTCTATATTTTTATGCAATATGAAACAGGAAATACCAATGTAAGGAGCTCTATTAGGACCTCTAAATAAAGGTCTTCTCTTCAATTTGCTACCTTCTCGGAGCACCTGAGATGCCTCTCTTAGTAAAAAGATCACCTTTTGGAGAATGTTAATAGATGAATGCTTAATGATACAGTTCATAGAAATCCAGAGATACTTCATTAGCTTCCTCAAAATAACAGCAAGTTTACTACAGAGATTTTAGGATAATAATCTTTCATTACTTCTTCCTAATCTGTTATTGTCACCACCATGGGTCATCCTTGTCACAGCAATTTGAATATGTGTGGCCAGTGGGAAATGATGACATTTTCAAAGGAATGATGAACTTTCTTCAGCAAAGGGACTGTGTATGGCTGTGGTACCTTGCTAGAGCCTAATCTACGGGCTACCATCTCAACATCAAGACATACCCTATCACAATATTGTGCAGTTAAAAAAAAGTGTGTGCAATGTGATCTCAGTTGTATGATATATGTGTCTATAAAACATGTATGCATGTATGAGAATTCATACTAAAATGTTAACTGATTATATCAGGATTATGGAATTATGTGTACAAGCTAATTTCTATGCACTAATTTGTGTTTTCATCATTTTATTTGTTGAGTATATAATTTTTTTCAAAAAAACTTAAAAAAAATGGTCAGAAGCTTTGCTCTCTTAGGTAAAATACATGTGTTATGCTCTTCTAGGTAAGTCAGGAAATGAAAATAAAATGCATAGAACAGGATATGGTACATTGTCTGTTCTCAGAAATGTTAGCTGTTTTGTTATACTGCATAAGAAATCAAATTGATGTTTTTCATAAACTGCAAATTTAAAATATCTATAATTTAATGATGTGGGTCTTAAAAGAGTATACAGATCTGCAAAGGAACCAAGTAATGTACTAAAACTGCTTGCTTCATTTTTTTTTAAATGAGGTATAATTGAAACAGAAAAAAAAAGATTTATAACGACTTTCAGGCAAAGGAATATAAGAGATTTGAAATCAAAACTCTTTAGCTGTGAGTGCTGCCCCTGGTTGGCTAGGGATACAATCTGGACAGAAAAAAAATGAAAAACTATTTGGAGAGAAAAATGATGAGCAAAAGAAGAGTGGTAGAGGCAAAAGAGGGCAGAAATGGAAAGGAGAGAAGAAAGTTGGAGAGAATATAAAGATTAGTTGGAGGAAAGAGAAAAGAGAAAGATAAAGTGAGTAATGGAAGAGTGGCATCTACAGTGTTACTTACATATGCCAGGCATTCTGCTAAGTGTTTTACAAAAACTGTCTCATTTAATTTTTTAAACAACTCTCTGAAATTGGCATTTTATTGTCCCTATTTAACATATGAGAAAACAAAAGTTTTTAGAGTTTAAGTGATTTTCCCCCAGATCATGTATTGCACCTCTTTAATGAGATATGCTTTGTCTCTTTGAATGTCACTTTGGCCTGATTTATCTTCTTGGGGTGTGATATCCCACCTTCCCATATTAGAAAATAAATGAAAGAATATCTGCTCCTTATTTGATGTCCTCTCTATTGTCATTGTTTTCTATCATCCTGTGAATCAAGCAGACTTAATAAGGCTTAAAATAATATGACGAGAAATGTCATAATTTAACACTAATACCATGTTTGTATTTTCCAAACTAAATATTAAATCACTAATTTTGACATTATATTCACAAATTTATTATATATAAAATTTTACTAAAGTATAAAGAGAAAAATCGCAGAACACTTTTTTGAAAAGCATTGAATTAAACAAAATCTGGAAAACTTTTTTATGAATTTTAATGCTGTCACCATAAAGGACTGATATCTGTAACACTGCTCATTTAGTAAGAAAATTATTCCCCTAAAAAAGCTAAATGGGAAGAGTGGCTGCTGTGAAGTTTTATACTTTCCTCAATATTTGGATAAAAGAATTCTGGGTTGATAATCAGAGGGTCTGGGTCTAGGTTATAGCTCCTGTTCTATCAGTTGTGCAATCTTTGCCCCAGCCCCTAACTTTTCTGGGTCTTAGTTTTCTGGTCTGTAAAATAAGTTTTCAACAATATGTTGCAAAATTCCTATGACTATATTAGCTTTAAAAAGACAGGGCAGGGAGCTCTCCCATGATAAGTATTAGATCAAAAAGAACTTTAAAATTATATATTTTACTGTTTCTAATAGTTTGCTAAATTTTTTTTCACATGTTTAATCGTGACTATTGACTTTTACTTGGTGCCATAAATTACAGGAGACAAGAGTGGCCAAGATGGTGGAGTAGGAAGACCTTGAGTTCACCTCCCATGGGCACACCAAAATTACAACTATTTACAGAGCAACTATTGATGAGAAAGATGTGAAGACTAGCAGGTAAGATCTTTTGCACCTAAAAATATAAAGAAGGAATCACAATAAGACAGGAGAGGCAGAGATGCAATATAGTCAGGACCCTAAATCCTGGGTGGGCAACCCATAAACGGGATAATTTCAACTGTAGAGGTTCTCCACAAGAAATGAGGGGCCTGAGCCCAAATCTGACTGCACAGTGCAGGGCTCCTACACAAGGAAGGTGAGCCTCCTGAACACTTGGCCTTGAAGAATAATAGAGCTTTTCAGGAGAGCCAGAGGGCTGTGAGAAACAGAGACTGTAGTCTTTTTTTTTTTTCAGTTTTATTAGGTAGAATTGTTACAATTTGACTGCACATAGACAATATATTGCATGTAAATACATATACACAATATACTGCACATATTCAGAGAGACTAGCCTTAAAGGGTGCATACAAAATCTCACATGCTCCAAAATTCAGGACAGAAGCAGTAATATGAAAGAAGCCTGGGTCAGACCCACCTGCTGATCTTGGAGAGCCTCCCAGAGAGGTAGAAGGCAACTGCCACTCTATTTGGGGACATAGATACTGGTGACAGCCGTTTTTAGGTGTTAGTTCTACCATGAGGGCACTGGTGCTGGTAGGCACCATTTTGGAAACTTCCCTCTAGCTTGTGAGCTCTGAGACCTGACCCCACCCACCAGCCTGTCAGCACAAGTAGAGGAACACCTCAGTGCAAGCACATAGCTAGGCAGGGTCACAGCCCCACCAACCAGCAGCTCAGCAGCCTCCGTACAAGACAAGTCCTGGCAACCAACTGAACTGGGGGCCAGCCATGACTACTGCGTCACCCACAGTAGTCAACCTGCTACAGCAGAAGGGCCCAGGAAGCCTACACAGGGGGCACTTCTAGAGCAGATAGCTCTGGTGACCAGAGAGAACACATAGGAATCTTCTCCTCTAAGACTGGGAAATGTAACCAACTCACCAAATACAAAGAAACAAAAACAGTGAATTAGATAAAAATGAGCAACAGAGAAATATGTTCCAAATGAAGGAACAAGATAAAACCCTAGAAGGAGAACTATGTGAAGTGGAGATAAGCAATCTACCCAATAAAGGTTCAAGGTAATAAACGTAAAGATGCTCAAGGAACTCAGGAGAAAATGTATGAACAAATGAGAAGTTAGAAGTTTGAAACAAAGGATTAGAATATATAAGGAAGAACCAAACAGGGATGAAGAATACAGTAACTGAAATGAAAAATACACTAAAAGAAATCAACAGCAGATTAGGTCATACAGATCAGTAAACAGGAAGACAGGGTAGTGGAAATCACTGAAGCTGAACAGAAAAACACAAAAGAAAATTTGAAAAATGAGAACAGTTTAAAAGACCTCTGGGGCAACATCAAGCACACTAACATTTGCATTATAGGGATTCCAGAAGGAGAAGAAAGAGAGAAGGGGGAAGAGCACACATTTGAAGACGTAGTAGCTGAAAATTTCCTTAACCTGGGAAAGGAAACAGATACTCAATTCCAGGGAGCGCAGAGAGTCCCTAACAGGATCAACACAAAGAAGACCACACTAAGACATACTGTAATTAAAATGGCAAAATTAAAGAGAGAGTATTAAAAGCATCAAGAGAAAAGCAACAAGGGAACTCCATTAAGGCTATTAGCTGACTCTTCAGCAAAAACTCTGCAGGCCAGAAGGAAGTGACATGATATATTTAAAATGTTGGAAGGGAAAATACCTACAACCAAGAACACTCTACCTGGCAAGGCTTTTATTCAGATTTGATGGAAAGATAAAAAGTTTTACAGACAAGCAAAAGCTAAAAGAGTTAACCACCGTGAAACCAGCTTTACAAGAAATGTTAAAGGTACTTCTCTAAGCAAAAAAGGAAAGGCCACAACTAGAAATACGAAAATTTCTAGGTAAAGGAAATCTCATTAGTAAAGGAAAATATACAGTAAAGGCAATAAGTCAACCACATATAAAGCTAGTAGGATGACTGAAAGACAAAAGTAATTAAATCATCTGTATCTATGATAAGTAGTTAAGGGATACACAAAACAAAAAGATGTAAAATGTTAATTTAAAACAGTAATCACCAGAAGGGGGAAGTGAAAATGCAGGGTTGTTAAAATGCATTTTAAGTTAAGAGATCAGCAACTTAAAATAATCACATATATACAGATTGCTGTATATAAACTTCATGGTAACCACAAACCAAAAATCAGTAATAGATACACAAAGAAAAAGAAATCCAAACTTTAACACTAAATTTAGTCATCAAATCACAAGGGAAGAGAGCAAAAGAAAAAGAAAGGACTAAAAAAGAACTACAAACACAACCCCAAAACAATTAAGAAAATGGCGATAAGTACACAATTTTCTATAATTACTATAAATGTAAATGGACTAAATGCACCAATCAAAAGGCATTAAGTGGATGAATGGACACAAAAACAAGACCCATGTATATGCTACCTACAAGAGAGTCACTTCGAATCTAAAGACATACACAGACTGGGGGAAGTGAGGAAAAAGATATTCCATCCAAATGAAAACAAACAAACAAAGCTGGAGTAGCAATACTTATTCAGACAAAATGACTTTAAAACAAAGATTGTCACAAGAGACAAAGAAGGACATCACATAATGATCAAAGGATCAATACAGGAAGAAGATATAACAATGTAGAGACAAGTTTACCCATATCCTCCTCAAACTATTCCAAAAAATTGCAGAAGTAATACTTCTGACTCATTCTATGAGGCCAGCATCACCCAGATGCCAAAACTAGACAAAGATATCACAAGATATTAAAGAAAATTATAGGCAAATATCACTGATGAATGTAGATGCAAAAATCCTCAACCAAATATTAGCAAACTGAATTCAACAATACATTAACGGATCATATGCTACCATAATCAAGTGGAATTTATCCCAGGGATGTAAGGATGCTTTAATATTCCCACATCAATCAATGTGGTACACCATATTAACAAATTGCAGAATAAAAACCATACGATCATCTAAATAGATGCAGAAAAAGCTTTTGACAGAATTCAGCATCCATTTACAAAAAATACTCTCAACAAAGTGTGTGTAGAGGGAACTTGCCTCAACATAATGAAGGCCATATATGACAAGCCCCTAGCTAATATCATACTCAATGGTGAAAAGCTGGAAGCATTTCCTCTAAGATCGGAAGCAAGACGAGGACGCCATTTCTCACCACTTTTATTCAACATAGTATTGAAAGTCCTAGCCACAGCACTCAGACAACAAAAAGAAATAAAAGGAATACAAATTGGAAAGAGAAAGTAAAACTGTCAATGTGTGCAGATGACATGATTCTACACATAGAAAATTCTAAAGACACCACCAAAAAACTACTATTCATCAGTGAATTCAGTAAAGTTGCAGGATGCAAAATTAATATACAGAAATCTGTTGCATTTTTACACTAAGAATGAACTATCAGAAAGAGAAATTAAGAATGCAATGCCATTTACCATCTCATCAAAAAGAATAAAAGTATCTGGGGATAAATCTAGCTAAGGAAGTAAAAGACCTGTATTCAGAAAACTACAAGATGCTGATGAAAGAAATTGAAGATGACACGAACTGATGAAAAGATAGAATCGAAGAATTAATATTGTTAAAATGACCATACTATCCAAGTCAGTGCAGAGATTCAATGCAATCCGTATCAAAATACCAAGGCATTATTCACAGACCTCGAACAAATAATTCTAAAATGTGTATGTAAACACAAAAGACCCCAAATAGCCAAAACAATCTTGAGAAAGAACAAAGCTGGAGGTATCATGTTTCCCGATTTCAAACTATACTACAAAGGAATAGTTATGAAAGCAGCATAGTACTGGTACAAAAACCAGATACTTCGATCAATGGAACAGAATTTAGAGTCCATAGGTGAACCCACACTTATATGGACAATTAATCAATGATAAAGGAGGTAAGAATATACAATGAAAAGACAGCCTCTTCAATAAGTGGTACTGGGAAAACTGGACAGCTACATGCAAAAGAATCAAACTGCACTGCTCTTTCATACCATGCACAAAAACAAATTCAAAATGGATTAAAGATTTAAATGTAAGACCTGAAACCCTAAAACTTCTAGAGGAAAACATAGGCAGTATGCTCTTGGACATTGATCTTAGCAATATTTTCTTGGTTGTGTCTCCTCAGGCAAGGGGAAGGAAAGCAAAAACAAATAAATGGGACTACATTAAACTAAAAAGATCTTGCACAGCAAAGGAAACTATCAACAACAACAAAAAACAAATAACATGATTCAAAAATGGGCAGAGGATCTGAATAGACATTTTTCCAAACAAAACATACAGATGACCAACAGGCACATGAAAAGATGCTCAACATCACTAATCATTAGGGAAATGTAAATCAAAACTACTATGAGGTATCGCTTCACACATGTTAGAATGGCTATTATCAAAGAGACAACAAACAAGTGTTGGTGAGAATGTGGAGAAAATAGAACCCTCATGCACGTTGGTGGGAATGTAAATTGGTTTTTTTCCACTATGGAAAACAGTTTGGAGATTCTTCAAAAAATTAAAAATAGAACTGCCATATGACCTAGCAATTCCACTCCTGGGTATTTATCCAAAGAAAACAAAAACATTAATTAGAAAAGGTATATGTGCCCCTATGTTTGTTGTAGCATTATTTACAATAACTGAGATATGCAACCCAAGTGCCCACTGACAAATGAATGGATAAAGAAAATGTGGTATGTATATATACAACAGAGTATTATTCAACCATAAAGAAAGAATGAAATCTTGCCATTTATAACAACATGGATGGGCCTAGAGGATATTATGCTACAAGAAATAAGTCAGACAAATAATGACAAATGTCGGAGCCAGCCGACAATCGATCAGGTCCAGAAATCTGTGCTGCAGGACTGAGAAAAGGAAAAACGTAACAAAGAGACAGCAAGACAAGACAAGTTGGGGTTGAGAGGGTCTCACTCTAGCCCGCAAGACGCTAGGTCAAGAGTGGACTACGAGTTTATTTCTTGCAGTCAATTTATATGATTTTAACCCATTAGCTCATACATTCCTGCCTGTAGGCAAAGGTATTTTTTTAAGGCGTGTACTAAAACCATTAACTTGTATATTGTTACAGACATCATTATTGTTTACAGTTCTTGTAAAACTAAGATTAAGAGTTCCTGGAACCAAGATGATAAGCTAAGACATTGTTCCTCTAGGCTAACATCGTGACTCGTGTATATTTAGCTCAGGTGATTGTTCTCTAAAAAGATTACTGATTTGTGTGCCGATTGTATCTCTCCCTCTGAAGGTCCTTTGTGACTTAGTAGCTCAAGGGTACTTCCTCAGGCATAGGCGCATCTGGTGCATTCTTTAGTAAAAGGTGTGGCGGGACAGAGATTGTTCTGACTCAATTGACCTTTGAGCCGGGCGCCCCGCACTGTGGGAGTTTAGGCCCAACCTTTGTGCTCGGCAGCCTCAATCTCAGAGCCTGGCGCCCTGCACTTTGGGGTTTTACGCCCAAGTTTTGTGCTCGGCAGCCCTCCGTCATGAGCGGCTCCCCGCAGACAAATTCTGCATGACTTCACTTGTATGTGGAATCTAAAAAATAAAACAAATGAACAAACATAACAAAATAGAAGCAGAGTAATAGATTCAGAGAAGAAATAGGTGGCTGCCAGAGGGGAAGGGGGTGGGGGAAGTAAAGAAATAGATGAGAAAGATTAAGAGGTACAAATTTCCAGTTCCAAAACAGATGAGTCACAGGTATGAAATGTACAGTGTGGGGCATACAGTCAATAATTATGTAATAACTTCGTATGATGACAGATGGGAACTAGACATTGTTGGTAGTGATTGTTTTGAAATGT
The DNA here is from genome assembly GCF_048564905.1 of Vicugna pacos. Lineage (NCBI taxonomy): Eukaryota > Metazoa > Chordata > Mammalia > Artiodactyla > Camelidae > Vicugna > Vicugna pacos. The sequence continues at coordinate 84,632,943 of NC_132987.1, read as the reverse complement.
ATAGAGTTATTGAATCAGTATGTTATGTAACAGGAACTAACATAGTGTTATAGGCAATTAAACTTCAGCAATCAAACTCATAAGAAAAAGGTCAGATTTGTGGCTACCATAGGCAGGGGAAATTGGATAAAGGCAGTCAAGAGGTAAAAACTTCTAGTTATAAATAAGTACTAAGGATGTAATGTACAACATGATCAATACAATTAACATTGCTGTATATTATATATGAAAGTTAAGAGAGTAAATCCTAAAACTTTTTATCACAAAGGAGAATTATTTTTTCTATTGATTTAATTTTGTACTTATATGAGTTGACAGATGCTCACTAAACTGGTGATAGTAATTTCATGATGTATGTAAATGTGATCATATTGCTGTACACCTTAAACTCATACAGTACTATATGTTAATCATATCTCAATAAAACTGGAAAAAAATTAAAGAAGACATGATAGGTGATTACACTGAACAAAAAACCCCAAAGTAGCCATCTATAAATGCCAATATAGTGAATGCTATTCATCTTTACTATTTTGTAATAATTTTGTTTAACATATGCCATAGCCAACACTTTGGTCAAAACTGAGATAACATTTTACTGATTTGCTTGGTAGCAATCAGAGTGGTGACACACAAAGTATCTTGAAGGATCACAAGGGTGTGGAGGGAAGAGAGGAAATAATTACTCAATAGCTCTTGGAAGCCATCCTTCAATTAAGGTCAAATCACACCAATAAATTACAATGTTAAGATTGAATTACTTACTGTTTAAGATACTTTTCCCCAATTTAAAGATTTGGAAATCTTCAAAAGTGGAAAACTTGAGGAAAAAATTTTAATTGCATTTTTAAATAGCTAGATTTTTCAGATCGCTTAGCGTGTATTCAGCTTCAAACAACAGGATACACTACCAAAAGTGGCTTAAAAAAACAGTGGTTTCTTGGAGGGTAAGGGTATAGCTCAGTGGCAGAACACATGCTTAGCATGCATGAGGTCCTGGGTTCAATACCTCCATTAAAAAAAAGTTCAAAAAAAGATAAGATGAAAACAGGAGTTTCCTACTTTACATCCAAGAAGTCTGAAGGAAGATGTTTCCAGGTTTCTCAGAGAAGCTCAACAATTGCATCAGGTGGCAAGACTCTCCCGCCGCCATCCTTGGTCATTGGCTCAGTACTCTCATGCTTGCACAATGGCTCCCCGTTTGAGGCATTGTAAGTATGACAATATTTGGACCCCTAAAAATGGATGTTTCTCCAAATGTTCTTTTTTTTTTTTAACAGAAGAAATCCTTTCCCAGACTTTTTATTTTCCGCTGGCCAGAATTGAATCTGCTACTGGTTCCCCAGCTGCAAGGAGGAGCACCTGCCATTTCCAGCCTACATCATAGGAGCCATGCTCTGCTAACAAGTAAAAGGCAGTACGTTGCCAACACACTCACTTTTACATGTTGGTATGTGTCCTTGCAAACATTTCTTTCTTGCAGAGGCTTTATCTACTTTGTTTAAGTCATTCTGCACATCAGGTTTTGTAACCTGCCTTTATACTTCATATTGTACCATAAGCATTTGTTCCATAGTAATAGTCTTCAGAAATTTTGTTTTAAATGGTGACATAATATTTCATGCTAAAAACCACCTCCTAATTTACCTAACTTATAATAAGCAGTATTCTTTTTATTTTCAGAAAACGTAGTGGGTAATAATCACTGTATATCAGAGGCTTTCCACAAGCACCTCTAATACTTAAGACAATCCTGCAAGGTAGCTATTGTCATTCCAATGTTACAAAAGAGGAAACTGAGAATCAGGGAGTCTAAAACTTACCGGATATTCCTGCTGGTAGATTGCAGAACAGGGAATTTGAACTCAGGCTCATCTGATTCCCAAACCAGCAAACATAGTATTTATTCAACATTGTTGTGGGGGAAAAGAAATGAAAACCCAAGTGAATGCCAATTCATAAATATAAATTAGTTAAGTTTATTATTGAGCAAAACCAAGTAAACAAAACAAACCCCTGAATTCATTCAAGATAGCCAGCAAGTGACTACGGATATTCAGCTCTGTGTAAGTGGAACTGAAGTGCAGTTCATCGTCTTGCTTTTAGTAAAGCATCAGCAGTTATTCAGTTTGCATCAGGAGTTACATCGAGCTGAGTCTAACATCTTGTTTTTCATAATTCTTGATCAGGCTTGCTCTGACGCTGTATTCTTCATAATTCCTTATCAATACTTCCTGCAGTTACTCTGACAGTTCACCTAGCACATACAGTTAGTCACTCTTCAGCAGTCCTCAGTGAAGTTAAAGTTCAGTTTCTCACAGCATCAACAATGAAAACTCCTGATTTAACTCTTCATGTAGCAAAATAAATTCCCTGAGCCAATGGAAAATTCTGTGAACCTGATAGATACATACATACATACAATAAGATTAATAAGTAAATCTTATAGATCTATATATATGGGCACCTCCTACAATAGGCTTGGTCCATATCTTCAAAGAAGTGACAGTCTTTTTGTTCTGAAGACATTACATGCAGCATCTGTAGGTGGCAGCAGTTAAAGGGAATACATAAATAAAGGAAAAATAAGAGAGGGAGAAAACGGAAACATTGAAGAAAGAAATGTATATATAGGGCAATGGATGGGAAACGTGGACAGTGCTTAATTATTGTCAATTCTGCTATGACAGAGTACTTTTTAGAGCAGACTGGAAAACAGCACAGGGCAAATGCTTCTGGCCTCTCAATGGGACTAGCAGAGACTAAGCCAAGTTCAGTTGCTGTCATGTCACTGATTGCATCAGTACAGTCTACCTTCTCTGAGGACACCCTCCTCCCCTCCCGTCCAGGGACTTGGGCTCTTGATTACAACAAACTCCCTGTCCAGTTTCAGGCACTTTGTGCAGTCTAACTTACTTTCTGACCCACTTCCAGGACGTGCACCAAAGGGCTTTCCCAAATACCACCTCCTTTCAGTGTTCAGTTCCACCTTGCTTCCCTGCCCCATATGTCATTTCTGCCTTTGGAGTGGGTGGTTCCAGGGGAAAGGCGACATAAACAAGTTTCCTCTGGACTCCATACAGCAGAGCCAAGTAGGAAACGACACTGGCAGGTTTCCCTGGGAGGCCAGACACTTACTGACTGTCTGGCAGATGGGAAATCAGTTCTGCAGAGAACAGGGAATACTCACAGATCCTCCCGGTCACCCTGCTTTGCCCTTAGCCCTAGTTCCCAGGGCTGCTCTAGGGTCAGTGAACCAGAAACTTCCCCTCAGTCTGTCTGGCCTGACCAAGATAATTTGTTGGATTAGGCTTCGTGGTGGTTCTTCGCCTCATCCTAATCCAGGCCTTTGAAAGGAAGTGGGAAATTCATAGATTTGCTGTAGTTTGATTTTTGTGACTAACCAAGAAAGAAGTGTTGGTTTTATCTTTTCTCCATTCTAGATTACCAATATTTTCACTTAGTACCTTGTTAATAACCTAATACTTCAGGTTTGGAGTTTATTTGAGACAGAAATGATGATGAGTAAATGAATATGTGAAAACTAAATCTTATCATATGGAAATAGATAGATATTAGATTAATAAGTAAATTTTATAAATTTATAGAAAGGATAGACTTTGGATAAATACAGAGGTGGTTTTCGTTATGGCTCCCACATGTCCTGGCAGAGTGACCTAGGACAAGTTGGCTAACTTCTTCCAATGTCACTCAGTTGCTTCATCACTGAAATGAAGGTGATAATTTCTACCTCAGAGGGATGTGAAGAATTATGAGAGAGGCTGTCTATCAAGTGTAAGACATAGACTGATTGAATAGAAATATTAGTTCACTTTCCTCTCTCTGTAACCCATCAGCCTGAGAGAACATAGTTGTTGTTGGTTGTTTTTTTTTTTGAGTTTTTGAAATAATCAACAAATGCACTGAAGTATTAAAGCATTATCATGACCTCAAAGAGTTTATAATCTAGTTGGAGATATTAATGCTAAGTCACATGGAACAATAAGAGAACATTACAAGCTCACAATTTAATTAAGTAATCTATTACATAATTCTGGTTATTGAATTACAGTTGATAAATAAAAATGGACTAGGGTTTTCTGTCAGATAGCCCTTCTCTCTTCCACAATCTTCTAGGTATTCTGGGGAGTAAGAAATAGGTCTGGTTGAGGTTAATTATTTTAAAGTATTAATTTATATTTTTCTGTATAAAAATTGACTGACAGATGTACTTGATGACACTTTTAGGGGTGCTCCAAAGTCCTACTAATCCTCTGAGGAGAAGCCCAAACTCTCTTTCAAAAACAAACACATGGGGAGGGTCTAGCTCAGTGGTAGAGGGCATGCTTAATGTGCTTGAGGTCCTGGGTTCAATCTCCAGGGCCTCTGTTTAAAAAATATATATATATATAAATAAATAAACCTAATTACCCACCTTAAAAAAAAGGTTTAAAAAAATCTTAAGATTTTATGTTAGAATTAACCTCTCCTTCAAACTGTCTTATAAATCCCTAACACTTTGCTCCCACTTTATACCTATCATGATTATTATTACTGTATTTTATACAGGCAAATTTTCCCATGCTTATTCACATTCAATAAAAGAGTTCATCAAAAATTTATGAAATAAGAATTCTCAAGCTCCCTCCTACTCCCACTCACCAAAGAAGCAGACACTCTTCCAAATACCAAGAATAACAAAAACATGCAAGTTCCCTTTTGAAACTCCTCATGAAATCAAAACTTCATGGGGGAACATCAAACCTGTTGGACTTTTCATCTTTGTGTCTTACTTTAGAAGCAGTTGAGAAACATATGCTTTTTTTTAAGTATTTTCAAATGACTCATGAGTCATGTTCCTTCCTGGCCATCTACTACAACTCCAGGAAGTTATTTACCATCTCTAGATGTGTCTCTGGCCACTTCTTTTGCCACATGCTGAGGAACTAGGATGCGTTTCCTCCCAGGAATCAGACAAAGCAGTAAGTGTGGCAGAAAGACAGAAATTACCATCTGGATAAGAACCAAGTAAGCTCAGTCCAAATTAAAGAGGAGAGTTGTCCTCTGTCAACTCTGTGCCAGACACTGCTCAAAGGATCTTATATATTAACTCATTTAATCCTCACAACAACCCTGTGAGGCAGATATAAATGTCTTCATTTTGTAGATGAGAAAAGTAGGGTGAGAGAGATGAAGTCGCTTATCCAAGGTCAAAGAACTAGTAAAGAAAAATACAAAGTAAATTAAGATTTCTTTATTTTAAGAAATTGACTCACATGATTATGAAGGCTGGCAAGTCCAAAATCTGTAGAGTGGGCCCAGCAGGCTCAAGAGCGAGAAAAGAACCCATGCTGCAGTCCAAGTCGAAGGCCAGCTGCTGGTAGAATCCCCTCCTGCTCTGGCGAGGTCAGTCTTGTTCTTCTCAGGCCTTTAGCTGCTTGAATGAGGCCCACTCACACTATGGAGGGCAATCTGCCTTACTCAGAGTCAGCCGGTTTAAATGTTAATCTCATTGAACACAGCCTCACAGAAGCATCCAGAATAGCGTTTGACTTCATTGACGTATCTGGGCCCTATAGCCTAGCCAAGTTGACACAAAATGGCACAAAATATATATATATTTACAAACTTTTTCCTAAAAAATGGAAGATATTCTTGGGGATCATGAGTAGGAACATTTGAAAGCACTGTTCAAAAGCTAAAAATACACAAAGCATTGAGCCAAATTCTGTGTTGACCAACCATTAGACATAACTGAACATTAGGTTGCATAAATAAATCTTGACTATTAACCTTTTTTGAAATTGGCCTCTTTCTTCTAAAATCTGAGGGCAAACAAAAATCAGATTTTTCAAGATTTTCAAGAAAAATGATGCATTTCTGCATATAAATACTCTAGCTACCTGAAAGAACGAGGAGCAGTTCTACATTTACCAAAGCCTGAACTGGAAATAGGGCAGACTGGACAAAGCATTCAGACTTCTTTGTTTTCCAAAGGAGGAATGACAAGAACCCCCTCCCTCCATGACACACACACACGCACATGCACACACATGCACATATACACATAAATTATGCATAAGTGATTTAAAATTAAATTTAAACAAATTAAATTAAAGTGACGTAATTTCTTCCAGAATGTTGTGGGTAGTCCTGGTGATGAGAAATTATCTAAAGCACTGGTGTAAACACTATTCAGAGGGGATGTACCAGACAATCCATTAGGTTGCAGGTAGAAAATACTGGAATATATTAATTCTCTTATGAGAATGAGTATATTATGTATGTATAGTTTTAGTTTAAAATAAAATGTAAAACAAATATTCATATTGACACTTGCCCTGGTGATTGTCTACCAATCACTTGTCACATATCATATGAAAGAGGGCCTCAGGGATGAATGGAAGGTATACAATGTCAAAGGGTTGACAATGGTACCCTTCCTCATTGGTTTTTTATATATCATAGATTACATGTGCCTCGTGAAATGGATTTACAAATTCTAGTCTGATTTCAACCTAACTAACCCTCACAAAATGAACAAGTGACTAAAAATCATCTTCTAGAAACTAATTGAATATGCTAATGATACATGCACAAATGAACAATGAGAAAACTGCAGAGCTGACACTTCTATCCCTAGCACAAACTCATCAGACTCATTATCAAAAATATTATTGAAATATCAATTTGTATGCATTAATGTTATGTATGGTTAATATACAAAATAAAGATTACTATTTTTAAAATATTCCATCGTATCAAGAGATTGTAAAAGTGACCACAAATTGTATCCATCCTGTATGCATGCCCTTTGCAATGTAACTTTGCAGTTGCTCCCATGATGAGCTAAATTATTTTCTTCCATCCCTCAAATCTGGACTTGGCCATGTGGATAAAGGGATGGTAGAAATACTTACACAAGCAGAGAGTTGAAAAGTAGTTGTACATTGGGGCTTGCTCCCTTGCTGCTCTTAGGAATCCTGGAGCCACTATATATAAATAAGCCTAAATTAGCCTGCTGGGTGACGACGTGTGGCCCAGTATGAGAGCCAGCTAACTGCCATGTATATGAGTGAGGCCACTGACTGCCAGCTGACCAGGAAAACATGAGCAAGACCCCCTGAGACCAACAGAAGAACTTTGCAGCTAATCCAGTGCAAAGCGCTAACCACAGGATCAGGAGCTGATAAATAAATGATTATTGTTTGGGGCAACGAAGTTTTGGAGTGGTTGGTTACACAGTAAAGACTAACTGATATGAAAATTAGTACCTAGAAGTGGATTTCTGTAGTAACAAAAACCTGAAACATGTGGCCTGGGGTTTCCGAATTGGGCAGAGACTGAAAGAGCATTAAGAACTCAGTAGCAAAAACTAGAAAAAGGGCAAGCAAACTATTAGTGGTAACTGGAAAAACTGAGGAAATGGCTATAGCTGGTCAGAAAAATGGCAACATGCATCATGTTGTTAAAAACTATTGGCATAATGGTTGCCTACAGGAACTTGGAAGATTTTTTTCTTTTTGGAAGATTTTTTAAAAGTTTTTATTGAAGTGTAGTTGATTTACAATGTTAGTTTCAGCTGTACAGCAAAGTGATTCAGTTATACATATACTTTTTTTTATTCAGATTCTTTTCTATTATATGTTATCACAAGAAACTGAATATGGTTCCCTGTACTATACCGTAGGTCCTTGTTGTTCATCTATTTATATATAGTAACATGTGTCTGTAAAGGGCAGAGAGGGATAAATTAGGGGTTGGAAGATTTTTTTTAAATACATATTGCTAATGAATTTATGGACCTTGCAAAATGATTTCCGGACCAAACTAAATTGGTTTCATTTAGTTGCTGAGGAAGAAAGAAAAGAGCTGAAGAAAAAATTTAGAAGGATTATACAGGAAATAGAACTGTTTCTCATCCCTTATCTCTCTCTCTCTCTTTTTTTTTTTTTTTGGCTTTTAATTTTTTTTCATTGAGGTATAGTCAGTTTACAATGTTGTGTCAATTTCTGGTGTACAGCATAATTCTTCAGTCATACATGAATATACTATATTCATTTTCTTATTCTTTTTTACCATGAGCTACTGCAAGGTATTGAATATATTTCCCTGTGCTATATAGTATAAACTTGTTTATCTATTTTATATATACCAGTCAGTATCTGCAAATCTCAAACTCTCAGTTCCTTCCTACCCCCCTCCCCTCTGGCAACCACAAGTCTGTGTATTCTATGTCTGTGAGTCAGTTCCTGTTTTATGTATAAGTTCATTTGTCTTTTTTTTTTTTTTAGATTCCACATATGAGTGAAGTCATATGGTATTTTTCTTTCTCTTTCTGGCTTACTTCACTTAGAATGACATTCTCCAGGACCATCCATGTTGCTGCAAATGGCATTATGTTGTCATTTTTATGGCTGAGTAGTATTCCATTGTATAAATATACCACAACTTCTTTATCCAGTCATCTGTCGATGGACATTTAGGTTATTTCCGTGTCTTGACTATTGTAAATAGTGATGCTATGAATATTGGGGTGCAGGTGTCTTTTTGAATTAGGGTTCCCTCTGGATATATGCCCAGGAGTGGGATTGCTGGACCTAATCTCTTCAGCCAGCAAAAAATCCAAGTGAAAGAAGCCTGAGACCAAAGATCCTAACAAGTTGTGGCAATTAAAGTCTATTAAGATATTTGAAAGAATTAAGGTGTCATATAGTAGATTCTCTTAACTATATAAAAAAAGGGGGGGAGGGATATCTAAGAATTTTAAGGCTATTATCCCACAACAGACTGACACACCCACAAAATTCTCTCTCTAATGAATTGTTGGTGTGACTTTTCTTGGACCAGGTAGACTCAAGTCAGATTCAGAGGGAAACCACCAAGTTTTAAGAGTTGTACTATTGAAAGCACCACATACTTGGATTGAAGAAATTAGACTGCTCAAATTACACAATATGGGTCTTTCCTTATAGAAAAGGAACAATATCTCAGAAGACAGCCAACAGTTCAGAAAGTGGAGCTAAGTCTTAGAGAGCAGTGAAGCAGGGAGATGGAACTAGACCTAATCTATGAGTATTTCCTGCCCCCAGAATGGGGAGACCCAGCAACAGATGTCCTACTGGATTTCAGTGTTGTTGTAGACCCGTGGCTGCTTTGTGTTTACACGCTTCCACTTTCTGGTGGCAGTATCCACTGTAATGAACCTATCCCTGCCCAACTGTGTGTTGGGTGTGTTAAGGGACGATAATTAGTCCTTTTTATTTCATAGGTTGCCAGAACAAGAAAACCTCATTTGAGGAGCCTCATCTGACCTGATTTGGACCACAAGATGCCACACTAGCCTGATACCATAATTAGATGAGATTTGGGGGGTCTTACATGTGGAAGGAAAGGTAATTATTTTGTCCAAAGGATAGACTGCTAGATTGCAAAAATGGCTATAATACATTGTAGCGTCTTCCATCAGAAGATGTCTATTTCTCCACCCCTTGAATCTAGACAGGTCTTGTGACATTTCTCACCATTAGTATGCGGCAGAAGTGATACTGTACCAATTCCAGGCCTGGACCACCCTTGCTTTCTCTGATCACGTCAACCATGTGAACATACGTGGGCTACCTGCTGCATGATGACAGGTATGTGGGCCCAGTCACCCTTGTCACTCCAGCCAACAGCCAACCAACACAGAAGCAGAACTGCCTGATTGATTTTTTTAGCTGCTTAGAGACACTTGAGTCAGCTAAATGAGCTAGTTGAGAAAAGTACCCAATTGCTCCCAGCCAGAACTGCTGACCAAGAATTGTGAAATAAATAAATGGTTATTGTTTTAAGCACATCAATTGGAGGCAGGGGAGGCTGTCACGTAGCAGTAGGTAAGTGACATAGACACCCAAATGTCACAGAAGCACTTATTGATGTCCTGTCCTTCCTCCTCTGGTCTTCAGTTCTCCCTCTGTCATAGACCAAGTGTCCATAAATCAGTGGGTCGGTTTTTGCACATTGTACTCTATTCCAGTGGTCTGTTTATCTGTGTCTGTACCAGTTCAACACTACGTTACTTAATGTAGCTTGAATTAAGTCTCCCCCTGCAACACACCTTTTTCTTCTTCAAGAGAGCCTTGCCTATTCTTGATCTTTTGTTTAACTCCATAAATTTTGGATGAATTTATCAGGAACAATAGGAAAAAAATCACCCTGTTAGGATTTTTTTTAATTGAAATTTTGTTAAATCCATAGATAAACTTGGAAGAACTGACATATTTGTAATATTGATCCTTCTCATCTACAAACATCTCTCCATTATTGAACTGTTCTTTGGTCTCTTCTAATAAATTTTTATAAATTCCCACATAAGTATTTTGTACATCCTTTTTGAATTTATTCGTAAGTACTTTATACTTTTATTGTTAATATAAAAAATTTTCCCAACTGACTGTATCGGTGTGAATGACTCACTAATTGTAATAAGTTGTGGATATTTGAATATTTTCTACTTAGAGAAGAGTCTAATGAAAATAGCTCTCTCTCTACCCCTTATGATTGACTGGATGAATCCACAGCAACAGCTGCAAATACAAGATGAAACAGAGGGGAGAAACAGCAGCGAAGCCAAAAATACCCGCTCCTTTCATTACAAGTTTGTAAGTCTGAAGCAGACTGAATAGAGGAAAGGAGTAACTACTTGAATAAGAGTTTGTAATTTTGATATTCCACTTGCAGGGCATGGAGGCAAATTATTGTTAGACCAGATCAAAATTTTATTTTCCAAGAGCGACTGCAGGGTCCCTGGCACAACAGGACACTTGCTATCTTAAATGCTCCAATCAGTAAAAACAATTTGGCTTTATGAAAAAAAGTATAACATACATAGCATGTTTCTCTGAGATGGCAGGGAAATGAAGGTACCCCTAAAAACCAACATTAAAGTGAAAATGGGAAACCTAGGAGGTAAGCAAGAACCAAAGCCAGCATTTATCTGACAACATCTCCCAACCCTTGGTGACTTCAAGTTTCTGTTTTTATGATCACCAATTCTGGTGACAGAAGACAAATCTCAGGGACCTCCAAGGCTGGGATTCTAGTAGGACCATCCCCTGCATAGTTGGGATCCAGTGGGGCAAATAATGGCCCTCTAGAGATGTTTATGCCATAATCCACTGAATCTGTGAATATGTTGTTACATGGCAAGAAGCAACTAACGTTGCAGGTGGAATTAAAGTTGCTAATCAGCTGACCTGAAGATACATAGATGCTCCTGGATTATCCAGTGAGTCCAGTTTTATCACAAGGGCCTTTTAAATGTGGAAGAGGGAAGCAGAAGATCAGAGTCAGAAACAGATTTGAAGATGCTGTGCTTCTGACTTCGAAGATGGAGGAAAGGACCACAAATCAAGGGATGTACGTGGTCATTAGGAGCTGGAAAAGGCAAGGAAACAGATTCTCACACACACAAATTCAGAAGCAGTGCAGCCCTGCTGATACTTTGATGTTAGCCCAGTGAGATTCATTTCAGACTTCTGACCTCCAGAATTGTAAGATCATAAATTTGGTTTATTTTTAATCATGAATTTGGTGGTTAATTGTTACAACAACAATAGAAAAGTAATGCAGGTCCCCAAAGGGATAATATATTTTCAGAACATTTTCAATCCAGGATTGTTGGGGAAAATCATGGCTTTGGAGATGACAGACTAATTTCTATAATGAATGTTAAAATGAAATACATACATACTCAACCCATGCAGGAGTTTAACAAACGCAAACCCTTACTTATCGAATTAGATTTAATCAAATGAAAAGCATCATCTGCCTCTGGGAAGGCACGGCAAGGCTCATCAACAATTACATTTACTGGAAAAGGAAGAGCTGAGTCACTATAAGCCTGAAGCATGAAAATGACTTCAGTCATTCTGCAGAATTCAAATCTCATAAACAGAAATAGACACCCTTGTTTGCAACCAGTTTCTTCTTTGTCTTTCAGATGCTCTGACCTTTTGCCGCAAGCGGAAGACGTGATTTTTACTAGTGAAGTACAGTGGTCCCTTGGCGTCTGAGGGGGATTGGTTCCAGGAGCTCCTGCAGATACCAGAAGCTACATGTTCAAGTCCCTCATATAAACTGGCAGAGTCCCGTTAGCTCTCCACACTGGCGGGTGTGGAGAGCCCATTGCAAATGATTCTAATTTCATGACATTCAGATTATTATGAATCATGAGAGTTATCTGGGGACCATTTTACATGTAGGAAATGCAGCAGACCCCTTAAGGTCCCAGAGTGACAGCCCAGTACTCTTTCTGTCTCTTTTTCTAAAGTGCTTGGCTTCTACCCGTGAGAAGTTTTTTCATCTTCTTTTAACTCCATGGTCATTTGCTATTACAGCAGTGACCTCATGGTTTAATATTTTCCTTTCAGAGTTTATGTCTTGTGTAAAAGATTTTATGGTGGTGTAGTGATTGCAAAAACATTGGAAGAAAAGACAAATTAGTTTGGCTCAGTGGTAACTGGGTTTAAAAGGATTCCATGTTGGGGAGAAAGCCGCTGAAAATAAGGGTGTAACCAGGAGAATGTAACATTAGCTTTATCCAGAGCTATGAAACAGCAACTTGTATTGCCCTTTAATGCCCTTGCCCTTGCCCTCTGCCCCTTGTTAAGTACTCAGAAGCTGAAACTGAGCCCTGGCAGCCTTGTATTTCCCGCAGCTATTCTGCAGAACCCAAGCTGGATGCGTCTTCTCTTTTCCATCCTCATATTCTATCAAGACTCAACCATTATGATTTTTTCATTCCCCTGCTTCCACTTCTAGCTCTTCTTACTAGGAAGCAGCTCACAAGCCAACACACATGTGGTCGTGCGTGTAAGTGATTCTGGGAATTTCTTTCCTCCACAGAAGCAGATGATGACTATCCACCCCGTGAGTGTCCTGTCTGTCACTGCCAAATCTGTCCCTGGAATTTATGTTAAAAAGTAGCAAAGAAGGTAGAACCTAAGAGGTGGGAGGAGAAAGGAAAGAGGTTAGTTAACCTTCAAAATAAAGAGATGAGAGAATTTTGGAAATTTAGAGCAAATGAAAGGTGCTAGAGTAGTGCAGGAATAAGATAACTGGAAAAGGGGAAAAAGGTAAAAGCATTCTTGCTGGGAGGGTTAAAGAACCAACTTTAATACGTTTTTAAAAGCACCAAAATTAGAATGTAATTCCATTTTTATCAGTAATAGATATTTGATCTGTGCTTCTATGAATGAGACAGTACACCGAGTGGACCAGAGGTTAAAAGGGTTACACACTAAGTTTAGGGTGACCAACTCATCTCGATTTGCCTACGATTTCCTCAATTTTAGCACTGAAATGTTCACATCCTGGGACTTCACGCTTTGTCAAACTGGGATGGCTTGTTACCCCAAGTCATTAGTAACTAATAATGGCTTCACATGTTACGTTTCTTGAGAGTAGAGTAAACTCCTGTTTTTCCTGAGAATGATTGCTAAGGATGAAGAGGAAACTATAATAGGTGTTTGCAGAGAAAAGGAAGAGGGAAAAAGGAGAAGGGGAAAAGGAAGAAGGATGAAACGGAGTGTTTGTGAGTTTATAAGGGGAGAGTTTTGATTTAAAGCAGTCATTCTTAACCAGAAGTCATTCTATCTTCCAGGGGTTTTTTGGCAACATCTGGAGATAGTTTTGGTTGTCACAGTTGACTTCTACTGGCATCTAGTGAATAGAGGGCAGTGATTCTGCTAAACATTCTACAAAGCACAGGATAGCCTCCCACAGCAAAGAATCATCCAGCCCTAAAGGAATGAGTCATTAATCCCAGACTAAGACACATCCGTAAAGTGTATAGGAGGGGGTTTGGCGATGCCATCACAATATATATAGCGTGACACTGAAAAACTGATTTTCAGGTGTCTAAAATGGTAGTGCTGACTTTCCTGACTACAGATCTTATACTTGCCCATCCATGTCGTGAACCTTCTAAGAGATGGACCAAATCTGTATTGGTGCCCCCAAAGACTAGATCATCCCAATCCTTGGAAATCATATGTACATAGTAAGTGTTGGTGAGTTAATATTAGAATGAAACACTGTTGTATATGGACAAAATGAAAAAGAAAAGTAAGATTTAAGCATGGAAGATTTATACTACTGCTCTGCTAAAAGTTATTTTTCAAGGAGGAAAAGAAATCATTTTTCTAGACCTGGGATTAGTAAAGATTATATATTTGATGCCTAGCTCATATTGGACACTCAGACATTTGTCTAACAAATCAAATGTTGAGTAAGATGTCCCAAATTAAGTTGATGTTAATGTTTAAATTTTTTCCTTCTGAAGGGTCATACCACTCTTTATGTCAGCATTCTATTTCTCTGCTTCTGTCTTCAACCCTTAAAAGAAATAGTGAATTGCCCTGATACTCCCTAACATGCCCCCAAAGGCATGACCATGTTTGTACAGAGCTGCATTCTCCTGTGAGCCGCGTGGATGGAGTTTGCACTGGTTGTCACAGTCCTGCTTTCTCTGGAAGCTTTGTGGAGGAGGGTGGATGGGGTGTGGGTTTCAGTCTTCTTTGAAAAAGACATGGGATGATATGTTGGACTTAATTTCAGCTTTTTACTGCTGGCTAAGCCTGCCACAGGTTTAACCAGAGTTATCAATAGAACAGAATTCTAGAATTACAAAAACTTTAGGCTGGAGGAACGCTCATAATATCATTTTGTCTAATTTCCTGTCTCTTGGACATAATGTGGCATGATTCTTTATTGATTGATTGATTGATTGATTGATGAAGCACTTAGGGTTTAAATAACTTTCCCAAAGTCACTTTCCAAAAGTGGCTTTTCTAAAGAATATGAAAGCCTCCCAACTTACCACTCTAATTGAAATTAAGGCTGATATGTTGTTTATAATTTTAACATTTATAGTATTAGAAAACTGAGAAGAAATTTTAAATATTTATATATATTTATTATTAACATGCTTAAAACAACAAAAATAAGCCAATTACCTATTATCATTATGTAAACTTTTCAAAAGTAATTATTCTCTCCAAAAACAAACAAACAAAAAAGACAGTGAGAAGAGTGACATTGTTTTACATTTTTGCAAATCTCTTTAATGTTTACCTTAATAGACAACAGGATTCTCATATCTGCACTTACATTCATTCTTGCTCGATACTGTTTCAATTGAAATAAATGAAGAAACTACAGCCATACACAGGTGAGTAATTGAAACAGAAAGAGGTATTTTAATATCCTTTTCAGATAATTGATGATATTATTCTTTGCTACTACGTCAAAACTTGACTCATCTTAATGAATAGTTGCAATGTGGAATCCATTATTCATAATTCGAGGTCTTTTGTCCTAGTCATATTTTATAACCTCTCATATATGTATATCTATATATATAGTCATATATATGTGTCATATATATATATATTTCATGCACACACACATATGCATATGCAGCATGTACTGTCCTAAGCTCTTTACAGATATTATCTGATTTAATTCTCACAGCAGCCTTATAAAGGTAGGCAACCATATCTCTATTTTGTAAATGGGGAAACTAAGGTTCATAAAAGTAAAGTCTCCTCTCAGAGTTTGCCAAGGTCGCATAACAAGTAGGTGTCAGACCCAGAATATGAATCCATTGTGCTCTCCACCCCTACAATACTACTTCCCTTACTGTGGACAGAGTAAACATGAAGGTGAGGGATTGTACCAAGCACACATCATCAACCCCATTTTGCACCTAAGGAAACTGGGATTTAGACAAGCTTAGCGATCTTATCTAAGATCACATGGGTTGTTAGAGGCCCAAACTGGGACCTTTTGACTTCAAGCTTCTACAATTCAAGAAATCCACAACACAGTTGTCACATAAAAAGAATACAACTTCTTTGTTCCTCTAATTTAGGAATAAAGTAGCTAGTATAAATGGAAAGGGTTTTCATTTTCTTCAGACAAATACAGACGAATTGTTAACTGTTTTGGTTCAAAGTCATTGGATAAAAATTCATATTTAATAAGCATACATGCACATGTAAACATGCACATAGAAACTGGCACTTTAATCCTCAAAACATTTATTTAAAGAATTTAATAACAGCAAAAAAAAATTACCTCACTCAAGGTTTCTTTGTCAATGGGTCAAATTGACAAAATCTAAAACAGCTAGAAGAGTTTCATGTACATGCTACAGTCAGATCTTTGCAATTTGCTTTCATTGGTAGAGTCAGCATTTCAGGCACAGTCCCAAAATGAAATCTGGTTCTATCCTGAGCTTTTGAACACATAACCTCCTGGAAAGTGCCTTGTATTGGGTTGCTAGAGTCTGTTTTGAGACAAGTGTGCATTTTCAAACCAGCTAACCTTCCCCTAATGAGCAAGAGTTAAAGGCCAACTTATGAAGTTACCAAAAATAGATCAGAAAGAGCCATTTCCATCACTTTAACCTTTTAAAAGTATCGTATTACCAAGATTCTCCAAATTCTCAACATACCATTCAGATCCTCAGTATTCTGGGAAATCAATCATCACTCCTTATATCCCTTCATGCACTCTTGCTTCATTCTCATGGGCCACACAAGGCAGTTCACCACTCTCTCTAATGACCTTGCCACACACACCACCCGGTTCTTGTCCTCTCTTCTCTCACTCCAGTCCCAGCCTGCTTTGTCTACCAGTGAAGAATGCTCACCTCGGGTGCACCGTGACCTCAGAAGTCTGCCCATGAACACTGCCCCCAGTACTCCACCCTTCTCTTCCCTGCATTGACAGAGAAGGCTCTCTCGCAGCATTCACTACTATTAAATTTGCTTGTGTGTCTGGCACATGAGCTCTATAATAGCAGAGCTCTGTTATTCATCTTTACTTCCCCTACACTCAGATCAGGGTCTGACATGAAGTTGGCAAGTCTGTAAGAATATTTGGGGAACGCTGCATTTGCTGGGACGATCCTCTTGTTATCCGATGTTACGTGCCTTCCAAAGTGAAGCTTCTTAGTCTAATAGAAAGAGTTTCCTGGGATCCATTCTGTAATCTGCTAGATATAGCACTGTAGGTAAATTATGTAACCTTTCGGCATCTGTATTCTGCAAGAGTTTTGGAAAAGTAATGGATAGTATATTAAGAATATATAAAGTATCTATCACAGTGACACATTGTAGGTTTTCAATGAAGTGTGGCTGTTGTTATCATTTACTTGGTTCCCGTGGCCCCTGGTGGTCATACCCCTACCAAAGGTTCTGTGTGTACATGCCGCACATCGACCCGGAGAGGGCAGTTAGACACTCAGCCATCACCTGGTCAACACAACATGTTCTTTAGAAAATTTCCCTGCCCTACCTTCCCACTCAGATCATTTCACTAATCAATGTCACTATTTAATATTACCATAATCCCTTGTGCCCTTGTTTCAGTGATAAACTATGGAGATTATATTTTTCTTTCTTTGTCCAGAGATTTCTTGTTCTGACATGCTTTCTATTTTACACTGAACTTATTTTGTACACGTATGAAAGAACCAAACATTAAAATATAGGGAATGTTGTCTTTTCAGAACCAGCCCTTAAGCACTGACTAAATGCTGAATCTTAAGCTTTCTTATCACTGGAAAAAATACAGAGGGAGGGTATAGCTCAGTGGTAGAGTGCATGCTTAGCATGCACGAGGTCCTGGGTTCAATCCCCAGTACCTCTATCAAAAATAAATAAACCAAGTTACCTCCCCTCCCCCCAAAACAAACAAGACATAAATAAATAAATTAAAACTATTTTTAAAACATATGGTAGCACACATATATATGTGTGTCTCCCAGTCATAAAAAGTGAATAGGGAGACTTCCGGGCAAGATGGCGGAGTAGAAGGACGCTTGTAAGCCACCCTCTCCCACAAATACACCAAGACCCACATCTACAGACCCACTCAGCCAACCAGAGCACCTGCGGAACTCCAACAGATCATGGCCCTCTTCAAAAGATAAAGACGCCAAAAATCTGGTAGGAGAAAAGGAAAAAAGAAAGAACAAAAGGCAAAGCAGCGCGGGACGGAGCGGCAAAGGAGGACGGGAGCTCGCTCGCTGGGTCTCCCCTCTCCAACTGAGAGGCCAGCGGGACGGAGGGGGAGCCTCCGAGGCTCGGATCTGTACATAGCAGCCCTTGTCTGACAGAACTAAGTTAAACGGGCACAGAGCGTCCCCCCGACACCCAGCCTGAGACGCGGGCCGGCAGCAGCGGGCAGGGCCAGGCTGCATAATCTGGGCGGAGGACGGGGGCGGCTGCACGGAGGAAACTCCAGGGAACTGCAAGGGGCTGAGCGCCGGGGCTGTGGGTGTACAGGACAGAACAACCTGGGCCCTCCATAAAACAGCAAGGTTGATGTGCTCTCGGGAAGGGTGCATACCCCCATCTCTGAAAACACGCGGAAACTTTTCAAGGGAAGAGGGGCGGGGCCCAGGCAGAGCCGCCATATTCTCCGGCGCTTAACACCCAGGCGGGGGCAGAGACGAAACCTGTCTCCGCACCGAAGGGCTTAGCAGCCTCAAGGGCCAGACTGAGACGGGCCTACAGCCCTGGGCAGATAGGACCCTTCCATTCTGGTACCCCAGAGAACTTGATCCACAAAGACAAACAAGCATCTGGGTCTTGGCTCGGAGCAGGGAGGAGGCTGCCCCTGGGTCTTCCCCGAGCCCACCCGCGGAGCGCGACCAGGGCGGAGCGCCGGCGCAGAGCGCGCAGCCGCACAGAGCAGCGGAGCTACCGGCGGCGCAGGCATGGGGAGAGCGGCCCCCCGCCTGTCGGGCAGGAACACAACCCCTGACCGAGGTGCTGGGAAGGGGCACGACCCGTCCTCCTGCCTGGCTAGTCTGCGGCATCCAGAGGGGCAGTGACCCGCCCGCCCGCAGCAGAGGAGAGCTGCATCTGACCCCGTGTTAGGAGGAGGCGCGATCTGCTTGCCGACAAGTGCTGGGAGCAGCACAGAAGAGGGCGCCAACGGAGGGCCTATGAAAACAAGCTGAGCTTCCAAAACAGGACGAAGACAGGAGGACATCACATTAAAAGCACACAGACTCCAGGAGAACACCGACAACCCCCTTTTTTTTTTTTTTTTTTTTTGGTTTTGGTTTTGCTTTGTTTTGTATTTTTGTTTTCTGTTTTTGTTTCTGTTTTGTTTTGTTTTAATCTGTTTTTACCTGTTCTATCTTCAATTACTCTTTTAATTTTTACTTCTTAATTCATTTCTATTTCTCTTCGGTTTTGATGTCCTGTTATTGATTAGACACAGGCTTCAAACACATATATTCATCTCCCCACCCCCCCTTTTTTTTTAAGGTTTTAAAAGGACTTCTCCACCCGATTAATACTCTGCTTCAACCCGCTCTTCTATTATTCATTATACATTGTTTTCAAACCCTCTTTCTCCCTTCTTTTAAAAATCTTTCTCTCTCTCTTATTCTTTTCTTTTTTTTTCTTTTTTCTTTTTTTTTCTAAGTTCTATTCCTAAATAGGCATTAGATAGATAAAATCCTTAAGATCCAAAATAGACAACTGATACTTCATAAACCACAGTGCCAGAGAGGTATGAGCAAGATGAAGAAGCAGAGAAACCTTTCCCAATTAAAAGAACAAGAGGAATCCCCTGAAAGAAAGCTCAATGAAATAGACATTGATAGCCTACTAGATCAAGATTTCAAAAAAGGAGTGATCAAATTGCTGAAGGAATTAAAAGAGATAATGCTTAGAGAAATAAAATATGTCAAAAATGAAATTGAAGCTATAAAGAAGAGCCAAGCAAAATGGGAAAACTCAATGACAAAGATGAGGAATGATCTAACAGCTGTGCAAAGCCGACTAGTTAATGCAGAGGAACGAATTAGTGATCTAGAAGACAGGGCAACAGAAAGCACCCATTCAGAAGAACTACAAGATAAGCAAATAAAAAATAATGATAATAGCATAAGGGACCTATGGGATAATATAAAGCGTCCCAATCTTCGCATAATAGGGGTCCCAGAAGGGGAAGAAGGATCAAAGGGGATTGAAAAGGTTTTTGAAGAAATCATGACTGAAAACTTCCCAAACTTAAAGAAGGAATCAGATATCCAAGTACAGGAAGCTCAGAGGGTCCCAAACAGGAAGAACCCAAATAGACCCACACCAAGACATACCATAATCAAGATGGCCAGAGTCAAAGATAAAGAAATGATTCTAAAGGCAGCAAGAGAAAAGCAAAGAGTGAACTACAAGGGAACCCCCATAAGGCTCTCAGCTGATTTCTCTACACAAACACTACAGGCCAGAAGGGAGTGGCAAGATATATTCAAAGCCCTGAATGAAAAAAAGATGCAGCCTAGGATACTTTATCCAGCAAGGCTATCCTTTAGGATAGAAGGAGAAATAAAGAGTTTCACAGACAAAAAAAAAGCTGCAGGAGTTTAGCAACACTAAACCCATGCTAAAAGAAATATTGAAAGGGCTATTCTAAATAGAAAAGCAGCAGGATGCTACAGAAATGAGAAACGTACAACTGGAAAGGTGATAACTCATGAATTACAAATAAAGAAAACACGAAATTATAAAAGAAGACATACAAATCACTGAGAGTGGGAGAGGGAGGCAGGGAAATATAGAATTTTTTTTCTTTCTTTTTAAAATTTTTTTAACAGTAGGATGGGTTTGAGATCATGTTATTATCAGTTTATTAAAAACGGGTATAGGTTAATAGATTTACAAAAAAGGGTAACCACAAGTCAAAAATTTACAAGGGAGTCACAAAAATTAAATAAAATCCATGATAATACAAAGGAAAATTACCAAACCACAAAAGGAAGAAGAAAGGAACAAAGAGGATATACCAATTCAACTGCAAAGATAAGTTCAAAATGGCAATAAACACACATCTATCATTAATTACTGTAAATGTTAATGGACTAAATGCTCCAGTCAAAAGACATAGAGTGGCAGAGTGGATTATAAAGCAAGAACCTTCAATATGCTGCATACAAGAGACCCACTTTAGGGAGAAGGACACATATAGATTGAGAGTGAAAGGATGGAAAAGGATATTCCATGCAAATGGAAAAGCCAAAAAAGCAGGTGTTGCAGTACTGATTTCAGACAAAATAGACTTTAAAACAAAGGCCATAAAGAAAGATAAAGAAGGACATTTTATAATGATTAAAGGAGTGATACAAGATGAAGATATTACACTCGTTAATATATATGCACCCAATATAGGAGCACCTAAGTACATACAAGAATTACTAACAGAGATAAAGGGGGATATTGATGGGAATACAATCATAGTTGGAGATTTTAACACTGCATTAACATCACTAGACAGATCTTCCAGACAGAAAATAAACAAGGCAACAGAGAAATTAAATACTACAATAGAAAAACTAGATTTGGTGGATATTTTCAGAGCTTTACACCCCCCAAAAATAGAATATACATTCTTTTCAAGTGCACATGGAACATTTTCCAGGATCGATCATGTACTTGGACACAAAAGAAACCTCAACAAATTTAAGAAGATAGAAATCATCTCAAGCATCTTTACTGACCACAATGCCATGAAACTGGAAATCAACAACAGGGAAACAAAGGAGAAAAAAAGAAAAGCATGGAGATTAAACAATATGTTACTGAAAAAACAATGGATCAATGAGGAAATCAAAGCTGAAATTAAAAAATACCTTGAGACAAATGATAATGAAAGCACAACCACTCAAAACCTATGGGACACAGCAAAGGCAGTGCTAAGAGGGAAGTTGATAGCGATACAGGCCTTCCTCAAAAAAGAAGAACAATCTCAAATAAACAAGTTAACCCACCACCTGGATCAATTAGAAAAAGAAGAACAAAAAGCCCCAAAAAGCAGCAGAAGGAAGGAAATAATAAAGATCAGAGAGGAATTAAATACAATAGAGATTAACAAGACCATAGAAAAAAATCAACCAAACCAAAAGTTGGTTTTTTGAAAAAGTAAATAAAATCGACAAACCTCTGGCCAAACTCACAAAGAAGAAAAAAGAGAGAGCACAAATTAGCAAAATAAGAAAGGAAAATGGAGAAATTACAACAAACAAAATAGAAATACAGAATATCATACGAGAATATTATGAAAAACTATATGGAACCAAACTGAATAACCTAGAGGAGATGGACAAGTTTCTGGAAACATACTGTCCACCAAAACTGAATCAAGAAGAAACTGAACACTTGAACAATCTGATCACTAGAAAGGAAATAGAAATAGCAATTAAAAACCTCCCTACAAATAAAAGTCCAGGACCGGACGGCTTCACCGGGGAATTCTACCAAACATACAAAGAAGAACTCATACCAGTCCTTCTCAAACTCTTCCAGACGATTGAAAAGGAGGGAATACTCCCAAACTCATTCTATGAAGCCACCATCACCCTGATACCAAAACCAGGCAAAGACACTACAAAAAAAGAGAATTATAGGCCAATATCACTGATGAACATAGACGCCAAAATCCTCACCAAAATTTTAGCAAATAGAATCCAACAACACATAAAAAAGATTATACATCATGACAAAGTGGGGTTCATCCCAGGGACACAGGGCTGGTTCAACATACGCAAATCAATCAATGTAATACATCACATCAACAAGAGAAAGGACAAAAACCATATGATCATCTCAATCGATGCAGAAAAAGCATTTGATAAAATTCAACACCCATTTATGATAAAAACTCTCGCCAAAGTGGGTATAGAGGGAACATATCTCAACATAATAAAAGCTATATATGACAAACCTATAGCCAGCATAGTTCTCAACGGTGAAAAACTCAAAAGCTTCCCACTAAAATCTGGGACAAGACAAGGATGCCCACTATCACCACTCCTATTCAATATAGTCCTGGAAGTCCTAGCCACAGCAATCAGGCAAGAGAAAGAAATAAAAGGGATCCAAATTGGAAAAGAAGAGGTAAAAGTGTCATTATATGCTGACGACATGTTACTATATATAGAAAACCCTAAAAGGTCCACAAAAAAGCTACTAGAGCTGATCGAAGAATTCAGCAAGGTAGCAGGTTACAAAATTAATGCTCAAAAATCAGTTGCCTTTCTTTACACTAACGATAAATCAACAGAAAAAGAAAGTAAAGAAACAATCCCCTTTAAAATAGCACCCAAAGTAATAAAATATCTGGGAATAAATCTAACCAAGGAGGCGAAAGAATTATACACAGAAAACTATAAACCATTGATGAAGGAAATTAAAGAAGACTTTAAAAAATGGAAAGATATTCCATGCTCTTGGATTGGAAGAATCAATATTGTTAAAATGGTCACACTGCCCAAGGCAATCTACAGATTTAATGCAATCCCTATCCAATTACCCAGGACATATTTCACAGAACTAGAACAAATCATAATAAAATTTATATGGAACCATCAAAGACCTAGAATTGCTAAAGCATTACTGAAGAGAAAGAATGAGGCTGGAGGAATAACTCTCCCAGACTTCAGACAATACTATAGAGCTACAGTCATCAAGATAGCATGGTATTGGTACCAAAACAGACATATAGACCAATGGAACAGAATAGAGAGCCCAGAAATGAACCCACAAACTTTTGGTCAACTCATCTTTGACAAAGGAGGCAAGAATATACAATGGAATAAAGACAGTCTCTTCAGTAAATGGTGTTGGGAAAACTGGACAGCAGCATGTAAAACAATGAAGCTAGAACACACCCTTACACCATATACAAAAATCAACTCAAAATGGATTAAAGACTTAAACATAAGACAAGATACAATAAACCTCCTAGAGGAAAACATAGGCAAAACATTATCTGACATACATTTCAAAAATTTTCTCCTAGAAGAAATAAAAGCAAGAATAAAATAAAAAATAAAAAATAAAAAATAAAAAGTGAATAGGTTTCTTTGCTTTGAACTGAGAGATACTTTGGTTAAGAAGCATCAGTTATTAATAAACCATACCTGCTTTCACAATACACAGAACTATCTGGGCCTCCAGTAGTTTAGATAATCAGATAACCGATCACAGGCTAAATCTCAAGGGCAAAGGAATGACCATTCATTGCAGCTACCAGAGCAGAGAAGAGTGTCTGGCAAGAAACAGATAAGAAAACTCTAAGAGTGAAGGTGTCTTGCACCAGGACCCAGAGAGTACCGAGCCCAGCAGGAATTTGGACCTGGGCCTGGCTGACCCCAAAGCCGGGGTCCTCTTCCCCTGGCCCCTCACTGTCTCTGGAAGGCAGGACACAGTGTGTTTGTGATTTCTTCTTATGTGCCGCCCTGCTGCCATCCCTCAGATCACAAAGCACAAAATCAAAAACCCATTCCCCTCCTCACTGCAGTATTGGTAACCTAATCTGTTGCTCTACCAGAACTCTAGAAGGAAGGGAGGGCTTAAAAGAAGGCATCCTCCCAAATGAATTTCCACCATCTTGTATACATTTGGAGTGAACTCAAGACTAGAAAGCAGGCAGTTTCTCGTACACCTACAGAGAGCAGTGACCCTGGAAAACCATTTTCTGAAATCAGTTTTTTGGCGCTGATCTGAAAGTGAGTGATTTTGTTTGGTTGCATGTTGGTTTGTGGGTGGTTGGTTTAGGACAGGAGGATCCACTTCATAGTTAAGGGTAGGGGTGAAGACCACTGCCCTCCTCCCTCCTCAGGCTTGTCAGACCAGTTAGAAGGGATGAACTTGGTTGCTGGTGATAATTTGTGGGTTGTATGGATGGTAGAAGGGATTTCAGTCCATCCATTATTTCCCAGTCCTCCTGACTTCCCTCTGACAAACCCTATCTGGCTAACTCTCTAATTTCCCTGTGGGTGGGAGTGGGGAAGGGGGTGGTGTTCCTTTTTTAACAAGATGACTTTCTTTTGATTTAGCCAAGGACTAAACTTGGATCTTAGGGAGAGAATGACTTTAAACAATTTGCATTTGAAATGAGGAAGTGACAAAAATAAATTTTAAAAAAGTAGGAAGAGGCAAAGCCAGCTGTTTCCTATGAAGCCTTGACAGCTTCGCAGCTATTCACTGTCCTTTTGCCCCAGTGGAAACTGGCTTCCTCCCCAACCTCCCCCACCTGTCCCGACAGCTGTAACCTCACCACTGTCATTTCCCCTCCGAGTAAGATTCTGAGATACATTGTATGAGCTCTGGGCCAACTCAGTCAGTTCTTTACTGAGTTACGGGCAAAGCTACACTTTTCTTATAATAGCCGTAATAGATGACACTTTACAAATACTCCTTCGTTTAAACCTCATGGTCCTCCAACAAGAGGACTGATGAGGAAAGTGAGACTTAAGCTGTGTGTCCAAGTCATTTTTCTGACTCCAAGGCCTGTTCTCTAAACCAGAGGACTCCAAAATGTCTTCCCATCAGCAGAGTGCTCGTTAGAAACATAGATTTCCACGCATCCAACTCCAATATCCTGATCTAGTGAATGTGGAGTGAAGCCCAGATCTGTTTAAACAGACATCTCCGATGAAGGCAGGATTTAAATCTTGGCACTGCTGCTCTACATCTTTATAAATCTTACTTGGCACAGCCCCTGCACAGTTCTCAGTTCTGATAGTCACTCCTTCGTCTGGGTTCTCAGAGCACGCTGTTCTTACAACTAGTACAGCAGGAACCACGTTATGTTAAAATTAGCTGGTTTTATTTCTGTCTCCCTGACTAGTTAGGGCGTTACTTGATGTCCAGGATATGGCTTCTTTCTGACTTCCTTTTTCTGATTTGCTCCTTCCACTGATCTTTACTGGGCTGAGTTCTCCTTGTTATTGGGGGTTCTGCTTCAAATTTCCCTCCTCAGAGAACCTTTTCTGATGATGTTAATTAATTCAGAAGCCTACCACTCATTCACTGTCTTTTCACCCTATTTCATCATCTAGCAGAAGCATAGAGCTTCGCACAGGAGGTACTCAACTAGGACCAGATTATCCAAAGGCAGATTGAGTACATTCTTAGGGCACCAGAAAAACAGAGGTACTTTTTCTTTTTAAAAGAAGTTGATGAAAAACTATATTTTTAAACTGTAGAAGTCCTGTGGAAAAAAATTAGGATCTTGCTGGTCTCTCTCCCACTTACATTATGGCTTAGTATTATTTTTATAGAGAATTACCTATTGAAAATGAACTCTGTAACAACCAGGGGGTTTGAGTCGCTAAGGATTTTAATCTGGCACTAGTATATGTTTAGCATCATTGTTTTCCAAAACACTTTGAAGAAATTGGGCAGGTATTATTATCCAGTCTCATCTTGTAGAGGTTAAAAAGAGAAGCACACACAAAAAAGGAAATGGCATCAGATGTCACAGGTTAAAGGCTTAGTCCTACAAGACTCCATCTCCCTCCCCACTTCAGACTCCAATCACCAAGTCCACGTGGCCACCTGTGCTTCTTATCTGCCGCCTATAGATTGGGGGTTCCAATGACCCACTCCTTGGGTTCAGTTAATTTGCTAGGGCAGCTTACAGAATTCAGAGAAACATTTTACTTACTAGATTACCAGTTTATTATAAAAGGATACAACTTAGGAACAGCCAAGTGGAAGAGATGCAGAGGGCAAGGAATGGGAAAGGGCACAGAGCTTCCATGCCCTCTCTGAGTGCACTACTCTCCCCAAATACACATGTGTTTACCAACCCAGAAGCTCTTGGAACCCCACACTGTTGGGTGTTTTGGAGGCTTCCTGACATAGACATGATTGACTAAATCATTGGCCAATGGTCACTGAACTCAGCCTCCAGCCTCTCTCCCCTCCTGGGAGGTCTGGGTGGTGAATCTGAATGTTCCAACCCACTAATCATAGGGTTGGTTCCCCTGGGAACCAGCCCCCATCCTTAGGTAAGGTCCAAAAGTCACCTCCTTCTGACTGGAAGAGGGCCTGAGAGAAGTAGGAACACTGTCTTTTTCCATTGTCTCAGACTTTGTCATTAAACTTTGACTTGACATTCTTCCCTAGACTTGGGGAGGACAGATTAAATTTTCTTGCTCTGTCAAGTTTTAAAAGAAAGGATTCTTATAAATGGATTGTTCTTTACCAATATTCTCAATAAACTTTGGCAAGGATGTGACTCGGAATGAAACTACTCTTTTCATACGTGAATGCAGGCATAGGTCTTGTAAAATCTTTAAAGAGAAACAATGTGAGAAGAGCAAAGCCTGTCATTGATCTCTGAGGACCTGTCCCTTTCCAGAACCTAAACTGGGCCAGCAAACTGTTTCAACGCATCCTGATTCAAAATGACGATGAGATGAAGGGGACAGAAGAGGAACTGGAGAAGTGAGAAGCTTAAGGAGATTGTAAGAGTATTTAGGAATATATGGTCCAAAAAGGACGTTTAGCAGAAATTAGAGGGACAGTTCTCTCTTCCACAGAAGGGAAGAAAGTTTGTTAAATAACCTTTTGCTGCAGCCTTTATTAATTTGTTGTTGCTGTTGACATTTTCCTGGCTATCTCTTGGTTGAATTTTTGTCAAAATGTAGTGGGTTTAGTGCATTACTTAGAAATTTTGATATCATAGAATCTTAGACTTGTAGAAATTTTTGGAATTAGAAAATCAATCCTTTACCTATGCAGAGATTAATTCTGAAAAATACCTATATGGTTAACACAGGCAAATTATTCCATCACTGGATATCTGGTGGTATTCATTTGAATGTCTGAATAAGTACACAGCCCTTTAATGATATGATTTGATCCAAAAGATAAAACTAGAGATAAACAGAGAAAAAATAAATGAACCAAGAAATATGTCTAAAAGAATCTCCCACCTGAAAATCAGGTTAGTAACCTTCATTTAAAATTAGTTCTTAAAGCCAACATTTTGATAAGACTGTAGAGACTCCATGGTTACTTTCTGATGAGAGCCTGGATGGTCAGGGTTCATGCTGCTAGCTGTACATACAGGATGCTTTGGGGCTGTAAAAAGGAAAAATGTGACTAACTTTAACATTGAGTGTATTTTAATATATTACATATTAATTAATAAATGACATGCTTTACACTAATTCCAGGGTTGGATAATTTAGCAGCTTGTCCACCTCATCAAGGATGCAGACCCTTTCTGTCTTCTTGCTCTACCTTCCTCAGATGTTGGCTTGATGTCTCATAGCTGGAAAAAGGACAGGGAGAGCACTCACTTTCCTCATTTATGTTTTAAAAAAAATTTTTTTTTATTGAAGTGTAGTTGATTTATAATGCTGTATCCTCACTTATCTTTTGAAGAGAGAAGGAAAACTTTTCCAAAGGCCTTCCTCTCCTATCTCATTGGCAAGAATTGTGTTGCATGCCCATTCCTAACCTACTCCACCACAAAGGCAGTGGTTACCATGGTTGGCTCAAACCAATCCTGATTTACACCCCTGGGCTGAAAAAAGCCCAGCCTCCCTTAAAGTTTATGGCCCACTAATTCCTTAAAATACTTGGGTTTCTATTGACAAGGGTACAGGGGGGAAAGGATGTAAGACAGATGGTCCCACAAAGAAGGCAGTGTAGTGTGTTTGACAGTCAGTGGTGCACAGAGGAGGGGTTATATCACTTCCTCACCCCCCAAAATTAAAGGAATTCTTATTATTCACAAGTTCTTTCAAATATTGAGATGATTGTTGCTTTTGTCATTTCCACTTGGGCTTGGAAATTTTTCTGGCTAGAAGTAAAAGAAATCTAATTTCTTTGTGTTGGGTCAACTACCCTAGCAACAATGTTTAAATGCAGCTCTCACGTGACTCCTAAACTGTTTCCTAAAGCTCCTAAGCTACATTCCCCTAGTCTCCTTAGCCCTTCCTCAGGGTTTCCAAATCCTTCACTATATCTTCTCACAGCGCATCCCTCATTTCTCCTAAATGAACTACGAAATCTCACCTTTCAAGACCTAACTCTAGAAAGCCTTTCCAAGTTACTGGTGGCCACTATGCACTCCACAGTCTGCTGGAGTCCCCTCGTTCCTCCTCAATGCCAACACTCACTGATTTCTATATGCTGGTCACTGTGCCAGAGGCTTTATCAAGAGTCTCAATCTTCACAACCCTGTGGGACAGTTGTAATTTGATTTCATCCCTCTCTTTTTTTTTTTTTGTATATATATTTTTATTGAAGTGTAGTCAGTTTACAATGTGTCAATTTCTGGTGTACAGCACAATGCTTCACGTAACTTGATTTCAGTTTCATAAGTGAGAAACTTGAGGCACAGAGAGATTCAGCAATTCGCATAGGTCACTCAGTATGTAAATAGTGAGGCCAAGATTCAAAACCGGATGATTAGATTCCAGGGTCCTGGCTCATAAGATCTTATCTGTATCTCCAGAATTCTTCTGGCCCAGTCCCTGGCACATAGTGAACACTTCACAAATGTTTACTGAGTGAATGACTAATTCATGATATTACTCTTCTGTATAATGTCATTTATCAATTTCCTCCTGAAAATGTAATGCCCAGAATTGAAAACACTACTCCAGGGGGGAGGGTATAGCTCAAGTGGTAGAGTGAATGCTTAGCATACGCAAGGCCCTGGGTTCAATCCCCAGTACCTCTGCTAAAAATAAATAAGTAAACCTAACTACCCCCCAAAAAATAAAAATAAAAATAAAAAAGGAAACGCTACTCCAAGTGGTTTTTGACCAGAACAAAATAAATGGCATAGGTGGGAAGCTGGATAATGCACCCCCCCAAATTGTCCACATCCTAATCCACAGAAACTGTTAATATGTTACTTTAAATGGCAAAAGGAACTTTACAGATGTAATTAAGTTAAGGATCTTGAGACGGGGAGATTATCCAGGTGAGCTCAATGTAATTGCAACATCCTTATAAAAGGAGGGAGATGGTCAGAGTCAGAAGAGGATATGTTTTGAGAGAAACGAGGGTTACAGTCAGAAGGGAGAGATTTGAAGCTGCTAGGCTGCTGGCCCTGAAGATGGAGGAAGAGGCCACGAGCCAAGGATGCAAGTGGGCTCTAGAAGCTGGAGAAGGCAAGGAAACTAATCCCCCCTGGAACCTCTAGAAGGAATGCAGCCTTGATGACATCTTATTTTTCGGACTGCTGACCTACGGAACTGTAAGAAAATAAATTCTTGTTTTAAGCCAATAAAGTATACTTTGCTATAACAAAGTTTAGCAGCAAGAGGAAATAATATAGCATAGGTTTTTTTTTTAAATAGCTATTTTTATTATCTTCAATGACCAGCCCATTCTTGGGCTATATGCTGTTTGATACCAGTTTTTTAATATTTAAACTGGGGACTCAACCCAGGACCTCATGCATGCTAAGCATGCACTGTACCACTGACCTACTTCCCACCCACCACATAGGTAATTTTTTTCATGTGGTTTTCAATGTTTCTATTAATAACAGACCAGTAGTGAAGTCCTCTTGATATTAGGAACATTGAGTTTTCAGACTGCAGGCAGATTAATCTAAAGATACAGATTCTCTGTTTTCATTTTTTTAAAGCCTCTTAGTTAGCATTTGTTCCCCCGTGTTGCCCAGACCTTCTGAATTGTCACTACTATCCTAGTGCCTCTTGTTTGCTTTCATTTTATATATATATATATATTTTTTTTTTTAATGGAGGTACTGAGGGTTGAAGCCAGGATCTCAGTGCATGCTAAGCATGTGCTCTACCACTGAGCTATATACCCTCCTACCTTTTTGTTCTCATTGATGCTGCCTTAGAAGTTTGTTTCCCAAAAGGCCCATTCACAAGAAATAACAAATTCTTCACATCCTCAGGGCTGCATTCTCATCACAAAATCTAACAATATACTATCCGTTTGGATGTAGTCAGAATTTTTTTTTAATCTAAATTTCTAAAACATCTGCTGATGGGAGGTGAAGAGTCATTTCAAATTAAATCATTAAGGATCTCAACTTTCAGGTATTTTGAATCATGACAATCAGTGATAGAAGGAGATTTCTGACTTCAAGTTAATAGACCCTTGCATTTAGTATATAAAATATTTATTATTTTGTTTTGCCTACCTATTTAAATTTGTATTTTACTAATAACCTATGCTTTGTTATTCCTCCTATGAAACAGAGATCATCTATCTCACAGTCCTTTAATAATGACTTTAACTTGGGAAGCTGGTGTATTTAATTCCCTAAGCCATGCTTGTTAAAGTGTGGTCCCTGGACAGGCAGCATCAGCAACTCTGAGAGCCTGTTAGAAATAAAAATTCTCAGGCCACACTCTGGTCCTACAGAATTAGAAACCCTCGGGTGGGGCCAGTACTCTGGAGGAATAAATAGAGCCTGGAGCTATGCTGGGTGACTGAGGTCAGAATGTTATACTTCTAAAGACCTTTTCGGAAAAGTCATTCATATCTCAGTAGCTAAAAATCCTTGGGTAAGAGTTTCTTCTGACAAACTCACATGCATGTCTTATTTTAAGCAAGTATAACACTAGAAAAAAGGAAAATCTTTAAGAAAAATTAACAAGGAAAATTATTTTCTGCACAAAACAAATTACAAATAGCATTTTTCCAAATGCTTCCAGGAAGTTAGTTGTTTCCATTTATGTCTAACACTTACAATACCCTGCTATATAGTGTTTGTCTACATGTCTGTTCATCTGTAAATATCATCAAAGTGGAAAATCTGTCTGTTCACCACTGTTCCCTCTGAGCTTAGCCAATACATGACACATACAGACTCTCAGTAAGTATCTGTAGTCTGAATGCCTGTTTTCTCAAGACAGAAACTCCATTGTCTGGAATTCTGTATGTATATCTAGCCTTGAATGCCCCTGTGCTGGGCATATAGTAGGTTCTCAGTAAACATATAAATGAATAAATCAATGATGTGTCTATCCAATTCCATTCCCACTATTAACATGATCAATTCACATCATGATGTCCTATAAAGTTTTGTTAGAAATAAGTAGACATGGATTTGTGCCAAAGGAATTTCTGTTGCACTAAGATTATGATTGCAAAAAATAATTGACATTAAAGCATTTAGATGGCACAAGGTACTTCTGTAGAGATGAGGAAAAGCCAGCTAATGAAAAGATAGAAAGATATTTCAGAAATTAACCTGAATTTTGACCAGAACCCATTTTATTATATCTGAACCAAAACAGATACTATTAAAGAAAAAAAGACTAATCGTATTAAGTAATCAAATATTAACAAAAGCTGATAATTGCATGGTTCCAAAATAACAGGGAGAAATTTACATTAAATCTGTCACTGCAAGTTTGCCATGCAATTATTTTTTACTAAGTATATTTCTTAAGAAGTAAGTGACATTCATGTCCAAACTTTTATATTCATGATTGATTTCATGAAAAGATCCCAGACCTCAGTTTTCTAACTGCATATACAGAAAATCAAATCCACAGCAATTCTGTCTCTTGTTTTAACTGGTTTGGGGAGATAGAGAGAGGAGTAGATTGCAATAGAATACTGAAGAAAAGCATCTTTCCCCCCAAAAAGACTAGCTTGTTTTAAATTTGTTCAACCACTCAGCAAAGTTAAACACCATTCATTGTTGTTGTTTTTATCTGATCCTTTAATATGATAACATGTATTGTGTGTGGCTTAGAGGTGGGGTTGGAACTCAATCTTATTTGCCTAGGAATCCTGTATTTTTGAAACTCAGATCTTCCATACTCAGAACTCAGTTTGAGAAAGGCTACTCAATTCCAAAAGCAAGTATTTATTTAATTCATTGTGAAATAACATTTGTAAAGAGAAGAACTGAAGAGGCCCACAGAACACTGCATCAGACTGTGTTTTTATTTGTTAGATCACTCCTGGATGGATCTTTATTTTTAAAGATAGTAAGAAGAGAATAATTTTGACTATGGGAAAATAGAAATGATGATGAAATGGAAAACCTGATGTTTAGTTTGAAAAATTTTTTAAAAAGACATAAATAAATGGATCACTCTTTGATCACAATCCAAAAGCTGGGAAATTAAGTTACATCTGTTTGCTTCAGTTAGTTTTTTTCTGTATGTGTCAGAGTCTG
Organism: Vicugna pacos; assembly: GCF_048564905.1. Classification (NCBI taxonomy): domain Eukaryota; kingdom Metazoa; phylum Chordata; class Mammalia; order Artiodactyla; family Camelidae; genus Vicugna; species Vicugna pacos. The sequence continues at coordinate 84,599,949 of NC_132987.1, read as the reverse complement.
TTGAGGGGTTGCTGGGCAAAGGTATTAGATCCTTCTTCCTCTGCCAAATGAATGTATGTGCCAGGCATCTGGACCCACTCAGACCTAGGTTTGAATCTTGTTTTATTCCTGTTTTAGTTCTCTTCATACAATCTCAATATATTTAACTCTCAGGGTTGTTACTATTAAATGTGATCAGGAATGTCAAGTCCCTCCTTAGAGTTCAATGAACGTTAATTTCCTTCTCCTTCACCCACCTCTCATGCCTGTTTAGGGCTTTATGCATTTGGGGCTGCCATGTTCTGCCTTGTGTTGTTAGATGACTGTTAATAAGAATTTGTCTTAAACCTCTTTATGTCCCCCCATGTATCCCTGCTGTAAAGATTTATCCCTCCATCTCTAGAGGGTAACTAAGCTTTGAGGTTCTGTTGCTCAGTGACTTCTCTGATAAAGAGTTAAAAAAAAAAAAGTTACCAGATCCCCAGAAGACAACTCAAGTATGTTTTCAAAAGGGAAGAGTGATAGAGGCAGAGAAGGTGGAGTCCACTATTGTTTTCCATTTGGTCGGGGCCAGGGGGAGAGTCGGGGAGGCAGGGTGTTCTAGAGAGTCAGGGAAAAGGAGCCTACATGAAGTCTGGGAGATCTGCCCCAGGCTGGGAGGTGAAACACTGAGTTGTGGGTCCCTAGGTTATTGCCGCACAGAGAGCTGCTCTAGGTGATGTGACCTCTGATGAGGTGACTGCGGGAATCTAGGCCTGGGGAGAGAGAAATAAACACTAGGTGAGAGGGAAGCACAGGTGAAATGGAGATGATGATGTCTGAAGGCTCTTTCAGGACACTGTTAATTATTAGAATGTCAGCTCCAGGAGAGTGAGGATTTTTGTCTGTTTCCTCACTAGCAAGCTATATTCCCAGCACCTAGAACAGTACCTGGCGTATAGCAAGCACTTAATAAGTATACGTTTGATGACAGAATGTGGAGTGTGTTAATGACATGAAGGATAGAAGTTCAAGTAAGACGAAGGGAAAGGAGGAGAGGTCAAGGATGACTCTAAGGTTTCAAGTGTGAAGGTGGGAGAAAAGTATCATCAGTGACGAGTCAGTTAAGAGAAAAGTCTGGTTGGTGTAAAGGACTAAAACATTTGGTCTTCTATTTGTGGACTCTGCTTTTTGTAAAGTACTTTGCATACAGTGGGTAATGATAAATACATGTTGAACAGAATGCTCAGCAAGCAGTTGGAGGTACAAGACTGAAAATTAAGAAGTAGTCAGAACTGGGAATTGAAGACTGCCAAGCCCCTCTGTGAAAGTCATGAGTGGATCCCCGAGAGATCTCAGATATAGAATAAGTGTGGCAGGGAAAGAGGGGAGACTGAACTGCAAGGAAATGCACATTTTCTGAAGCAATGTACAAAGGAACTTATGAATGCACCTTGGAGTTATGTACAATTTAGGGACAACTTCCAGATATTTATCACTGGATTTTTATGGTTTTCCAGCCTGTGGGTTAGAATTTCGTCTGAGAAATTCTCAGTGGCAGGACTCAGTGCTAAAGGGCCCAGGAAGATTCGATGGTATTCAGCTTTTTAATCTATAGACAGTAAAACTTGTATCAGTTACAAAAATTTGGTGGATCCGAAGTCTAGGATCTGTTTGGCTTGGTTAAAATGCGTTAATTTATCATGTGATTAGCACAGAGGCATACAATTAGATCCTCCCTACTCCCATCTCTCTCTCCAAGCAAAATCAAAATTATGTGTGCCTCTTTTTAACCCTTAGACAGGGATTCAGAATCCTTCAATTCTGTAGAGTAATATTAAACTGATGAAGATTTATCAATATTTATCAGTATTTGTCACTTTTGAGGCACTGCAGGTAGCTGTTTGGATGACCAATATATCACCATGTGGTTAATATGCTGGTAATAATTAACAGCCATGAGCAGGATTTGAAAAAATAAGTTGCCAATATGGCAATCTGAACACACATATACACAATTAAAAAGTTTATAAGAAGATACAGTAAAAACAAAAACTGTAGTAAAACAGAGTACTCTCTTAAATCACTGGGAAACAGTTAGTTTTAAGCCCTCATTTTACTTCTACTTCAGTTGTTCATAAGTGGTTCTTGTATCTGTAAGTCTTTATTACCAATACTGGCTCCCTTGTATTCTTAATGTCCTGTAGTGTAATAAACTGTTCCCAGCAAGGGATGGAAATAAAGAACTGAAGTAATGGATTTGTCTGCTCCTGAGAAGCTGCTGGGCATGTTTTCTGTGTGATGGCCCCAATGCCATTACAACTACTCTGATGCCACTGCTTCTGCTACTATAATTACCTTTAAAATGGGATGTCTCCCCAAGGGAGTTCAGGTGTGAAAGAGGGCAGACTCAGCCAGGAGGGATTATGACTAGGGATCTGAAGAAAGGTTTCAGTATTTACCTTTCTTTTTTTTTTTTTAATTGAGTTATAGTCAGAGTAATTTACCTTCTATGTAACCCCGGAGAAAACATTTTGGTTTGGGGGAACTGGAGCAAGAACAATGGGAACTGGAAATGACTGCAACTCCACGTAAGTTAACATCTTGATACCCACGTGCAAAAGGCTAATTCTGCCTTTACACAATTAACCATGGTTGTGTTTTCCCAAAATACCACACTGTAGCATAAATAGCTATTAATTTTCCCATGTCCTTCATCTCTTGACTAGAAAGGCACGATGTCATGGGTGTGAAGCGTTTAATCTGGGTTCACATCCTAAATTTGATACATATTAGTTCTGGGCCCTTGGACAAATTATGTAATTTCTCTGAGTTTTCAATTCTGCATCTGAAAAATGGGAATAGTGATATTTAGCTCACAGTGTTGCTGTGTATAATGAAAAATACAATCTATAAAATCACCTAGCACCTAGCAGGGGTATAATAAATAGGTCACATTTAGACATTTAGAGTAAACAGCAAAAGCCCTCCCTCCATTTCCCTCTTTGCTTTATAATTCTAGAAGAAATCTCTGTCAACATTTTGGTACGTAGCCTTCAGAACTTTTCTCACATTCACAAATATATACACACACATATCATTAGTCCTTTACTCTTCTGCTTAATATAAATGAATCACACACACAGAATGTGCTTTCTGGATGTAGAACTTCTAAAGCCAATATACTGTAGCTGCCATCACATTAGTGCATGTATGTGCACATTTATCATAGCTTTGCAATAGCTCATTCTTTACTAGGATATACCATAATCTAATCAGTCACCTTCTCTTTGTGGGCATTATTTTCCTATTTTTAAACATTACAAACAATGCTGCTGTGACCGTCCCTATACATATTCTTGGGTTTCTACACAATTATTTCTACAGGATGGAGTCCTAGAAAATGGAATTGCTGGTTTGAAAGATACACGCATTTACAGCAGACTGGAGTTTGGAACGGCAGAGAAGCCTTTGTGCCACTCTCAGCCCACTGTAATGACTCCACTTTGCACTGTGCTTCAGGAATCCAGTGGAGCATAGTTTTTTTTAAGCATGCATTTTTGAACATGAAATATACAGCAGTAAATTATTTGAGTACAGGTTCACATATCCTATGGTACAGGAAAAATGGGGTGTGAGAGGATGGCCGTGTCCCAGGTCTCGGGCGAGTGCCTGGGACGTGCCCTGCCCAGTGAGGGGCCTTGGCTTTGCACAGGAAAGAATTCTAGAGCAAGGTGTACTTGAGTAAAAGTTGATTTATTCGGAGAGATGCAAACTCCATTGACTGAGTTTAGTTTATCTCAGAAGGCTAGAAAGGCCATGAGGCATGGGGGTGGGTATTTAGTTTAAAGTAAAAGTAGGCACACACTCCATAGACAGAGTGCAGGCCATCTCACTTAGAAGGGAGAGCAGCCTTGGCCATGAGGTGCGGGGGTTGTTAGTTTATATGAGCTCAGTTAATTCATAAGCTAACAAGTGAGAGGACTATTCCAACTACTTTAGGGGAGGGGCTGGGATTTCCAGGAACTGGGCCACCACCTACTTTTGGACCTTCTATGACCAGCATGGGAGGTGTCATGGCACCTGGGCAAGTGCCATTTAGTATGTATGCTAATATATTACAACAAGGGTCTCCTCAAAGTCAAATCTCCTGCCGTCTTGGGCCTTAAGGTCTACTGGGAGTTGAATCTTTCACCATCTTGGTGTTAACTGCTGTGTCATTCCTTTAAATGCTCCCTTCCCTCCTATCTCACCTATGCCCACAATTCCACTTTATCCATCTTATAACAACACTCTCATGACGTGAAATAGCATAAGGTCAGCTCTGTAACCAGCTAAGATGAGAGAAACGTGTTAGCTAAAAATGTTAAGTAAAATTAATGGGCTAAGTGAGTACTGTTACCTGTATACTCTGACAGAATGATCAGTCACGGGACTAGAAGTTAGGAGAGCATCTCCACAGACAGAAGGGGAGGCGGGGACATCTCCCTCCTCTCCTGAGATGGGGCATGGCAGCCGGGGCAGTGGTCCAAGGCTTCTAGCACATCTCAGGATTGAATGAGAGCTCTGAGCAAGCGGCTCGGGATGCAGCAGTTTTGCAGACAGCCCCCTTAAACTCCAGGAGGTGTCCTACTGTCTGTGCAGCAACCATAAGGGCTGCCCTCTTTGTTCACGGGGTAATGAGGAGTCAGCTTAGAATCTCAGTCCTTTCCCTCCAGGTCCTCTCTTCTAGGTCACTTGGCTGGGGACCAAACTGTCTTCGGGGGAGGAAAGTTAAGGAACTTTAATTAGGGTTTTGAAATTCAAATCCAACACAACCTTTTACATTTGATAACAATCACCAAATTGCCTTCAAAAAAGACAGTTCTTTACACTTCCTTGCAGTTTCCTTGTCACCTTTGATGGAAACTCACTAATCTCATTAATCTTTTTAGTTTTTGCCAATCTGATTTCTCCTTGTTGTCTCCATTTCCTTGCACAATGTGATGATTAAAAAGACACTAAAATTTTTGCACATGTTTGTGAACTATTTGTATTTCTTCTGTGAATTGCTTGCTTCTGGCCTGTGTCCTATTTTTAAAAGGGTTGTCTTTTTTTTTTTTAATATAGGAATTCTTTAAATATTCTGCATGTTAACCCTTTTAAATAATATTGCAGTTGTTTTCCGTCAGTTGTCTGAATTATGGCTTCTACCATCTAGGTATTCCACATGTTCATGTGCTTAGAACACGCTGAATCCCAGCTCCACCCTCCCACCTCCCCTCACCTTTCAGCTTGTGGAAGGAGAGTAAAAGCAGTTCCTGAGAACTACTGGGACACTAAGACTTCTGAAACCTGAACAGGACTAGTAGAATAAAGAGAGACTCCTTTTTACTAAATGGCAAATAAGCTTTCTGGTAGACCTGAATTTCTTCTTTATTCTCTCTCACAATACTGGAGAAATCAACACAGTGGTTATTTACATGTGCAAATATATAATCAGAGACTGCTCTAAAGTGGAGACGTTGGAGACGTTAGGGTTCTGCTTGGAAGAACGTTTCTCCACACTGTAGGCAGAGTCATAGCTCTATGTCAGGATTTAGACTCCTTACATACTGGCTTATTATTTTTGAGAGGCACATGTACTTTAAACGATTGCTAACAGGAGATGAAACCCCAAGACAGCTAGAAGCTGGGGCTGGCAGGATCTTTCCCAGAGATGGAGAAAGGACTGTGTGGAAAAAGGATTAGCTTGGTAAAGCTAAGTCTTGAGCCAGATATTGTTTAAAACTGAACAACCTAAGCCTTGAGAATGTTAAGTAAACTCCTTTTTATTAGTAACTTATAAGGGGATATTGTGTGAAAGTGGCCTCTCATCACCTTGAAGGTGTCTCCAGTCCTCCAGTGATCTGATGTGACCTGCTGAGTGCATGCCCCTACAAGGAGGTCTCCTCTGCATGCTGTAGACAGTCCTACATCAATCATGCCAAGAAAGCTTGTACTTGGGATAGGGCATGAGATGGGAAGGCAAGCCCTACACTGGGATGAGTAAGAAATACTACTTTCTTTAACCTTACTCTAGACTATGAGCCTATGGGTGCTGAATGGCACCCCAGGGTAGTGTGGAGAGCCTGACTTTCACCTGTCCCTGCATACACAGAGGACACAGCCCATGAAAAATGTCATTCTAATTCAAAGAGATTGCACCATCCATAATCAAAAAACAAACCTAGCAAACAGGGCCAGTCCTATGTGTACACTGCCTAAATATTATGTTTTCAGGGGCCTTAAAAGGACCCTGCATGTTCCAATAGCCCTCTCCTACTTCCTGGCCCTTCCTCTCCCACCTCATTAGAATGAATCTACACAAAACCTGAGTTAAATATATTTACATTGTGAAAACATCCCCTGCCCCCACCACTCGTCAAATTACCAAAATCACTATCCCAGAGAGGTCTACAAATTTATAAACCTACCACCCTGTTTAATTCTTTATCACCTTCTACAAGAATTCAAAACTTTTACATAATTGCAATCATGTGTCCATGCAATAATGTATCCTGTGGTGGTGGTGGTGTTTTTTTTTAAATAACGTTTCACAGGTCAAAAGCCCCTGCCCCAGATAGTTACATACTGGTAAGTTCCTGGGAAGAAAACTGGTTTTGATTCCAGGCACATTCATTTGAATCACAGTTCGAAAATAGATCTTGTATGACTTTGGGAGCATTACTTAACCTCCTGACTCCATTTTGTAATTACTAGGATGAGATTATTCTGGCTCACAGGACAAATACAAGAAACAGATATGACATATGGAGGGTAGCTGACTCATGGTGGACAGTGACTGGTAGTTCATATTCTTACTTCCTGAATTGATGGTTTTTGTGATAAGCACTGTGCCAAGAATTCTTTATGTCATTGTCTCTTCTAACCCTCCTAACAACCTCTGAAAATAGGTTGTATTATCTCACTTTCAAGGAGACCAAAAGGAAGTACACCGAGTCACTTGCTCAAGGTCACAAAGCAGGCCAGTGGAGGAGGTGGACTTTGAACTAGGCTACGGTGGACAGTGCCTTTTTTGGCCACTACTGACTAAGAAGCACAAATGTCACCTAGGAACAGCAGATGGCCTCTCTCCTTAACACATAACTTTGCAGATCTAAAAATCCTAGGGAAGCCAGGGTGGAGGAGATTTAACACTGGTTTAATTCTGAAGAATGTGAACAAGAGAAGGGTAAGAAGAAAATCCAGAAAACCTAAAAGGGCAGAGTAACCTCAAGAAAAATGGGCCTAGATGGACAAATACCGGAATTCATCTTTCACTACTCTGCTGTCTCAGCAATCACCTTTAAATTTACAAAATTCGTGTGGGTTACTTCAAAGGCAATTTGTAGAAACGGACAAGAATTTTCTGAACCCTGTGGGTTTTTTGATTAGTAGAACTGGGAGAATAACAAGTGCTGCCTCCTAGGGCTGTTGTTAAAATTAATGCAAATACCAGAAAGTCTTCACAGACGGAGGATTTCCTTAGTGCTCGACCCGCTGCTCACTTTGAACAGTACCCACGCCTGTGGCTCTTCTCCCCAGGGTCATCTGATGGCACGTGATCATGGTGCTTAGTGCCAAAGTCTGGAGTTATTAATGCTGTTAGACAATTAATTATTTCACAAACACTGAAATTTAAAAAGTATTCACAGCCATCCAAGTATGAAGACATTTTTAATATACGCTTCTCTCAAGGGAGACCCACTTCCTGAAGAAAAGGAAATGCATGTCTCACCTTCGTTCTTCTCCCTACAGTAACTTTTCCTCCAAAAGATGAAAAGCCCTAACACGTTAGTCCTTGAAGGGCAGAGCCCAGGAATTCCGGTGTCTGAACAGCCCCTACTCTTTAACTAAGGACCAAAACGCCTGCCCCGTCTCGAGCCGCAGAAGTCCCCGATGCGCAGAGCAAAAGTGTTTACTTCTGCCGCCTGCCTGCCCGGCGGGGAGGGGAAGCACACGAGCCGCCCCTCACTTTCGCCCCTGCAGCTTAAACTAACCAGGGCGGGATGGGAGTGTCTTCTTGGCTGGGGAACTTGATCCTCCTACCTTGTCCCGAAGCCACCCGCCGCTTTTCCCCGGCCCTCCCTTCGTGGTGATTTTCCTATCCGGGACGCCCGGACAGGGCGCGCGGCTGGTGTCCGCCCAGCCCGAAAGGTAGGGGCTCGGCTGCTACCCGGGGAACGGAGAGCCCCACTGCCTCCCGCCGCATTGCATCTTCCTCCGCGAACTTGGGGGCGGCCGCGGTCATCACGCAGCCCGCGCCAGCCGCCGAGCAGGAGGAGCTTCCCCGCGGCTCCGGAGGCGCTCGGCGCCTTCGCCCGGAATCGGGACCCGCGCGGCGGGCGCCTCGGACTCCGGGCGGCGCTGAGCCCTTCCCGGCAGCCCCGCTAGGTCCGAGGAGACTGCATTCCGCCTGCGCCACCTTCCTCCGGTTTCCGCCGGCCGCGGGCTTCGGCGGCCCGATGCTGCCGGCGCCGCGGGAGAGGCAGCAGTGGACTGGAGCGAAGGGCGGCGGGCCCCCGGCCGCGGAGCCCGGCACCCTCCTGCGGTCTTCACGCCAGGGCCTCGGCGGGTAACTCCCCCGCCCTCTGGGCTGCGGGTTTGCGTCGCCGAGGGGAGGGAGGTTGGGGGTGCGGGGAGACCCTCGGGCGGTGCAGCCGCTGAGGCTCAGTGTCAAGGGCGGGGGAGGCGCGCTGAGCTCACTGCCTCTCCACGCATCCTCCCGACCCCGGGAGCTGCGGGGGGCAACTCCGCGACCCCTGGGTTTACGGGGTGGGGAGCACCGGGGGCGTAGTGGAGCACTGGGGCGCTCGGAAGCCGATGCTCGCCGGGGAAGCACGCGAGGGGCGCCAGGCGTTTGGGCGCTGGAGAGGCCGACGCGGGTGGCGGGCTCCTCACTCACTGTTGTTTTCTTGTAAAAGGGTCTGTACGCTAGCAGGGGTAAGAGGTCTGGAAGGTTCTCCTCTTTTACCTTACAAAAATTTCCGAGGCACCGTTTTTCCCGCCACGGTGGAACTGGACCTAACAAAACCAGCCCCAAGGCGGTTTAGGGGAAAAGGGCGGCGGTGAGAAAATTGCAGTGCCCGGGCTGCCGTTAGTTTTCAAGAAAGGGGAGAAGAAACTTGTGGTTTTGAGGCTGATTGTTCCAGAACTCTCAAGATCCCAGTCCCTTGTGTGCTGTTATTTTGGCTTAGAAAATCTATAAAAAGCGATTTTCAGAAACTAAAAACAAACCCAAAGCACATCTTGGGGGGGGGGTTCTTCAGTAGAAGAGGGGGAGAGGTTGGGGACGGGGGTAGAGTAGCTGCTGTTCAGAGATAATGTTTTTTAAAACGGTGCTTGGAAATGGGGATAAGAATGACATCTTGAATGCCAGCATGTTAGAAACGACATAAGTAGCAGACTCTAGAATCAAAAAGTCACATTGCTGTAAGACGAATGCCGTCCCAACTGTAATTAGGTAGGTAGGTAAGGAAACTACATTTCTGCCAGAAACTGCTCGCCCTCTGGCCTTTCACACCAACGTTCACACTAATCTTAAGGTGTGAGAGCCTCCTTTACGAGGCTAGTTTGGGTATTTGCCTTTCTGGTCTTCAAACTTTCTCTCCCAGCTGCAGACCATGGAACTCTCTATTTACATGGAGTTGTTAAACATGTGAGAAGATCTGGTCAGGCTACCGGGTTGTTTTCCGTTTGAAAGCATGCTGATCTGACATTTGTAAATGGATTTGTTTTCCCTTCCTTCTCTTCCTTTTCGTCTCACCGACAGCTGCTTTTAATACCAAGATCTGCAAAACAGCCACCGTTAGATTGTTATCTAGTTTGTCCTCTCTGAATAAGCCTATTGACCTGGGAGACACTTTAGATAATGGAAACTGGTTTATAAGGAGAGAACTTTTCTAGAAACTGTATTTTCCTGTTCCGGCTACCAAAGCTGTCCTTAATTGTGGAGGCGGAGGGAAGGTCTTCACTGGTTGCCTAATGGGGCTTCTCTTGAGCAATATTTTTACTATCATCTCATATTGTACCATGTTTATTATGGCGCAATAAAACAAGACTGCTTTTTTGACTATTTTTCAGTAGATTTGTTGGAAATAATTTTTTATGCCCCCAAATCAATACAGATCTGTGGGGCTCAGAAGAGAATAGACAGTATTGGCAGAAGAATGCCATTAAGAGACATACCATTTAAAAAAAAAATCAGTCTTTTGTGGAAATTGCAATTTTCCTGTTTTCTCCCTCCGGAAATTACTGGCAGCTCTTTTCTTCTGTTGGAGATGTTTTTGTGTTCCATATCATGTGGGATATTCTGGGAGAGAAGTGAAACAATACCGTATTTCTGATATTTCTCTGATAAGCATTATCTGCTAACCATGCAGGTTACCACCTGGCTTCTGTGGATTTATGATTCCATCTAGATTGGGAACCAGAGATTTGTTTCACATGCCTTCCAGGTGATGCTTATCAAGGTGAGGCATGCACAAAATTCAGGTGGCACCCACTGTGATTCCCCGTGGGTTCCCATATGCTATTTTCCCAACAGCCCTATGAGACAGGAATGTTTAATCTGATTTTATAGTTAAAAAAAACTGAGACTACCCAAGGTTAAGGGACTTAGAATGGATCATAGGAAGGTCACTTCACCACTGCCTTACACCATTCCAGACAATTGCACACACTTTGGTTATATATCCCCTGATCAGAATTTACCTCTCAGACTGGCCTTCTTGAGCAGGTGCTCTGCAAACTTTGTCTTTCCTTCTGACAGCTTCAGACTTTCGCCAATTAGTTATCTTTTATCTTCTCTACATCTTTGACATGCCCCTTAGATGTGCTGTGTCTGGCCAAATTCATGACATCATGTTATCTTCGATGGCTTATGTTCTGAGAGTTTTTTTCACTCTGAATATGTTTTCAAAGAAATTCCTACTCATCCTTCATGCTGGGAAGATGTTTTCCCAGATCTACATCCCCACCCTCACAGTTGAAGTGAACCTCTCCTATTTATCCCAACTACAGTGGATGACAGCACACACTACAATTTCCAATTGAATTCTGATAGATTGAAAATAAAAAGTATTTAATTTAGGGTGAACGTAAGGTATGGAGTAGGGTGTATGCATTGGACGTTATGGTGTTCCAGTAGAAAACTGTCATTGTGGTTCCTTATCAGGGTGTCAGGAGCTCAGTGCCCTCGCCGTGATAGGTTAGCCAATGTTCTTTCCCCTGACAAAAACTCTCCAGTTCTGAATCGGTGGGAGTGTCAAAACTTGGTCAAGAACTTGGCTGCCATAGGGGTGAGATTCTGGAGGTGAAGTTATGAAGGTAAAAGAGAGTAAAGGGCAGTAGGATCTGAGTCTCTTTTCCACATCCATGGATTTTTTTTGAAGAGCTTTTGGTTATCCAGGGAGGAATGGCCCACTCACTGTTTCCTGCCACGGCCTTCTGCATCTGACCAGGGCCTTTCCTCTTCCAGGACCGTTGGGAAAGAGGGGAAGGAAAGTGCCCAATCCTTAGATAAGGATTTTCTTATCCTAAACACTGAAAAGCTGAGTGAAAAGGGTCCCTTTTCCCTCCGTACATCTGAGACATAGGGTGCCAAAGACATCGTCTCCTTCAGTAGCTTGTAGTAATACTGGGTTTGGAAGAACTCTTTCAATATTGATTTAGTTTTTATCTGGTTGGGACTGGAAAGGTCTGTAGAAGCTGAGGGAATAAGCCTCCAGGGGAAGAGGTGGCAAGGAAGCCGGAGATTCCTCCAAGGGAAGCTGGTTTCTCTCACCTTCCGAGGCTGGGGAAGCAGGTCCGGGGCTGGTATGGCTCTGGGTGGTGGTCCCTGCACTCAGACCAGGCAACAGGGTTTTGCAGTGGCTCTTCAGTGACTTTCTCCTGCCATCTATAAGGGAGGACTGGAGAGTCAACCGGTATTTACGGAGTACCCCCCGTGGAACGGGAGACATCCTGGGTGCTGGGCATGGGAGTGCAGCATTGAGCAAAACAGATGAAGCCCCCATTCTTATAGAGCTTATTTTTTTTTTTGTGGGAAATAGACTTAATAAAGCAGTTACAAATAAATGAAAAAATTTTTTTCAGATAGAATGAGTGTTACAAAGACAATGCAGTGTGCAGAGGGTGATGGAAGCTAATTTAGAGCAGTCAGAGAGCTCCTCTGAGGAGAGGATATTTGAAGTGAGATGTGAATAAGGAGCCATTCAAGGGGAGAGCAGAAGGAAGAGAATTCTAGGCAGAGGAACAGCACCTGCAAAGGCCCTGAGGCATGAATGAATTTGGAGTGTTTGGAGAACTTGCATATGGAAATGTAAAAGGGGAAAAGATAGGAGATGAAGTTAGTGAGGTAGGCAGAAGACAGCTTATGTAAAGCCTTCCAATCTTAGACAGGAGTTTGAATTGTGTTTTCAAAGAGTAGGATGCCACTGGAAATTCTAAATTAGAGACTCAGTCTTCACCTGGGTGGGTGATGGGGTTTCCCGTTTGTCTTATAGACACACATGTACACATGTGCATTTTCACTCTCAGTTTGTTTTTCTTCTCCCTGTTAATTGGCCGTCACTGATTTCTTTTCCCTAGACCAGGGCACAGGCATATCCACATGGAGAGGCAGAGCTCAGAGAACCCTGGACAGGGGTCCTCTTATCCTCTGAAATAAATCCATATACTCACTCAGTTTCACCTTCATGCATGGAACTCTCCGTCACAGGCTTTGACATCTCCACCTCTCTCCAGACTGAGTCTCTGTCTCTAAGTCTCTAGGTTGGCTGGTCACATCCGAAACTAGATCCTAAAAATTAATTATCTAGTCAAATCAATCACAGTTGGTATCTTTTGCTAGACAGTGATGTCCCAGGAGGGGAGATTCTGAATAATGGGAAGGTCTTGCCTTTTCCTGAGCTCCCCTTCCCACAGGCTATGCAGCCTGTTATGGGAGGTCCAGTTTCAGGGGAAATGTGCAGGACTCTTTGTAATAGTTGTCAAGGCACTATTCTGTGCCTTAGAAATTTCATTTCTATTGTTCTTTGTACATGATCTTGGCAGTCCTAGAATAGCACTTAAATCATGAAAGTTTATGTCCAAGTTAGTATCTCCTAATCGCACTGGTTTATCAGAAAGGAATAGAAGCATTTTATCAGCCAACTTTTGATTCCAGGATTGTAATTTATAACTCTTGGGGGAAACTTGGTACGTACTTCAGAGAGAAAATTGTTTTTGAGATTCTTTAGCCAGATGCCCTGCTTCTTTATGAACATACATACTTAACTAATGTATATAACTTAACGGCTCACTTTCAACTTTTTGTGTTTTTTTTTCTTTTTTCTGATTGATGTCATGGCATTAAATCTGGAACAAGTTTCTATCTGAGAGGGTAATGATTATGTCTTGTCTTGCTCACTCCGTGTCCTTGGTATCTGGTGTAGTGTCCAGAACATTATAGATAGAGCAGACATTTGCCAAATGCCCTGACCAGGGTTCATGAATTAACTCACAATGTAAATATATTAGCTCAATTGTAACTTCTTTATAGCTGTTAGGATTCATCTTTATAGCTCTTAAGATTATCAGTTTGTCATCTCAAAAAATGTGCCCATTGGAGAAGACAGGTGAAAGGTGAACTCATTACTGTAGATTTGTCTGTATTAATTAAAACCCTTCTGGTTTTGAAGTTTTTTTTTTTCTTTTAGAAAATAATATAGTGTTCTTATGCTGACAGATAAGAGACTAGTATGTGAATGTTATCAGATCAGGATATGAGAAAATATTCTCAAATTTGTTTTCACGTACAGCAAACTTTTAGGACAGCTTCATAATTCATAATGTATGATAATTCGAGTTGGGTTAGTCGGGTTTGTGGTTACGTTACTGAGGAAATAAGTGTGCCAAGAATGTGGATAACAAAATCACTTAATAGCACAGTGTCTCACATCCATGATTTCATGCCCTTTCATAGGCAGAGAATTGCACTGCTTAAGTTCCAGGGCTTGTTATGATATTTCTTAGATTTCTATTGGGTATCATTTAACCTAGCTGGAGACATAAACAGATGCCCTGGAAATAGAAAGCTCTCCTCATCAAGCTCGCCAGAGCTGGGAGGGGTTCCTGCCTGGCAGAGCGCAGTGGGAGAGGCCCGGCTGTGAGCTCTTGCTGGGACTCCAAGTGACAAGGTTTCTTACAAAGAATGATGTCATCAGGGGGCATATACATAATTTAAAAATTCTGAATATTGGAAGAGTCTACCTTTTAGATTTGTTTTTTCCTGTCCCTCAAGGACATGATGCCATATAAATACAGCCTCTTGTCTCTGAGCTAATTTTACGGGGTCACCCTCCTTCCACTGCATCCGATTCTAGTCCTCAGAGAGGTTATCTGCTCACAGCTTCCGACAGCTTGCTGGTTTTCTTCTTAGGAAATACTCTTGCAGATATTTAGGTCAGCACCATAGAAGGTGCTCCTTTTATTGAAATAACAAAATAAAGTATAAAATATTTTAAAAAGTAATACAATATAAAATATAATAAATGAAATAAAATAAACTGCTTTTATTAAAACCTGTGCCGCCCTTTAGGATTTGAGAGTCTTTCATGTATCAAGGGATAGAGGAAGGAAAGAGAAGGGAATTTGTATATTTTCTATGCTCAGCATAGAGCCAAAGACTAAGAGATCAGAGATTTTAAAAAATTCCCTGACTCCTTTTCATGAATAATAAAAACTTAATATAAAATATAGATAATATAGAAAATATAGATTATAATATATAATATAATATAAATATATTATATAAATATAGATTATAATATAATATATAGATTATATATAATTATTATTATAATATAACAGAGATAATATAAAATTATAAAACTGCCCTTAAAAAGTGGAAAATGGGTTATCCAGTTGCATTTAGATGAGAGCAGTGAGATGACAATCCAGGCATTTCTGCTGATTTTTCAACTGCTTGTAAGCAACAGCAGCTAACTTATATAACCTTATTTAATTCACAGACTCTGAAAGTTAAAGGGACTTTCTGTTGTCAGTGTGAATGATCGTTGTGAGATAAAGAACACCACTGTCAAGACACTTCTGATATTTGGAGCCAATATTTCAGGTCAATGTCAAAGTGACTTAGCTAAGCACTCTTGTTTGATCCCAGCTATGCTACAATTAAATTAGAAATAATTGGATTTTTTTTCATAAGCAAGATGTTAAGAGATATGTGTAATTTCTCATCATGAAGGACCTGTAAATGTTTTCCAGGCCCTGATTTTTTTGGAGGAAAAGTCTGACCCTCCCACTGCAAAAAACCAATAAACAAAGGCCAAAAAACCCCACTATTTTTGCAGAGTTGGTGGGTGGGGCTCTTCTGCTTTAACCATAAGGTAATACAATTATATTATTACAAAAAGCTTCTACCCAAGTTCTCCATCTATGATCACCAATACTCCTGTCCACACACCTTTTATAATAACATTCCTCAAGCGTGGTTTTCATTACGGAAACTTTTTTCTGCTCAGAAATCCGGAGAATTTCTCCCACGGCCCTTTGAAGTTTTCTGCCATCCTGTGTTGCTGACTTTCTTTTCGTCCTCCGATTGAACCTGTGGTCTCTGTAACTCGCTATGTTCCTCTGACACTCAGCGCTGTTTTCCTTCATCCCACACTCCCCCATCAGGCCAGACTGTAACCTTTTTTCACCTTCAGGGCTAATGACTGCACAACTCTAAACAAGATGCCTTACATTTCTGAGCATCACTTTCGTTATCTATGAACTTGAAATAATGTTCACATCACAGTTATGGTAATTAAAAAGAAAACCCATTTAAATAGTTCAGCATAGTGCCTGGCAAATATCAAACATTTAATCTATGTTACTTGACACTATTATTATAACTCTATCATTATAACTGTTCTTCCTCAAATCGTTCAGCATGGACTTTCTCCAGAAAGGCCTTTCTGTTTGACCTTCTCTAGTTCTGATCTTTTCCCCAGTCTGCTTCCTCTTAGCACCTGACTTCACTTTGGAGTCTATTAATCTACCCATGTTGTTGTAGTTCTTTAATTATTCTTCAGTGAACAGCAACAAGTATTTGGGCATTTATCATGTACCAGACATGGTGCTATTTATAATATAGGGGGTCCATGGACATACAGTGGAGAGGTGCAGTGTGTGTGTGTGCACGTATGTAAGTGTGTGCATCTGTGTGCACACGTGGGCTCCAGGTGGAGTTCGGGGGATGAAAATCTGTTGGTTGAATAGCACTATGAGTTTTTCAGAATAAACTACCGTTAAGAAGTAAAAACTACTCTCATCAAATATCCATTAAAAAAAATTAACATCAGTTTGTCTTTTTTTCTATAGTTTAAAAAATATGATATAGTTATCTGTATTTTTTAATTTGCATTTTAATTTGTTTTTATTGAGGTATAGTGGATGTGGAATATTACATAAGTTTCAGGTGTACAACATGGTGAGTCATAATTTTAAAGGTTATGCTCCATCTATAGTTATTATAAAATATTGCCTATATTCCCTGTGTTGTACAATATATTCTTTGCTTTCATTTTTTAGTGAAGTGTAGTTGATTTACAATGTTTTATTAGTTTCTGGTGTATGGCATAGTGATCCAGTTATATGTGTGTGTGTATATATATACACATTCTTTTTTATTAGTTATCCATATTCTTGGAACAGCTTTGCCCATTTTGCCTTCTTAGAAGCTCGTCTATCCTCATCCAAATGCAGGGTGAGGGAGAAAAAAAGGGCAGAATCTCAGTAGATGATTCCAGTTTATGGCGGGAGGAGGAAGGATGGGAAGGGACACTCCAGGCAGCAGGAACAGCATGATCAAAGGCACTGAGGCATGAAACAGTGTCGAGTATGACAGAGAACTCTGCAAAACTGGGTGCTCATAGGGCATAATGTTCTAAGTTAAGTGTTGGGGGAGACGATGCAGGAGAGAATAAGACTCAGATCTGTGGCCTATATGGTTACATCGCCCTAGAAGGATGTATACTTGGGCTGTAGGTCTATATGGACAATTTACACCAATCAAGTTCTGCACGTTGCTTCTAATGTGGACTTGGATTTTGCATGTGACATAGAATACATCTCTTCCACTTGCTGTTTTCATAGGAAATGATGAAAACATTAGTTAATGGTAATGTGTAATTGATGTTAGTGCTCTCATTTTTAATAACCTTAATGTTTGAAAGATAGAAATGTGAAGTATCATTTGAGACTTCTGAAGCATGGCTTTCTGTATGAAATTTGAGAGTAGAAATGGGCTTCAGTAGGACAGAGACACCCCGGGAGAACCATCAAGAGGGCCACTACAAATTACCACCTTGAAACTCTAAGTGGCTCCCTAATACATTTCGCACCCAAGAAAGCTACAGCTTCATAAAATGATGTGCTTGATAATTTGTATGTAAAATTTGATCAGTAATTGATTTTTATTTCTATGTTTGCATTGCAATTAAGTTTTGGCTTCCTTCCCCTCTCGACTCTTGTTCCCCCCTCTCCACTCTTGTTCCCCCCTCTCCTTTCCACTCCCATCTGTAAGACAATTTTTAATATAGCAGTATATTATTCAGAGCTGATGCAATATCGGATGTTAAATGTCTGAATTATATCTAATTCTAAAAAATCTTATGCGTTTTCATTCCAGAAATATGTTTTCTACTAAGTCTTGAGTGGTGTCCGGTATATTTTAACTCTGTCTTTTGGTGTTGATTCTCTTGCTTAGAAATTAAGCAATAGGACCCAAGACACCCTAACCACAAGAGCTTAAAATTCCCAGAGGAGAATTAGATGTGAAAGAAAAAACACTGGAACTTGATCTGTAATTAGCCTGAAAATGGAATGTGTGGGAGAGATCTGCAAGGAGGCTAGGAAAACAGAGGGCAACGCAAAAAGTGTCTTGCCACATTTCCAGCACTGCTGAGGGAAGAACGCTCCCTTACTATGAGCCTGTGGTTATCAAACAACTTTCTTTTTTTTTTTCCTTGATGTGATATGATTTTAATGACTCTTGCTTATTTTACATACCATAATTTTTTATTCATACTGCTGTTGTTGGGAATTTTGCTTTTTTTCTGTTTTTTAAACATAAATAACTGATATAAATATAATCTAATCTATGAATATTTTTACACATCATTAATTTACTTTTTCCTCAGGGAAAACTCTGTAAGTAGAATTGCTGATTCCAAATTGATCAGTATTTAAATTCTTTGAATATTCAGTTCCTTTCCACAAAATTTGCACAAAATTTGCAATCTCAGTAGTAATAATGTCAGTTCTTGTTTTGAACACATAGTTAGGAAAACACCCCTTTATATTATCCTGAAACAATTCCAAAGACCTCAGCTCAACTTTAGATTTAGTTTTCTTGATGTTACTGTTATTATTCATTTGTATTTGTCATTTTTATATACTCAGTTGGCCTTTGAACAGTGGGATCAATCCATCTGTATTTTATCTTATTTTATTTCCATTTTTCAGTTTTATTAGGTAGAATTATTACAGTCAGACAACTTTCTTTCTCTCATGGATTTGCCTGGAGAAGTTGTCAATCTGCCAGTTGAAATACGTACTCCTTGGCAGTTCCATTTTTCTCATTATAAGTGGATTACTTTGGCAGTTCCATTTATACACTAGCTCCTAGCAATTGAACAGCTCAGGTAAACCGACCGCTCGAGTGTCTGAATCAGCAGGGCTGAGTGGCTAACACTTGGGTTGGGGCTTCTCCCGGAAGACCTTTCTGAGGTTCTACCTAGTGTGTTCACGCTTGGCCAAAATGTCTAGCGTTCTAGTTAAACTGAAAATGGCTACGCTATATAACCTGCCCCAATAGCCAGCTGAGGCGTTAGGCCTGTGCTCACCCAGTAGACTAGGATCTGCTCGGAAAAAACAAAAACAAAAACAAAACCCCCCAAAACCTAATATAGCTAAAGGCTAAATTAAATAAAAAGGTATGTCCAGCAAACTACACCCCCCACAAAAAAAACCCACCTCTATCTCTTGGACAGCTCCGTCTTGTCCAATGTTATTTAAAGCAAAGTTCTTATGGAAGTGTATCAGACACAGAGGAGTACACAAACCACATAAATACAGTTCCATACGTTTCCTCCCGGCGAACACGCCCACGTGACCTGCCTCCAGTCCGTGCCCTCCGGGAGCGAGCCGTGTCCTCCTCCCCAGCCACTGCTCCCTCCTTAAAGGAAACCGCCATTCTGACTTTCACTACCATAGGGCAACTTTTTTTCTACTTCTCTTTAACTTGAATTAGCACCCAGGTATTCTGAATGGCTCTAGAGCATCAGCGACCCTCTGGCTGAGGGCAGGGACTGGGCATCCCCAGAAGGGTGTTATAGGTTGAATTGTGTCTCCCTAAGAAGATGTGTTGAAGTTTCAGCTGCCAGTACTGCAGAAAGTGATCTCATTTGGAAATAGGGTCGTTACAGGTATAATTAGTTAAGATGAAGCCATGCTGGAACAGGGTGGGCCACTAGTCCTGTTTGACTGGTGTCCCTTATAAGAAGCATCTGTATGAAGACAGAGACACGGGGAGAGAGCACTGTGTGAAGACGGAGGATTAGAGTGTTGTATCTTCAAGCCAGGGAGTGCCCAGGAGTGCCAGCAAACCACCAGAAACTAGAAAGAGGCAAGGAAGGATGTTTTCCCCTGCAGGTTCCAGAGGGAGCATGGCCCTGCCAACACTTGGATTTTGGACCTCTAGCCTCCAGAACAGTGAGATAATATACTTCTGTTATTGTAAGCCCCCTGTTCGTGGCACTTGGTTCTTGCAGCCGTAGGGAAGTGAGTGTAGAGGGTTTGCGGAGGGCCTGGTGCCCTGACCCCTCCCCTCTGCAGCCCCAGAGTGCGGCTCCACCCCGTCCAAGCTGCTCCTGTCTGGACCGGCTTGCAGGTTGCCCTGCCTGCTCCGTGTCTGTGATGTGCCCCGCAAGAAGACCAGTTTCATTACGATTACATGGCTTTTTCTTTATTTCTTCACTCTACTCTTCACTGGTGTTTTCAGACTGAACCAGTTTGGTTTCCTGACATAACCCAGACCAGGCTTTGCAAATCAGCCCTCTCTGCCTTCCCACTGTTACCTGTCTGGGTCTCTGCTGAGGTGTCCTTAATCCATCTTCCAAGACCCAGACTGGCCCATATCCTCCGTCTAGTTTCCTCTGGTCCAGAATCATCTTTGATAGAAAAAAAAAAAAAAGAACAACTTTATTTTTGAAATGAAATCCCTATTTTCACATAGTACAGCATGCTATAAATAAAGGTTTCATTTTTCTGTGCTTAGGCATATCAAAGACCAGTTCTCATTTCAGGAAATAAAGCCTTCAGCTCAAAAAGCAGCCCAACAATTAGGCCTCAGTTAGTAATAAGGAACTACGCAGAGCATATTAGATGACGGATTACTTTCTTCGGCCAAGTGTTGGTTTTAGATTGCCTTACAGCTGATCTAGTTGTTGTTCAGGGCCGAGGTTCCGGTGTTAGGGCACTGATAAGGACTGCACTGTTGTGAAGCAGGGTGACTGCACAGACACAGGCCCCTCCTGTGCTCTTTTGTACCCTTGCTTTGGGACCCAGGGACTCGCTGGTGGCTTTTGTCTTAAAGGCTCTTTGCACAGTCATTGTCCCTTCACCTCGTTTGTCCATAGCCTAGCATGGTTGCAGAGTGGACGTGCCTCCTAACTGCCCCTGCCTTTCTGTGCAGAAGCCATTGCTTACTGCTAGTGACTAACTGCTGGGGAAGTCTTCATACATTAAATCGCAAACATGGGGAAGTTTCAAAAAGTTAAGCAGTTCCACTTTTGGTTCTTGGTCTATTGGTGATTTCTTACTCCCTTGCTAAGAATCTTTCAACTTCTAGGTTCTGCTGTTCATACTATATATTTTGCCCTTTGAAGGGGAATGCAAAAAAAAAAAAGTTGCATGTTTTAGGATAATATGGATTCTCTATAATAAACATCATTTAATTGAAAAATAATAACACAGTGAACTTTGAACCTGCAGTTAAGAGGTTAGAGTAAGGCAGAAGGTTATGTTTGGTATGTTTAATTGTCTTTGTTTATATGGGTTTGCCTTTACAGCTGTGCTCTCAGCTCTGATAGTCCTTTGTACCCTGAGATCTTGTGCCTTGTGATGGGTGGGTACCACGTACCTGTGTTGGATGGATGGATGGACAAATGGATGTTAGAGTCACTCCATTTCCTTGGCCAGCTATTTCACTGACCTACTGGTAGGATAAATTTCAGTTGAGTTCAAAGCTGTCTCCTGAAGTCTGAGTAAGTTTTCCTAAACCTAGAGGGATTTCTGAGGTCGGAGACCAGAGATCTAAAAGCAGTGGTACCTTGACTCGCCTATGGAAGGTGCTAAAATATTTGGCTCATTGTTTGTGAAAATAGGGCTGAACAGCCAGACTCCGTTGTGACCCCCCCAAAGCTCCGGAGTTACTTCTTTCTTTGGAAACCCTGATTTCTTTTTTTATTTACCTTCTTGGGGATGGTGTACACTTCTTTGGAAATCTGCTAAGAAAAGAGAATTTTCTTGCCCCTCCCTTCAAAGAGAATGCCCATTTTTGAATTTTCTTTTGCATTTTCTAGACTAGGTTATTTTATAGTGTAGAGAATGCAGCCGTTAGTAAACAATGATCCATATTTTAAAACATCTGCCTTTTGAGGTTTTCTCGAATTATTCTTTATAGAAAATAATGTCAAAGGTATAGGAATCCCAAAGACGGGTCTTCACCTATTGGTAGACTTGACTTCAGTTTACACTGGATAATAAACCTTGTTACAATGCTCTTGAGCTAAAAGTTTCCGTTAGTGTAAATAGACCATTGTTTATAGTCACACTGTTTATAGGTGTAATCACTTCAAGGTAAAAAACAGGACATTTTATTGCTTTGCTTAATGATCCTCTTTATCCAGCATTGACTGGGCCGTAGTAGGCGCGTCCCGATCCTTTGGTTCTGAAGTGAAATGTGGTTATCTTTCTAGGAGGTTGTGCCTTAGATTATCTTTTGGCTGGAACACTGAACAGAGCATTCCAGAGAAACCTTTGGTTTGTTCCCCTCCTTGCTCCAATGCTTTGTGACTTTTCTGCCTAGTCAATGTGGTTATCAGAAAAAGAAGGTGGTTGTAAACAGACTATTTTCTGCATCCATTCTTTCTTCAGTGTGTTTTGTTTTCAACAGGATGGTTATAGGTTCACTTGAACTAGAAATGTTTGAAATACTATATAAATTAAAAATACTATTAACTTCCCCTTTTCAAAGAGTCATAGTATTTTACATATCTAGGTATTTTTATACAACTTGTATTATCCAAGGTTTATGTTTTAGAAAAAAGGCTGTTAAAAGTGATCAATTTTATAAGTATTTCTAGCAATCTGTAAGATTCACTATCTTAGTAAACTGCTTTTTCTAGATTTGAGGGGAAAAAAAGAGTTTTGGCTCCAAAATGACATTTAGATTAGTAATTCTCTGAAAACAACCTAAATGTCTTCTAGTAGGGATTTGTGATGTATTTGGCTGATAGAATACGCTACGAAACTTGAAAGGAATGAACCAGAGCTTTATGTATCAACATGGATGGACCTCAAAATCAGAAATGTAGAGTGAAAAATGCAATTTCAGAATATTATATATTTGTTATGTAAATATCAAACCACTTAAAACAATGTCATGTACCAGATAATGCTTGTGTGTGTGTGTGTGTACATGTGTGTAATAAAAAGGAGACAAATTCACGATAGTTGTTGCCTCTGCGAAAAGAGGAAGAGGGTAGGGAGGGAACAAAAATCTCTATTAGAAAATTCCTGAGAAGATATGGTTCTTTTGTTTATTGGGTCCCTGGGCATTTGCTATATTAATGCTTGGAATTCTCTTAATGTTTTTGTAACGAAAAGATCCCACATAATATTTCCTAGTGAAACGGGTTCCAACTAGGAACCATATATTTATCAAGACTCTGGGGAGTGAGACCGAAGCTATTCTAATACATTCATGCTTCACGATGTCGTTCTGTGAAAAACAGAAGTTTATAGAATGAATCTTGAACGTGAGGTGAGCTCTAAGCTGATCTGGCTCCCAGGAAGCTGTGATGGCTTGCAGGTCCAGAGAAGAGAGCCTGGCGGCAGCCCGCCTCAGGCAGACCCCGGCTTGACACCTTCCAGCTTCTTTGAGGCCTTGAACAAGTTAACTTCTCTAAGCCTCTCAGTTTCCTCATCTGTCAGCACTGATGTGAGGATTCTGAGTCGGTACATGTAGTAGCACTCAACACAGATTAACTGTCATTATTTTCATCCTCACTCCTCTTAGCAGCAGCCCCAATTCTCCCAGTGAACTGTTTACATTCTCACCTCAGAATCTTTGCAAATGTTTCTCTGCCTGGGATGTTTTTCATTTCCACCCTTATGTCATCT
This sequence comes from Vicugna pacos, assembly GCF_048564905.1. Taxonomy (NCBI): domain Eukaryota; kingdom Metazoa; phylum Chordata; class Mammalia; order Artiodactyla; family Camelidae; genus Vicugna; species Vicugna pacos. Next base: position 84,576,516 of record NC_132987.1, on the reverse strand, counting down.
GATTGACTCCTCAGAGGAGTAGTCTGTGAGTTCTCTCAAATTCTGCTGAGAAGCTTCCCATCCTTCCCCAGCCTGGGTCACTTTGTGGTCATACCATACCACAGTTGTAATTTAATAATTACCTAAATAGTTATGGCACTGAACGGTATTCCTTACTAGTAATGACAACTACTTGCTAATTTCTGCCTCTTGAATGGTAAACTGTTTTTCTTCACCACTTTATCTTCAGTGTCTAGAGTACGGTCTGGCTTTGGGAAATCAATTATTGACTAAATCAACAAAATTATAGTAGGGATTAAAAACTTTCAGAGTTAATTTTATCAGGAAATGAATTGCCTCCCTTTGCCTAAAGGATTAATTTAGCTGGTATTTGGAAGTAAATCTAGGATTATGTGATTTCATAAAAAGAATATGTATTGCACATGTATCAGTTTATTTGTAATAATAATTATAAGATACCCCAAATTAAGATTTGCAGCATATTTGTCATTTGACTTCAGAGGATCACCTGATGGATAGTAACATAACCATCATCACATTCTTTCATTTACTGTGGGAAGAAGGAAAATTTCCAACACTTGAATCCTAAGATTTGTTATCTGCTCATCTAATTGTTTACACTCAAGCTAACTCACTTTTTTCTTTTACGAATAGCAGTAGAGGAATTAACAAACAGCAAATGAGACTTCTTAAGGTGCAGAATAAACTAGGTCATTCAGAATAAACTGACGTAATAAGTAGCTTGAAAAAAAGGGATTTTGTAAATCAGATGGAATGTTACTCATAACTTTTAAGCAAACTACAAAACAGTAAACCCTTTGGAAGGGGGACTCACAAAATGGGAGGAAAGACAGGAAACTGATTTCTTCTTCGTGGTGGGTTTATTTACTCTGGGAGAGAAACCTAAGAACACTTGAAAATTTGAGGAAGGTCTTTGTGTTTAAATATTAGCATATTTTTCCAGGAAAGGCATCATGTAGCATTTTGAACTGATTGAAAGCATGAATTTATTGGTAAGTAGGGAGCAGTGCAAAATATGAGAAAGAGAGAAACAGACTTTCAAAGCATTGAAGGAGATTTTTATGACCGAGATGGGGTGGTGGGGAGGTGAAATTTCAGGGCTAGGAAAATAATGCAAAGCCCTGCACTGAAAAAGAAAACTACAAATTGCAGCTTTGGGAGTCTTCCCCTGCCACCTTTGGAGACAAATGATTTTGTAACAGAGATCACTGGGAAAAATTACTTTATAGCTATATTTTCCCTTATTCTACCTCTCTTGTTAACTGTAGTGTGCTGAAATCATAAATAACTTCATTTTTAAATGCTGAAGATATATTCATTTATTCCTTCATTCATCAGAACATATTTATCGTGTATAAATTATTTGCCAAACTTGGAGGAAAAATACCCATTTCTTTCTTTTTTTATGGAAGTGCAACATGTATTAAGATTGCACAAAATTAGATATTGCTCAAAAGTATCACCTGGGGGTGTACTGGAAGATACCAAGATACACCTTTTTTGGGGGAAATTTGAAGGTGTGTGCTTGCAAATTTCTGCTAATGACTACTTAACCTATTTATTAACCATCTGCCCCCAAATCAGAGTTGGCAAGTACTTTTGAAGTCATATGGTTACCAGACTGCACTTTGGGAAACACTAGTTTCAATAACATTCCAATGCTTGAAATCAAGCTGCATCCTTGACCCTCAAGACCCACAGTCTTGATCCACAACATTGGCATCACCTGGGAACTTGCTAGAAATGCAGATTCTCAGGCTCCACCCTGACCTACCAAATAAGATTCTTCATTTTTAAAAAAATTTATTTTTTATTGAGTGTAGTGGATTATAGTGTTACTTTCAGATGTACAGCAAAGTGGTTTCATTATACATAATTATATTTTTTTCAGATTCTTTTCCATTATAGCTAATTACAAGGAATTGAATATAGCTCCCTGTGCTATACAGTAGGTCCTTGTTGTTTATCTATTTCATGCATAGTGTGTGTATCTGTTAATCCCAAACTCCTAATTTATTTCTTTTCCCCTTTCCCTTTGGTAACCATAGTTTGTTTTCTATGTCCATGAGTCTGTTTCTGGTTTGTAAATAAAATATGTATCATTTTTTTAGATTCCACATATAAGTGACATCATATGGTGTTTGTCTTTCTCTGTCTGACTTACTTCACTCGATATGATAATCTCTAGGTCTATCCATGTTGCTGCAAGTGGCATTATTTCATTCTTTTTTATGGCTAATACGAATCCACAGTTTAACAAGATGCTCAGATGATGCTGATGGACATTAAAGTTTATTAAGCACTCCGATTCAAATCCCTCCCAAGTGGTTTTTAGAACAGAATGTCTTTAGTAACAGTGACTCACTGTTCAGCAATGCAACCTGTATTATGTTTAGCAACCTAAACATTAGCAAGTTCTTCCTGCTGAGCTCAAAGCTAAGTCCTTGAATATTGCATTCACTGGCCTTGGCCTAACCCCCGGTAGCCTTCAGAACCTCTAATGCCTCTTTTTCATGAAGGCCATTCAGACATGAGGATGGACCATCTTGTTTTCCTTCCTTGATTTAAGCTCCGCCAGGTGTGACTAAATCCCCATCTGCCCAGCTGTTCCTGATGTAACATTGAGGTTTCTTTACCAACCTATTCAGTGTAGGGAATCTTAAAATGACCTTTCCAACCTTAAATTTGTGCTTGCTCCTTTACTGCAGCTGGTAGTAACTAGTAGTGGGTAGAGTTGATGGAAACCCAGGAGTTGCACTTTCTGTACAGTCAAGGAGGATTCTGAGGCATAAATGCATCATTCTCTATGATTTCCTTAGGTTCAAAATTCTGCCTCATGGTGGAGACTTTTATTATAATAATAGCCACTAAAGGGCACTGCTTTGCCTTTCTTCTAACTTCTAAATGCACCAGCTACTTAAGCACTTTAAAAGTGAAATGCATAAGAAAATAGGCATTTTCTGTAAATGTTTAAGAAAAAAATCCCCTGTAATCCACAATTCAGCACACCAACTGGTGTCATTTTCCTCTTTGAGTAACGAGTCACCACACATACATCTAACACAGAGAAACAATCTTCGTGTACTCAGCCTTTTCAGACTTTCTTTACTTGGTAGAATCTAAATATCTTTTCATGTTATTGTATGATTTTCATAATTAAGCATGATCGTTTTCTTATTGTAGGACATTAGCATTCATAAGTGGGTTCGGAAATAAAATATCTGCCATATTTTTGTTAGTTTTGTCTTTTGATATTTGTTTCCTAAGAATTTCTTTAAAAAATAACATTTTCTCCTAACACAAGAAATACAGAGCAGGCAGCTTTTGTTAGTTTGTTTTCGGATCAGGGTTGTTTAGTCTTGGAGAAGAAAAGCTGTAGCAGGAGCAATTTGAGATCTTTTTCAAAATTTTGGGGGGAAAGTGGCCCACTGCACATTCTTAAACTAGCTGCTCTTCTCCCTAACTTCCCACACTTCCTTTTTCCTCGCGTCCTTCTAGATATTTCTGTCCTTGGCCTCCGCCTCTTCCTCCTGTCTCCCTCTCTTCCCTTCCTCTTCAGAGGGTTTTCCAAAGCTACAGCTCCTTCCCTCACCTCTGTGTTGAACAATAAAGCTGTGTGTATGTGTGGAGAGGAGCTGAAAAGGAAGACAGATGGTTCTTTCATTACTGGGTTGCTTTGGATTAATTGAGCTCGATGTTATTTTTGTTTATTTTTTTTTTTTCAAGGAGACTGAGCTGGATCTCATGGAGATCCAGCCATGAGCGACAGTAACGTAATCTGTGCAGCTAGTTTTGCTGTTCGATTTTTTTTGTTTGTTTTTGGTAATTTCAGCATCCTGTCGAACATTTGGGGCAGGGGTCAGTAGGGAGTCGACTAAAATAGTGTTTTCAGTAAAAATTGTTTTTTAACGGCTTAACATTTTTCTCAGGTGGCCGAGCCATGCTTCTAAGCATGCTGTCATTGTGTTTTGTTTCAGTACTTGCAAGTGAAGGAGCAGAACAAGTTTTTTTGTCTGGGATAATTTCTAGTGCAGAGGCTCCAGCAACTTAGCAGACAGCATCCCAAGCCTCTGGCGCCCTTACCACATTCTTCACCCTCAGGAACAGAGGGCCTTTGGGAAACAGATCCCCAAAAGTGCAGGTAAGCAAAGGCAATATGACTGTGGTCTCATACTGCTTCAATGTAAGATTGAACAACTGAAATGTCCTTATGCAGTGTTTCCCTGCTGGCAGGTGACTTTAAAATACCCTCCCCTTCTTTGTATACAGCTGCCTGTTACTTTATCTCCTGCTAGTTTAACCTGTGGCCAAGGGCCAATGAAATTACAGATTATATAACCAATGACTCTTCAGCGTATCCCAAAGTTGAGCTATGAGATTTTTAATTATTGTTTTTATTCTCAGTCTGAATGGGCCTTCTTTGGAACTGTTCTAAACTAATATGGAAGCAAAGAGTAAACCCTGAAGTTAAAACTAGAATATTACATGCATCACAACTAGTACAGAGTGCTGTTAACCAGCTGTGTGAGAGTGAATGCTAGTTCCCTCTTGGTCTTTAAATGCTACAATTAATAATAATTTCATCGAAGTTCCTCCATACAATTTGTAGGCAATTCTCCTTAGTACTTGTGAATCCCATATAAGACACCAATTTATAAGTTTGTTCTGAGAAAGGGCTGGAGCTCAAATGTCCACCAGGAATTAGCTCCACATTTTACCCATGAGTCCATGTGGTCTTTTTGATGTGTTGAGGTTCATCAGAGAACAATTATTCTATTAGCAAATTTGTTACATTACTGTCTTGTTTGGAAATCATTTTGTGAAGGACACTTACTGACTGAGAACATTCTGCTTTAGTGGTGCTGGTGAATTTGGACAGTTAACAATGGTTTTGGAATTTAGTCCTTGGAAATCTCTTAGGTTCTTTATTGTTCACACCAAGATTATTCATGAGTGGATTCAAAGTCCTCTAGTGTCCTGAGCCACTGAGTTTGCAGAGCTCTTGAGCACCGTGAACATGGGCTTGGAGGTAGGGCTGGATCTTCAGGTTTTTACAACCAGAAACATCTTAATTAAATGAAATCTGGACTGTAATCCAGGTTACATTTGTTGGTGATTTGTGGAACTGCCTTTCCTGTCCATCTGTACATTTCCTGACATCAAGAAGTTGGAAATAGTTTGAGTCTTTATATTATAATGTGTAGAGCATGGATTCTGGTGTGTGCCTGGGTTCAAATTCCAGCTCTGCCACTTAATACTTGGGTGTCCTCAGGTGCATTATAACTTCTCTATGCTTTAGTGTTGTCATCTGTGCGGTAGGGACGACCATAGTACCTTTCTTAAAGGGTGATTTTGAGAATTAAAAGAATTAAAAATCTACAGTGTTGAGAGCAGCTCTGTCACATAAGTATTCAGGAAATTTACACTAGTTTTATTTGCATCTGTTGCACTGTTTATTCTTCGACCTCTGTTCTCTAGCCTCGGGCTGACAGATGCTCAACTCTTCATCCTCACCTTGTTAGATGTTGCTGATTGACCCCGAAATTTGCTTCTGAGCCTAGAATACAATATTTGAATCCTTCTCAACATTATAATGGATCCAGATCAGAGTATAAGATGAAAAATACTTGTCAGCTCAGATTATTTGTAAAATTTTTGATTTTATTTCTTGCTTCAAGACATCCATTTGATATGCTGATTGCAAATCAGGGTTATTTGCTTGGTTTTTACCAAGACTCAGCAGTTTTATTATGAAAAGCATAAAAAGGTATGGCTTCTACAGCCAGAAACAGGGTCTAATTCTAAGCTGAGTTTTGCTGATGAATTACTGCTTATCTTGAATATCTTTTGTTTTATATTTAGAAGCAGATGAGTAAGGCTTCCTTTCACAGATACTTTGAAATGTTTAAAGAATGTGCAGAAATGATAATGGAAGCTAAATTTTTGGAGGCTGTTATCACACAGTGTCATGAGTTCTTTAGGATCTTTACCAGGATGTTATGAAGTTAATTTTTTAGTGAAGTCTTGGTATGTGGACGCTAATACTTCATTAGTTTCAAAGAAGAATTAAAAACAAGATTAGGAGTGTCCTGATCACGAGCCAGACGTTCTTCTAAGTGCTTTATATTTATGACTTACATAGCTCTACTAGGTAGTGTCATTAGTCCCACTTTACAGCTGAGGTATAACAAGGTAAAGAACATCCCACGGTCATGCAGCTAGACAGAGGTAGAACTAAGGCTCACACCCAGCGGGTCTGATTGCCAAGCAGGCAACCTTAACGTCTAGTTGTGCTGCTACCTACAAAGAATAAATTGCATGAAGAAGAGGATGAGAAGTAAGATGGAAGGACCAAATTAAAGAAGTCTCTGGTGCCAGGCTAAGTGATTTCATGTGTATTTGGCAGACAATGGGAAGCCGCTCAAGGCTTTCCTGTGTGGTGGGTGACAAAATGAGAGCTGGGCTGGGAGGATTTGATGCCAGTACAGCACGTGGTCGGGTTTCAGGGAAGATAGATTAGAGATCATTACTAGTAGCTGGGAAGTCATGGGTTTAGAAAACAGGATTCAGGCAAGAGCTTGGGAACACCTATGGTTAGGCATGCCGAGGAGGCAGAGGAGAGTCAGAAGCACAGGCAGCAGGAGTGAGACCCAGCCAGGGCAGTGCCACCCAAGGGATGTGTTTCAGGAACTGAAAACTGCCCAAATCAGAGAGAACTGGGAGGAAACAGAGACTAATGGGTTATTATTGTGTACCCACGGTGAGACCGGAATCCTGCTGGAGGAAAATCCACATGAAAATATTCTGCGCTGCCGACACTGCTACTTGCCAGTGAGGTCACCTTTGGCAAGTTATTTTTTCTAAATCCCGTCTGTCTCTTCTGTAATGTGGTGACATAAGACCTTACTCTGCCTAAATGCCCTGACCTCTTGCAGTCTTTCCAGTTCTAAGATTTGTAATTCCTGGTCCCAGTTGTGAGTAGCAATACTTGAAAATGTTGTGAGTGCTTGGCTGGTGATTCACTTGGGCCTTTTGGGCGAATCAGAAGTCCTGGAGGTATAAACGGAGGAGTCCTGTGTATTTGCTCTCAAATATACCAGCGGTGATGCTGGTAGGAGTAGAAGGCTAAGACTGAAAACAATACAGGAGTGCAAACGTCCCGGGAATTTACAGAGACCACAAACATCCCCTAGAATGTGAGGGACATTTTTCTCAAAGCTCCTTATTTTCAAAGAGAGTCTCACTAGTTTATTCAGAGAAAATTCTGTTGGTTGGAAATTTTAAAAGGTCAAGCCCAAAAGAGATAGCCTGGAACTTAGAAAGAGCTTCCAGTTCCTCTCAAACTGTGTGTGTGTGTGTGTGTCTGAATAGCAGGAGTCTAAAATATATTTTTGCTTCCCACAACAGTTAAGCATACTCGTGTTGAAACAGTGGGACTTGGCTCCCTCACCCAACTGTGAGCTCTGCTCCCCATGTCCTGAAGTAGAGTACACACGCGTAATGAGTGCTCAGTGGTAATGGATTCATCCATCCTTACCTCTGTCAGTGATTTGTATTATTCAATGGCGTCAGTGATTTGAATTATTATCAGCAGGGGCTTTTTCCTTTTAATGGAGAGATTGAAGCAAATCTGTCATTCAGAAATAGCTACCAGAGTATAATAGAAAATTTTCATATAAAGTTAGACATTGACTTTATGACCCATAAAAACATATGCACACTCAAAGCCTTCTACTTGAATTTTCAATGTCACTTTGTTTATAATAACCCAAACTGAAAAGAAACCAAATGTTTGTTAGCTGCTGAGTTGATAAACAGGTTGTGGTTATGGTATAGCCATACAATGGAATACAGATTAGCACTGTTGACTGATAAAAAAAATGCACAACTTAAAAGCTGAGCGTTATGTTTTATTTGGTGGCCTTTCTGAGCACCGTAGCCCGGATACAGCCTCTCAGGTAGCTTGAGGAACTGTTCCACAGAGGCGAGGGAGGAGGCAGGATATACAGGAGTTTTTGCTAGGGAAAAAAAATGTAGTCAAACATCAAAAGATTGTTGCTAATACAGACATCTCTGTTAATGATCATAAAATCATGAAAATCTTAGTGATTTTAGTGCTTTCTATGTATGGGAAGATGTACCTGTCTGAGCTTATTGAAGTCATTCCTTTGATGTGTATCTTATTTTTTTTTGGAGGGAGGTAATTAGGTGTATCTATTTTTAGAGGAGGTACTGGGGATTGAACTCAGGACCTCATGCACTCTACCGCTTGAACTATACCCTCCCCCCTTTGCTATGCATCCTAACAACCTGTGGCCAGGATCCTGTTTTTCTCTTTCCTGAATCCCCTCGGGGGCGCCATGGGTGGGTGGGGCGCCATGGCTGCTGTGGCTGATGGCTTGATGGGTTGACTGAAATGGCAGGCAACATTTCTTTTGTCCACAGCAGTAAAAAGGAATTAACTCCTAGCATAAGCAACAACATGGATGGTTTTTTCCCAAAAGCATTATACTAATTGAAATAAGGCAGAAATAAGATACATACTGTATGATTCCATTTATATGAACTTTTAGAGAAAGCAAAGCTGTAGTGATTAACAGATTAGGGGCCAGAGATTAGGGGAAGAGAGTTGGCTGCAAAGAACACGGGGAACTTTGGGGGCTGATGGAAATGTTCGGTATGATTTTGGTGGTTGTCATACAACTATACACATTTGTCAAAACTCATCAAACTCTACACTTAAAAGTGGTGGGTTTCTTTATAAAAATTTTTTACCTCCATAAAATTAATTTTAAAAATTGGCCACACATCATTAACGTTAACTCCTTTCAGGTTGTCTTATCAGTGTGATATTAATATAAGAAATAGAGAAAATTTCCACCCTGGGAGAAGAAATGGGTGTCTGGCAGAAAATATGAATAAACAGTAGGAATATGACAAGTTCCCTTAAAAGCTTCTTTGTGTATTTCAATGAAGCTGAGTTTAAAGGGAGAGATTTTGAAAACAGGAACTTCAGTTCATTTATTTTTAGCATCTAATATAGTGTCCTATTAGCTGAATGATTTTAGTGTGTCCTGCTGTGCTATTAAAAAACAAAATTCTGTTGAAAAGTCATTTCTCTCCCTTTTATATTTTTTGCAGTGAGCACATCCAATTTTCGAGGCAGGATTCGGTCATCTGCTTTAGTAGTGAGGGCTTTGCTTTTATTAGGTGACAAGGTCTGTCTTCATATGCTAAGGTTGAAATCTGGCAAAATCATTGGGTTTTTTTGTTTTTGTTTTGTTTTTTAGTGTCAAATAATCTATAATTCAAAATTAACAGCATTAAACAAGGTAAAGAAGGATATTCTATAATGCCAAAAGCCACAATGTATAATGAAGTAATTAATTACTGTTATAAAGTTCTATGCACAAAACAATATAGCAGCAACTTTAACAAAGCAGAAATTATAGAAGATAAAAGTAAAACCAGATAAATCCACACTAATAATAGGAGAATTTAGAACACTTCCCTCTGACCTAGACAGACTGAGGAGAAAATACCTAGTAAGGATAAAGAAAACCTAAATAAATAATCAATAATGTATACCTAATAGCTATATATCCAGCTCTGTTCCATGATAATATGGTCTATTCCTTCAAGTACATGTAGGTCATTTCTAAAAATAGACTATATTTTAAGTCATAAAGAAAATCTAAATTAATTCCCCAAATAGAAATATTATTAAGAGCAGTCTGACGAGGATAAATAGAGGTTGTGACATGGTATCTCACTGTGGTTTTGATTTGCATTTTCCTAATAATTAAAGAATTGAGCATCTTTTCATGTGCTTATTGGCAGTTTGTATACCTTATTTGGAGAAATGTCTGTTCGGATCCTTTGCCTTTTTTTGTTGTTGTTGTCAGATTCTTTTTCTTTTTTAATTTATTTAAAATGTGTATGCCTGTTGAGAACAAAACTTACAACATTCTCTGGTAGGGTTTTCAACATACATGTAATACTTCAGACAACTATGACATAAAGAATGGAGGATAAATGGATATATATAAATACATATTTATATATATATATATATATTTATATATATATATGGTTTATATGGTTTTAGGCTTGAAATGAAGGGCTAGGAAGTCCAGAAAATAGAGGACCCATGGTGCAGAGATCCTTTGGTAACATGTTTTCATATGATGCATACATGCTGTTAAATCCTTTCACAAAATGTTGACACTTTTAAATGTGTTGTGTAAGGGAAAACATATTTAAATTATTTTAATAGATAACATTTTCCTATATTGCTAAGTTTTATTTTTCCCTTACTTATCAACCTCTTTGTCTGGAATCATTTACAAGAAATATATGAGAATTGGATGATAGAAACAGCAAGGGAGGATGAAGGTCATTTGTAGTAGTATATGCTACCAGAAAAGAACTTTGCTTTCCTGTAACCATAATTTAGATTAAAATTATATAAATATCCACATACTTATGCAAATGAGACAAATACCCAGATAAGTGACCAGTATAAAACTCTTTTTCTGCAGTGAGTTCTCACAAGAAAAGAGATACCAAGAAATTGTAATTAATCCTAGACAATTATCTTAATTCTCCAGTTATCACTTTTGGAAACAGACTCAGAAAATGTTAGTATAAAAATATAATGAAAACAGTCTTCAAACTTTTTTAAAAAATTTACATGTATATACTGTTCATTGTTTCTAAGAACAGTTAAGAGCTTTAGCTTTTATACTAGTTATCAAGGGAATAAAGCCTACCACAAAATAAGAATCAACAGAATACAGTGATCCATTCATAAAGGACAGTCAAATGTACTTACACATATTCAAGAAATCAGTTATCTAATCTGTAAATAATAAATAGTTCATTTGTATTTTTTTTTTTAGATTCCACATATAGTGACATCATACAGCATTTTTCTTTCCCTTTCTGGCTTGCTTCACTTAGAATGATGATCTCCAGGTCCATCCATGTTATTGCAAATGACATTATTTTATTCTTTTTTATGACTGAGTAATATTCCATTGTGTGTGTGTGTGTGTGTGTGTGTGTGTGTGTGTGTGTATACACATACATATATATACCACATCTTCTTTATCCAGTCATCTGTTGATGGACATTTGGGTTGTTTCCATGTCTTGGCTATTGCAAATAGTAGTGCTGTGAACATCGGGATGCATGTGTCTTTTTGAATTATATTTTTCTCTGGGTATATGCCCAGGACTGGTATTGCTGGATGATATGGTAAGTCTATTTTTAGTTTTTTAAGGAACCTCCATACTGTCCTCCATAGTGGCTGCACCAGTGTACATTCCCATCAACAGTGTAGGAAGGTTCCTTTTTCTCTACACCCTTTCCAGCATTTATTGTTTGTAGACTTTTTAATGATGGCCATTCTGGCTGGTGTGAGGTGGTATCTCATTGTAGTTTTGATGTGCATTTCTCTAACAATTAGTGATGCTGAGCATCTTTCCATGTTCTTGTTGGCCATCTGTCTGTCTTCTTTGGAAAGACGTCTATTTAGTTCTTCTGCCCAGTTTTTGATTGGGTTGCTTGTTATTTTGGTATTAAGGTGTATGAGCTGTTTGTATATTTTGGAAATTAGTCCCTTGTTGATCACATCATTTGCAAATATTTTCTCCCATTCTGTAGGTTGTCTTTTCATTTTTTGATGGTATCCTTAGCTGTGCAAAAGCTTTTAAGTTTAATTAGATCCCATTTATTTATTTTTGCTTTTGTTTCCATTACTCCAGGAGCTGGTTCAAAAAATAGATTGCTGTGATTTATGTCCAAGAGTGTTCTGCCTATGTTTTCCTCTAGGAGTTCTGTAGTATCTGGTCTTACATTTAAGTTTTTAATCCATTTTGAGTTATTTTTATATATAGTGTTAGAGAATGTTCTAATTTTGTTCTTTTACAGGTAGCTGTCAAGTTTTCCCAGCACCACTTATTGAAGAGACTGTCTTTTCTCCATTGAATATTTCTTGCCTCCTTTGTCATAGATTAATTGGCCATAAGTGCGTGGGTTTGTTTCTGGACCTTCTATTCTGTTCTGTTGATCTGTGTGTCTGTTTTTGTACAAGTGCCATACTGTCTTGATTACTGTAGTTTTGTAGTATAGTCTGAAGTCAGGGAGTGTGATTCCCCCAGCTCTGCTCTTCTTTTTCAAGATTATTTTGGCTATTCAGGGTCTTTTATGTTTCCATACAAATTTTAACATTTTTTGTTCCAGCTCTGTGAAAAATGTTGTTGGTAGTTTGATAGGGGTTACACTGAATCAGTATATTGCCTTGGGTAGTTGGCCATTTTAACAATATTGATTCTTCCAATCCAAGAACAGTATCTCTTTCCATTTGTTTATGTCATCTTCAATTTCTTTCATCAGTGTCTTATAGTTTTCAGAGGACAGGTCTTTTGCCTCCTTGGATAGGTTTATTCCTAGGTACTTTATTCTTTTTGGTGCAATAGTAAATAGTATTGTTTCCTTAATTTTCTTTTCTGCTATTTATTGTTAGCATATAGAAATGCAACTGATTTCGGTATATTAATTTTGTATCCTGCAACTTTACCAAACTTGTTGATGAATTCTAGTAGTTTTCTGGTCGCTTGTTAGGCTTTTCTACAGTATCATGTCATCTGCAAACAGTGACAGTTTTACTTTTTTGTTTCCAATTTGGATTCCTTTTATTTCTTTGATTGGCTAGGACTTCCAAAACTATGTTGAATAAAAATGACGAGAGTGAGCATCCTTGTCTTGTTCCTGATCTTAGAGGAAATGCTTTCAACTTTTCCCCATTAAGTATAATGTTAGCTGTGAAGCATTGGTTTTTTTGAAAGACTGTAAGAGGTGTGTGTGTGCATGTAGGAATTAGCTGCACATCATTGTATTAGCAGAAGAATTGGTTCCAGGGAGAGAGAAGTTAATTATATATATTCTTCTGGTGTGCACAAAGAAAAAAAAAACTATGTATTTAGGAATCAGCCAGAATGTATACATTTGGTCCTATTCATTGAAACTATGCAAATAGCTTTTGTGGGGGTGGTGGAGGAGTTTACATAAATTAAATTATAATTTTCTATTAATTTACTTAGTAATCAGATTTTTCCCCTTAATTTGATTAAATAGCAGTAGCTGAGAACTTCAGGTTTAAATTTGGCTTTGTCAGGTGGTGTAACATTGCAGAATACTTAATTTTATGTGGGCTAAGTCTTTATTTTTTAATTATGGCCTATTGAGAATTTTCAGATCCTTCTAGCAGAAATCCCATCAACCAGACTACTAATTCCTTAAGACTTATCTCTTTAATTGTGAAATGAATAGTTTTTCATATTACAGTGTTTGTAAGTAAGTATATTAATAAATGCATGTATTTAATGTGTATCATTTCCTTGCTTAAAAAAGGTTCATGCTGTTACAGTTAAAAAAAATACAGTAGATACAGTTTCCTATAATGTACAATTTAAAAGTTTCCCACAACATACAATTTTAAAACCCAGAAAGCTCTCTTGCGTGGGGATGATAGCAACCCTGTTTTCATCATCATGTGTGAAAGGGGCTTAGTGCGGTGCTAGGCATTTTGTAGGTACTTAATGAAGGGTGCTATTGTTTACATGATCATCAACACTGGAGCTCCTTGGTAGATAACGAGGTTACCAGACACATTTGGATCCTGCCATTAATAATAGGAACTATTACTTAAAAGAGGGGTAATAAATGAGTTAAAGAGGCCAGAGGCCTTTACATCCATGGCAGTGAGGTCCTGTGTGTCTCCTTGCAGGCTTGGGCTATATGGTGGTGGATAGGGCTAGGAGGCTTAGGGGACCCATGGTGCTAAAACTGAGATGTTAGTGCGTAAGTAGAGCTAGAGCTAATGCTCACGGGGGTATGTGATTCCAGAGGAGTCGTAAGCTGATCAATAACTACAAAGAGGAAGGAAAGTAAGATGTGAGATCTGTTGCCGAGTTCAGACGGTGCAGGGCATGTGTCAGTGTGAGCAGAGAACTGATGGAGACCTGAATGGAGAAGGGCCTCTCCCAGGGCTGAATGGAAACAAGCTGTCAGCAGGCCCACCTGGTAAGATTCTGGACGTGAGCCTTGAATGGGGGAACCCAGCTAAGGGGAAACTGTGGCTGAAATCCTGCCCACACCAAAATAAGTGCCCACGGGGCTGTGTGGAGGCGAGGATGAGGGGACGGAGTCCTTTTCTAATGTGCACAAAGATGCAAGTTGTTGAGCAGTTTTGTTGAGCAGCTGGGGGAGAGAGGAGACCGAGCAGCAGCAGAGCAAGACATCTGTCACTGAGGAAGCGGAGGGTCTCAGGGGACAAAGTGGATAAGGACGTGGCTTAGGATCCTAGTTACTAAAGTATTGAAAGTTTGGTTGCAGAGTTGCTGGGGTGGCCGAGAGGGAGAAGTAGACCTTGAAAAACTAGGATGTATGTAATTCAGGGACCCGGCAACAAGAACTCGAGTCTGCTGAATGAGGTTAATGTGGGCTCATTGGGAACTTGACCAAACTGTTGAGCTGCTACTCAAGGGCTTCCCAGGCTCCCTTTCCTTTGGGCCAGCGATTGGGGTGGGGCGGAGCCTACAGGAGGGCATTGGAGATGTCTGAGGCCAGGTGTAGAGGCCATCGGGTGTGGAGCGGCCAGGCAGGCTGGGTGCATCTGTGTGTGCAAGGGTATTTCTTCCCTGGAGTCGTATGATACTGAGTTACCCACAGTGTTTTTGGGCTTGGCAAATAGAATGATGTTTCTAGAATTATTGCTGAATGTATGCTTCTTTCTAGCTGGTTGTTGGAAAAAACAAATCCCCTTTGGTTTGAACAAGCTTTAGGAGAATCTAAAAATAAAAATCTGACCATTTTCAAGTGTCATTCAAGTGTCATAGGGTTTTTGTTTTGTTTTTTTTAAGCAATGCTGTTATGGTCACTTGAGGGGCTCAAGAATGTGCTTTGAAATAAGAACCCTCCAGTTTGATTCTTCTGCATATTGAGGTTTGAGAATCACTGCTCTAGGGACACTCAAAGGAATGGAGAAAAAAATAATGGATTTCCTGAAATCCAGAGAAATGGGTTGAGGAAAAACAAGGTTGTGAGTAAGAGGGTTTTATTTCAACACAGTCTGTGGCTATCAACTTTCTCTCCCTTGCACCGACTCCTAGAATTTATGCTGCTTAAGGAGCTGGTGGGATGGACACATTAGACATTCTGTAATGTTTAGTCCGGTATCAGAAGGCTAGACCTGCGCCTGAGTGTAAAAGCTCCCATCCGGAGTGCAGCAGCGCAGGGCGTGGGCTCGGGGATGGTAGATACAGGTCTGAGTCAGCTCAGGAAAGTCACCGCTCCTCTCAGAGCTTCGGTTTCCTTATCTGTGAAATGGGAATTGGAAGTTTACTCTTTCCCTCCCAGGGCGGTCGTGAGGATGACGTGAGATACTACACCACAAGCCTTTATCAGAGATTATGATTCTAATCAGCCATTATCCATTGGGCATTTGCCATGTGCTGGGCATTTGGGGTAAAAAATTAATACAAAGCATCTAGTTATGGGATCTGTAACTACATTCAGAGACTATCTACTGAGCATCTGTGTGACAGGTGTTGTTAGAAGTAAGGTAATAAATAAATGGAAATAAAATGATGGACAAGTCCTGCTCTCACAGAGCTTGCCATCTAGTGTCTAGTGGGATAATTACTGTAATATCTGTTACCGTCTCTGTATTTCAGTAAATGTTATTTTTTTTTTTCTCCATGGTTCTCTTGAGTGTCCTAGAGCAGTGATTCTCATACTTGAGCACCCATAAGAATCAGACTGGGTGGGAGCTTCTTTCAGCGCATGTTCTGGAGCCCAGAGACACACAGGTGAATTAGGGGTTCAGAACTGTGCACTTTAATAAGCCCCCAGCTGGCGTGGACCCCCAGACCTGCCACCCTGTCCCCTTCACCCAGGTCTGAACTTACCCTTTTGGAATGCTGGCCACCACGGTCAGGAAGTTACACATGAGACTTCTGTCTTTCTAGTTCCTCTCCTGGCTTTTGTCTTGATAGACAGGATGACACTAGGAATAGAACTGTGAGAAAGAAATGGTCAGGCTTTAGTCTGTTTTTGTCTGTTAGACTGTGTGAACTGAGACAGCTCAACCTCAGAACCTTTCAGCTCCCTCGTTCGTTAAGATCATCCCCGCACGTTGATTTATCAAGCTGGTTTTGAATCTTAAGTAAAGTGATGGCTATACAAGCATTTATGAATTTATAAAATGTGCTTTTATTATTAAAGAGAAGGAAAAACTGTTGCCAAGATTGAGCTCACTTTGGTATATGTAGATTATTCATACTTTGGGTTACGTATCATCATTTGAGAAGAAATACATATTTGGTCTCTGCCAGTGAGTCCTGCCCACCCTTGATGCCCTGTGCCACACTTAAATGCATGATTGCTTTATGACTTGCAGTTTATAAAGGATGTTTTAAGGACCCTGGTCTTAGTAGCAGCCCCATCCAAGAAGCTGGTATGTTTCATTTAATGTCAAGACCATGAAACTTGTTTGTTTTAGTAATTGAAGCTATGTTGAAGGGACCTTCCCCACCCCACCCAACCTTTAAAACAGGCACTCGATGTTAAATTCTAACTGGTTTTCCTTTGAAATCTTTGGCTCAAAGCAAAATGGTTATTTCATCCATAGAATTAAAATTAGAGAATTCATTTGTTTGTGAAAGTTTTTCCTGTGAGCAAGCAGAGGAACTCCACGTGTTTATCACAAGGATATCCTGGCTGGCCCTGGGTGACGTTGCAACTGGAATGTGGCTGCCTGGAGTTGCCTGGGGCACGTAGAGAGTGGCAGAGCTGAAACCTCTCACACGGTGTATGCAGTGGCTCCTCCAAGAGAAGGTTCATTTTACTTTCTGAGGACAAAAAGAATAGTGTTTTCTCACACTTCTTTGTTTTCAGCTAAGCCACAAGTGGGTGAATGAAAAACAGTAATTCACTCATACTTCTGTGCTCTGTAAAATAATACATAAATTTCTCAAAGAATGTGTTTTGAGGGACAGATAAGCAAATTGAGTTGTAAATCCTGAGTTCTTTCTCTAGACCCCCACGTGCTGTCTTCAATGTAAATATGTTTTGAAACATTGCTGACAGTGATAAGTGGCTTCCTTGTTGGGTATTCGCAAAACTGGTCTTATTCTGGGTAGAGTCTTAAACATATTTAATTCGAGTATTTAAGTAGGTTGTTTGGTGACTCTTTTGGCCCGTGGTAAAGGTCTTCTAGGGCAGTCTTGTGCCTGACATCAGTAATTTCCAAAACTGTCTCGGTACAAGGCTAACTTGGGGTTCTAGGACTCCCTGGGTTGCCAAACACCCCTGATGTCTGAGACCGTCAGCGTGTACAACCAAAAAGGCTTAATTACGGTGTATTTTCAAAGGAGTCACAGGGTACAGAAAGAATTCGACTGTGTTCTTTGGATTCTTTTATATTTATCCTCCATTCATGTTTGCCTGACACCTGTATAAAAAAACAAAACCAAAGCATTCTGCCGAGGCCAATTCAGTCAAAGGGAGGAGCCACACCCCGTCCACACGGCTCCCTGTGTCCTGTCAGCATGGAGCGTGGACCATGGACTCTGGCCAAAGTGTGTAATATTTTCACTTCTCTCACGCGTGAAAGGGAAGAAACAAAAAGCTAGCCCTTGTTGGACGTGTCACGAGGGCCAGGCTCTGGCTGGCTGTCTTGTTGTCTTTGTTTCCTCAGTTAAGCACTTTCAGTGATGCATCCAACTTCCCAAACTCCTCACTGTCTCAGACTTGTACTCTGATCATCCCAAACCTTAATTCTCTCCATTACTTGGATTTTACCAATTATTTCTCAGAAAAACACAGTATCATACTTTTTTTTAACCCACTAATGATCATGCAATTTATTTCTTGCATTTTACTGAGAAAAATTTAAGGTGATTTTTAAAGTCATGCATAATACATCAAGACATACACTTTTTATTTTTTATGTTTTGGGGTGGGGGTAATTAGATTTGTTTGTTTATTTATAATGGACAGCACTGGGGTTTGAACCCAGGATCTCGTGCAGGCTAAGCACACACTCTACCACTGAGCTATCCCCTCCCCAAGACAGACATTAGAAATGTGAGGAAGACAGAACAAAGTGGGAAGGGAAGCACGAGCTTGAGGTGGCCATGTGTCCCTTCCGTGCTGTGCTCCTTTGCCAGCGAAAGACGCTGACCTTTCTGCCACAGCCACGCGCAGTCGCATCTCCTGTGAGGCCCGTGAGAATGTAGCACTGGCTGCATCGAGTCTCCCTTTGTCTTTCTCAAACCCGTGCATTTTACTGTGTAGAGGAAAGCACAGCTGGCTTTAGTTTTAGAAAACAAACAACCATGAAATACACACACTCATTCAGCACATATTTTTGTGTCATAGGTTATGCCGGACGCCCATCACTTTGGCTAATCAGCCTAATAACCGAAACTGCTGTGTGCTTTCACTTGTCACTTGTTGGCAAAGGTAAAATGATGGACCTAAGGTCCGCCAAGCCAGGAATTATGAGGACTTGGGCCCCGATTCATGTCTTCTGATTTCTCACCCGTGTTGACCCTCATGGGGATTATATCCACTAAATTAGAAGCATGTGTAAAGTCTGCTGGTTTAATGCATTCATTTACTTCCTCCTGACTACAGTCATTTCCAATTAGTATATAATAGTGGCATGTGGGGGCGGTGGCGGCCTTAATAGCAGTGAGGAGCAGCAGCTGACAGCAAGGGAGGCGACACTGCGGGATTGTCACTACAGCTTAGGGGTGCTTCCAAACAGCCCACACCCTCCTGAGCTCCAGAGGGTCTCAACTCTAAGGGAGCCCAGAACAATTACGACATTCATTACGAGGTCCTCACACCATCAAGGAGAGCTGAAATTATGTTTAGTACACTCTACTTAAGACAATGGAGTGCTTTAAGAATCTAACCAGACTCACACGGTCTACACTGCATTGCCCCATTTGAGGTTAAGAGATACGGGCAGGAGTGAGTGGAGTGATACCTTCATGTGTCTTGATGAATCAGAAACTCGACAAGAGATGCACAGAAATAGTATATCTGTTTAAGTAACATGCAGTGAAATAGAAGGTCTAGTATAGAAACATACTAAATTTGTGTTTGGCATTTAGTTACAAATGGAAGTGAGAACATTTATTTCTGCCTTTGAAGCAGAAGTGGGAACTAAACAAAATGTTTTAGACTATTAAAAATATATTTTGTAAAGAGGCTTTTTGTGCATTTGTTTTCTAGAGAAGATTGTGTCCATTTTTTGGTCGATTGATAAATGTGCAGTGAACTATACTGTCCATTTAATATAAAAACAAGCAAAAAATTAGCTAAATTTACCTATGCCGTGATATGGTACATCTAAAAGTATATAAAAGTTGAGAATGTGTGAAGTATTTTTTTGAGGGGGGAGGTATTTTTTAGCAACTTTGTTTCTCTAATTCTTTCAAATTGGGAAAAGGACTTTTAGCATGGATAGCATTTAAGAATCATTTCAAGCACTGGTGAAGCAAAATGTTTATATTTTAAGGTGTAGATTCACTTTCTTTTGAGAGAGACAATAGATATTTTTTAATATTTCTGAAAAAAGGTTTTGGATATTGATTAGATAGGTAAAATTTTGTTCCAAATGAAATTTTTTTCTTACCTAACATGGGAAGGTAGTACGGAAGCCATTAGCTTTGAAACATTGGAACTGCTTATTGGTCTAAACATGAATTGCGTTGTG
The DNA here is from genome assembly GCF_048564905.1 of Vicugna pacos. Taxonomy (NCBI): domain Eukaryota; kingdom Metazoa; phylum Chordata; class Mammalia; order Artiodactyla; family Camelidae; genus Vicugna; species Vicugna pacos. Next base: position 84,556,700 of record NC_132987.1, on the reverse strand, counting down.
TTGATTAAAGAGGATGAGGAGAAACAGAAGAAAATGTTCTCTTTTTGACAATTTAGTGGGTGTTTCCAAAATAATTGGCTTCCATCAGTTTTTTCTACTCTCTCTCTGCCTCTCTCTTGTTCATTCACTGATGCTTGTACGTAAGACGTGTGAATCCATCTGTGTAACAGTCTCACTGTTCCTTTGGCCTTCGTTCCTTGTGTTTCAGGTGGGCCAGCCATGAGAGGGTACCTTGTGGCCATCTTCCTGAGTGCTGTCTTCCTCTATTACGTGCTGCACTGTATACTATGGGGAACAAATGTCTACTGGTAAGTTTCATTTTTGCTGTTTAAAAATGAGTCTAAAACTAGTCTTTAACACAGACATGCGAATTATGTTAGAGGGACCTGTTAAAAAAAACCAGCCTGTAATGCTTTGAACCTTGTCTAGCTTTCCCATCATAAATTGGGGTTATACCGTTCTAATACCCTATACATTGCATCTAACAGCTTAAAACCTGATAAGCGACACCATCTTTTTCTTGACTCTTTAGTGAAGCAGGGGTGCTGACCATCATAACATTCTTCACTTACAGTATTTCATCTTTTGAATTGATGGAGTCATTCTTGGACTCAGTGATACTTGATTCTTAAAGCCTAAAATGCTAGAAGAGACTGTTGCTAAAATATAGACGCTGCTATGGTTTCCTTTGTTTAAAAAATATTTGGTGAATAGTGACATAGGTACATTTTGAAACCACTTTGACTTGAAATGTCATGTCTAAAATTGGAAGAGGTGCAAGTAGTTTTATTGCAGAGAAAACTTCTTTAATAAACTTCTTGTCCTTTTCCCTGTTGTCAGTCCTTTGGTGAGGAATACAGTTTTGATGGCCTTTAAATCCTGAATGGGTGCTAGTACATGACATCACAGTAAACCAGGTAACAACCTCCTGTCTTAGGAAAAAGTTCAGTACTTTCTGCCACTGTTTCAAGAGAAGATCCTAGAGCATGTTTCTAGGGTTTTTTGTTTTTTAGTTTTTTTTTGCTTTGTTTTTGTTTTAACTAGATGATAAAATAAATGGATGCTTTTGTATTTCATTTCATCATTGGTTGACTGAAAAATCATTGTAATGCTCTTCATGGACTGAAGGAAGACAAATGGTTACTGGAAAAACCCAATGCCAGGTGGATGGATTTGGCCCTAAATTTTGAGGCTTTAGATTTAAATATTGAGCTAGAGGTCTTAGAAGTCTGGTTATACATCATATGAGGGTTCTACCACAGGCATCTCTGCCTTCACCTCTGCCACATCCTGTCTCTGCCCCACACTTAGTAACGGAAAATAAGAGCAGAAGAGAAAACACAGGGTTTACTAGATGGCTACTTCCGCACCAATCCTGTCTTGTCATGGAGAAATGATAAAGAAGACAAAGAAAAGGGTCTGAATTCAGCGCAGTTTTGTCCTCAGAATTTGAGGAATGTTCGTGTCACTCCTAAGCTAACAAGTTACTCCAATCACAGAAAGTCTCGTGGGAAATTACCTCGGATGCATGTTTGTGCTGTGAAATTGCTTCCTTAAAACTATTTAAAACAGATATTTGTCTTTTTTTTTTTTAAAAAAAAAACGCTCAAAGTTTGTCTTCACAGTATCTCAAAACAGTTTTTTTTTTAACATTTTTTATTGAGTTATAGTCATTTTACAATGTTGTGTCAAATTCCAGTGTGGAGCACAATTTTTCAGTTATACATGAACATACACATATTCATTGTCATTTTTTTTTTGGTGTGAGAAAATAGTTTGTTTTTTAACAACCTTAGAAACCAAGTAATATACTTGGTTTTTTTCTCTGAATATAATTTGGTTTTTATGGCTTGGTGTGCTGGTCCCCATATTTATATACATTTCTTACCTATAAATCAAGAGACATTTTTGCCATTTGGGGTATTTACAAAAGATGTGTCTCTGCATAAGAACTTAGCCTCGTGGTTCAGGAACCTAGCAGTTCTAACTGGGGATTTTGTACCAAAAAAGGGGAGTGGGGTGGGGAACTGAATCTATCCATAAACGGTTTGGGCTATTTCTTCCAGTTTGAGCCCTGTGAGTATAGAAGAAAACTGATTAGTTTTCTTTTTTAGATTAATTCTCCACACAGTTGATGGTCACTAATACATTCTTATCAAGCTGTTTTCCTCTTTCCCGGCTGAGCCTAGATCTCCTCCCTCCTCCCCCCGCCCCCGTCCCCTCATTTATTTTCATTGTATGTTCTGTCCTGTTCCACAATACCCTTTTAAATTGTGGAGACAAGTGCTGCATTCAGGAGACACACAAACACCAAACACCAACCTGTGCCAACAACAGAGGAGAGTCAGATATGGCTCTAAATGGTGTGATTCGTGGAGTCCCCAGATCGCCAGCAGGGGCTGTGGCATCTGCTGAGGGCAGTGTCTCTGTGCTGTTTACTGGATGCACGTGGGGACGCCTACCGCCAGCAGAAGCTGGGTGCATTCGGGCTGAATCGGATTTGTCAGGCTTTCGGGAACTTCTGAAACATGAGCCCGGTGGTGCCTTCCACAGTGTTGTTGTCCTGGTTCTTCTCAAAGGGTTCTTTTGAGTCACTGCCCTTTGAACCCCTTCTGGGTCACTTATCACCTCAGCCTTCTCCACTCTCTCTTGCTTTGCATCCATGAATCCTCAGATGTGTCCAGGACTTGGCAAAGGTCCTGTCATACCTCAGGGGCCACATGAGGATGTTTGTTCCCGGTCTGAGAGGCCTCTCAGCTGGGGCACCACGGGGGTTCCTGGGGCTTTTGGTTTGTTTTGGGCGGCTGCCTGGTTCTGGTTTCTGACTGATGCTGTTTTTGTCTCACAGGGTGCCACCTGTGGAAATGAAGCGGAGAAATAAGATCCAGCCTTGTTTATCAAAGCCAGCCTTTGCCTCTCTCCTGAGGTAAAAATATGAAAGAAATTGTGGCACACAAAATGTTCGAAATGTGTTTCTAATCATTTTCCACACTTTTTTTTCCATGCAAATCTTAGCAGTATAAAGTTGACACCCTGTATTTAAGAAGAGCTTGAATATCCTGTGTGTTTTTATTTTTTTTACTTTTTATTTTTTTTCAGTGAAGGTACTGGGGATTGAACCCAGGACCTCATACATGCTAGGCATGTGCTCTACCACTGAGCTATACCCACCTCCCCTGTGTCTCTTTGTGCTTTTAGTCAGAGCTCTACATATATTTTGAGAGAAGACGTTGAAGAACTCAGGCCAATATTCTTTTCAAAGAAGTGATTGTAGACAGGTCTGTTTGTGTTTAATCATAAAAAAAAGTGAATGGTCCTTTAGGGGTTTATTTTCCCGTCTGGTTCCCATGTTATTGTCCATTCTTACTGTGTTGTGGTTTCTTCTCCCTTGCCTCTAGATTAAACTTTACAGTAGAAATTTGCCTTTCACAGACTTTCAGTGAACTCCACAGAATGTAAATAATGGTTTTCGTTATGGTTGTCAGGACTGGTAGAGAATTTACTCTCCCATCCTCCAGTACGCTTTTCCTCTGTCACCCCATCTTTGGCGGATCGCTGGCGAAAGTGTTTCCAGATAAATAGAAATAAATGACAGTTCTGGTCTGGGCATGTTGAATTGTGTAAAACACAGACGAGCGTTTCAGCATTTTATCGACTAAAGATCACAAATTCACCTTTTCTTCTCTTACTGTCTTTTCTTACATCACCGCACCTTTCTGTGACTGGTTCTTTCACTTTCGGGTCTACAGGTCCCTTCAGAATCAGCCAGTCCTCCGCAGAACGGCAGACACATGAACTGCTTTTGCACGTGGCTGCAAGTGTGCTGTGGCGGCTTGTAGCTTATCCCCGGCTGGGTGTCCAGTTAGGACTGCTGCAAAATGAGAAGCTTTTTCTTTCTTTTTTTTTTTTTAACCGTAACACATAGTAAGAAACACATTTTACTTTGGAATTTAGTATGCATACATATTTATAATGAATAACAAAGGCATTTTACCCTTCCTACTCCAGACACCCAGTATTCTCTTCTATCACTTTTTTAAAATGTGCGGCTCGTGACTTACAGAACTGATTTCATGAGCCACCTCTGGGTTGCAGACTGCGGGTTTTACAGCACTGCTCTAGAATCAAGGTACTCTTCAGCTTTAGAGAAAATAGATATTTCCTTTCTGAGAAAACCCAGAAGGTCTAAAGTATTCATGGAAGGTTGCCCAGCAGTTGAAGTGACCAGCAGATGCCCACTGGTCACGTGACCCGTATCCTCAGGAGGCGGGGCTGTCTCCTCTGCCAGTAGCCGTCAGGAGAAGCTCTGCTGGGAAACTGGAAAGTGTTACTTGCAGTGCTATGAAGAGGACATCTTTCCTTAACATTGAACTTGAGTATGATCTCAGCTTTGTCAGGTGTGGGTTAGTGGCTCCAGATAATAGTTACTTCAGTTTTCACAGCTTCAGTTTCTTTATCTTGTCAACCGAAAAAGTGCACAACCTAAAAGCTGAGAATTCGGTTTTGTTTGGACATCTTACTGAGAACTGTATTTCGGGCAGGCAGCATTTCAGATAGCTCTGAGGGATTGTTCCAGAGAGGTAAAAGAGAAGCCAGGATATATAGGAGTTTTTGCTTAGAAAAAAAAGAAGAAAAAAACCATGTAGTCAAACATCAGAAGGTTACTACTAACACAGAAACAGCATCTCAAGTTAATGATTGTAGTGCGTTTCTATGTATGAGAAGACTCCAGAGTCTGGGCTTATTGAAATCATTCCTTTGATATGCATTTTAACCATCTGAAGCTAGTATCGTATTTTCATCCATCCTGAATTTTCCTCAGGGTGCACCATAGGGGTGGCTGATGGCTTTATGGCCACAACATCCTTTGTTTACTGAAATGGCAGGTGACATTTTTTTGTCTACAGTGTAAATTAATTAGTAAAATTTACCTTCCTTTCCAAGCTTGTGTAGGAGTAAGGACAGCAGAGACATAACGTAATGTGTTACATTATAATGTAATATAACATGCTATAATAAACTATAATGTAATGGATAATTATTACAGATAAGACTGGTACTTATTGAGCATCCCCTACTATGTGAGACATGGTGCTGACTACTGAAAAAAAGCCACAACCTTAAAGCTGAGAATTATGTTTTATTTAGGGAATTACTGAGGACTTAAGCCTGGAATACAGCCTGTCAGACAGCTCTGAGGGATGGGTCTGAAGAGATAGGCGAGGAGCCAGGGTATATAGGAGTTTTTGCAATAAACAAACAGCAAACAAAAAAAACGAGGTAGTTGAACATGAAACGATTACTGCTAATTAAAGAAAAACTAGACATCTCAACGTAATGAATTTCATACTTTTCTGTGTATGGGAAGATGTGATAGTCTGGACTCATTAAAATTATTCCTTTGATGTGTATCTTAACTATCTAGGGTCAGCATCCTGTTTTTCCCCCTCCTGCACTCCCCCCAGGGTACACAGTCAGGGTGGCTGCAGTGGCTGAAGGCTTGCTGGCGACAGCATTCTTTGTTTACTGAGATGGCAGGCAGCATTCTTTGTCCACAGTGCTTAACAATGATTGCATTTATAAATAAAATGTAAGTCACCTAGGGCAAGGTCTGACTGGAATAGACATTAACCATTTGTCACCATCAATTTTCACTGCCCCCCACCCAAAGATTAGAGACCGTCATTGCCTTTACCTCAACGTGCAAAGTCGTCATGTTTTACTTTCCCAAGGAAGCCTGGGAAGATCTTGAGTCTCCTCTCAATCTTAAGTCAGGTGACCTGACACTTCCTCTTCCCAGAGCAGATCCTAAATTTAGGGATCAACCCTGACACAGAAAATGACCTTTCAGGGTTGGCTGGACCCTCCCCAAGGCTGCTATTATGTGGCACAACTGAATCTGGGACACACTGCCTTCTCACTGTGTAGGAAGGACTGGTCTCTCACCTCTTTGCTTAGTCTGAATATGGTGTGAATTCTTGCTCGGCTCTGAAATCTTGAGCTCCTTAGTGGCTCCTGAGTAGCAAAGCCAAGATAGAACTGAAGTTAATTCGCCCCTGGTACGCTGCTGTTTATTTCCATTTTGTCATGCAAACCCCAGGGGCACTCTGATCTTTACCAGCAGTTTTTATACCAAAAAAGAGCAAAACTGGTAAGGCAGGAAAGATCGGGCCATGTGAGGGGGTTGGGGTGAGAGTTTGCAGTACCTAGTCCTTCTGGTAGGTGAGGATAGCGTCTTAATATGTGCTTGACCTATTCCTTCTCTTTAATTAAAAAAATTTTTTTTATTTCTTTCTACTTCATAATGGTCCCATTAAGAATTAATTTGAAACTGACGTTCATTCAATCATTTATCATTTATCAAACGTATGTTGTCTGCCTGCTCTGGGCCAGGAGCTAAAAGTGAGAAAAAGCAGGCGCCTCATCACAGTCTCTCTTTCGTCTGAGAGGGTACCTGACGGGGAGCGAGAGGGACAGGGCAGGTGGTAAGGAGACAGATACCCATAGTTCTTGTTCTTGAGCAAATTTTAATTTAATGACATTAGGAAAGAGTTTGGTTCCAGCTACATCTAACTGTTAGTGTCTTTATTTTCACAGCTGACAACAGCTTTATACCTAGGGCATCTTTTCCTTTGGGGGCGGACTAGCATCACTACTTTTATTGTCCCTTATTACTTCCTTTCTTTCTTCCTGTATGGGGCTGTACTTGGTGGTGTCTTGTTTTTAAAGTTGGTGCCCCCCCACCCCCATCACCAGCCCCGAAGCTGTTACGTAATTTTGGATCCACGCCTGGAAAGTGTGTCTGGATGTGCAGTTCCATTGTGTATCTGACTCTAGGCAATATTTAAATAGTGTTTAAGATGATTTTTAAAGAATCTTAAAAATAATTCTGTGTTCGTATATAGTCAATATAATAATACGAATGACCTACTGCAGTTATTTTCAGTTGTGATTTTAAAAACCTTCAAATATTATATGCATTTGAGAAAATCATTCTTTATCCTTTTCTTCCAGGTTTCATCAGTTTCACCCTTTTCTGTGTGCAGCTGATTTTAAAAATATTGCTTCCTTCTATGGTAGCGATAAATTTGATTTGCCCTATGGGATAAGAACATCAGGTCAGTAATATTATTCTTACCCTGCCTTATTAAATATGAGTGGTGTTTGATGTGAACCATATGTTCATATAATTTTAAGGCCTTTGGATCTTTCCACTTAATAATGATTCCTAAAGGATATCATTTTGGGATTGGATGAAAAGGAATTAAATTTTAATATATAAAGCCCCACCCCTTTTGAAGCAGCGTAGAATAAAAGAATAAAAAAAGGTAGAATTTTTTGTTGTTGTTGAGAAATTGCTTTTTACTTTTGTTTTGCCACCATATGATTCACAAGTTACAATGTCTTACTTTATTCCAGTTTAGAATTAGCAGGACAACCCTGTGGGTTAACTCTTTCTCTGTCTTCCATTTCACCTCTTCAGCTATGAGTTTTACTTTAATTTCATCTGCAAGTTTTAGGCCCTTGATCAGTCTTTTCATTTAATCGTAGGATAAATTTCTGCTAAATTTACTATTTACTAATGATGAAACACTTTTTCCCTCTGCTTGTTAACAACTAATTTGCCTTACCCAGCTTTACATTCTAGATTTTTGATTGACTCTAAAAGCCTAAGAGCTAACGAGCCCCAGTTAGATTTTCTTATTCAGTTGATCCTGCGTATGTGTGTGTTTAAAATATATTGCAGAGAATTTGATAATCTAATAGGTTTAAACTTGCAGAATATTGATTTCTATACCAATGTTAGTTTCAGAGTCATCAGATACAGTTAATTTTGGTTACTTTTTTATAATTGTTTTCAGATTAAGCACCTTATTTATCTGGGGTTTTTGGAAAATATTCTTAAAGCATTTGCTATTTTGAGTGTGCCTGTTACATGGTGCTGGCAGATGGCAGTTGTAGTATGAATTGTCACCAAAGAGTAAATCGCAGGTGGCCATAACAGTTTGAAGTGGGTTTGGGGGAGGGGAGCAGATAAGGTGGCTTACTGTGTGTCTCAGAAGTCATGATTGCTTTTATTCATAATGCTCCATTTGTTTTCTAGCTGAACATTTTCGACTTGCTCTTTCAAAACTGCAGAGTTGTGATCTCTTTGATGAGTTTGACAAGTGAGTTTGTTTCCTTGCTTCTTTTATTTTAAGTTTTAGCTAAGGTGATTCAAAATAAGCACCCCATTGTAAATATATTCACTCCGGAAGATTCCATAGCTTTTGTGCATAACTAAAATGCCTGGGAGTTATTTCTGTGACACTTGAAATAAACAAACCACAAACCACAAAATAATTTAGAAGTTGCTTAATTGGTTGGCTCAAAAGTATGCAGTCTTTTTTCTTTCTTTCTTTCTTTTTTTACTTTTTTAAAAATTGAAGTGTAGTCAGTTTACGATGTTAGTTTCAGATGTACAATAAAGTGATTCAGTTATACAAATACATACATACATATATATATTTTTATGCAGGCAGTCTTGATGATGCTCTGTGCTAGTCCTAAGTCAGGATATTTTTAATCCACACTCATCTTTTCTAAGTCATTGTTGCTGAAGAATTAATTCATACTCCCTGTTAATCATAAGCTCACAGCCTCCTTCCATGGGCTGCTTCCCATACCTTCCCACACATCTTCTGAACTGCTCACTCATGAGGATCTTTTTTGTTTATATATCAAATATTGGGTGTCAGAAGCAGCTCTCTTCCTTTTATTAAGAATTTTATTTGAGGGAGGCAAACAGCTTGCTTAGGTACAAATTTTCTGACTACAAAAGACAATTTAGGAAGGGGAGGGTGTAGCTCAGTGGTAGAGTGCATGCCTAGCATGCACGAGGTCCTGGGTTCAATCCCCAGTACCTCCCTCAAAAACTAAATAAATAAGTAAATAAACCTAATTACCTCCCCCTAAAAAGCCAAACCAAACCAAAGTTTTTTTTTTTTTAAAAACAATAAAAAAGGCGATTTAGTTTTTAGAACATTTTGGTGTCAAGTTAACCCCCTAGGAATTGAATTGCCAAAGACAGACTTCTTAGCAGGTAGGCTCACTTTACAGAGGTAGACTTACTTCACAAAGTTTTAAGCTACGTTTAGAACTTGACCAGTCCAGTGGGATGACATGGATGATGTGCCGATGAGAGGCCTCCATCAAAAAGGAGATGGCCGAATTTCCCTCTTGTCCACAAGAACAGAGGTGCTCTTTGGTGGGTGCAGAAATCGGGGTTGTGACCAGAGGTGTGAAAATGGAGACAGTTTACAGAACAGAGCTGGAGGAGCAGTGCTAGATTTTGTCTGAGTTTATCTCATTTTTCTCTGTCAGGGGCCCAGACTATTGAAGAGTGGATTATATAATAACATAGGTTCATTTCAGTTTGTACTTACTCTTTATAATTTAAAACTGTGCCACCAGCCCAGTCAATTTTAATTTCTGTTTGCATACGCAGAGCAACCATACATACTCTTTTCTAACTAGAGTTTATGCAGCTCTTGTCTGTAGAATATTGTTTTGTGCAGACCTTTGGCATACGTGCTTTATGTCAATTCTCTCTATTTTTCACAACTACCCTGCAAAATATACTTGATGATCTCCATTTTTTTAAATTGAGAAACTGAGGCTAGGCAAACATTTGTAGTTTCTTGTAACTGCTAGATGCCAGAGCCAGGATATGAATCTGGATGGATCCTCTAGTGCCTGGATGTTTGCTTTAAGAGTGATAATAGTTAGACCTTTGATATTTGCAGCAGGTGTCTGCAAATATTTGAAAAAAAAAATCCTTGGCCCTGTAAGTGTGAGCTGCTGTCAGGATTCTTGATGGTATGTGATCAGAAGTTTCATACTTGCCTGGTTTTTATCTCAGAACTAGCCTGGGCTTTTTTAGCTGCTTTCCGAGCTCCTTCCTGCAGAGGTGTTCACCATCATGTGTGTGTGCTTCAGCCAGGCTGTCTCCTTTCTTCTTGCTGACTTGGTCTGGCTGCTCCCCACCCTTTCCCACTTTGTCACTGACAGTGCTCCCCCCACCCAAGCCTCCATCGCTCATATCATCAACCCATGTCAGTTCTTAGCATCACTAGTGTCGGGAGGGAGGTGGGTGTGGATGATGGAGGAGGGACTGAAAATCAAGCTGATTGCACCAGGATTCTTTAGTCTGAAGATGTCAAGAGACTGAAGTAGCATCACTGTACAGTCAGAAATCCTTCAGGTACAGAGGGAATGGAAACTACCCCTCAGAGTGAGCACGATGATGCGCTAGATTCTCAGCATGGCTGAGCTGCTTGTTTGATGTGTGCAAACTCGCTCCCTAGACAAAGAGTATTTTGAAAGTAATTAGGTAAATATACTTGTGATAGTAGTAGCTTCATTTACATACTACTTTTAGGAGGAGATCACATGTACTAGTAAATTTTACCTTTATTTTAAGTAAGTCATTCTGCATTGGTCTGAAACCCACAGTACAACACAGTGATGACATCAGGCCAGCCCATGCCTGAGCAATACATTTTAAGTAAGCTCCAGAAGGACAGAATACACTCAGCTGCCTGTTGCTGCCTCTCAGTCAACTCAGTTTGTCCCTCAGGTGACCTTCTGCATCTCCCATTTCTCCTCTCTGCCTGGGAAGAAGGCTCTAGAGGAAAGAGGTTTGAGAACAGTCTTTCTTTCTCAGGCAGAGGATCTGGACCTCCCCAGTGGGGAGTATGCCCGGCGCTGACTGTGGACTCGGGAGCTGGTGCCCCGTGCCCGGGGGGGAAGCCCTGTCGACATGGGCTCCTCACTCTCTGTCTGGGGTCTGTAGGTCGGAGGGAAGGGGCTGAAGTGGAGAGAGGTGAGGTCCTCCCTTCCAAGTCTCTTCCCCCTTTGGCTGTTCTGTTCGCCCTCTGTCCTCTGTCTCTTCCAGTAAGGTTCAGACACTTTTTGTTGTTTCAAATCTGAGTCCTTTACTTATTCAGCATATACGATGCCCTCAGTTGGGGTGGACTCCACTGTGAACGGGAGAACTCCAAATATCAGTTGCATTTACAAGATGCAAGTTTTCCTCTTTTTCACAATTGTTGTGTAAGTGAAGTCTCGGGTAAGCATTCTCAGGCCAGCTTAGCAGCTGTCATCATAGGGACCAAGGCTTCTCTTTTGTGTCTCTGCTATTCCTCCTTGTGGTCCAGTCCGATGGTAGGACTTCCACAAGTCATATCTACATTCTGGCAAGCAGGGAGGACACAGGGGGAAGGGCATGTCCCCAGCCATTAAGACTTGCCTCCTTCTTTAAGGACATTTCCCAGAAATCACACTGAACACTTCATTACATCCAGTGATGTGCTGGAGCCAGTTGGTACCAACTTGTGAGAGCTACCGCTCTTCCCAACTCTGTTCAGTGCCATCAAGATGGAAACGTGAAATTAGCCATGCTGGGTGTATTTATACCATGGAAATTAGCAAACACTGCAAACCAGGGCTTCCCATCAGCCCACTTGTTCCCAAAGAGGACTGATTGGTAAAAATTGGCCAGCAACCATCAATTACATCACATTGGTTGGGGGTGTAATTGCAAGGCTGCACCTCACTGGAAGGTGGGCTGGAAAATCTGGAAAATGTAACCTTTATTCTATGTGGCTGTGGGCCCACTTTAAAAACAAGTCCTATTCTCAGGGACAAAGGAAACATGACGATTGAGGGGCAACTGGCAGTCTCCCCATGAGTATTCTCCACCATCTCTCTGGTCCCCGCCTGTTTCTGTGCCTGGACCCATTCAAGATTCTAAAGTCAGTTACATAACTCTGTACCAACCTCTCTCGGAACTGGAAGCAGCCAGCCGTGGTTTCTCTCTTGGAGATGGAAATCCTGGGAAAGCAGTTGAAACGCATTAGTGTGGTAGATCATTTTGAAGTGGCCTTTCTTACAGAGGTCTTCCTTATGCCATCTTTGTAGGTAATGTGAGTAAAGTAACTCAGTGAGATAGAGCCTTTTTCTAAAGTTAATACCGTGGAGAATTTGGGCCGGAAATAGAGGGAAGGAAACCGGAGGGTGTGTGTTGGTCCGTAACACCCTGTGTGAAGGAGCCCCGGTATCGTGACAATTCCACGCCTGTTCTTTGTTCTCCTTCCTTCCTTCCCTCACTGCTCCCCACTCCCACTCCCTTTCAAAAAAATCTATTCTTTTCCAAAAGTTTTTGGTCACCACGTAGTAATTACAATAATTTGCTTTCCTTCCTCCAATCATATCTGTTAGGAAAATATTCTCATCATAGCAAATTACCTTTCTTCCTAATTTTGTGGCAGGAGTTCTGGGCTTTCCCTGTGAAGAGATGAACCCATACGATGTACCATTTGCAGCCCCCATTTGATTTTATTATTTTATTTGTCTTTTTGGCATGTGTTGTTAACAGAGGGTTAACCTTGGGCTTTTTCTTTTCTCTTCTTTCTGGGTTTCTTTCCCGAGCAGTGGTCCAGCAGGTTGGGATGGGGTGAATTTTGTGGCGGCTGAACTGTTCGCTGAAGAATCCCAGTTACATAAGCTAAGCTGTCCCTGCTCAGATGTGAGGACTGAGAGCCAGACCCAGAAGCAAAGCAGTGAAGTCACAGAGAATGTCAGAGGCAGGAAGGATGGTGCTCACTAGTCCAGTCTGCTCATTTTAAAGAGGAGATGACTGAGGTCCAGAGGTTATATGGGACTCAGAGTTAAGCGGTCTCCAGTCTTCCACTGTTCTCCAGTTCCTCCCTTTGCATTTTAATGAGCAAAGAAAAGACAGGAAAGACTCCACAATTAAATGTCTGAAAATGAGCATCATCTGAAGAGGTAAGGGAAAGAGAATTCTGGAATAGCGCATTTTTTTGAATATATCCTTTAGTGTTTCCAGGGCTATAAATCCTCTCCCCACCACAATTATTTAAGATAGCTTCTGCCTTTATCCTTAACTTCAAACCATTTTTTTAACCAGGTGATCTTTAATACTTTTACAGAGTTAAACTAAAACATCTCCAGGGTACATGTGTAAGTTCACTGAAACACATATATGTTAAATACGTGTTTTTTTCTCTTAAAGACTCATGATCTATATAGAATCTTCTCCCAATAGTTACTACTAAAAACATTTTTCTTTTCTCAACTCTCATTCGGAAGGTCATGCACAGTAAATATGCCAACTGACCTCTCTGATTCTGCATCAGAGCCAGCTGATCCTGCATATGGGAAAGAGAAGTCTCAAAGACATGTTGACAGACTTTTTTTGATTGAGATGAAATTCACATAACAAAGTGAACCATTTTGTAGAGAACATTTCAGTGGCATTTAGTCTATTCACAATATTGTGCAACCACCACCTCTAACTAGTTTCGAAAAGACAAACCATTTAAAAAAAAGTTATTAGAGTAACCTTTTTGTGTTTGTTTTTTCCATGTTCCTCCCTTTTCGGAGATACTCAGCTAGCTCTCAGACCAGGACTTCGGCAGCAGAGGAGTGATTATAAGGAGAGAAGAGGATAGCTTAAAAAGCAGTTTGTTTTTAGTCTTTCGTCAGGGAGGGCAGGGGAGCTCATGGGCAGGGGCCGGCTGAACAGCGGGGTCAGCATGTGTGGAAAAGGCACTGGAGCCAGCAGGGCAGTCGTAACTGCCCTCTGATGACCTTGGCCGAGTTTCTGAGTTTCTGAAGCTTGGTTTCTTATAAGAGAGGAGGTAGAACTGTATATGCACATTATACTGGTGCCAATTTTAGAGTTAATAGTTAAGTGAGTGAAACCATTATGCAATAGCTGTGTGTAACCTTTATGCAATGGGCAAGTCAGTACAACCATTGGAAGAAACTGGGTGAAGGGTACACAGGACTTCTCAGCACTGTTTCTGCAACATCCTGTGAATCTAGAATTATTTCAAAATACGAAGCTTAAATTGAAAACAAATGAGCATGTAAAACTTGTTCATGAATGTTCATAGCAGCATTATTCATAGTGGCCCCAGAGGGGAAGCCACCCCAGTGTCCAGCAGCTGCTGAATGGTTGAATTAAATGTATATCCATGCAGTGGAATATTATTCAGCCATAAAAAGGAATGCAGTACTGAATCACCCCTACAGCACGAATGAACCTGGAGAACATTCTGCTAAGGGAAAGAAGCCAGTCACAAAAGGCCACATATGATGTGACTCCATTTATATGAAATGGTCAGGCGAGACAAATGTGTAGAGATAGAAGGTCAATCAGTTGTGCCCGAGGAGCAGGGAGACAAAGGTGGAGAGTGACTGGGGTATCTTTGTGGGGTGATAAAGATGTTCTGGCTCATTAGATAGAGGTTATTGTTGCACAGCTTTGTGAAGATGCTTAAACCCATGGAATTTTATTATTTAAAAGGGTGACTTTTATGGTATGTGAATTACATTTCAATTAAAAAAATAGAAAGTTTTGACAAAGGAGGGGAGTGCTTGCGATGTCCTCTGGGTTCCTTTCTAGTCGCTTTGTTCAGAGGGCACTGGGACGCCACGCCTACGAAAAGCGATCTGGAGCGACAGGACTCTGGTTCTCTTGCCGTCTCTTCTGTGTGCTGTCGCCGGGATTTCTGGGGAATCAGACTCCTTGCTGTTCTCCAAAGCACAGCTCACACAAGGTGACCAGGCTTTTTGTTTGTCTGTTTTATAAACTTCACTGGTGATTGAGAATATGTGAAGGGAACTACATAACAGAAGGTAGTACTTAAAGTGTGCCGGTGTTCTGAGGCCCAGAGGCCCTGGCCCTCCCTGGCTGGCTGGGAAGCTTCTTGGCCCTGGCGTGACCCTGGTCTCGGGGATTGGGCTGCCTCCTCCGCGCAGGCACGCCCTCCCACAGCCAGAAGAGCAGAAACCCTGCATCGCAGATTCTCAGCTCCCACTTAAAAGACATGAGCCAGCTCTCCACCCTTAACCACCACTGTCTCCTTCTGAAAGCACACCAGATCCTGTGAAGAACGCTTGAGTCCTGCTTAGGTGGTTACGGAGTAACTCAGCATAGAGCTCTTACTTAATGGAAGCACCTGTGTTAAGTCAGCTGCTTGCTGAATGGATGAGGATTTAGGAAAGCTGCCTCTGTGCTCACCCAGGCAGAATCCGTGTCAGCATCAGCAGAGCCAGGTTAGGCTGGCAACCAGGCAGGGCAGGAGCATGGCTGTAGACAACTCAGGATAGCAGTGTGTTTATTAAAAAGAGCCTGAGCTCTATAAGAAAGGATGTCTGTGTCTGCATTACTGCTATGGGCATCCTCCTGTTTTGCAGTTTCTTTACAAGGCAGCCTTTTCAGCTGGGAGGAAGACTTGAGGGGGAGGGGAGGTTGTGATTCTGTATCAACTAAGTGACTCACATGCAGTGAAGAGAGACACATCTGTGTTGTGTAGCAGCCACTGTAGTCAGACGTTTGGCAGGCAGAGATAGAAACCATGGTGCACGTGCCACAGGAAATGGCCTCATGCAGCATAGACAACAACAGTCAAGACCTCAGTGATTTCCTTACTTCCTTAAAGGGCAGCCTGGGATCCTAGAGGTTAGGTCCCTAGGCCAGGGTCCCAGGGGTGCTGAATGGGGAGAGACAGAGCTAGCGTCGGACTTCCTTCCCCAGTCCATTGCACAGGGTTTGACTGAGGCTTTTCAGGCTGCAAGTAACACTCTGCCTAAGAGCAGCTTGAACAAAGCAGAGGGTTACTGTCTTCTGCATCACATAGATGCATGGGTTCAGGCCTGCAGGTTCCCGTTTGTAGGGTGGGCTGTGTATTGCTACAAACTGGATTGCACAAACCCATGGTGTGCTGATGATTCGGAGGTAGTTATCTGTGGTTGGCCTGTGTACAGCCTGCACATCTGTATGGAGTGGCTCTGGTTAGGGGATTGGATATATGTATTTCATTGAGGTATAGCCAGTTTATAATGTTGTGTCAGTTTCCAGTGTACAGCGCAGTGCTTCAGTCACACATGAACATACATATATTCATTTTCATATTGTTATTCACCATAAGTTACTATTAGATCTTGAATATAGTTCCCTGTGCTATACAGTGTGAACTTGTTGTTTGTTTATATATATTCGTACCGGCAAATCTCAAACTCCCAATTTATCCCTTCCCACTCCCTTCCCCTGCTGGTAACCATATGTTTGTTTTCTATGTCTGTGAGCCTGTTAGTGGCCCAGTGATGTCAGGCCAGCTCCTTGGTGGCTCTGTCCTTCCCTCTTCAGTGCAAGATGGCTCCAGCTGCCCTAACCCTATGTCATCGCATGTCCACATCAAAGCAGATGGGAAGGGATGGATAAAATGAGTGTTTTGCTCAAACCATTCTCTTGATGGTGGTAACATCTTTTCCAGAGCATCTAACTTCCCTAATACCTCATTGCCCAGGGGTGGCTCATCTGGCCACGTCTAAGCCAGCCATTGGCAGAGGAATGTATTCACCTCTGTCAGGCTCGTGAAAGCAGAGCTCTGCCAGCAAGGCCCAAGGGGAAGTGGGTGTTGGACTATGACCAGCGGGATCTGCCAGAGGTTGTTACACTGAAGACTGAGTGATGTATTTTAATATATATGAGGCTGCTAGAGGGAAAAATGGATGGCAGAAGGCATTCAGAAAAGAAGACAGCTCACAGAGCATTTGAAATGAGCAATTCACGTTTACTTCCTCTATATTGATGGTGTTGATGAGTCACTTTGCGTAAGTTAGTAACTCATCCGGATTTGCCTGACTTGATGAGAAATGTTCCTTTCCCCTGGGGGGACGTGTAAGCTCTTATCATTACCATTTCAGCAGCTTTCCAGATTTTCCATTAACAGATTGAGGCACTCTCGAATGATTTTGTTTTCTGGATGAGCAATTTGAGGCACGTGTGTTTCCCTACCTGTTCCCACGGTGGAGGAAGGGAGAACAGATATCTGCTTCTCCAGACACAAAGTCTCTCTTAATCTGAAAACCAGACTAGTTTCTAAAATGCACAGCATGAGAATCAGGAAGTTTTCGATTACAGGATACAGAAATATAAATGACAATTTAGGGGTTCACGATTCACTGCAGCTGTTTGTGCATGAAAGTAGTGTTCATTAAACATGGTGAAGTTACACAGTCACCCAAAGGACACTGGAAGTTATTGATTCACACCTTCAGGAAGCAGGGGGAGCTAGGAGCCCAGGCCAGGGTGGGTGAAGCCAAGGAGAGAATGGATCACTCCTTCGGTGATACTGGGGTACCTACTGGGGAGAGAGGGAGACAGTGAGTTACAGAGGCGTGTGGTTCAGATTGTGTATCTGTTACATGTTTCTGTGAGTCACAGGGACTCTGTGAATTCTAGCTGCAGGTAAGATGTTATTGCCAAAAAGGAGTCTTAGGCACACCCCAAGAGAGTCTGCTCTTGCAGATCACACGTATAGTGTTAGGTATGATCTTCTGCAAAATGTGCGGGTCTTTGCAATATCCGTTGCCAAGAGAAAAAGGAAAATTTCAAGGACCAGGTTTTCTTTTAAAGGCATCAGTAAACTTTTCCTGTAGTGAAGGGTCTTCCCTCTTTTCACTGGCCCCTAACGAAGCTGTCGGAGAAGAAAATAGAAAGTGAAATTCTTAAAATATGGTGACCGCTGAATTGTAAAGCATCTTTAGAACTGGAGTTCTCTTGAGTGAGGCAGTGGCCATCTGATTTCTTTCCATTTTTCCCAAGTTCTTGAACCTGCTAGAGGAGACTGGAGAGGCTGGGTGGAAGGAAGGACCCTTTTTCTGTAACGAGTCCCTGGGACTCCTGTAAAAGAGATCAGCTTGCGCCCTGGATTCCCACTTTTCTCTTGGCTGGAGGGCTTGGCAGGCGATGTGAGAGGAGGTTCAGGACCTTGAGTCTGAGCAGGAACCAGGGATGTGACAGACAGTCGCTTCTCTTCTCATGATGCTCTTTCGGCCACATGTGGTCTGGGGCTTGACGAGCAGCTGTGTTTCAGCCTGATACAGATGACACCGAGGGAAACTCACTCTAGGGTTCAGCCTGTCAGTTCATCGCAGAGCAGTGATGCTGGGACTGGCTGTGTCTGGGACTGTGCCGAGTTCCTGCTTTCTGGGGTCACCTTCAGAGGTGAGGCTTGTGGGGCAGGTGTCCTCTGGGGCTCTAGGATGAGAACCCTGGGGACACGGTGGTGACCTGTGTTCGTGGCCCTGCCCTGGCAAGTCAGGTGGTGTTGGAGTCAGGCAGCCTGGTGTCAGGCTAGGGACCCTGGTCCAGGATACTTGCTCAGCTGCCTCACAGGGGAGTGGCCTCTAGCCATCTTTCCAGGGAGAGTTTAGTCTAGTTGACGAAATGGTAGATATTCCTCTTTCACATCCACACAGGTTACCTCACGGGAACAGAGGGGTTATTTTGATCCTGTTCATTCCTAGCCACTCCCTCCCATTGCCTAGCCTCGCTTCCCTTTCTGGCAGGAAGTCGGAGACAGTGTCAGGAGAGTCACCTCTGATTTGCATTAAACTGACCTTGGGGTTACAGAAGGAAAAGCTGAGCGAGCCGTGTGTGTATGTGTATGTGGGGTGTGTGTGTGTGTGTGTGTGTGTGTGTGGTATACGTGTGGTGTGTCTGTATGAGTATGTGGTGTGTGTTTGGGGTGTGTGTGGTATATATGTATGTGTGGGGTGTGTGTGTATGTGGGGTGTGTGTGGGTGTATGTTATGTGGTGTGTGTGTGGGGTGTGTGAGTGTGTGTGTGTGTGTGGTGTGTGTGATGTACGTGTTGGGTGTGTGTATGTGTGGTGTGTATGTGGGGGGGTGTACGTGTGGTGTATGTGGTGTGTGTGTGGGGGTGTGGGGTTTGTGTATGTGTGGGGTGTGTGGGGTGTGTATGTGTGGTGTGTATGTGTGTGGGGGTGTATGTGTGGTGTGTGTGTATGTGGTGTGTGTTTGGTGTGTGTGGGCTGTGTGTGTGAGTGATGTGTGGTGTGTGTATGTGTGGTGTGTGTGTGTGGTGTGTATGTGGGGGGTGTACGTGTGGTGTGTGTGTATGTGGTGTGTGTGTGTGTGGTTTGTGTGTGTGTGTGTACACTGTTCCTGCTGCGGAGCGGTCATGGGATTGGTTTGACCTTGAGAGGAGAGGGCTTTGACATTGACCAGCATCCCCACCTTCCCCATGCCACCTGGTTACAGAACACTCTGGACAGAGTAGCTTCCTGAAATTGGGATTTACGTCAAACTTGTATATAAAAGCATCTAGAAATGTTACTTTCATAGTCAGAGACAAACAGATTTTAAAAAGAAACATCTCTGGAACACATTGTGTCATGTCCATCACTGGAGGTTTTGGGGGAAATCCTCTAGGAGGGCCCCTTGGACAATTGCCCCCACCTCCATCCCTGCCACCTGTGAAACTCTCCATCTTCTTGTTTTTGTAACAAAGCGGGCACTGATTATGCACAACGCTTTAATATTTGGGACTTACGAGTCTCAAAACATGTAAAAAGCTTGTTTTAAAAGATTTAAAGTGTAAAAACTTACCAAATCAAATTCTAAGTGAATTTACACACGTAGGAATGTGTATATTGTTCCTTAACCTGACAGGGCCAGTGCCTGGCTCTTTTCAGTGGTGCCTGCGTTCCCTTGTTCTCCGTGTTTAGATATTCTACAGCATTTGTGCATTTTGCTACTCATTAGTTTCTGAAGACCCTTCAAATCTGGAGTTCATCAGGTCTGCTGATTTCATGGTTCTTAGCAAAACAGTTTGTTTTTCTCATACTTCCATGTCTTGAGGTCCCTGGGGGGACAGTCTCAGCAGCCTCCCCCTCTGTAGTTTTGTCCCCAGAGGAGAAGGACACAATCTAGTTTGTCACTTCTCCGGGCCTGGCCAGGTGGCAGTGAAAGCTTGGAGTCGAATGGGCCAGGCCATGTTTGCTGAGAGCTGAACGGTGCACAGTCTGTGGACCTCGGCTGATTCCAGCCGGCGACAGGAAGTCCCACTTCATGACCTACTTTAAAGCGCTTTGCCAGGAACGGAGAGTGAACTTTTCATTTGTGTTGGTTAAGCTCCTAGGACCAGTATGTGTTTGGGGAATTGAAGGGAGTGTGGCAGGTACAAGGAAGCTGCCCTTTGCCCACTGGATTCCCAACAGTCTGTCTCCACGCTTACAAGATGCAGCAGTAACTCAGAGCGAGAATCTCAGGAGAACAGGTCACACTGATGAGAGATACAGACCCACGGAACATCAAGCACACTTGTATCAATATGAACACACAGAACCCTATGTCGAGGGGCATTTTTGTAGCCCAGAGGTCTGGACTCAATCCTAGCTCTGCCTCTTTGAAGTATGTTTTCGAAATGTTACCCAACAGTTCTTTGAATTGCTTTCTTTTATAAAATGGGGAATATCAGGTTTACTTACCTCCATGGGGTGGTTATGAGGATCAGATGAAGGAATGTGTATGAACTGATGAGTTAATGGTTGCTAATGATGATATACGTCCTATGGAATATTATTTCTTGAATCTTACATCTTTCTCATACATCCCGAGACCTGTAAGTCACAATTGGTTCTTTTTTTTCTTTATTTTTTTGTTGAAGTGTAGTTGATTTACAATGTTAGTTTTAGGTGTATAGTAAAGCAATTCAGTTATACATACATATATATTTTTTTCAGAGTCTTTTCCATTATGTTATTACAAGAAATTGAATATAGTTCCCTGTGCTATAGTCGGTCCTTGTTTTATCTGTATTATATATAGTAATGTACATCTATTAATCCCAAACTCCTAATTTATCCCTCTCCCCCACCTTTGGTAATCATAGTTTGTTTTCTATGTCCGTGACTTATTTTTTTTAACGGAGGTACTAGGGATTGAACCCAGGACCTCGTGCGTGCTTGGCATGCACTCTACCACTGAGCTATACCCACCCCCACAGCTGGTTCTTTTACTATTTGTGCACCAAGTGAAATTTGGTATTAGGTTCCTGAAAGTATGAATGGGTTCTTGGACTCACCGAGTTTTGTAAAAGATGGCTCAATCTCTCACCTGTCTATTTGCCCACAGTGTGCCGTGTAAAAAGTGCGTGGTGGTTGGTAATGGAGGAGTTTTGAAGAATAAGACATTAGGAGAAAAAATTGACTCCTATGATGTAATAATAAGGTAAATATATTTTCTGTTTGCTAAGCTGGAATTGTTTGAAAAGAATATGGCTTCCTACTTTAGTACAGCTGTGTTTTAAAAGGAAGAGGTATTGCCTTTCTACATGTGAGTACATCTCAAGTTACTCAAGCTGTTGTCTGGAGTAGGGTTTAGGTCATTCATTTAGCAAATATTTATGAAGTCGCCTTGGTATTGCAGGTACAGTTCTAGCCAAGGGGGGGATACAGCAGTAAATAAGGACTATATTCCTGTGCCCTGTGGGGCTTCATTCTAATGAGGGGAAGAAAGCGGTAGTTAAATAAGGGAATATAATCCCAGATGTCATACGAACAATTAGAACATGAAGGATAGAGAATGATCCAGTGGCTACTTTAGAAAGGATGGCCATGCTGAGGAGGAGACAGCTAAGCTAGACCCGAGTGAGCACACAGTACAGCCATACGGAGGCCAGGGAAGAGCAGCTCAGGCAGGAGGATGTGCACTGCAGGTCCTCAGGAGGGTATGATCCTGGGTTTGAGAGCAGCAGTGAGGTAGGAGGGCAGCAGGCAGAGAAGAGTGGTGTACTCAGAGCTGAAGACGTAGGGAAGGAGCGAGCTGTGCAGGACTTTGTAAACCAGAATTAGAGCTTGGATTTTAAGTATAACAGAAAACTTGAAGATTTTTCAGCAAGAGAGCGTCTGTCTGGTTGTGTCTTTAACATATTCTGGCTGTGTCATGGACAGTGAAATATGAAGGACAAGGGTGGAAATGAAGAAGCCAGTTAGGTTGCTGCATTTGGGCCAGTGATGGTGGCTTGGCACAGGATTGTCATGGCAGAGGAGTTAAGTGGCTGGACGGAGGCACGTTTCAGAGGTGGAGTCACCAGGATTTGTTGATGTATTAGACGTGAGCAGAGATGGGATAAAGGAATCAAGGATACTCCTCCTAGGTTTTCTGCTTAAGACGTTGGCTGGGTCGTGGTACCATTCACTGAGTTGAGGAAGACGAGGGTAAGACAGGTTGAGAGGAGAATCAGGATTTCTGGATGAACATGCCAGGTTTGATATGTTTATTAGAGTTGCAGTGAATAAGTCAAGCAGGCAGTTAGATAAACTGGTTAAAATCTTCACGGTGAACAGCTAATAGGTTGTATTTAAACCGTGAACTGGGCGAGCTTTCCCAGGGAGAGGCAGAGAAAAGGGCCCAGGACCGAGCTTGGGAGTGCTCAAAACTTAGAAGGTTGAGCAAAGAAAAAAGAGTAAAAGAGTTGGAGGGGATTTACCAGTGAAGCAGGAAGAAAGACAGGAGAAGGTGATCACAAAAGACAAGACAGCACAGCGTTTTCATTAAGACAGAGGGAGGTTTCAGCCATGACACATGCTGGCGAGAGAAGGGGCCATGCGAGACAAGGACCGAGGGTTCACCTTTGCATTGGCAACCTGAAGCTCACTGAGACTCTTGACGAAAGAAGACCTGGAGAAACAATGTGGGAGAGCTCAACTGGAGTGACTTGAGGAGAGCGTGACAGGTGGGAAAGTGGAGAAACCAGACGGTAGCTGGAGAGAACCATGGATGCAGGAATATTTT
This sequence comes from Vicugna pacos, assembly GCF_048564905.1. Lineage (NCBI taxonomy): Eukaryota > Metazoa > Chordata > Mammalia > Artiodactyla > Camelidae > Vicugna > Vicugna pacos. Next base: position 84,534,023 of record NC_132987.1, on the reverse strand, counting down.
GTTTTGTTTCCTTGTATACAGATGGAAGATTCTAGAGCATATTAGTAAACTGATGAAAATGGATGAAGAGTTTGGTGTGGTACTGAGAGAGGCGGTGAGGGGAGGGGTCCAGAGCACAGGTGTGGTAGATCTCTGCAGTGGAAGGAGAACTGGGATTGTGGTTATAACTCCCAGGAGTCCCATAGACACAGTGGTGGGAAAATGAGAACATTTCTGTCTTCTCATTGAGAGGCTGAAGTAAGGTCCTGATGCAGGGTGAGTCTGCGTGCTGTGAATAGGCTTCTGAAGAGTGGGGAAGGTTCCCGGGGCAGTGCAGGAGGATGCCCTGGCAGTACTTGGCCGTTTTGCTGGGTTACAAGCTATCAAGGGTTTCATTTTATTTTCTGTTGAAAAAGGTTTCACTTTATTACCCATTTTGAGGAAGCTGTGAAAATTTACCTGCAAGACAGTGTCGATGCACTCATTAATTTCTAATTGTCTGAAATCTGATCACCTAGGACCACAGCAAGCCCTCATGGGAAAATGCCACAGGCATGACATTATGGAAGTCATTTCAAATGTTATTAAGACTGCCTTGTATTACATACAGTTAGTGGCAGAGGGTTAAAAGAGTATCTCCTAGGGGGCACTGTTTTGGAAACAAAGCATCCCTTTCCCTAGCGTGCCTTCCTAGTGTGTGCTTAAATAGGGCGTGTCTAACCCTGGCTTTCAGCATACACCACCTAACAGTGGATCCTTTGTGGTTCTTTGGTTCACTCAGCAGTTGTCATTCATTTGGTTGTGCTTGGGTATAAAATATAGCAATTTTATATTACTTTATTTCAGAGCACAACAACTTTGACGGGTCTTCAAATCACCTGAAATGTGACTCTTGCCTGTCTGTCACTCAGACACATCCACGATGCGCTACGTGACCGCGTAACCTTGGGCAGGCAGCTTTACTCCCTGGACGAGGCCCTTGTCTTCAAACCCAAGGGGTTTTCTCTGGATGTCCTCCAAGCTCTCTTTTAACCTTAGTATTCTGGGGTTTTATGTTCCCATTTGTTTGATTTAGACTTCAGTTTTTCTGGAGTTAAGACATTTATCAGTGGCTGCATAGTTAATTTTCAAACACAAATAAGTATGTCTGCCATTGATCAAGCAGCTGTTTCATGAAAGGGGGTTATTTCCTTGGCTGTTACGTGTGGAAGATTGATCGATTGCCTTGTGGCTTTAGAGCATTGGATACACAGCTGACGATGTTTGTCCAACTCTGAAAGCTCTGAGAACTGTGATGGAAATGCCCGTACTGCACTGGGTCTACATATCTTGTGTTTTACTACCCACAGAATGAATAATGGTCCTGTTTTAGGACATGAAGAGGAAGTTGGGAGACGGACTACCTTCCGACTTTTTTATCCAGAATCTGTTTTTTCAGATCCCAGTCACAATGATCCTAATACTACGGCGATTCTCACTGCTTTTAAGCCGCTTGATTTAAAATGGCTGTGGGAATTGTTGACAGGTGGCAAAATAGTAAGTTGGCAAAATTGATCTGCCTTCCAATTACCTTCAGGTTTTTTTTTCCCCATTAAAAAAAGACAACCCCAAGTTCTATTTTCTTTATTCTTTATTTCAGAACACTAATGGTTTTTGGAAGAAACCAGCCTTAAACCTGATCTATAAACCTTATCAAATCAGAATATTAGATCCTTTCATTATCAGAACAGCAGCTTATGAATGGCTTCATTTCCCGAAAGTGTTTCCCAAAGATCAGGTATGTATCTTCCTTTGCACAGTTTCAAACTAAAGATCTGGCTGGGGTGGGTTAGAGGGTCCCTGGGCTCTCAGACACTATGAGAACCACAACTCATGAGATGGCTTCTGAGGGCCATGTCCGAGTTAATGAAATTAGATTATCTGTGGATTTTATCTTTGTTTTTCACATTGCAAGGAAAAGCACCTTAAGGGGGGTTTTCCTGCCTTTCCCGGGCCCTTCTGGGGTCTCCTCCTGCAGGTCCAAATGGCTCACCTCTCATGGCCGCCTCAGTGCTCTGTAGAGAGGAGAGTCTTGACTGGGCAGCTGATCGGCAGGCTGGGTGCAGAGAGGGAGGACCGGCTTCTTTAATTCCTTAATTAAAAGCAGTCTCCATGACTCTGACCCTTGCAGCCCTGTTTGTCTACATTCCCTAGGAAAACAGACTCACACAGTTGCAGGCTATGTTTTTTCATTTGACACTTGAGTAACTATTTAACATGATATCTAGGCTGCAGGGAAGTTTCTCCCCTTTTATAATCAGGGAGAATCTAAAGAAATAAACACACTTTTTGTGTCTTTTATTTAGCATGATAAAAAATTCTAAAACATTATGTGCTTAAAATCAAATTAAAACATTAAAAAAAGGAAATCATCCTTTTCTCTCCCTCTACAACTCACACTATTTCCCAAGCCGTGTTCCCGTCTATATCCTTCTAGACTACTTTCTGCACACTCGCAAACAGGTATTTTTGTTTGTTAAGTATAATTGTGATTATGCCATAATACTGTTCTGCTAGTTCCCCCCTCCATTTATTTAACGAGTCCCGTATTTATGTTTATAGACCTCTCATCTGGTATCTGGCTATTTTCCTCTGTAAGTAATGTAGAAATGCACATGCTTATAGGGATTTCCAGCACACTTCTGTGATTTCTGTGGGAAAGATGCCTGGAAGTGGAATTCCCAAATCAAAAAGCATAAATATTTTAAATTTAAACCCCATTTCTTAGCAACTCTGAAGGGAAAGGAGAGCTCCTTGGTCATTTTTTACTGAGAAATGACAGGTCTGTGATTTCTCAGCTCTCAGTGAAGTAAGATCAGATTTATTCCTTGCTTTTTGTTTTAGGTAGTGTCTTTAACAACAAAAGCACAGGAAGACCCTGATCGTACTTGGAGGTGATGCTAGGACTAGTTGTAACTAGATGGAAGTTTGAGTAGGAAACAGTGTCTCAGAAGCCAAGTGAGAACACAGCTGTATTTCAGAGAGGTCAGGTATGTCAGATGCTGCCCTAGAAGCTTGGAGGTCATATTGACGTGGACTTAGGATAAGAGCAAGAAAGTCTTCTTGAATTGGGTTAAAGAGAACATGGGACATGAGCAAGTAGCGGTAAATCTTTAATGGGGTTTTGCTAGAAAAGGCAGCAGAGAAACGGTTGGAAGACATAGGCTCCAGGAAGGTTGTTTTTGGTTGTTTTTCTAAAGATAGATATGTTTATGTGCTGAAGGGAATGATTCAATAAAGGGAAATGCTGATGATATGGGGAGAAAGGGGATCACTGTAGAAGCAAAGTTGTTCAGAAAAGAGATGGACTCAAATAGAGTGCACTAGTGGAGAGGCTGGCCGTCGGTGGGACAGGGGCATCTCATCCTCATACAAGTGAGCACTGAAAATATGGGTAAAGATGAGGGTAGACTTGGAATTGGCAAGATGATGTAGCTCTTGTCTGATTGCTTCTGTTTTCCTAGAAAAATCAAGGTTAAACCATCAGTTTAAAGTAGGAGGACGGCTAAGGCTGTTGGACAGAATGGGAGGAAACTGTCATCTTGGAGAGTAGGAATAGAGGTTAACTAAGGGAGTGTAACTGGGTTGCTGGACATCCTGAATTGCCCACTGGAGGCTTTGGTCACAAATGTAACATGTGACCGGGAAGTATGTTGTTTTCTCTTGCTACTGCTTGGGTGTGGGTCTAACCAGCTGTAAGATTCTGTCAGGTGATAAGGCAGGTTCTGTGGCTGATGGGGACTGAAGGAAACTGCAGATCTACGAAAGGGAATGACTATGATGATGGAGGAGGTACTCTAAGGTGTGAAGAAAGGAAGGAGAGGACTTGAACAGGGATGGGAGAGAGAAAACGTGACGGGGTCACTGAGGTTGCACGGCTCCTAGGGTTTGAACCCAACCATTAACTTCTTTTCTGGCAGATGGCAAAGGGTGTGGTGTAGTGGAGTCACAGCATTGTGTGGGGTTATAAAAAGCTTATGCAGAAGGCTGAGGCTTTCAAACACGCCTGCTTCCTGGAGCTTACTTGATTTTGTGTTTCTTTGATTTTTTTTTTCTCTTCCTCACAGTCATGATTAATCATATGTAATTTCCATTGGATCTGTAAGAAATATTTAATCCAAAGAAAATCTTGAATTTTTGTGTTAACACGTTTAAGATCTATTTTGGTTTGGCCTTTAAAAGCCATTCTTTGAGGATTAAAACTTGGAATGCTAATACCCTTCTGTCAGACCTCTATTGTAGTATTTTTCAGGATATGTGTCCATGTGAAGGGCATGCCTGGTTTCTTTTTAGTTTTTTTTTTTCATTTAAAAATCAAGATTGTGACTTTACTATGTATATACACCTGGAATCTTTATTTTCTAGTCAGATACTTAACATGACAATTTGTCATTGTAGTTGCTTGATTAAAGCAGTCCTTCCCCGGAGCTAATTAATTATCAGCATTATAGAAGAGAACTATTTTAAGGCTAATAGACATGAAGCCTTTTACCTTGAGTCTATCCATTAGCGAATTAAGTTGTCTTTACGGTTCATACATGGATTCAGCATTCTCAGACTTTGCTTTTTCCACAAAGAGCTTGACTCGGTATATTTTTTAAAACCAAGGCAGCAGCATCCTGTTCTTTCAGCCTCACCGTATACCTTCATTCAATAGTTGTCTCCTCCGCTAACACTCCAGTTAAGTTTTATTTGAAAGATTTCCTAAGGTTTCAACCCACATTTTATATTCAGAGTTGGGGTTTGAGCCTTAGGGCATGATGTGGGTTTAAGTATTTCTGTTCTGATTTAATGTTCAGAAGTCCTTGTTTTTTGGGATGAGGGCACCCAAATATGCTTTGAAAACAAGTATCTTGTTTGAATTTAATTTTCATTTCCTCCCCAGAGACCCAAACACCCAACGACAGGCATTATTGCCATTACGTTGGCATTTCACATATGTCATGAAGTTCACCTTGCTGGTTTCAAGTACAACTTTTCTGACCTCAACAGTCCTCTGCACTACTATGGGAATGCCACCATGTCTTTGATGAATAAGGTAATATATATACACTCTGGTATAATCTTTGGAGTTGGGAAACTTACATTCTCCTGCCTCACCGTGTCATTTTACTGAGGGAGCAGGTTTTGAGAGGTTGATGGCTTGGTAGGGGTGTACACAGCTATCAAGTGCTGAAATCTGGACTCAAGTCCAGAATTCTTTTACTACAGCAGTAGCTCCCAGTCTGCTGGCCTCAGTTGCTTGGGAGAATCTCATCAAACCTACACAGGGGCCGCGCTTTATCTTATATATGCTACCGTATTTGCACTATTTGAATATATAGAAACCTGCTGTTTGAAGTAAGACATATTCACTTAAAAAGCACTGCCATGCTCATATTAATTATTTTCATGTTAATTATTTTCATGCAGTTTTTCACTTAAGTAAATGAGAAGGTCTATAACATTTTAACCCCATGAAAGAATCCTCATGGTCAGAAGAGTTAGTTATGAACATTTACACTGTATCATTCTTCTCTTGAATAGGGATTAATGGTGGTACAGTTGATCCGTAAGACTCTTATTTTAATTGATTCGATGGGAAGGGATTTCCTATTTATAACTGAGATTGGTGGCACATCACAAGGAACAGGATTTTAATATTGAACTATGATGATTGCCAAGTATATGAATGTACTTATGAAACAAAACCAGTCCCCTTAAATCATCATCTCCAAATACTACATAAGATGAATAAGTGGTATTAGGTTTAGAGCTTAACACTGTCAATTCTGGTTTCTAGAGTTATACTATAAATCAGCAGACCAGAAGATGATATGTGAGGGAGCCTCTTAATGTGGTTTAAGTGGAAAGAGTGGGCTTTAGGGAAAAGCCCACTGGCACAAGAATGAGCAAGTTAAAAATCAGAAAGGCAACAGAAAGTTACAAGTCCATGCCACTTGAGTTCTTCATTCAGCTTTTTAGAGGCCGCATATTCCATCGCTACTGCTGTAGTACCCTAAGATGGGGCTGGATGGCGATTTGACTGTATTTTTCTCCTTTAGAATGCGTATCACAACCTGACTGCAGAGCAGCTCTTCTTGAAGGACATTATAGAAAAGAACTTTGTAATCAACCTGACTCAAGATTGACCCTACAGACTCAGATGATGCTAACAGTATTAGTTTTATTTTTCTACTGCAATTTTTAGTTTATTTTTAAATATGTTGGATGTACTTGTCAAGAAATTATGTATATTAAATCTGTTGCTGCCTGGTGATTCATAACCACCAGCTTAATTTCTGTGAATATATTTAATTTATGAAAACCAAGACATGTTTAGTTATCAGGGAATTAAGTGTTCATTGCAGTGTGTTTTAAAAATAAGCTAGTTTCTGAGGTGTTTTTAAACATTTTTTTTCCATAGTTACTTCATCTTAGACTTTTGAAGGGATGTGACTTCCTAACGAATAGGGGATTTAGATTCAAAAACAAATTTTGAATAGAACATGACATTTGAGAGGTACATCTGGTTCCTATAAATTCGTGGGGAACTGGCCGGTGGCAGTTCTTGATGTGGCAAATTGGAACCACTTCAGGCCTTTACCTGGATGATTGTTTAGTTTCTTTTTGTTCTACCTGAGGAATTCTAAACCAGACTTGGAGCAGGGATGGTTTGGGAAATCTAAGATCATACTGGCTTAATTAAGCATTTTTTCCCTACAATTAAGTAAACTATGATTATGAGGAGTTCTTTAGTAGAATGAAGATGCCTTTTGTTTTTAAGTCAAAAGAGACTGGATAAGTAAGTAACCAAAGAATGCAATTACTTAAAAGTTTGGTGACTGCATTATTTTAGAAAAATAAAGTTTATACAAAGCAGCTCAGCTTGGTAATAAGCTCAAGGAGAAAATTCTTACCTTTTTTTGCCTGGCTTAATTTATTCATTACATTTTGAAAGTTACTATTTGAAATATATTAGGGAATACAAAGAAGACATGAATGAGTAAACCTTTAAGAAGAGTCAAGGTGCTTCTGGATTCAAATGGTACATTCATGAAAAATAGATTATCCCCATGATTAAATTGCAACTTCAAAGGGAAAGCTTACCTAGAGGGCACCAGAGAAGACTCTTGGGGGATGCAAATGGGCCTTCTGACAAAAGTGGTGAGCTGGTCTCTCTCTTCATTTTAATGAACATAACCAAAGGCTGTATGGGGTGGGAGGTGGGGTGAGGAGAACAAAAGTTATAAGGAGGACAGAATCAAGAGCTGTTTGAAGAGGAATGAGTGGAAACAATGAATTGGTAGCAACGAAGATGCCTTTCTAAAGAGTGTATAAAGGGTGAAATTTTAGGTCATCAGAAACAGGAGTAAGTGACATACTTGAAAGTTGTATAAGGGGGAGAAAACTGGCAGTTGATTTAACCCAGACATTAAATATGAACTCTGTTAATACCAGCATCTGTTTGCACAGTACCAGTCTCACTTGCTTCTTCTGGTAACTTAGAGGTGGAAAAGGCGCAGGTGTTCAGTCATCTCCCCATCACGCCGCATAGCCGTAGGCCGCAGCTTGGCTGCTGAAGTTGAGTCTGATGTAAAGTAATTCGGGCTTCAAAAAGGATGGTGCTGGCTACAGAAAGATTCCAAGTCAAAAACCAGTGGTGGCATTTTCAAATGTTACTGTAAGTATTATAATATTGGCGTTAAAATTGAGCATTTTGTACACTATGAGTAAAGGCTAGACCTCAAGGTAGTTTTATCAAAGCAAAAAAAAAAAAAAAAAAAAGACCTGAGCAAGACACATATATACAATTTATTAAAAACACATGAACACATTAAAATCTCACTATTTATACAATCTAAATTCTAGCAACATATACAAATACTGGGTGACTACAGTACACGCCGAGGTAAGAAAAGTACATTCTGGGAGACACCACTGACACGCAAGCCGTTTTAATTTCTAATATGTTTTTCTACCTTTCCCAGTGCCAAAAAAACAAAACAAACAAAAAAAAAACACAGGAGGAGATGAGAAGGAACTAGTCACAAGTTGGATTAAATGAGGATAGGTGCCACACTGACCTAAAAAATATTTTAATCATCCAACTCTTAGATTTTGCAGTGTAGGGACTTCAAGTTCAGAACTGAAAGGCAGAGCTAATAGGTAATTTTTTAAAGCAGAGCTTCACTGATTTCTCTTATGAGGGGGTTGAAAATCTTTTACTGTCCCACCTCATCTATTCATACCATCTGACATGGTTTCTCTGTAACCCTCTTGCTCTCCAGGTGACAATGTGGAGCTGAGGGAAAGAAGTTCAAGCTTTATCACATTCCATAGAATTATGGCCACATTCATATTTAAACGAGCTCATTTTCTGCTCCCTCCTGTGGGTGGTGGGGGAGAGGGGCAAGAGTATATGGAACATCGTAATTTCAATTACTGTATAAATCCTCTACTTGAACCATTTCATCAGCAAATAAACCCATTGTTCAATGCAAAGTGCAAACAGTGAAACATGAAATTAAATAACTGGACTAGACTCTGCACACACAATAGGATCTATTTAGATTTACAGCTTTTAATAAAATATAAATCAGCATTCACTATATCTTTAACTGTGCTGGTTCCTAAGATCAAGTAACAGCGAAGTTGTGATTTTATGAAAGGGCACATCTGCTGCACCACTGTCTTAAAATTTGCATTAACAGGAAAAAAAAATTTAATCCAATAAGCCACAGTGACTTAAGTCTTTTATATGTTTCAATAAAAATTCAAGGGAATTTTGTAAAAAAAAAAAAAAAGTTATTTTCACATTTTCAGTTGTTACTTGATTGTCTCCAAAACTGTATATATATATATATGTATTAACCTTAAAAGAAAAAAACCCAAAAGTCTAATATGAAAACAAATGAAAAGAAAAAGTACAAAACCTCAACAACCCTTTGTATCAGGCTCAGCTCTTCATTTAGAAAGTAAAATATGTAGTAATAGTAAAAACTAGGTATTTTATAAAAAATCATTGGTAAGTTCAAGGACAGCACAGTGGCAATATATGAATCAAGTCTTAAAACATGCATTATTTGAGAAAACATTTGCTTTTCAAAAAAAAAGTTCCATGGGAGAACAACCAGGTGCACACAATTACACAAAATAGCATCTTTGGAAAAAATGAAATAGTTACTGAAATTACTTTTCTTAAAGCTTCAAACAGGCATATGATTTGTGAAAAAGTGTATTTATTTTCTGTGTGCTAAGGATGAATTAAAAAAATAAAGCAATTGGTTTACTCTCTTCCCACCTGAAAGGGGATGACTGCATTAATACATGTGCTTTACACATTCATATCTGTTCTAATAAAAATTCAGCATCATCACAGATGCTGAATTTTGTTTCAAATATTTTGAAACAAAAATGTATATTGGTCTTTCAGTGAACAAAAATTATGCCTCAAAGTTTGCTGGAAGAAGAAGAGCAAATGAAAATAACATAATCATACAACAAAAAGGCAAGGAAATCAACAGTTCTGGTTTGAAGCAATGATTTACATACGATACTGATACATACATTCATGGAAACGAGCACAACAAACACTGTTCATCTTTAGTCAAATTTAGCGAATTCTGGCAGCAGCATCTCGTGGCACAGGCTGAGACCATGACTAGAACCTGATGGGGAGTATTAAGTCTACAAACTAAGGTTTACAGATGAGGAGATATCAAACTTATATATTTTAATCATACGGTCAGCTTCTCATATCATCTTGCCAGTCTAAAGACTTTTAAAGATGATTTTTACACTACAGGCTAATAAATTGCAGACAGTTTCTATTTCAGCCATCTAAAACTAGTTCTGGGAAAGTACTGACAAAGAATTTGTCCAGAGGCATCAAAAACCCAAGAAGGAATTATCCCTTGCTAGGATGCTGTAACATCTGTTCCCTAGGTGTGATATAAAGGACCACTCACACCTTTCCCACACAGATGGCAGAATCACGCCATGCTGAAGAATACATGTTGCATTTGTATTATGTTGGGTCTATAATCATTTACTGTGGAAAATATTTCTTTATTTGACTAAAAACCTTGAGATTCAAAGAAAACTCTGCATATATAAAAACAAAACGTAAATTCTGGTTACTTACTGTTTTTGGAAGGTAGTTTATATGACTTCTGAGGAACGATTTTGCCTTTCATGTGATAAAATATAAGTGGGTCTTGCTTAGTATTGACTTAGAAGCCTCAACTTTTCACAACTCCAAGAAAAATTCCATTGCAAAAAAATTCGGTGGGCAGAGAATCTCCTTCATACCTTTTTTAAAATTGTGAAGTTGTTCCTGTTTCCACGTGGTGACATTAGAAGATCTGAATTGAGGAGGCTAATAAGCAAGCTTCAACCACTGAAAATACTCAAGCATCTAGAAACATTAAGAATGGGGCTGGCCACTGAGGGCCCTGGTGGAAGAAGTAGGGTAAGACCAGGTCACGTACCATGAAGTGTTAAAGCTCTTACGAGTGTCAAAAAATGAAAGATCAGTCACACTGCGCATTACAAGTCAGTGTCCCAGCTACAGATCTTCCTCAGGAAAGATGGGTAAGTGTATACGATTGTGATGGAAACCGTGATTATAATCACTGATTATTACAAAGAAATCCAGAAAGCAATAATGGGAGAGGAGGAGATCATGACAGTACCCACCTTTCACAGAGAGAGCAGAATTTCAAGCCATTAGACATTTTAAGAACAGTACCATGCGTTATTGCCAGTCAGGCTTACAGAGCCATCTCTCGAGTTCATCAATGTACCTGCAGCATTGGTAATAAATACTCTCAGTGATTTTTAATTTCTTTGAAGTGCATAGTAGGGAGCTTTTTCTGTATTAAAATAGTGTTTTACAGTAGTAACAAACAAGATATTTGAAGTTTAATAGGCAAGCAATTAACTGTGCCACAATAACACTTCCAAAGCGAGACGGCAAGATTAGTAGTTTCCTGTACCTCGGTCACCACATCCCCCAACCACATCCGTGACAGATATGTAATACATTCTATATAGCACTACCACGAATACAATTTTAAAAAAGGCCATGTGCTTTAAAACGATGCATGGTGAAAAGCAGCATCACCTTCAAAGAATTTCTTTAAAAACGTCACATTCACCATCCCTCCCCGCTCCAGGTACCTCCTGCGTGCTCTGCGGCACCTGGTACACCAGTTCGTCTGGGGCACTCGGACCCAGCTTCCCACCTTTTGGGGTATCATACTGGGCCTGGGCTGAGGAGCAGCTGTCAGTCCTGGAGAGAAGAGTGTTGTATGTCCCCACTAAAGGGGGAGGCTGGTTCCCTGCAGCTTTGAAAGTGGACGTTGAGGGCAGAGCAACTGAGGCTGCTGGGTGCCCGGACATGTCCACGACGATGGGGGTGGCGTACTCGGGCCCAGTGACTGGAAGCGGCTCAGCATAGGCATGGTACACTTCCTGTGCCGGGGAGCTGTACGGGTCCAGGTCGGCATAGCCTGCTTCTTTTCCTTCTTCTGGCTTAAAGGTAGATCTCTGATGAAGTGTGCCAGCAACTCCTCCCACAAGGGGCTGTGCGTACTCTGTGGACATCGCAAAACAGAGACAATAGAAAAGTTCTCTCATTAATGCAGGGGCCATGCAATTTCAGGTGGCAGCTGCAGGCTCACACCAAAAGCAAACACATCTTTATGGCACTTTTGTTATCAACAGAGACCTGTGGATTTTCCTGCAAGGACCAACTTCAAAAATTAAGATGAAAGATGTTATCTTGTATCTCATCATACTAAGTTGATGTGCCAGAAAGCTTCATTCATGTAATTCTGCATAAAAAGCATCTATGTATGTGCTTCAGGTTGATAGATAATATTTCATTAGAAAATATTCCATTACTGGAATAATACTAGTTTCAGAAAATAAGTTCATAAGATTTTCTTCCTTTTCAAGTATTAGCACCTGCTTAAAATAAGCACAGACTAGGTTAATAGGATAAATACCGTAAGGCTCACTGTGTATTTCCTGCTCTCCTTTTAATGTCCTCAAACACTCAATAAAACCAAACTAAATTCCAGGGAAACAGGCAAAATGCCTGTAGTTTTTAAAAATGACGGCCTCAATTTTATGGATAGAACATCTAAGACAGAAATGACTCTCTCAACGTCTTTTTAGAAGTGGTTCTCCCTTTGGAAACTAGCTCACCTCTTATGCATGAAACAGATAAAAAGGTATCGTAAATCCCAAAGCCGTTTAGAGCAAGCCCAGCAGTGTCCTCCTGGGCCCCCGGTTACCTGCAGAGTCAGTCTGCAGCACCATGGTGACCTCTCTCGGACTCAGATGATTGACTTCGCTGCTGCTATAGCGAACTGGGGTTTCCTCATGTTCCACTGACTTGGCAGGGAGGAACTGCTTCATTCCTTTCCACCAGCCTTCATTGCGATCACAAGCAAAAGAGACTATTAAATAAAAAGCTCTGAAATGATTAACAGTGTATTAAGGGAGAAATCCTGTTGCATTTAAGGCATTTCTGTAGCAAGTATCTATATAAACTAGCCTTTACGTTGAAGCTTTTTAAAATCGTCGTAAAATACACGTAACAAAATTTCCCACCATAACCATTTTTAAGTAAACAATTCAGTGATATTAAGTACATTTACATTGTTTACAACCGTCACCACCATCCATCTCTGTAACTCTTTTCATCCTGGAAAAGGGAAACTCCACACCTATTAAACAGTAACTCCTGATTCTCTCCTCCAGCCCCTGGCAACTATGTTCTACTTTTTGTCTTTATAATTCTGACTACTCTAAGTACCTTGTATGAATGTACTCCTACAGTATCTGTCTTTTTGTGACTGGCTTATTTCACATAGCATAATGTCCTCAAGGTTCACCCACACTGTAATATACGGCAGAATGTCCTTCCTTTTTAAGGCCTAATAATATTCCATTTTATGTACATACCACATCTTGCTTATCCATTTATTAGTTGGATACTTGGATTGCTTTCACATTTTAACTATTGTGAATAACACTGCTATGAACTTGGGTGTACAAATATCTCTTCAAGATTCTGCTTTCAATCCTTTCGGGGATACACCTAGAAGTGGAATTGCTGGATCATATGGTAATTCTATTTTTAAATTTTTGAGGAACTGCCAAAAAATTCTGTTTTCCACAGAAGCTATGCCATTTTACATTCCCACCAATAATGCACAAGGGTTCCAATTTCTCTACATCCTTGCCAAAACTGGTTTTGCTTTTTTATCCTCTACTGTGTTTCTCTGTTCTCTAATCTTTATTATTTCCTTTTTTCCTGTAGCTCTGGGTTTAGTCTGTTCTTTTTCTAGTTCCTTAAGTTGTTCAAGCTTATTTTTTGCTTTGATAGAACATCCAGTGCACAGCAGAACATGGTAGAAATCTCTATCAAAAGCATATACTGAAGCAAATCACTGCTGTTACATAGTGCAGCCAAATACAGTTTGTTGGAGCAGTGATTTTTAGTAAGTTTTTTTCAGAAACTTCTAAGACCAACCCCTAGGGGTAGCAGCATGTGCCCCACCCCCACCACTGCTTTTTCACATTCACAGTGAACTCTTTTGGCTCCTAATGGTCATTCCAGGAGTGAGACTGAGACGTGGGGGACCCGTAGAGGGCCCTGGTGTCACCTGCCACAATCTGCCACCCACCACACTGAGGAGGAATTCAGAAGATGACAGCTCCTCACAGCACTGTGGTAAACGCCCACAGCGCAGTGACACAGTGTGTCACCGGGACCGCAATCCTCTGCTTCTTAAAGTGTCCACGTCCACTACACAGAAAGCGGGTATCCTCAGATAGATACATACATGGGACAAATCAGACAAGTTTTCCAGAAGAAAAAGAACCAGTGTGTGTTACGACAAATCCTTACTTTCCATTTCATTACTTATTGACTAGAAGAAATTTTATAGAAAAGTAAAAATGATCAGGATAGAAGAGGAAGACCAGATTGTCTTAACAGTGCTGGGGAGTTGCTGTGGGGGTGAAAAAGACTCTCCTCACTCACAGCTGCCACCTGGAGGGCAGGGGCGCCCCCTGGTGGAAAAGAGATGCAAAGCTGTGAATTACCTGCCCGGTCCCAGTAAGGTAAGTCATAGGTGCCTTCAGTTTTTTTCTTTCTGGAAAAATACAGGGAAAAAAAAAAAGTCAGCAAATAAGAGTGTATTCACCCATAAGAAAGCTGTGAAATGGCAGGATAAACACCAGAGTTAAAAATTAGTCAAGAACACACATTTCTACTTGCTGATCTACCTCTTTTTCATCTGACTTTTAAAGCTGACACTGCTGTGCTTTGTGAATTCTGGACTCTCAATAAATATTAAACAACTGTCTCCCGAGATAGTTACCTTGTTACCCAACTATTTCCCTCTCAAAAAAGACTAAATCTGTAGATAAAAATGCTGAATCAAATCAAAGACCCAACTCTGACAAATGGCTTATTGTGGGGAAATGAGATTATGGCTGTTTTGGTTCCAAATACAAATTTCAAAAATCAGTTGATTCACAAAGTTCACAGAACAACAACAACAAAAATCCCACATTTTCTTCTGCATTGTTATTTTCAACTTTTTGTTTCTTCTATGGCCTTTTGCCCCATAGAAGTTTACGGTGTCACATACCCTTCACTGCACAGACATGATTCCTCCCCATGGCCCAGTGTAAGTCGAGGCTATCACTAACAGTGAGAACAGGATTCTCCAGGCCTGGGAGGCGAGGCCATGTGTGCAATAAAGGTTCTCCCCAGCCCGTTCCTTGGAATTCAAACCATCTCCTCTGGAGAAATTCCTGTTCCCTCCCCGACATTAAGAATTACTATCTACCAAGTGCCTTTTACAAAGAAAAAAAAGCACATGAAAGGTTGTTTTCTGATTCAAGAATGTAAATCTAATTATAATGATGCTTTGCAAGCTGAAGAGAAAGAAATTGTTGCAGTTTACAAATGAGGACAAGACGGTCACATGATTTGCTCAAGATCACAAAAGTGGCTTTCTCAAAGAAGCCAAGCTACGTGCTTTTCCTACTTGGAAACATGCTTCTCCAATATAAGACTGTATTTTTATTGTTGATACTAAAAGATTCTTCATTTTGAAGTCTGGCTGTACTTAAAATATGGTATTTCATTATTTCAAAGTAAGGTATAACGTAAAATTTGTGGAAGAGATGGTAGATACTGAAGCTGTCCAAGGGTTGTACTATAAAGGATGTCACATTCTTAATCTCAAGTGACAAAGCTTCAGGTTACTTCACTATGTGTAAAGTACTCAGAACAGTGCTGGGTGGGCATGATTAGTTAAGGGTTCAATAAGCTGCAGCTGTTTTTTTTAATTTTTGTTTTTCTCCTTGGTATTTTCCACAGCCCCTTAATGACACCTCCTTTACTCCTTATCACAAAGCCAGCTGTCAGCAATTTCGACTACTCTGTTCTTAGACATAACTTTAGTCCTGCATCTGCCTCTTGTGTCTGAATGTCCACAGGGCCCTTTAAACACCATCCCAAACTGATCCCAGGACTTGCCTCTTGCCTCCCTCTCAACAACTCTACTCCCCAGACCCCACCCCACGACCCTGGGTGTTAACTACAGCGCCTGAGACCTGATCGACTGACTGATCAGAGGCAGCAGGTTAAGGGCCCGGGCTGTGAAGCCCCGTCCAAATCTCCTGTCTGCCATGTGCTGGCAGGTGACCTCGGGCAGGTTACTTACGTTCTATTAGTCTCACCTCTTCTGTAAAATGGGATTTATAACAACACCTGCGTCACAGGTTGTCTGGAGGGTTAAATGAGTTAAAACATGTAAGGCGTTTAGAATCCCGAGTAAATCAGCACTTAATCTTCCATAAAAATGAGCTGCTGCTGCTGTTCTCATCATTGCTATCGCTGCTGTCCAGTTCCCCGAGAGCACCGTGACTTCTCCCCCTGGGCTCTCCTAGAGCCCTTCCCTCCACCTTCCCCTACTGCCCTCACCCGAGCTGTTGGTTCTGCTCAGCCTCCTCAGCACCAGAAATCCAGGATCCTCCCGCGGAACACGTTGTGTGGCTGGCACTGTTCTGATGTGGGCTCTTTTGTGTTACGATTCCTACTCATTGCGCGTAACACTTACAGGATTTCCGCTATGTTAAGACATGTTAAGTAGTTCAAGATGGAGCCCAGTGGCCAACACGAACTTCCAGATTAGCTGTTTTGAACTGTCCGCTATAGGGCTGCCAGTGTCTTCATGATAAACTAAGATTACTTTAGATCAGAAGTTTGATGGGCCATGTATGTCACTGGCACAGACAGAGCAAGTGATAGAGTCAAGACCTCCCACCTTCTTCTGCCCCGGGGGTGAACAGTTACTCCTTAAAAGGAGACCCCTGAGTCGAGTGTCTTGAAGGTTCTTCACTGGAGGCCCAGATTCCACACCGCTGAGAGCTGTTCCAGACTGATGCTGCTGGGGCCCTGTCAGAGCCAGGGACGACTTCTCACTCACAAGACCCAGGCCAGAACAGAGACCGTCGCTCATACTGAGATGCCTCCTTCCCAACTTCTCCTTGGAGTGGATCTTCACCCCCGCCTTTCCCTACTTTAACTAACCTGTGTTGTGTGCTAATTATATGAAACAAACCAAGTGATTCATGAATTGAATACTGACTACTGTTTTGTCTCCAATCTCGTGATTCTTACCAGCCCTGACAGCTCACCCCTACAACAAACAGGTACCATGGTGGCTAGTTTTCTGCAATGTATCCTCTCCCATTCCAGAGACTCTGGGGTTTGCCACTGGGCTCCCAGGACACAGCCAAATACTTGGCATGGAGTAGAAGCCCAAATATTTATTGAATGGCTCAACAAATGAAGCCCCTCCAAACCTGTCATTCCACCAGACTCCCTCCTGCCCTGTTATTTCAACTCATGACATCTCTCCCACTCTAACTGCACAAGCCAGAATAACCCTAGATCTCCCACCTCTCTCAGCAAGTAGCCAGCCATGCACCCCACCGATGCCCCGGGCAGCTCTTTCCCTGTGTCCCTCTCCCTTTCCTAGAACTGCCATTACATTCCTATACGGCCTTCGTCATCTCCTAACTCTTCCCTTCGCCTCTTCTAGTCTCTCTCTTCAATCCACCCTCCAAAACTCCTGCCACCATCTTTCTGCAATCATCTGGTAATACCACTTGTCTGCTGAACACTGCTCAGTGACTCCCCATCTACGGAACGACGTCGAATCTCTCTCCCCTGAGAACCATTCTGACCTGGGTCTGGACTCCTGTCCGCAGTTCGCTCTCAGTGCTCACCCACGGCCAAGTCCCCAAGAGGACCCACTCATCTGCCTACAATCCACATCTCTGTGCCTTCGCCCAAGCCATCCCTCAGTCTAGCCATTCTCTGTCTTCCTCTTCCAGCCAAATCCAACTTCTCCTTTAAGGCAAAACATGCCACATATGAGGATTACTCTGTAAAAAAGATTTCAGGTAACTCTCATGGCCCTCGCACCTGTGGTCCCCAGCAGTCAATCCAGCTCAACATTGGAGATAAGAACTATGTCTCAGCCTTTCATTAAATGTCACTAAAGCACCAACTATGTGTCCTCCTAATATGTATATCCTAGTGTGTAACACAGAATTTGATATAATAAAAGGTAGTACTAAGTAACTAACTGTGGAACTGAAGTTATTTTTTATGGGAATAAAGGGGAAAAAGGTATATATTTTTGTTCTAATGACTATCTTAACTCATCCTCTCAAAAAAGTGAACTGTAGTTCATCTTCTATACTTAGTTTCTATTTCACACTGGAAACACCCTCTCTAGGACCAAGCAGGTGAACTAGTTTGTACTAACCTGTTTCTCCAATGCCAAGCACACACCAGTACAAGGATGAGAGTGGTGAGGACCATTACTAGCACAGGGACAAGGACTGCGGCCAAGGCTACATCTGAAGAAACAAACAAAAAACACACATTACAGCCAAAGGCAGAAATCATTAAGGAAAAGAACAAAGATTAACCATACCATCATTCAAAGCTTTTCTATCTAAAAAAAAAAAAAGCATAAACATACTTTATGCAATGAGATTGGGTTTGAAAAATACGGAGTGTTTCAGACAGCTACTGCCAAGAGCAGACGGAAGAGCTAACCAGGGAAATGGAGAGACGCCGGCTGGTCCTGAGGGCCCCACTGAAGGAGGATCTGGGTGTCACACTGGCATAAACCTGACCATGGCATGACTTTTGCCAGCATCCCTCACAGCCTGGATATAGAAATGGAGAAAGGGGAAGTGCACATACGGTGACTCAGCCTAGAAAGCACTGAGAATTCTGAGAAGTAAATGTGCTTTATCCTTAAAAAAAATCTTGTGAAACTGGAGAGAGAAAAAGCAGGTTCAGATAGATACAGTTGGAGTTAATCAGAGGCAATAAAGGATATTCCTAGGTCCAAAAAAATTAAGTCTATATACTACCATTCCAAAGAAAGGGAGACAAGAGGTCTTTAATCAAAGAGATCTGTACGTTCTTTGTCATTATTTTAAAGCTTACAGGGATCCTAGTTCTGGAAGAAAATGCTTTAAGGACACTTTTAGTCTTGAGATTTTAAAATCGTATAGTCAGATTCTAAGATGAACGGCACTTTTAAATGACTCTTCTTCCATCCAAGTACGTGGTCTGGGATTCCGCCCAAACACATACTTTCTGTAAAAGGACAGCTCTTTGTGGGATGCTGGCATTTCTTGTCTCTGTGGACTCGTGCTTCTCTTTGGTGTGGACAAGAAAAAAACGTTACCTGCCATTTCAGTAATCAAGAATGTTGCCATCACGTCATTAGCCACTATTCCCGCCCCTGACCCCCCCAGCCCACAGTGCACCCTGAGAGGATTCAGGATGGAGAAAAACAGGACACTGGCCCTAAATCGCTAAGATACACAGCAGAGGAATGATTTCAGTAAGCCCAGACGCTTGCATCTTCTCATACATAGAAAAGCACTAAAATCATTAACTTGAGATGTCTGTGTTTATGATTAGCAGTCACCTTTTGATGTTTTGACTCCATATTTTCATTTTTTTGCTTTGTTTCTCTCCCTAGCAAAAACTCCTATACATCCTGCTCCTTCCTCACCTCTTTGGAACAGTCTCTCAGAGCTACCTGAGAGGCTGTATTTCAGGCTATACTTCTTGGTAAGGCCACTGAATAAAACATAATTCTCAATTTTTAGGTTGTGTGTGTGTGTGTGTGTGTGTGTGTGTTTTCATTTTTTTCAGTGGACATCAGGTTTGCCTATAGCATGAGAAATAAATTGGTCCATATGGAAATGCTTTAGAAGACAGGAAAGAAACTGACATATGGAAAGTTGGAGAAAGTTATCTGAATCAGACAACTTATCAGAAAATGAGAATGATGAACGTTCTATGTGATACAAGTTACTCTCACTCGCTTTCTCTTCTCTGCATTGCCTGAGAATTGGTGTTGACACTGAAATCAATTCCTCTGTGACGCTGATGCTTTTTATTCCTGGATTCAGCTGAAAAAAATTTTCAACTAGTAAAATCAAAGAACTAGTATGTTTCATATGAATAACAAAATTTGAAAGCAATTTCTACTAAAACAATTATATTTATAATCTGAAAAAATAATCAAACATTTTTAAAAGAGAGACCAAAGGTTTTTTTTTAAATACATTAACAAAGTATTTTCTTTAAAAGGTATTAATTTTCACCAAAACTTCTGTTTTTTTCACTTCTTTCCTTTTTTGTACCAAGTTCCCTATCCAGCAAATTAATATATGATCAGAAAAAGTCTGTTTCCTGCTATGGTTTCAGTTATTTCTAGAACATTATCTAACTTTGAGACTCCCTGTGGTTAGCTGTAGAGGGAAAAAAGTTGTAGGAGGAAGCCTGGAACACAACACCCATCTCTCAACATGTAAAGAGCCATCTCACATGGCATCAGAGTACCACTCAGAACAATGCAAACATTTTTTTCCATAAGGAAGGGAATCAAATTTTTTTGCTATACTTAAAACACAGAGGGGGAAAAAATGGAAGGTTTTAAAGCTGGAAAAGTTTCTGAAAACTTAGGTTAAAAACAAAACCCCCCACTACGATGAACAGGTATTAATTTTCGGAGCTGCATACCTTTGGTGACATTTGGAGTTACGGTAGTATTCTTGATTTCAGGAGTGGCAGTTGTTTGCTCTGTCTGTGCAGGAAATTCATTCCTACTTCGAGGTTGCAGTGGTTGAGTAAATTTAGGGGCACGACCTTGAAAAAAGTTTAAAAAATTCTTTATTCTTTTACCTACACCAACTTGATTAAAATAGTTATATCATAATGCTTTTAAATATATTTATGGAAAATTATACCACAAGTCCAGGGAATATCAAATTCTCACGTTTAAAGCAGGCATACCTTTGGCTATTTTGGGAGGAGCTGTAGTGTTTTTGAGGTCATTGCTGTTCCGAGGAGGCGGAGGTTGAGTAAGTTTTGGAGGACGACCTTGAAAAATGGTTTAGAAAAGTTTATACATTTTGCTATAAAAATCATAGTTAAAAATAGTATTTTAAGTATCTTTAACATTTCCCAGAGTACTTGATTCTTCACAGTAATTTTAAATCTCAGAGAGAAATACATCAGAAGGATCAATAAACTCTACATTAAATGCACAAATATACTGGGATTTCTGGGTTTTTAAATGATTGTCTAAAAATAATCTTCTCTGGAAGGAGAGTAACAGGGAGGAGGATGACGCTGAATGGTAAAGCTATAAACATTTCATCACGATATGACTCTGTACTCATTCAATTCATTTAATAAATATCTTTGGAGGGCCCACTATGTGTCAGGCACAGTTTTGGGGGATACAACAGTAAACAAAGTACTAAAATATTATATAATTCTAAAGGAAGTTATTCCCATTTTAAATTCATTCAAAGTAAAAGGCACTTAGACTTAGGTTAATGTTACAATCATCAGCGCTTACATGACACAAATACTATATAAGATCTAATTAAAAACTCAGGCTTGAGACTAGATTTGGAAAGCAGTCTCACTGCATTTTCTCAGCAGTGATGCTCTCTCTTCTTTCTTCCATCTGTAATTTTGGAAACCAGTTTGATACCTAACATGATATTCAATAGGGATAACTACTACTTTTTAAAAATCCCTTTAAGAAGATACTGTAACTAGAGGATAAACATTCACATTATTATTATTTTTTCTCAGAACAGCACATTTTTAATTAATCTAGTGAAAATAACATGCCTTCAACCATACTGTTCTTTACCTTTAGGAATAAACTGACATCCAAGCAGTTCCATTTTCATGGCAATTTTCTGCTGCCATTGGGTGGGATTCACTCTAATAAAACGTGCAATAATTGGTGGCAGAAAGTTATTACGCACATTCTGGTGATAATCTTTGTTTCCTTGAAATATCTTTAAAAAAACAACAAAAAATTGGTACTTTACATCAACAGAGGCCAGGGCTAAAATGCTCCACTGAAACATGTTCATGATTTTTGCTCTGGGCCTTAAATGAGCTCTGCAAAGTATGACAATAGGCATTAATTTCTAAGAAAATAAATAAATCATAATTTGGAAAAACTAGTAAGAAGCTGCACATTCTTCACCAAAAATTTATAAAAGGAAAATACAGAATATAAAAATGATTTTAAGATGACTTAAACATAACAGAAGTGTTAACTTGGCAATTTGGGAAGAGGGTTCCAACAGGATATTGCGTTAATAAATTAGTAATCTAGTCCTGTGGAATCATTAACTATTTAAACATATTAGTTTTATTTTCAAAGTAAAGCATAATTGAACGTATGAGTTCTTAGAGGAAAAGTGTACTTTTTACTGTGTACTTTTCACACTTTTTCTCTCAACAAATAGACTGAAAGTGAACATGCACTAATGAACACATAACCCCACCTACTGGATACACTACATAAACACAGCTCCTATATTATCCATTTTCATGTCTTGTTGCTATTGAACCAGAAAAGTGACTCAGTTCACTGCCTAATTTAATCACCTTATCTAAATGGCCACAGGTGCAGTATATGAATATCTTTAAGTAAAAATATACTTCAAGTGAACACCTAATTCCCATGACCATTTCAAGCAAACAATAGTATTACCTCACTCTGAAACAGGTCTTAAACATTCATAAAGCATTCTCATATAATTAACTCAGATGCTCTTCATGACAACCCTACAAAACAGGCAGAAGCCAGAAAACTGCAGCTTATGGAATGTAAATGGACTGCACAGCCAGTCAATTTGGAGCAGTGATTTGAATGTGCCCTCTGACTTAAGCACAGGGCTCCACCAAGCAAACAAGAGCCCTCCTTGTCCCTTAAGGCCAAATCACCTAGGTAGTTTCTAAAGACCATTAATAGACACCTGTCTAAAATCAAAGTGGCTTTTTATCAGTTAATGTGAGAACAAGAAAACGTTTAAGTCCTCAGTCAAATTGTTTCCAAAAATTATAGCTATTTTCTTCCTGGCTGATTCGAATGCCATTATGTTATAAACTTTTAAGATGTGTAAAAATCCTTCATTTTCTAACAAGTTGGAAGTTACAACAATATCCAAACTAGTGAGCTTCCATTATTTCCTCAGATATTATTCTGAAATAAAAAGAAGGCAATTATTTGCAGTCTATTATACTAGTGGAAGAGAAACAATAACTAAGTATCATTTTAGGACATAAGAACTATCCCTGAAATTTTACTCCATATTACAGTCTCATTTTCATAAAAATCTTACAGGAGAAAAATGTTATAAGAACTAAGTTAAAAAGATTTGCTGTATTTAACCTATGAGCATTTATTATGAACCTCCATGTAGTGGCAGAGCTCACAAGGTGCCATGAAGGTAAAATGGAAACGAAGTCCAAAAGTTTCCACTCTCAAGGAATTTAAGTTTTATTGGATATTACCACACACAAATATGGCATAATATTAGAAAGCAACATTTAATGAGAACAACTTGTATATACATCCCCATTTCCTGAAAACAAAGCCAAAAGCTGCCTCAGTCTGTGTATGTGCTCGTGCATGTGTGCATGCTTAGAAAGGGTATGAAAATGTACCACTTACCCTACCTCTGAGCTGGGGGTAGATGAGAGAGCAGATAGATGAACATAACTGAGGCAAAATATTATTATTTCATCTAATTCAATGCAAGGATTTTCACTTTTACCTATGATAGACTAACAGGGACTGGATTCACATTTCTGCCTTAAACATCTGAAAAATTGAATAAAATATAAGAAACAATGGTTTCCAGATACTGGACAGCAGGCACATAGGGCAATAATAATCCCCAAGAGAATGCAAACAAAAGAGGTGAACCCCTCTACTGTCCCAGTAGCGCCTGGAGAGAGCCTGGTGGTCTCAGTGAGTTGAGGAGAGAGCTCAGAGATAAGAGAATAAGGCAGCTAGAATTTGCAGGACAGAGTGTGGGAGAGGCAAGTACAGACAGAGACTTCTATGATCTGTAGGGGTTTTCCCTTAAACAGCCAACCTATCTGTGGACAGGGGAAAAAGAAAAAAAAAAAAAGAAAAAAACCCAAAACACAACACTGTAAAGAAGCTGGTAGAACAATTCTCAGAGTTATTCAGGGCCAGGCCAGCTCCTACTGCCAACAGAGTGGAGAAACCTTCTAATACATGAAGCGTGGAGCTGAGTTCTTATAACAGTATTGTCTCAGCAGAGGGGAAAAATCAGGACCAAAGCTGCTCAGGTCCTGCCTAAAAAAGCTATAATGAAAAGACTGAAACAATCAAATGATTTCCAAGCAACTTAACTGCATCTCAGAATAAAGCTAGA
This sequence comes from Vicugna pacos, assembly GCF_048564905.1. NCBI lineage: Eukaryota > Metazoa > Chordata > Mammalia > Artiodactyla > Camelidae > Vicugna > Vicugna pacos. The sequence continues at coordinate 84,510,164 of NC_132987.1, read as the reverse complement.
CAATATTTAAAGGAGGAATAGCAAAAAAAGAAATCTGGCACCAAACAATATAAAGTTCACAATGTCTGGCCAATGAAAAATTACCTGGTATGTAAAAGGACCCATAATACCAATCGATATAAAAAGACTCAGATATGACACACTGATAGATAGATAAGTGCATTAAAAGGGTTAGTATATAATCAGGCGCTTTACAGGTAAAGAAAAGCTACATTAGGAGAGACATGGAAGAAATTTTAAAAACGCAAAACTGAAAATTTAGATGTGAAAAATATAATGTTGGAGATAAAAATACACTGGATAGGATTAACAGCACATTAGACATTGCAGAAGAATAGATTAGTGAACTTGAAGACAAAACAATAAAATTTTCCAAACTGGAACATGGAGAGAAAAAGATTGGGAAAAAAAAAAAATAAACAAGCACCAGTGAACTGGATACATCTTCAAGTTTCATAATATTCATGTAATTAGAATCGAGGAGGCAATGTATTTCAAGAAGAAATGGTCTACAATTTTCTAAATTGGATACAAATTATAACCCACAGATCCAAGAAGTTCAAAGAAGCCCAAGAAGAAGAAATAGGAAGACAACTATGCAAAGCTACATCATAACCTAACTGCTTACAATTAATGATAAAAAGAAAATCTCAAAAGTAGCCAAGAGAAAAAAAGGACACATTACACACTGAGGAACAAAGGTTAAGAATCATAGAATTCTTGCTGAAAACAATGCAAACCAGAAAGCAATGGACCAGGGTATTCAACGTAATCAAAGAAAAAACTGTCAACTTAGAATTCTATACCTAGTGAAATGATCTTCCAAAAAGGAAACAAAAAAAAAGGTTTTCAGAAATATAATTCAATGTTGTTGGATGTTTTTATAATAAGCATGGATAATACATATAATTTCAAAAAAACTATATTCTGCCAAGTATGCCAAGTATCATTAAACAAATAAATACAGAAGTGCCAATAGTAAAAAGCAGTCAAGTTTGCAGGATTCAGCAGAAGCAAGTCAGTATAGAGACAATGCTGTTATCTGCCTCACAGGTAGAGTCTCACCAAAGAAGAAGTTCGTGTGATAGCAAGCAGAAGAGAGGAAAGCAGCCCCTGAACAACAGCATGAAGAGAGCTTAGATCCATATGAAAAATTAAAGGGAGCCCGTTGGGTTTCCTGAACAGAGAGATGAGAAAAGTGGTAACTGAAAATACATTAGCAAATCATATATATAGAGAGAGAGATGATGGTATCGTATAACTGAAACAAAACTCATAGGGAGGTTTCATTGAAAACAATGTGCTCATGATTTCAATTCTAGACGAGAGGCATCCATCCACCTTCCTTGGGGACAGGGACTCCCACAGTTATAGGCCTTGTGGTGGGTGGATCAAGGGCCAGGAGGCCGGGTGAAAGTACTAGCACCCAGCTGAGAGCCACCTCTGCCTACTCTTGCTCCGCCCCTTATCTGTTCTGGCACTCCCCAGCACTGTCATTATTTGCTAACTAAAACAATGGTTCATAATCACAAAAGTTAAGAAAATTCTTCAGGTCGAAAAATTTGCTGTTTTCTGAGACAAAAGCTGGTGAGGTCATCCTGAAATGACCTTTCAGGTCTATAACATCCCATAATTTAATGCCCTTGTGCCTTTAGCTCTTTTGTCTTTTGTCCCCCACTTGCCTACAGAGTAGAAATCTGGGAACAAATTAGAGTGATAAGAAAAGCTTTTTAAAGACAAGAAATTAAAGTTTCTTTTTAGAATTTCTTCATAAAGTATTTAAGCAACTGAATTAAAAATGTAGTGGACAAACACCAGGAAAGTGCTCAACTTTACAGTCATCAAAAGGGACCTGAGAATTTCCCAACCACAGACAGAAGGGTAAGGCCACTAACACTACCTAAAATAACCAGAAGAGGGCAGAGTAAGATCAAATGATATTTAATTTTTGTATCACACAGAAAGAGCCTCTGTGACTTCTGGCAAAGGCCCATTTAAAAAAAAAAAGTTATTTAAAAATACTTTGGTAATCATTTTACCTTATCCTGCTCCACACCAGGCTCTCTGTACACAGTCCATCTCTGCCCATCATCACTGTAGAGAATTTTGTAGGCTGACACGTAGTAATTGTGCTCCACCATGGTGGAGCCAGTGGTTACAATGCCTGGGAATGGAGAGTTCCTTCATTAGTGCTCACAGTCTGATCCTCATTTTTGTTCATCACCAAAGCATAAACACCTAGTGTGCAGTGTGCCAACATTTCTGTCTATGGCACACTACCATTCCTAAGTGCAAGGTTCCACACCATAATAGTAACTAAATCTTTGGCTTTGTTGGCTTGCAGAGACAGAAGAATTATGGGTGCACACAAGGAAAGCTTATGGCAGCCTGTGTGTATGTCACTGCAGAATATATTTCACCTACTGAGTAAGAATGACTTCCTGGGAATGAATAGATGAAAGGTGATTACTGGCATTATTTTTGGTACCAAAGCAAAATAAATCTTTAACAAAATTATCTAAACTAATCCTAAACAATTACTCTGACCATTTGCTAAGCTGTTCTACATAAATTTATACTTGCACACATGGAATATTATTTGTCACACTTAAAATGGAGTCCTTGAACATAAATTTCTCTTAATAACTGTAAAAGATAGTTATTTCAGATGTTTCAAGATTACCTTACTGAAAAACTACCTCAAAAGAATCTTATTACAATGAAAAAGAAAAGCTTTTACCAACTCCTCTCCTTCGCCATGCTTTGTAAGACCCTTTTCAGTAATATTAACACCAGTAAAGAAAATGTAAAACCACAGAATTAAATTTGCAGTGACTTAATTTTCTTTGAAATTCTTAGATGTCACCAGGTTTCCAAATGAAATCACTATTATAAAACCATCTAGAAAATAATGTCTCTTAACCTGTGATCTTCTTTTCCTTGTTCAGATCTATTTGTAACCACTGATACTCATCAGTGGCAAAGGCAGCCCAAGGAGGTCCAGGTTTTTTCAGCCTGGCCTTTTCGGGTTTCCAGCTGTTCTCCTGCCCTGTGTGGTCCGTCCACTCCAGCACAGATGAGGCCGTTATTTGAGGATCGGCAATCACGCCGGATTCCATCCCCAGTGTTCCATAACAACCTGAAACAGAAGAAAATAAATTGGCTTCCAGATGTAAACCCAAAAGCATAAACACTTGTTCATTGGAAACTCTGTATTGTACCTTTAATTAACATACACAATGCTAACAGCATACTGTAATAGAGGATTTCAAAAGCAGGCAAATGCTTCCTGCGTCTGTGTCTCTGTGTCTCATCAGGGAACATACAGACATATTTATTCACAACAATGACCATTAGTTTAATGGCAACACATTACCCTCTCCCTGGGATACTCGCCCCACTTCAGTGGGCAACTCACGCCTCTCCCTCCCTCGGGGGTTTGCTCAGATGTCATATTCTCCATGAAGCCTGCCCTAACCCCACTTTAAACTTCAAACCAGTCCCTCCTGCAATGCCTGTCCTCTCTCCTTGCCTTATTTTTCTACATCTTTTATACTATTATAAACAGCACATTATAAACATTCATTTACTTATCCAATGTTTATTGTCAATCTCTCACTACCCAAATGTAAGCTCCAGGAAAGCAGAATTTTATTTATTCTGCTAACTTTTGTTTCACTAGCAGCAGAACAGTGCCTGCCTAATAGACTGAAAAAAGGCACTCAATATCTGTTCTGTTGAATGAGTTAATTACTTCAGACATTCTTACATCGCATCCCTAGTAATATAAAACCTCTAGTTTATTACATTAAGTACCTATCTTACCTCTTCACTGAGTTATTGTGATAACCAAATGAGAAAGTACAACAACAAAAAAAAGCCCAGCAATTGGCAACATGACTGACGCACAATATTCAAAAAAATATTGGCTACTATACAAATTATAAAAAGGTATAAAGTCCATGAGAAGCTTACCACTTGTTTTAAATGTAAAAAGACTTGTAGATAAGTGTCCCCTGAAAGAGAGAAAGGGTTTTTTTTTGGTTACACTCATATAACACATGACTGCCTCCAATTTGTCTTTCACCAAAAACTTCTTTTGTTTATTTCACTGTATAAAGAACTAAGAATAGTCTATGGCAGCATATTAGACAACTGATATATTGTTCTTAGCAAAAAAAAAAAAAAAAAGTCTCATTTCTAACCAAGGAGAACAACTTCTAACTCAGCATAAACAATTTTCTCTACAAGCATCCAGTGCCTAGCTTCATACATGATTATGCAAGTGCATCCATGTAACTTTAATATGTACTAATATTACTTCTTTTTCATGAAATAAACTGATCCTTGAAATGTTTCTGTGGCAACTGCTTTTGGTGGAATAATTCTCAGAGAAAGAGGCTCAAGTTTCCCAGGACAAACAGAAGAAAAGCTGGCTATTAATAAGAGACTTCATTTGTTGCAAGACATCAGTTTGTCTATGAACAAGTCTCGTGTTACATTGGAGCACTGCATTTGGATTTCAAAGTCACTGGCAGAAGAGGTGCTTCGGGAGAATGCAGGGGTGGGACGAGTGATTAGTTCCCCATAAGGAGGTTAAGGGACACCGAGGAACTTTGAGGGATAAAACCATCCATGCTCCTGCTCCTGCCTTTAGCACAACATTCAAACCATTATAAGTGGATGCAACCTATCCGGCTTTTTTAAAAGTATGCAAGAAAGAACTCATGAAAAAAAAATCTTTCTAAAGGTAGAATAGTGGAAGGGAGTGAAATGATCTGCATAAAATCATCTAGAAGAAACCAGAAATTAAAGTAGCCGACTCTATACCAGGGGTGGACAAATGACAGCCCCAGGCATGGCCTGTTCTGTATGACCAGGGAGCTCAGAATGCTTTTTACATGGTTAAAAAGTTGTAAATAAAATGACAGAGAGTAAATGACAGGTATGTGGCCCATAAATTCTAAAATATCGTTAGCTGGCCCTCTACAAAAAGTCTGCTGCCTCCTGCTTTGCACTGTCCTGAGTACGGCTCATGCTCCTGGCTTCTGAACTGGTCTCGAACTGAAGAGAAGGTGGTTTCAATTAGGCCCAGCACTGTCTGCAGGACCGAGCCTACTTAAGATGCAAGATCTGCAGAAATGGATCACGTGTAAAACTTCCATTTAATGTTTCCACTTCTCCTGCTTTTGATGCCTAGTCTATGTTTTGTAAAACAGTAGAACATCATAAACACCACAAAATACACGCTTATAATATTCTCTTGGGATGAGAGGGAGTCGTAATAATACTATCTCTGATTAATGCCAACATTTGATTTATATTCAAAGCATTCCAGTTACCCTAATCCATCCTGGGTCACAGAGACTATGAGGAACACAGTAGTTATGCCTCCTGATCTTTAAAATGAAGTCAGGGTTTGGCAATAAACTTCTAGCCTTGCTCCAGGCTCTTTCAACACTTAGAAAAGGAGAAGCAAATAAACCACTCTTCCACACGACCACCTACCTTTCTGATGGAGAAAAGCTGAGGTCGGATGACCCTGCCTGTGCTCTTGCAGACATTCAGACATCAAGCACACACAGTGAGAGTCCTTACCGCAAACACATTACTTCACAGACACCACTGACATTGATGTTGCTGAGGCCTAATTCGTCCCTACCCCACCTCTGTGCAACGTGCCTGTTACAAACTGCATATGTACTTACACCACAGACGTGACGTTGTTAGCCAGAGAACTTTCATAGTATGGGATGCCTTTGCTGATTACGACGCTGATTTGGCCACCCAAAACATTTGACACTACTCCTGCATGCACACCAGCCATGCACAATGGCGAGGACTTGAGGAGGGAAAAAGGAAAGATTGGTTTTAAAATTTCTTTTGATGATTCAGAAATACAGCACTTATACTTCCTCTAGAAATAACTGATCTGGCCAGTTTTCTTAGTAAACATGAGATTACTGATGCCATAACAGAACAAATTTTTTAACAGAAGATAAAGAATAAAACATTACATACTACTAAAAAGAAGTAATTCCTAGAGAATAAAAATCAAGATATACAATATGTTACACACCTATCTATGATGGAGTTAAAAAAATAAAAGTTTTATCACCACTTTAACATATATCCAACCTATATCCAACTTACATCTCTATATCCATGAGGGATCGTTCCAGAGATCTCAGCAAAAGGAAGCAGACAACCAGCCGGGCAGTACTTACTGTGAAATAAAAACAAGTTAAGGGTACATAGTGCTGCCCTTTCTGGGGGAAAAGACCAAAAGGTCATTTGTCCATTTTTCAGTTCAATGTAAATACCATAACCTCACCTGGAGGGACCACCACTCAACAGCCCTCAAGACTTTCTTCATCCAGCTAAACACAGCATGTCTCTACCTACATATTCACAAAAACTCTCTCATATTCTACATGCTGTTTTGATTATTTTACTTCATAATAAATGGCAGAATATTTCTACTGTGAGAGCTATTCACAGTATTTAATAGCTACCAACAACTGATTTTGTGGAAATACCATACATTATTTTACCAATCCTCTATTGATCAAATTTAAGTTGATTAAAAAAATGTTGGCATTCATTCATTTACTCACTCACTCACTCATCCACCTCCCACTCAACACATCTACCTGAATGTCTATTATGTGTCTGGTAAGTGCTGGGCTGTGCTAGGTACTGGGTTTACAAAGGTCAACCAAATAATGTGCACTCCTCACCGGGTTTACATTCCAGTGATGGGACAAGACATTAAACCGACATTCAAATGAGTAATTAGATTATGATTCTGCTATAAAGAAAAGGTGCTCTAGGAAATAACAGGGAGGAATCCAACTTAATAAAAGTAACACAAACATCTAGTGAACTTACTCTGTGCCAGGCAGCATTCTAAGTACACAGTTGAGGTAATTCCTCTAACAACCCTATATGGGAGGTACTATTATTATCCTCATTCTACAGATGGGGAAACTGATGAGCTGTGTGCCCAGGTCACACAGCTGTTAAGTGGCAGATGCGCTCCAGAGTCCGTGTTCACACGCAGGGCTCTGCACTGCTTCAGTCAGGGAGGAGGGCTCCGAGGAAGGGAAGAAGCAGAGACCCACCGACCGTCGCTGGAGCAAGTGGAGGGAGATGCACGCGCATCAGAAGGAACGGCATGCCCGTGAGACAGGATGGCCTGTGTATGTCTGGCCATGAGGGCCACCAGTGCAGGCAGAGGGCAGTGAGAAAGGTAAGGTTAGTCTGAGAGAACCTGCAACGGGGGACAGAGACCAGATCATGCAGAAGCTGTGGGAGCGATGGTGAGGAGTCTTGAAATGTATTTCGAAGGAAAAACAGGAAGTCGATAAAGGATTTTGACAGTGTATACATATAATCTGATTCATTTTTTTAAAAAGGTAATTCTGGCTCCTGGAAAGAAGAGACCTTACGGACTGTGAGTGGAAGATGAGACGTTAGCTAGAGAGTGCAGCAGCCCAGCGAAAGAGGACGGCAGCTTGCGTTTGGGTGGCGACGGTTACTGGAGAGTGAAGGGTCCGAGACAGCTGGCCCTCTGGCAGGGCCGTGTGACATACACTGATGCCAGGGTCACCTCTGCTGACCAGATCCCCCAAGAGTGCTGAAGAGCACCCCCATCCCACATGGACCACTCCTGAAGACAGAAGGAAGGTTCTCTGGGGGTGTCGTAGCAAGCTGAGAGAGGTGAGTGAGATGGGTCTTAGAAGACAAGAATGAATTTGCTAAGCAGAGAAGAATGAAGTGATTCTGGACAAAAGTTCTGAGAGCTCAGAGCAGTATAAATAATCCAGAGACATTTCAAAATGAGTACACAAGACTAGAAAAATGGCCCAAAAACTACTTGTGAAGGACCCTGGAACCAGACTAAGGGACATGGATGATATTTTGTCATAATAAAGCAAGGGGGTGATCAGATATGGATTTTAGAAAATAACCCGGCAGAATGTGAATGGCAGAAAAAAGCCAGCGAAGGTTAGAAATGGGAAATCAATTACAAATTAATCCTAGTCCAGGCAAGACAAGGGCATAAAGCAGGGAAAGGGTAGTAAAAATGCCACCCAGTAAGAACACTGAAGAATTTTGTAACAGCCTCAATCATCCTCTTACTTTTTTTGAGAAAAGATAAATAGCTCTTCTACCATTATTAGGAGTTGTGCCAGACTTTGAAGAGTGTCTAGTTCTACTACTTTTAGAGTACTTTCAAACTGTATTTCCATTGTGGAGAAGATTCAAATGCTACAAGTGAAGCAAAGTTTAAACATGGCTACTCAATGGTTTTAAATAAGCTCCGATTTATTGATGTTTAAGAACAATGATTATGTGTCACACCACGTACATTAATCTTAAGTGCGTAAGATGAGGATGAAGCAGATGAAAAGTAACATTTAAGGGGGAAAAGTCACAAATATGGTCATACCTGAACTCAGGTTCCAAAAAACTGGATGCAGTGTCTAAACAAGTAATTAGATCTAGAAAAACAGAAATAAAAAGCTAATTCAATAATAATAGGTTTATTCTTGCTGAAACACCGTTTCCAAATCACAAACCGTTTTGTTCTCAATTTTGAAACCTTTACAGCTGTCAAATACTTTAACTTTTTACAAATTTTTGTTAATCACAATTTCTTTCTGATTTTAAGTATCCTGATCTCTGGGGCTACGTCTACCCTATACTGAATATTACTACGTCACCTCACAGAGTCATACATCACACACATGGATGGTACACAGAGAAGTATAATTTATAGCCTTAGTTTCTGTAGGATATAGGTCCTGAAACAAACAAAAATTCTTAGTTATTATACGAGTAAAAAGGTTCCTTTGCTGATTACACATGAGGAGAACAGTTACAAAAGAGGGAAGTTAATGCTGGGCCCTAAATCACCACTCCTCTAAATCTGGTCCACGGACAGGACCAGCAGCAGCAGCACCTTCTGGGAAGTTCCTAAAAATTCAAATTCTTGAACATCATCCAGACCTACAGAATCTCTGGGAGTAGGGACCAAAATCTGCTTTAACAAGTCCACCAGGTAATTCTAAAGCACATTCCACATAAGACAGAACTTTAAAGTTTCAACATTTTCTATCTCAAAATCAACAAATCTGAGTAAGAGCTAATCTTGTCTAATTAAGACCTAGTTCACAGGCTAAAAGGCGGCATTAAAAGGTTCAAGCATTTCAAAGGTTTCCTTCTGCTCTTAGGATAAAGGACAAAGGCCTCAGTCTCGTTTTTGTCCCTACCTTTGCTTCTTGCCACACTAGTCTTCTGTTTGCTCCTGTGCTCTCTTGGCCGGGAAAGTGTTCCCTCTACCCAGTCCCCTAACTCACTCCTCTCTAAATCTCACCTTAACCGTCACTGGCTTTCAGAAGCTGTTCCTGATCTCTGCCAAGTCAAACTGTGAGTACACAGTAGGTACTTAAGGTTTTTTGTTTTTTTTTTTAACATATGGATGACTATTGTATGTTCTCAGAGCAACATGTGTCATGTACGAATGATCTGTTGTAACTATACAGTTATAAGCAACATCATTTGATGATGCCTAGGCTCCAGGCAGCGACCGCAGCTATTGGTCTCACCTCTGCATCACCAGCAGCAATCAGAGAGTAACAGGAGAAGGGGATGAGTAAAATGGATGAATAAAAGTTACGGATTGTTAGCATGTTTGTCTAAGTCCGACCATGGACCATCCTGTAGGGGAAAACCTAGAAGGTCATAAGGCAATCATAAAGGTGAGTGACTTCACACAGAAATGCTGAGCCCAGCATGATGCTGAGGTACCCAACACGCTGCTGGAGACAACACCTCACATGTGTTCTCTCCGAGCACACTGATGGTGTACAAATGTGTGTTAAATCAATAGCAAGCAAGGATGACTGAATACTCTATTTTACAATTCTAAAGACAACTAAAAATTATCCAACTAAAATATGTCTTGAAAGAACTAGAGAATAGTAACTGTTAAACCAATAGGAAAGTGGTATTTCGGGAGCGATTACGTGAATTACGATCTATATACCACAGGCACTTGAGTGATGATTACATTAAATCTGTATTTTAGGAGTTTAAGAGGATACATGCCTGGATAGGGGTTCGAGGCCACCTGGTTGAATGATTGGGAAAAGTAGACAAACTGAATTGCCTTACACTCTAGAGTTATTTCTGGCAATCTTTACAGAGCATCAATAAGAATTGATTTTCCACTTTCCTGCTCTACCAAAAGAGTTTCCAACTTCTAAGATTAGAAACTAAACTTCTAAGATTAATAGCCTGGGATGAAAAGGTACCTGTGTGGTCCAACATGGCATTCAAGCCACCAGAAGCCTGCCAGCTGGCCCGACTGCCTTCAGGCCACATGCCAGAATGCTAGTCAACTACGGATCTTGATCAGAACAGGGCTTTATTATAATAAGATCCACGCAGTGCTGACACTCCAGATTATGCGCAAATGTACGCAACTCACATGATCTTGCTCTCAAATTCCATGGGGGCTCAAAAGAACTCCCTTGGAGGAAAATACAAATTCAAAACGGACAGCTGCAAGAAGACCAAGAATACAAAGACAGAAACAGAATGCCACGATTACAGACTTTCACTTTTACAACTCCACCAAGGCAAAGAAAACATCAACTAAGCAGGGAACTAAGAAGCTTTAGAATGTGTCTTTCTTGAAAGCTTCTCCCAAGTAAACAGCTTTCCAGAAAATCACTATCACTACAAGGCTTCCAGCTCATAAGAATACAGCTGAGGCAAGATGAAGACAGCTCAGAGGAAACCACCTGACTCAAAGATTTCTCAGAGTGTAAGAAGTGTAAGGAGCGACCATCATGAATGGAACAGAACTGAGAGTCTAGAAAGAAATACTCAAATTTACAGTCAACTGATTTCAACAAGGGTGCCAAGACAATTCAGTGGGGTAAGAACAGTCTTTTTAACAAATGCTGCTGGGACAACTGGGTATCCACATGCAAAAGAGTGAAACTGAAACCCCTACCTCCGATCATACAAAAATGAACTCAGAGTGTATCTAAATGCAATTCTAAAACTATAAAACTCTTAGAAGAAAATATAGTTGCAAATCTTGACCTTGGATTAAGCAACGGTTTCTTAGATATAGCACCAAAATCAGAAGTAACCACATAAAATTATATAAAGTGATTTCATCAAAATTGAAAACTTTTGTGCTTTAAAGAATCCTCTCATGAAAGAGAAATACAACCCAAAGAATGACAAAATACTTGCAAATCATGTATCTGATAAGGACCTAGTATCCAGAATACATAAAGAATTATTACAACTCGACCTTAAAAAGACAAATAACCTAATTTAAAAATGAGCAAAGGATCTAAACAGACATTTCTCCAATGAAGATATACAAATGGCCAATAAGCACATGAAAAGACACTCAGCAATCATTAACCGTCAGGAAAATAAAAATAAAAATCACAATGAGATACCACTTACACCCACTAGGATGGCTAGAATCAAAAAACAGATTACTGTTGGCAAGGATGTAGAGAAACCGAACCGGCGTACATTGCTAGAGAGATTGTGAAATGGTGCAACTGCTTTGGAAAATGGTCTGGCAGTGCCTTAAAAGGGTGAACTCAGAGGTACTGTATGACCCAGCAATTCCACTACTAGATATACACCCAAGAAAATGGAAGACATGTGTCCATACAACACTTGTATACAAATGTTCATCAACTGATGAACAGGCAAACAAAATGTGGGGAAAAAGTGGTATACCCTGAAAATGAAATATTATCTGGCCTTAAAAAGGAATGATGTACTCAAACATACTACAACTTGGATGAATTCTGAAAACATGTCACGCGAAAGAAGCCAGTCATATAATGCCACACTGTGTATGATTTCATCTAGGTGAAATGTCCAGAAGAGGCAAATCTATAGAGAAAAAAGTAGATCAGTGGTAACCAAGGACTGGAGAGGGTTAAGGGCTAGGGACTGGGGAGTGATTTTTACTGAATATAGGGTTTATCTGGGGTGATGCAAATGTTCTAAAATTGACTGTGGTGATGACTACACAACTCTGAACATACTGAAAAACCAATGAATTGTATATTTTAAGTAGATGAATTGTATGGTATGTAAATTATCTCCATAAAACTAATATTAAAAACTTGAAAAAAGAAAGAAAAAGAAGCTATCACGAAAGTAGTAACAATTTCCTTTCATATAATATACAGCACGACTGCATGAATGGATGCAATGAAGCTTATTAGTAAAAGACCCAGGATTGGCAGTTTGTTCATTCAAAAAACATTTAATAAGCATGTATTATGATTAGGCATTCTTCTAGGTGCCAATCAGACAAAAATCCCTGCATATGTGAAGAGTACCTCCTGCGAGGGGTAAGAGAAAACAGATAATGTGAGGAAGAAAAATATATAGTGAGCTGGGAGGTGATAAATACCTAGAAAAATAATGAAAGGAGGGCAGTAAGGAAAAAACTTAAGGGGCTGCAATTTTAAAGAAAGTGGCCAGGGGGGCCTTACTGAGAAGGCTGCATTTGAATACAACTCTAAAACAGGTGAGGGAGTGAGGTATCAGGTATGTGGATAACTGAGAAGAGGCTGAGGGACTCAGAAGGGCATGTCTGAGGTCAGAACAAGGGGAAGACAAGTAAGAGATGAAGTCAAACGAGTAATGAGAAGACATGCTATAGTGTCTTGGAGGTAAGGACAGTGGGCAGCGTGAGGTGGGACCTTCCATTTAATAAGATCACACTGATCACTGGGCAGAAATGACATCAGGGTTGTTGGTAACGTGACCTAGAGTGGTGGCACTGGAGGCGATGAGATGCAGCAGACTCTGATATATGAACACATATTCAGAGGTGTGCCTGATGGATGTGAAGTTTGAGACAGAGAGAAGGGTCAAAGATAACTCCAAGGCTTCTGACCTGAGCAAACTGAAAGTACAGTTTTATATTGTAAAGTGCTTAGGGCAATGATTATAATAAATACTGATAAAGTACTCATTGTCAGCTCCATTATCATGCTGCAGACTTTAGCACGTCCTACAATACCAGAAGTTCAGTGCTATGTTTACAGTGAAGAGCAGAATATGATTTACCACTTCTCAGCTAAGAGCTTCTGCATGGGATTTTTTTTTGTAATTTTAATCAAATACTTAATACACACAAAAGAATATTTACAACACACGTATGACTACACAAAACACTAGATACATGGTGTACTTCATTCAGGTGCTCTGGACAACAGAGAGAGGCAGCAGTTGTGAGCAGAATGCCCCCTGCGGTTCTGCTGAAGCCGGCCCACCGGCCGGCACTCTGTCCTCTTCCTTGCTCAGCCCAAAGCAGAGGTGATGTCTACAGTGCAGATTCTATGCTAGTCTTTGCGGTAGAGTCTAACCCAATGTGAGTGTGATCGTAATCCCTACTGAAAGAGCTTCTCTGACATCTGCCTTCTTTAACCTTAGAAGGCTTCAAAGAGGAGGCAGGCCTCGGTGGGGTTCTGAAGGCAAGATGGTGTGATTGTAAGAAGGAGCATGAGAAAAGACAAAACCAAAGGAGAGCCAATCATCAACAACAGGGGGAACAACTTCAGGGTCTTCTTAATGAAAACAACAGCAGGTTTTCTAAGACAGCCCAAACTGAGCACTACTATCATCAGCCGTAGTTGATATCCTATACACAGGTTTCTTTTCAAATACAGTTAAAAATTTTCCCATACATAATAACTGAACAGGCTAAGGAACGTCATAGTTCTTCCACAAAGTATTTATTTGAACATGATCTAACATTAACCCACACATAATACCATGAAAATAAGATAAATATTTTATAAGTTCACAAATTAATCAAAAGAATCAGCATACTGGCGACTATCTTGGAAATATTTTTGATTGACGGTACTGGCTATTTGTGAGATTGCAGGATTGTGAAAGATTTAGATCTTCCCCCAATTAACACTGTTTCGTGTCCTTGAATAAATGCAAAACACACTCCTCAGCACTATTAGAACCCATCACTTACAACAGTACAACACCAGCTCTATGAGCTGCAGGGTACAGTGTTTGACCAGCTGAAGCCATTTACTTCTGAAGAAAGGGAATCTTGAGTAACTGTGTTTATTCTACCTCAAGAACACATAGAGGTACTGTAACTAAGTCATAGAAGAAAATATATGAGCAAGACAATATATACCTACAAATTCTTCTCTTTGATTTGCTCTAAAATTCTTTACATTTCCCAGAGCTTGAAGGGACATGAAGTCATGCTTTCCTAATTCATACTTCGCCAGCAACCTTGCATCGCAGTCATACACACCTACAGTAGCGCCTCTGTTCAAGTGCTAGAAAATGTGGGATAGACAAGGCGCATCTTGTTGCTAAGTTCTCTTGTCAATATTACTGTGTGACCTCGGGCCTAACTCCTTGTTTCCATGATAGGAACCTGGCATTAATTTTTGTAACATCTGCAATTTGGTGAAGGAAAATTTATATATATAATGAAACATAATTTATTGTGACTCGGAGTCCATTAACAGTTACTAAGTGGCAGATACTTTAAATGGCATTTTACATTTAATCTCCTTTTACATACTGAGAGCAGGCATTAAATCTTGTGTTTCTCTTAGAAATATTACAGTGCCATCTATGGAAGCTGAGTCCACAAAAGGAAAAATTTTCTCAGATGACAATAGTCAATGTTTTTTTCTTTTTTTTAAATGGGTGATGTAGGCATGCTCAGCGGCCTAGCGATGAACGAGGCAGTTGGATAAGCTATAAGCTACACATGGATAATAAATCAAACCCTCTCCACACCTAAATGCCTACATACTAAGAAATGAATGTAAGACATTACAAGTCATTATAAGATATAGTAAAATAAGACATTTATATTAAAATATAAAAGATACTAAAACATATTAAAGATTGTAAGACACACTAAAACCTTTTGCAACCCAGTACCGAGGACACTAATAATAACCTAGTAAGAGTAGCAGTGAGTCGTCCCCAGGAGAGCACGACACAGCACAAACATTCGTAATCCCTTCATAGCATTTCTAACCTACTAAAAACAAAATGAAAAACACGTAATAAACACTAAAATATTAAGGTGCTCGTCAGGTTATCCATCACCTTGAAATAAACTCTCTCATAAGGTGAACTGCCTGTTTGGGTTACAACAGATTAACAAATTAATTGTTTACAAATGCTCTCTGCAAAATTGGTAACACTATTCATCAGCACCTTTGTTCTGCTAATTGACACCACAATACAGACATTTTTCTGCAGGTATACTCACTATACATACTCATTTGTGTATAAATAAGGACAAATCTAAAGATATGCACATAAACAGAGACTTCATTAATAAAATCTTACTTAACAGTTTAAAAGTTTTAAAACAGTTGCCAGATACAACAAAAATTAGGGACAACAGAAAAACTAAAATTAGAAATATAGCTAAGTGTAGTACTCAAAACAGAAAGGATTCTATAAAATTATTGTACAATTAAGGTAGCAAGCCATCTAAGGAATTCATGCTCTACTTTCAAAACCAGAAACATCCCAAGCAGAAAAACACAACCAGTTACAGAAATCTGGACTCTATTAGAAAGGAGTTCTCTATCCCACCCTATGTTTCATTTACAAGTTAATATAATCTGATGTAAGACAGAAGAAATGGAAAATATTTGAAAAATAGGTGGTTAAAGAATGTAGCAATCAGAAAATTGTGCTATTGGTGTTAATTCTAAAACTAATCTAACATATAGCAATAATAGCTGTCAAATGGGAATATGTGCCAGGCTCAGCTGTTCACAAGACTTAAGCACACTGTCATCAGATTTGAAGGGTTCAGCAGGTAATGAATAAACAAGTGTTTATGAATTTCAGTTAGGGAGGATGCTAATACATCTACACAGGATCATTTTATCTCACATGAAATTTTAAACTATCTCCTATTTTTTCCTACAAAAATAAAGGCAAACTTTACACTGAATACGACAGTCCTGAAGTGGTGAAATCTAAAGTAACGAGGTTTAACATTACTTTTTGAGTGATGATTTCATGTTCTACAAAAGGAGTATCAGACTACCACTTTTCAGGTGTGCATGTATGTACATACATGTACACACACAACACATAAACCCGATTTATGGCACATAACAAATAGAGACTGCCTTAAAGGACCTGAAGCTTTCAATGCAAATGCAGATATGTCTTCCGAGCTCATCGTTCTGTGACTAAAATTACTTAAAAAATCATTGCCCAGAGTCATCCTAGAAATGTTGAGCTTTTCTTAGAAACTGGGTAATGCTGAACAGGTTCAAAACCAGGAATTTAGGTCACTCACCTATAAAATTTATTTTTCAAGTCCAGTGCTAAATGCTGTTTTTATGTTTACATTTAAAATGAAAATGTCAGTGTCATTTAGTGTACTGGATTAAAAGATCTGAGTTACTGAGTCTGGACCTCTGAGTGGTGGGTTCTGCCTCTCTCAGTGAGACCAGCAGTAACTAAGGAGTTTCTCTCCACAGAACTTCTAACCAGTGGTTGCTAATATGATGTTCAGGATATCTCTAGGATCCACATCCATCTTCAATTTTCAAATGAAAATTTCAATTTCAGAAAGTATAGTTGGAATCTGATGGAATTATACTAACTCAGAGTAGAATTACCAATCCTCTAATAATTACTGAAGTGCTGATTAATACTTACATCTGTCTTTCCTTGCTACCCAATGGAAACAGGAAATTTTTCATTCACTGGTAGATAACATCTCTTAAAAATGAGGTTTACAGGTGAAAATTAAAAGTGATAACTGGTAAAGGAAAAGACTGAAAACTACGGCTCAAAGGTCACTAAAAATAACAGAGAGGAATAAAGCCACAGAAGTCGTAAAAACCAGACCCCGAAGTGGAGAGGACACCGGGTACAGAGCCCTGACACAGCCGCGGCACAGAGGCAGCTCAGCGCTTCAGCCCAGGGGCTCCTGTGTCCAAAGCCTCTCACCACAACTCCAGCTCAGGTAGGAGGAATCCTAATCCTTTGAAATGTTTCCTTGTATAAGACATACCTGGTTCAAAAGACTTTAAAAAGAATTAAATTAGAATTTGGCCTAATTCTAGAGTCACATTTATAACAAGAATTCTTAATTCAATCACCTCTGACCTGGTGTCCCCTCCACAGCCTCTTAATCGGCCTCCCTACAATTACTCTTCCCTCTTTTTGGCCCATTCTTCACAGAGCAGGGAATCATAAAAAAAGCAAAACAAAAACTAAAATATAAATCCAGTCCTGTCACTAATCTGCTCTAACAGCTTCCATGCACTTTTT
Organism: Vicugna pacos; assembly: GCF_048564905.1. NCBI lineage: Eukaryota > Metazoa > Chordata > Mammalia > Artiodactyla > Camelidae > Vicugna > Vicugna pacos. Next base: position 84,492,797 of record NC_132987.1, on the reverse strand, counting down.
TTTAACCGAAGTATAGTCAATGTGTCAATTTCTGGTGTAGAACATAATTGTTCAGTCATACATATACATATATATATTCCTTTTCATATTCTTTTTCATTATAGGTTACTACAAGATATGGAATATAGTGCCCTGTGCCATACATTCTTTGGGGGATAAGTGCCCTTATAGTTTCTACAAGGCCCCGAAAAATGTGACGTACTCGCCACATGTTCACTCCACCCCAGAAGTGCTGGCTTTTTTTCTGGCTGCCACTAAGCTCCTTCACATAGTAAGCCCTTTGCACCTGCTGTTCTCTTCCCTAGAATATTCCTCCTTTGTCTGCCTGGAACCTCCAATTAATCCTTTGGTTCTAGGCTCAGAAACGACTTCAGGAAAGCTTTGCACTCATGCAAAGCCACTACTCCCCGCACCTCTCTGGCCTCCTACTGTTGGAACGTTTCCTTCATCATACTTATCCTAATTGCAACAACCATGCCTTTTCCAACCCTGGACTGTAAGTCCTATGAAGGGGAGGTTGTGTCTCATTTACTGCTGTCTTCCCAGGGCCTGGCATACTGCAGGAAATAAGGCCAATATTGAAGGGAATATAATTTTGCAATGGGCTCTTGTACAAAGTAATGAAAATTAGTCTATCTTACACAAAATCATGACACTATCAACAACAACACATCACACTATAATATTAACAAGTCTTTGTGACAGTTTCACAGTTTAAATGAAGAAGCCACTGAAGTAAGATTTTCCACAACCTTTTCATTTCCAAAGACTCTAAACCTACAACTAGGTTAAGCTGGGGACATGTAGTGATGTTCCTTGAAAATATTCATGGAATTCAGTGTGGCAGCTAAGTTCCTGGATAGAAACAAGCTGAGACTCTCAACCAAAGCCAACCAGCCTTCAAATGAATGAGTCATTACAAGAAACTGTGTCTGCAAGGCCACCCAAGAAGAAGTAACATGAAATTTAACCAGTATTCTCTTGAATTTAGCCTAGCCAATTCACTTCAAATAAAACAAATGCTTGATGGTTGGGACAAGACATACAAAAACATTAAGTAAAAACTCAGGAGGGAGCTGTGCAATGAGGATTTCTCAGGGTGATTATGACTTTGGAAAGTGTTACCATAAAGAAGTTCCTGATTATGGTGAATATTTCAAAACAATCTTTGGAAGCTAAGATTCATCTAAAATCGTGACCCAGCCATTTGAAATTTGGCATAGATGTATGTAAGTCTACAATAACTGATTCTGTTATCAGAAATGATTGTCAATTCTTAAGAAACTTTAATGCACGTTTAGGTTTCTGTAGATCAAAAGCTGCATAAATTAAATATCCACGTAAGATAGTTTTTTTTAAAGAGGAAATATTTTTTCCAGAAAACTTTGACTCAATAAATAACAAAAGAGAGTAAAGGGAAAATATGAAACCGCAAAATAAATAATTTAACCTGATACTGAGACCAAGAAACTTAAAGAGAATAAGAAGCAAATTAATTATTTTCTAACCTCTCAACCATCAACCCAAGACTTTCAGAAAGTAAAAAGAAAGGAAAGAAATCTATCATCTCACTCAGTGTTTTCCACCTTATTCTTTTGATTGGGGGTGGGAGTGGGAAAATGGGGGGGGTGGTGTGTGAAGTGGTGAAAGGGGGAAACGAGTATTTGTTTTCTGTCCACTATAACAGGTGCCTACAGACACTATGCATGAATGATTAGACTTAGTCCTCACAACTGACTATTTACAGATGCAGCTCACAGGAGGAGTGACAGGTCAGAGGTCATCTGGCTGGTACACGGCAGAGGGGCGGGCTGTGATTCCAAAGCTACTTAGTGCCCCTTCCACAACACCATACTGCCTCAGCTTTACCAGTTCTGTCAAAAATCTTAACTGTTCACTTAGCGTAATATTTCCAGTTCTTTTCTCTGCCTTATTCTATCCCAGTGAGTTTTCTTTTTCACTCTCTCTGAGGGATTTTCTTAGCCTTCATACCTTTTTCCATAGCTTCAAAATTAAGAGAAAGCAGATCTGTCTTCACCCGGCACAGCTCTCCTCTTTCACACTGTTAGTGAAACTTGTAATGAGACATACAGTGTTTATCTCAAACCCACCACAGCTGAGAAACAGCTTGCACTGCCCATAATCATTCGCACTGCCCAACATTCTCACACCTAGGAGGACTTAACAATTTTCTCATTTATACAACATTAAGTAGGAGCTAATTTTTAATTTTAAATGGTCAACTTAGTTAAATCATTATTGAATGTCAAAATTATCATCTATTGTCTACTTTAAATGACTGTTTCACTACATTTTCATATTAGTAACATTTTAAAAAACTTTCTTACCACAGGACAACTAACAGCAGAGGGGAATGGGTCAATGCCACAGCAGCCAAAACTTGAGAGAGGCTTCATTCAAGTCCTGCATTGTAGCTTAGAGATTCGAGTAAATTTTGCACATAGTAGCCTTGTTTTAAATTTCCCCCTTCAGACTCTAAATATTAACAATCTAGAAAATATCTCATGTTTATTTTGTGGTGTCTCAGACAGCACTCCCCAGGGTACTCCTGGTGGCATGAGAGGCTCTTCTTTGAGAAGAATGGTAATACGGTAGCACGGTACTATGAAGTGGTAAACTGGATAAGAAAGCTTTAAATTGAAATGACACTTTTCAATAATTGACAGATTTTTAAGTTATTATCATTTGTGTTCCAATCTTACAAAACTAGAAAAATCAGTATTTCTTCTACTAAGGAAAGGTTAAGTATATAAAAGGATTTTATATAAAAGTTAATACATTTATTTTTTTAAGACTCTGACAGTGATCTAATTTTATTTGTCAAATTTATGTACGTGTTATTAACTGTTCAGTCTTTCTACTCTATTCCAATCTCAGATAAGAGGTACTCAAATATAACACTGTATTTTGTTTTTAGAAATCGTAAAATGTTGGACTTGTGACATAAAGTGAAAATTACCTTGTTTATCTATAACTGAGTATGAGGCCAAAAATCCTCGTCCAGAAGCATGAATTCCACTCATGAACAGCACTGTAATTTCATTGCTTTTTGATTCAATTGAATGGTTCATTTGCAACCCCAGACCACAGTATTTGCCTAGAAATGAAAGAAAAGAAAGTATTTGGTGTGACTCATAAAGTCAATAATATTTATAATGTAGTTAAGAGAATCAGAGTATACCGAGTATTAGATTAATCTAAAATGATGACTAGAGCGTTTAATGATTTAAAAATCACATTACTCAAGAGAGAAAAAAATAAATGCTAAGTAATTAACTTCAAATGATTCAAAAGGAAAAACTGTGTATATAGGCATTCATGATCTTATAATGACTCAATTTCCTGTGAAAGATGCATACACTTTTTAAAATAGTAACAAGGAATTAAAAATTAACTTAGAGCATTTCATATAGGTAGGTGGCTCATAAATGAACCGACAGCCAATCAGTAGTATCCTTAACCTGCTCCCCACTGGGCGCCCCTAGATTCCTGGGCTCAGGGCAGCCCTTAAACCTTTATCAGATCTTCTCAAGTTTTCTTCTGAGGATTGCCTGTTAGGTGATCATGTTCAGTCCTACAGCTTTAACTATGCTGTGACAACCCACATCGACACCTCTACACACAGCCTTTTCCTTGGACTTCAGGTGCATATATCCAACTGCCTGTCAATTTTTATCCTTTAATGTCCAACAGACACTTAAAAAATCACATATTCTCCTAAGTACAGATCTAAGATTGTTAAGATAAAAGGGAAGAAGAAAAAAATTAGTGAGATATCCACCAGTAATAAAAATGGGTCTTCTTACTTGCTTGGTAAATTGTCTAACAAATTCTGAATAAAAAGTTCCAAAAATATTTTAAGCTGAGCAACACCACTTGAATAAAGTAATGTGTAGTTCCACAGACACCATTTTCAAGGACTATACATGATCATGTTGAGCAGAAAATCCCAAATAATCAACCCAAACCCCCACCAGAACTGGTAAGGGAGCTAAGGTCACAAGATCAATATACAAAAAAATTGCATTTCCATACACTAGTGACAATCTGAAATGAAATCTTTAAAACTTCATTTGTAACAAAAGATTAAGATATTTAGAGATAAATTTTAAAAAAGAAATTCAAAACCAGTACACTAAAAAATACAAAACACTGCTGAGAAAAATGAAAGAACTAAATAAATGGGGAGACATACCACATTCATGGTCTAAAAGACTCAATATTGTTACGATGTCAGTTCTCTCTAAATTGATCAACTCAATGCAATCCATACCAAAATCCTAGTGTGTTTTTTTTTCTTTTTTAGAAATTAATGAGTCTAAAATGTACATGGAAATGCAAAGGGCATAGAAGAGCCAAAACAATCTTGGTAAAGAAGACAGTTGAAAGACTTACATTATCTGATTTTCAACTCACTATAAAACTATAGTACAAGACAATGTGATGTCATTTTAAGGACAAATATCTATATTAATCTCAATGGAGCAGAACGGAGTCCAGAAATAAATCCACACATATGGTCAATTGATTTCTGACAAAAGCGTCAAGATAACTTAACAGAGAAAGAATAGTCCTTTCAACAAATGTACTAAGCCAGCTGGATACTGATGTGCGAAATCACAATGAACGTAAAACTTTACTTCAAAATACATACGAAAATTAAGTCAAAATGGATCATCAACCATAAGACCTAAACTTATAAAACTCTTACAAGACATAAAAGAAATCTTTTGTGACTTTGGGTAAGGCGAAGATTTCTAGATTCAACACCAAAAGCATAGTCCATTAAAGAAAAATATTAATTTGGATTTCATCAAAATTTAAAACATTGCTCCTCAAAAGACCACCATTAAGAAAATGAGCTGACAAACAACAGGCTAAGAGAAAATATCTGCAAAGCATTAATCCGATGAAGACGTCATATCTGAAATGTGTAAAGAACTCCTGCAATTCAACTTTTTTAAATGGGCAAAAGATTTCATCAGATACCTCAAAAAGATATACTAATGGCAAATAAGCACATGAAAAGATGCTCAACAGCATTAGTCATTAGAGAAGTGAATATTAAAACTACAATGAGATGCCACTACATATCACTATTATAGCTATAATCAAAAAAAGGCTGACAATACCAGATATTGGTAAGAATGTGGACAAATCTGAAACCTTCTTACACTGATGATGGAACCCTAAGAGGCACATACATTTCTGAAAATCAACCTGGCAGTTTCTTCAGATGCTAAACATAAACATACACAGATGATACAACCAGCAACTCCGCTTCTAGTCATCTATCCAGGAGGAAAGGAATCGTATGTCCACCAAAAATGGTCATAGCAGCATTTCTTACATTTGCCCAAAACAAAAACAATCTAATTTTCTATCAACTAGTAATGGATAAACAAAATATGGTATGTACCCACACAAAGGAAGACTACTCCCCAATAAACAGGAACAAACTAGTGATGTAACAACAAGGATGAACCTTCCTGGGACCAGGGGCAAGGTGGGAACTGACTCCAGGTGGGTACAAGAGAACTTTCTGGGGTGATGGAAATTTCTAAACCTAGATTTTTGTGATGTTCACATAGCTATATAGTTTACTAAACTCATCAAACTATACATTAAAATTAGGTGAATTTTATGGTACGTAAATTATACCTCACTAAAGCTTTCAAAAGAAAAGCAAACATTAAAACAAATTTTAATACAAAATGTTTTGTGCAAAGAAACAATAGGTCACAGAACCAGACAAAGCAGAAAGAGACCTTTAGAGTTCTATTCTAGGCCCCTCTTTGACAGCTAAAGAAACTGAAAATCAAATAAACAGACTGTCTAAAGCGACACTACTTGCTAAGATGTGAAATCAGTCCAGAATTCAGATCCTCTCTACCTTGTCCCATGCTTTTTCCTGCTACTTACCACTCACCAGTAACAAAGCGCACGCTTCCCCTGGGGCTGCAAAGAGAAGTGTTTTATGATAGGACTTTCTTCCCAGTCAGTGACCCAGGGTAGCACCTGGGGATCCCCTCGGTTCTATAGTGGGCTAGCTGCTCTCTCCTTCTAGCAACAACACCCTTTTTGCTTTTTCATCATCCCAGCAACAGTCTCATTCCTAAATAAACGAGTAAATGTTTCAGCTCTTTTGGTATAAACCACCTAAATGTACCATAATACTACGTGTGCCTTTAAGTACATTATTTATTGAAATCTACACCACCTTCAAGATAACCGTTTGCAGAGACTGATCTTACTCTTCCCCTCCACTCAAAACATTTTAGAGTCAATATTCCTAGAAAATTATACATAATTGTGAAATTCTGCCATAATTTTAAAAATGAATTATTCTTTACACAAGTAAGGTTTCTTCCCCACTAATGAAAAAGTACTATATTTTAAATAAATTTTATATTATATATTTTGTGTAAATATACCTAAAATCAGGCAATCTTTACTTTTTTTTTTTTTTCAGAAAATGAGACTAATTTAACCCTAAAGTCACACTGAAAGTTGTCAGTTAAAAGAAAAAACTCCCAATTCTGAAATGCTCAACCGTGTGCAAAAGATTTTATACAAAGAACCTTTCTTTCAGGATATAATTCTTCAAGGCATTATAATCTCTAAATTATTTTACAAGTTAATCTTATGTGGAAATTCTATAAAAATTTTAGAAACGAGTTTGCTTTATCTGAGAATAATTTCAGGCCTATGTATGAATAACAAATCATAGATTTAATAGTTTTATCCAATATATCATTGTGTTTTAATTTTTTCTTAACATGGAAAAGTGATTTAAGTTCAATTTTTCTGTTCTGCAGTCACATTGCAGTCATAAAGAAAAGCCCCTCCAGTAAATTTTCCCACCTTGAGGCAAGGAAAACATGCTGCTATGTCTTGCACAGAACGGCGTTCATGGTCTTATCATAACTGGTTTCAAAATGGCCATTTGGCTCTGGTCATTGCACAGGACTCTTAAGATAAAGCTTGCAAATAAGGAGACAAAAACCCAAAAAATCTTCATCTAAAATAAAAAGGGATGTATCACATTTATACTGAACTTTAAAAATCTCAATTTGAAAGTAAAGAACATTCAGTCTATTAACTTTTCCATTTATCAGCATTTAATAAATAAATGCCAAACATCAAGGTGTGCGCGTGCACACACACACGGCTTAGGTGCTATGGTGTTTGACATATTTTAATATACCTTGCTCATCCTTTCTTTAAAAATACCTACTGTGCAAAAAAAAACAAAAGGCTTTCTACGGCTAAATATGAAATGCAATTTAAATATAGCTGTCAGTATTTTTAACTTTCAAGTAAAACACCCAAAGAACCCTTTAACAGTTACTATCTGAATATACATGAAGAAAAGATTAAGTCTTCAGATTTGTTTTTTAATACTAAATAACTGAGAAATAGTCTGGTAAACAAGAAAAGTATTAAATATTGTATTATTTTTGAATACTAAATATTTTAAAATAATGACCTAATATTTAAAAGAGTAATATGTACTTCATGTTATTTCAAATTTTGTCTCAAATACTAAAAATATCAGATGTTATATAATTTGTTAGCAAAGCCAAACATGTGCAGAGCCAGAACCATCACATTCAATCTTAAGGCCCAGGGGGAGGAGGTAAAGGCAAGAGAAATTCTATCAACTTAAACCTTACAAAAGCAAGTTAACTCTTGTCAAAGTGAACAACAGTTTTAGCTGGGCTCATTAGCACTAGCTGCTCTTTGCCATTTAAGGATTTTATTACAAGGCTGATAAACGTGCTCAGTATATACAAATATATACAAAGTCTTCGGTTAACTTTTAGGTACAAACAAAAAAGATCTTATTTAAAGAATATGATAATGCCATACACTATCATGTCATATTAAGGTGTCCTTACTTTATAAAAATTTTCATGTATATAAATACTAGGAAATTCCAAATTATCAGACTAAACTTAAAAGTAAAAGTGCTCCCGGGAGTTCCACAGATGCTTTCTGTCACCAAGGATAACTAACACAACACTGTAAATCAACTATACTTCAGTTTAAAAAAAGATACAGCACATGTAACAGTATTATTCATAGAAGTTGTACAGGAGTGTTAATATAGAATCCAGACTTATTTCAAATCTAAGAATGAACTGGGATTGGGCTGTATTATGAAAATAGTCAAATGTCCTTTAGTCAGCTGTATCAGACATTATACTTCTCCACAACTGTTAAAGTTTTTGTATTTTTTTGTTTTGCTTCATCTTAACATATTTGATATCACTGGTTCTGATCTGAAGCCCTGGGGACAGGAACTGAGGGGTGGGCTTCATGACCTTTTTAAAGCTCTTGAAGTTGGAGGCAACAGTTTACGTAAATATACAAATGTAATTTTCTTCCATAATGAAGATAGTACAGAGTATCATCTTTTAATAATTAGGTTTTCAAGTTGTTTACAATCCCCAAAGTTTAAGGACTCACTGAATATGGTAACAAGTAACTTATATTTGAAGATTAACTTGTTTTGACATGCACTAAATGTCTAACAACACGGCAAGTCAAATAAATTACGTGACACAACCTTAGAATGTTATCTAATGTATAAATCATGTTTGTGAAGCATATTTAATAAAGCAAATGCTCATATGACAAAAAAGTAAAAGTGCTATATGAACATAAAGAAATAATCGACAAAAACATTCTCAAAGTGAAACAGTTAAAAAAAATTATTTTCAACTCTTCTAATACAGACAGAATCATGAAAGTATTTTCTATCTGCATTGCAGTTTCACCTCCTGTTTATTTACTTGGAGTTATAGTGTCCTCTGAAATGTGGATAAATTCAATCTATGGTAGAAACTTTTTAAAACTACTCTTTTTCTGTGAAAAAAATGGATAATCTCAATTTTAAAAAAAGAAGAAAAAAGAAGAAAAGTATGATAGCTCTCCTTGCAGGTGCTTAAGTGAGTCCAGTATACACCGAATGAACACCTACTTTGATCACTTATTCCAGGCAAGATGAGGGTCTCTCTCCTCACTTGGCTCACCTTTGACCACAGGTTTTACCCACTGCACAAGTAATACAAGCACTTGGCAAAATACTCTGGGAAAGGAAGAAGCAAATTCAGCCCTAATCTGGGCCAATACAGTGGTTAATTCTTTAATTGCGTTTCTTCATTTGGCTAAAGGTCCTTCTAAATCAACATGAAGCACTTAACTGTCAACAATCACAGGTTCTGCTGATGGCTCTCAAAGCCAGCCAAAATTTTTAGAAGTTTCTTATGGATTAGTAAGAGAGGAACTTAAAAAATTTGTCTGTGGATACATATAGAAAACTACAGAAGTTACTTATGTATTGATCACATCATAAAACCCATGAAACACTGGTTTATAATCTCAAAGAAATCAGCAAGTAAAATGTTTACATTACCATTAGGCTATAGGAAACTAGAAAAAAAAGCAAATTAAATCCAAAGTAAGCAGAAGAAATAATAAAAGAAATAGTAAAAAGAATAACTAGAACAGAAATCAATGAAATTGAATACAAGAAACCAGCAGAGAAATTAATGAAACTAAAAGCTGCCACTCTGAAAAGAAAATCAACAACCATCTAGTGGGGCTAAGAAAAAGAGAGGACACAATTACTAATATCAGAAATGGAAGTGGGAATATCATAACATTAAAAAGATAATAAAGGAATACTATGAACAACTCTTATCTCCACAAATTTGATAACCTAGATGAAACGTACAGGTTCCTTGAAATACACCACTTGCCAAAACTGAAACAAAAGAAATACACAATCTGAATAGCCCCTATCTATTTAAGAAATTGAATCAATAATTAATAATCTTTCTAAAGAGAAAACACCAGGCACAGATGGGTTCATTGGTAAATTCCATCAAACATTTAAGAAAGGAATTACACCAATTCTCTCCAATCTCCTTCAGAAGATACAAGCAGAAGAAATACCTCCTAACTCATTCTATGAGGCCAGCATTACTCTAAAACCAAAACCAAAGACATTACAAGAAAACCATATACCAGTATTTCTCATCAAAATAGATGTAAACATCCTTAACAAAATATTAACAAATAGAATTCAACAACATACAGAAAGAATTATATACCATGATCAAGTGTGATTTATCCCAGGTATGCAAGGTTGGTTCAATATTTGACAATCAATTAATGTAATTCATCACATCAACAGGCTAAGAAAGAAAAGCCACATGATCAAACTTAGATGCAGAAAGAGCATTTGACAAAATCCAACATCCATTCATGACTGAAAAAAAACTATCAGTAAACTTGGAATATAATAAGGGAACTTCTTCAACTTGATACAGAATATTCACAAAAAACTATAGCTAACATATTTAATGGTAAGAAATTCAACATTTTCCCAATGAGATCAAGAACAAGGCAAGAAACTGCTATCTATTAAATTTCCTAGAATAAATTGGCTATGATTATTTTAGGTCTCCATTAAAAATTTATATTAAATATGCAATAAGCTACTTTGGCTAACAGAAGTTGGGGGGATATTAGTGTCATAGTTTATTATTATAAGTAATCTTTGCATCTTCGTTTAATATAACCACAGCAGTATCTCAATACTACCAGCTAATAATCTTTATAATCCTACTTTGTAGCTATACCATCTGTTAGTTATTATTTTATATGTGTCTCCATATGCATATGTGAATTAGTTGTCACTCAAGACAAATATACAAATGGAATTGTGGTTTTGTGGGGAGTTTTTAATTGGCTTTTTTGTGTGTGTTTGCTATCTTTAGTCCAGTGAACTAAATAAACAAACATATTCCTCAGTCTTGGAGACATAAATACAAATTTCAGTTGTACAAAATACAAACTTCCAGTTACAAAATTAGTCATGGGAATGTAATGCACAGCATGGGGAATATAATCAATAACACTGTATTAACTTTACATGGTGACAGATGATAACTACTTATTGTGATAATTATTTCACAATGTATATATGCTGTACACATGAAACTAATATTGTATGTCAAATATACTTCAATAAAATAGAAGTTAAAAATGAAAAATTTAAAATAATTTTTGTAATATAAATAAAAGAAATTTAAGTTCAATAAACACAATCTAAAAGTAAAAAAAAAGAAAAAACATAGCAAGAATGTCCCTTTTTTACCACTCATTTTTAACATTATACTCGAAGTGTTAGCTAACATAATGAGAAAAGAAAAGGGGAAAAAAGGTATACGGATTGGGAAGGAAGAAATAAAACTGTCTTTGTTCACAGATGACATGATCATCTATGCAGAAAATCCAAAAGAACTGACCAAAAAACTCTTGTAACTAGTAAGTGATTATAGCAAGGTTGCAGAATACAAGGTTAATATATAAAAGTTAATTGCTTTCCTATATATCAACAATGAACAAGTGGAACTTGCAATTAGAAACAGAATACCATTTACATTAGCACCCCTCAAAGTAAAATACTTCCAAAAAAACCTGGAAACATCACATAAATTCTGAATTTCTGGCTTCTCTTGAAAAATAACAAAGAAAAAAGAAAAAGAAAAAGAAACCTGGGCCAGTTTTCCAAATGGCTGTACCTAAGTAACGGCTGTCCCCTTTGAAAGAGAAAGTCACACTCCAGTTTGATATAGCACCCACCATTCCGTAACGTCCCCAATCCTGAAGCTCAGTTATCATTTATGATTGTGGCAATGCTTTACTATAACCTAGTCCATTTCACTCATTTATGTTACCTGTCTAGCCCCTGTTGGCAGTGAGTTTGTATCCACTTGCATAGAGATTAGAGATCTTAAAGTCATCATGCCTCTTCCAATACCCACAGCAACTACACTTTAGGTAGATGATGAACAGCAACCAGTTAAACTCTGGAAGATGGTAAATGAAATATTCTGTATTCAAGACAGGAGAGATCCATCTGATTTTGGATTGACTAGAGGTGGAACAGATACACTCATAAAACTTAAGAAACCTGATTTATGTTCTGTACATAAATTAACTAAATGGAAGGTCATTTAACATACTGAGAGGTGTGCCATGGAACAATGCTCTTCTTAGGAATTTGCAACTTGTAAAGATAAGGTAGAAAACAAGGAATTATTTCCTAGAGCAAAAGCACCATCAATTGTCCACTTCTAATAGATGGAAATGGAACTTGCTTAGAGAACAGCACTCTTTAAGTTACAAACAAACTGATTCAGGAACAAGTTTCTAGTGTCTATGTGCAGAAACACCACTAATCTCAAGAACAAAACTTGGAATTCCAAAAGGAATTCACTTACTGAACATATATTATTCAGCCTCTGAATATCCAGGCACTGAGCTAGGTATGTGCTAGGGATTCAGTGATGAAACTGGACAGGTAAAGTGTTGCCCTCAGAAAACTCAGTGCAGTGGGATGGATATGGCAAGTGCACAGTTGACGCCTCTAAAGTACAGAAGAAGCTACTGTAGTATCTGGAAATGTTAGAGAAGATGTTATCATTAAATAACATCCATCAGCACAGTTTTTGTTTTGTTTTGTTTTGTTTTTTTAAAGTCGGGCTTCAAGAATCACTTGTGCTTGGTGGGTCAGAGTGAGTTGGAATTGCAAAATTTAGCTTCCTGACTTCAGAGTGATTATGTGTTCTCTTTCTGAATGACTAAGATGTCTTCCCATAATGATTTCTCTTATGCTGTGACTAACAGTAAGCTGTTTTGGGCTGGATTTAGCATTAGTTTCAGCTACTTCAAGACTCACCTGCAGAGGACAATGATAAGCGGGTATAGATCTAGTTTCCTTTTAAACAATTCAACTATTGGGTATATATTTAAGAGGACAAGTGAAAATGCTTACTGTTTTAAAAGAATTCAGCAATATCACTAAGAATGGATTTGTCTTTCCTTCTAAGAGATAGTGGTGACGACTTTAAAATTATGTCTCTCTACATCATCATAAAGTTTGATTTCAGGGAAGGTGGCTACTTCAGTGTTATTTTTTCATGAATAAACGACAGATCTAGTATTCGCACATTTTAAAATGACTGACGCAGTAGTCACACGTTTTAAAATGACTAAGGTCCACATGGGAAAGTGCACCTTGACACTTCTACTTCACACCTCATACACAAAGGTCAACTCTGGAGGGACTGAGGATATAAATGTGCAGAAGGGAAGACAAAAAGCTTTACAGGAAAACCTTGAGAACATCTTCATGACCTACAAGTGGGCAAAGATTTTAAAAGTACAAAAAATACTAAATGTGAACACTGAAATTAAGCTAAAATTGATGTCTCCTTATCAAAAGATACAAATAAGGTAGTAAAAAGAACGGCCATAGAAAGAATATTTGAAATACTTATACCTAAAAAGAACCCATAACCAAGAAAAAAAAAAACTACAAATAAGAAAATGATCATACAACAGAAAAAAGGCAAAAAAAAGCTTCACCAGACTCTTCGGAAAAGATACTCATTGGCTAATACATATGAAAAGAGAATAATTTCATTAGCTATCAGGGTAATGCCAAGTGAAGCTACAATGTTGTATCAGTACATACAAAATAGAAAGGTGAAAATAGAAAAAAACAGATTAAAAACTAGAACTCTCTGTGCTTGCTTCAGCAGCACACATACTAAAATTGAATCTCGAAGTCTCATACACTTGAGATGGGGACAAAAAAACATACCCACAGGTGCATTTGGTAGTACCCACTAAAGCAGAACACATGCACACCAGGACCCAGCAATTCCTCTTCCAGATACAGAAGTGAGTACTCATGTTTACCAAGACAGGTAACAGAATGTTCACAGTAAACAATCAGCGCTAGCCAAAAAGTAGTTATATGGTGGATATACCTTGACTTACTTAATTTCCTTACTGTTAGAAATTTAGATTGATTCCAATCTCTATATAGTGAAAAATGTTGCAGTAAACATCTTCCTAACACAACTTTTCTAACTTTTGAAATATTTCTTTAGGAATGGTTTTTAATAGATACTTCCATACTGCTATCCAAAGTGAGCGACACTGACTAATACAGCCTCAATATTTAAAAAAAGGACCAGTTTCACCACAACCATGCCAACATAATATATTACAGTTTTTTTTGTTTTTTAATTTCATTTATTTATTTTTTACTAATCTGAAAGTCAGGGAGCTAATTTACTTAGTTTAAATTTTTTTGCATTTCTTGGTGATTATAAACATAGTTGCCTCTTCCAATATCCTCTTAAAGAATGGCAGTGTGTACAAAAGAGCACAAGTTTTTATCACTATTCATGATGGTAACCAAAGGGTCTTGATAGAAAATTTTACTGCAATCATGTGGGCCAAAATATCCACGAAGCAATACCAATCTTCCCCATCAAATTTTTCTGAGTAGGCTTTTCTTCTCTCTTGTGAAACCACTACTTTAATCGGGAGCTTTAAGACTTTTACTTTGGAAAATCACCCAACTTCTGGACAGAAGAGAGCTCTACATTCTGCTTCTATTTCTTAATAAAAACTCTTGAAGAGATAGTGACTCAAGGTCCTGGCTCTTATTAAGCTGACAGCTTCTTTCAGGGCAGCTGGCAGAGTTTCTCATACCAAGTGTAATAATGTAAAAAGCAATGAGTCATAATGTGTAGAATTCAGCAAAACCAGATGAGTTTCCAAGCATCACAGGTGAGACATACACAGCACATCAAGACATTTCTTTCAAAGATTTTCTGGAAAAATAAACTTGTCACCACTTAGGAAATGTCAAAGACCTTCATATTTCCTGTAAGGGCTCACAAATAGGAATTCTCAGATGGGATCAGTATCACACAGTAGGTTGTTTTATCGAGCTGAATGCTGATGAGATATGAGACAGCTGTCAATTCCTCACTGACCTGCTTTAAAACATTAGAGGAAACATTCTCAAGTAATGACATCATTTAGAGAGACAAAGCTTTAGCCTTTCCTCTCTGTTCTAGGCCACAATCCGGCTTGACCATTCCAGGATACAAAGATTCACTAAGGTCTTTCAAATTGTATATGGATTCTGTACTTTCAATGCAATGCAAACAACCTCATATGATGCTTCTGCATTAGGAACAAATCCAAGTTAAATTTAAGGTCCCATCAAGCCTTCTAAAGGAAAACATCCACAGTAACCAATGTATTTTCATGATGAACAGATGTGAGATGCCTTTAGCCTTCCTGACTTCATGTTTTCACAGGCCAGGACTTTATCTCACATGAAATTCTGTGGCTCTTACATCTATCAGATGCAAAAGAGCCTTAATCATTAATATTAGATATTACTTCTTTAATTCCTGCCTATAGAAAACTATTCTAAATGTAAAATGTTCACAATGATGGTCATATCGTAATACTCTTACTTCTTTCAAATGAAACAATACTTAACATTTTAACTTGACATAAAATAATTATTCCTTTACAAAGACAACTTAAAAACAGGAAAACACTCAAAGAACAAAATTTATTTTCTTTTCACAAGGGTCACTGATCCCTAAAGCATTTCAATGGATTTTATGGAGTCTAAAAATAACTTAAGTGGTAAAGGTTAATGAAAGACTCATTGTGGGAGACAATCAAGATATCCCATGCACAGCCAGAAAATACTGAGAAAAAAAAATCCACCAGTAAATGAGAGCATTGACTTCAGAGAAGGTACTTAAAGGCACAAAAATTCCACACTGGGCAACTTTTAGAAAGGAAATAGTTTGGTGGGAGAATTAGGTTAAGAGTAACAGAGAGATATACTTTAGAAACTGTATGGAAAAGGGGGGGTCAAAACAAGATGGGGAATTTTAGGATCCTACAAGATTAAAAAAATGAAGGGAGAAAAAAAGGATACACAACACCTCCCCCACTACAGCTTCTTAAAAGAAAAAAACTTACTGACATAAAAGGGCTATCAGGAACCTATCATGTACAACATACACAGCTTATAAACCACTGCAAACCACCAGCGGTGTTGACAGAAATACTAAGGCACAGTCTTTAATTTAAAAATATAATTAAAAAAAAATGAGACTCTCAACAATTCGGTTTTCGATAACCCCTTCACTCCAAAAAACAATGGTAAAGCAGAAGGAAGCTATAACACAACATCAAATTAAATGTCCTCAAACAAGCAACTGGGGATATAATAAAACAACCTGAAACAGAAATTCAAAAACTAAGAACAGAAGTGAACAAAAAAATAGAAAAAAAAAAGTTGGCTGATCTCAGAAAGGAAATATAAAAAATGACAAAATCATATCAGAAATGAAGAATATATTACAAGGTACACAAGGAATAACAGACTCTAATGAAAACATGATAATGCTGAAGAAGAAAACAGAATGAAAAAGAAATTTTAAAAAGTAAAAAGGATCAGTGAGAACGTGGTTTAAATGAATGTGGTTGAAATGGCAGAGGTCCAGTTTTCTTATAATTAAGGTGTCTAAGAAAGGTACACAAGACAGTGGAACAGAAATATTAAAACCATAATCCAAGAAAAGTTGAATCTACATACTCATTGGATACAGTAAAAACTAACCAACAATGATAAACTTCTATACATATCCTTGTAAAACTATTTGACTTTAAAGATAAAGACTCCTCACAGCCTCTATATAAAGATTAAATAAAAGTAAGGGAATTCAACTAGTATCAAACTCTTCAAAAAACAATATAAAAAACCAGGCAATAAAACTCAAGAAGTTTTTTTTAAAAACTCAAAGAATAAACATGTGAATCAAGAAGTTATATATATAAAATCAAGATGACCCTCAAGTCTCAAAGTAATAAAAAATTTAAAAATAAAGTTTTAAATGTTCAAGATAATATGAAAATGAATATATGTATATTCATGTATGACTGAAAAATTGTGCTGTACACCAGAAATTGACACAACATTGTAAACTGACTATAACTCAATAAAAAAAAAATGCAAGATTTTCTCCACCCATAAACCCTTCTTAAGGAATCAATCTATTCAAAGATGAACTTCATCCACTCAAGATATAACTGGGAGAAACTAAGCAAGAAGACTGCCAGCGAGCATTTAAAATATTTAAATACTAATCTAGGAAAGTTAGAGATGGGCTGAAGAATAGGACATTATATGATTTAGGCTATATGTTCATGTTTTGTCAGAGTGAAAAATGGGGAAAGAAGGGAGAGGAAAAGAGTGAAGTAGACTAGTTCACTGAATGTTACATGAGTAATAGGTAGAGTAACTGGTAATTGGTAGGAGTTAAAGGACACCACTAAAAATAGACAAATCAGATAGTAAAAGATTAAGACAACAGGGGACTACAGGCATCTAAGAAAGTGAAATTGAAAGGTAACACTTAAAACTATAAAACTTATTAAACTCCAAAAGAAGTTTAAATATAGAAGACAACAACATAAAGAAATAAACACAGCAAATGCAATACACGTGATTGTAACTTAAAATAATATGAAAGAGTTGAGACAAAACATTTCAGTTTAAAAACAGGTGCAGATGGGTTTAACTCACTCAGTTACTTTAAAAAATACTTCCCATCTGGTTCACAAAGACCCCAAAATCTGTTATATGCAAGAAATACACCCCAAACAAGATGATTCAGAAAGGCTAAAAATAAAGGAATGAACAGACAGGTATACCTAGCAAATAAATACAATAAGAGATAAGGAGGAGGGTGTCTATGTGATACTGATGTCAGAGAAAGAAGAATGCAAACTAAGAAGTATGAAACATGACAGAGGAGAAACTTTTTAATGCTAGAAATCACAGTTTAAAATGAAAATATTACAATTAAGACTAGCTATGCAACGACACTGTAACCACCTTTATAAAAGCAAAAACCCAAAAAAATGAAGAAAGAATAAAGACACTAAGAGATCAAATGGATAAAAATATGGATACAGAAAACCTAAACAGCACAAAAAGGTCTTTTGGATGCATATCAAACTTTATATCTTGATATTAGAGAATAAACCTCAAATATACATGGAACATTCACAAAAGTGAATATATATTAAGTTTTACAGAAAATATAAGCAAATACAAATACAACAATGATTTCCAACTACAATGCAATAAAACTAAAAAAATTTAAACAGTAACAAAGAAAGGTACCCCCAACTGGAAATAAATCTATTATTTATCCAAGAATAAATAATTTAAAATGATTACTGGATAAAAGGGAAATACAGAACAAAATAACAGAATTCCTAAAAGATAAGGATTATACCATGAATCAATCTGTGGTATATCAATCTTAAATATGTGATCAAAGTAAAATCCATAGCTTTAGACACTTTTATCAAGAGAAATGAAAGAATAAATATAAGTGAATTAAATTCCTTGCCAAAAGCTAGGAGTTAAACAACAAAATAAGCCAAAGCAAGCATAATGAAGAAAATAATAGAAGAAAATAAAGTAACAATGAAACCAGAAAAAGAGATGAATAAGGTAGAACAGAGAAAGAATGCTCTAACTACAAGTAATAAATCAAAATCCATTTTTTGAAAAAAACTGAAATAGGCAAACCACTAGCTAACAATCGAAGAGGGGGATAAAAGAGAGAAAGCACACATATACAAAATAAGAAATGAGGAGGAAATAGCCAGAGAAATAACAGTGAAATAATCATTAGGAAAAAATCATAAGAATCTATTTTACAGACATCAATACAAATAAGTTTGAAGACCTAGTTGAAATTAGTAACGTGTCTGGCAAATAGTTTACTAAAACTGAATTCCTTAGAAATAGAATGCTGAAACAGATCATTCTCCTTAAAAGAAATAAAGAAAGCTATTAGGAGTTACCCTACCAAAAAACCACCAGGCCCTGATAGTTTCACAGAACGAAGCCTTCTAAGACTAGCTTGTTCAAATGCTATCTAAATTTTTCTGAAGAGAAAAGGAAGGAAAACTTTTTATTTAATATGTAACATCAATAACTAAATCTGAAAAAGATAATACAAAATGAATTGTACACAAATTATCTATCACTTAGTATTTTAAAAAATACTATACAGACTATTAGGAAACAGAATCCAATACCATATTAAAAGAATGACACATCATATCCAAGTACTATTTATTTCAGGAATGCAAACTTGGTTCAACATTAAGGAATCCATTAATAATACACATACTAATAGAGTCTAAGGAGAAAAATCATACAATCATCTAGATGCTAAAAAAGGCTTCCATCAAAATTCAACACTTTCCTAATGAAAAACACTCAAGAAAAAGAAATCAAGGGATATTTCCTGCTATGGACTCAATGTATCCCCGCAAATTCATATACATTGAAGTCTTAACCCCTAATGTGACTGTATGTGTAGACACAGCCTTTATGGAGATAATTAAGGTTAAATGAGGTCCTAAGGGTGGGGTCCTATTCTGATAAGACCAGTTTCCTTGTAAGAAGAGACAGAAAATTTGCTCTCCCTCTCCCTCTGGGACTTCTAGTCTCCAGAAACTGTGAGAAAACAAATTTCTCTTGTTTAAGCCATCTAGTCTGTGGTATTTTGTTATGGCAGCCTGAGCTAAGACGCTTACTTCACATTCCCGCTAAGATCAGGAACGAGGAAAAAGGGTGCCCACTGCCTCCACTGCCATTTAGCCAAGTACTGACGGGTGGTATTAGCCGATGTGATTAGGTAAGAGAAACGAATCACAGGCATGAGAACTGGAAAAGTAGTAGTAAAACTACCTCTATTTGCAGATGAGACGGTGCACCTAGAAATCCCTAGAAACTGAGTGATAAAACTAATCAAAACAATAAAAAACCCGGTAAAGTAACAGAACATAAAATCAACATACAGAAAGAAATCAACAGTCTCCATGTAATTAGGAACTAGTTAGAGGACACAATGTCAAAACAAAAACACCTCCACTTACAGTACCAACAAAGAAAAAATAGTTAGAAATAATTTTAGCAAAAAATATGTAAAACTTACATGAGAAAAAGTTTAAAACACTCCTGAAAGTCAACAAAATTAGATTTGAACAAATGGAGGAAAAGGGAGCTCTTGTCCTTGATCAGGATGACACAACATCATAAAGACAATTTATAAACAACTTAATCCCAATAAAAAAGACTAACAAACATTTTTATGAAGTTGGACAAGTTGATAGATAAATTAACAGGCAAGAACAGCCAGGAAAACACTAAAAGTGAACATCCATGGAAACAGTCTAGGCCCATCAGACATTACGAAACACACTATAAAGCCTCTATAATAAAAACTGTGAGGTTCTAGTATGTGACTGAATAGACCAGTGGAACACAATAAAAAGTCCAGAAACAGATACCAAGTGCATACAGAATACAGAATTTGCATATATGACAGAGGTAGGATTTTTTAAACCGTTGGGGCAAAGGTAGACTTTTAAATACATGATACTAGGAAACATAGCTAGTCATCTGGAAAAAATAAAATTAGATCCACGCTTCATGCCATACAAGGGAATACCCCCAAATGGACCAGGGATCTTAAAGCAACAACAACAACAACAACAACAAAAACCACTTAAATGTATCAGAAAGAAACATGGGTAAATTTATGTTTAAAGGGGATATAGGAAGAGACTTTCCAATTATGACTCAGAGTCCAGATGAAAAAGACCGATAAACTTACTACATTCAAAAAATTTTTTGCACAGCAAAAAACCTACTTTAAACAAGCTTCATGAACCAAGTCAAAAGGCAACCAACAAACTAGGAGGAATTGCAGCACATATCACATAAAGGCTAGTATCACTAGTAATAAAAGAATTCCTAATACCTGAGAGAAACAAAGACCAAAAAAACCTGGCAGAAAGGCAACAACATGGACAAAAAGGTTTTTTTTTTACAAAATGAACCTTCACCATATTGGAAAAAAAAAGGCTCAACTTTAACTCACAGTGAGAGAAATGCACAGTACAACTATACTGGGTTACCATTTCTCACCTATCAATTGGCAAAACTTAAAAAGCATGACAACACACACACTGTGAGCAAGGCTGTGGAAAAATGAGCATTCTTATGCATTGCTGGTGGAGGGGCAAATTGGCATAACCCTTGTAGAGGGGAACTTGGCAACAGCTAACAAAGCTATATATATATGTGTGTGTGTGTGAGTGAGTGTGTGTGTGTGTGTGTGTGTGTGTGTGTATATATATTTACCTTCTGAATCAATAATTACACTTCAGGACAGGAACTTACTCTGAAGATACATGTCCAAGAATACAAAAACACATATGCATTAAGTTATTTATGGCAGCATTGTTTGTAACTGTAAAATACTGGAAGCAATCTATATATTCAAACATAAATAAGTGGTTAAATAAACCGTTAAGTACATTCACACTAAGGAGTTCTCTGCGACTGTAGAACAGTTGAGGACTATCTCCATGAACTGGTGTGGAATGATTTCCAGGAAATCATTTAAGTGGGGAAAAAAAAGCAAAGCAGGAAAGAATATCAATAGCATATTACATTTTGTATAAGAAGGGGAAATAAGAAAACCTAATACGTCGTCTGTACAAAAAACAAAGTAGAAAAGATAAAATGAAGACACGCAATTGGTTAGCTAGGTGGAGATGGGGTGGAAGGACAGAAGAAACGGAGTGCTGTGGGGAGGTATGCTACTTATCTAAGTATATCTTTTTGTACAGTTCTAACTCTGAGAAACACATTAACGTTTCACATATTCAACAAAAGAAAAAAGAAACTAACAAAAACAGAGAAAAAAACTAAAATGGAATATGAACAGAAGTAAATGAACCAAACCATATTACAAATGGATAAATAACCACACTGGGGCACAGGAGGTGGTGGGCGAAAACTAGCCCAGTTTTGAACACAGCATTTAGACTAAATTGTCTTTAGGTTAAGACTAAGCAAATATGGATTCTAGGTAGCAGGCTTCTTTGCTTCAGAAGCATGGATTAATAATTCAATTCTGAAACTATTTTCTGTGCATTACAGCACTAAACAAGGAAGTAAAATAAGTATCTATACTGCAGACAACAAGACCTAGATATATCACTCTCAGAGACGTGATTACCAATACCAAAAGGGACGGGAAAGAATGAACCCTGTGATGCTGGATTAGGATTAAAGGTATGAACTCATGCTTTTTAATAAATATTGGTAGATACACATACAAAAATAATGTATATACATTTATATACCTAAGTACATATATACATAAGTTTATCTACTAAATCTATCTGTAGATAGGGCATGGCAGCCAACTAGCCCAAACTTAGAGACGAGGTTTTGTTTTTTTTTTTAAATTGAAGTATAGTCAGTTACAGTGTGTCAATTTCTGGTGTACAGCACAATGTCCCAGTCATGCATATACATACATATATTCGTTTTCATATTCTTTTTCATTAAAGGTTACTACAAGATACTGAATATAGTTCCCTGTGCTGTACAGAAGAGAGACCAGATATTGATTTCTTTTTTTTTTTTAATTAAAGTATAGTCAGTTTACAATGTTGTGTTAATTTCTGGTATACAGCATAGTGATTCAGTTAAACATTTATATATTCCTTTTCATATTCTTTTTCATTAAAGGTTACTACAAGATATTGAATATAGTTCCCTGTGCTATACAATAGGACTTTGTTGTTTACCTATTTTATATATAGTAATTAGTACCTGCAAATCCTAAACTCCCAATTTATCTCTCTCCATCCCTCCCCTTTGCCCTCTGGTAACCACAATTTTGTTTTCTACATCTGTGAGTCTGTTTCTGTTTTATAAATAAGCTCATTTGTCTCATTTTTTTAGATACCACATATAAGTGATATCATATGGTATTTTTCTTTCTCTTCTGGCTTATTTTACTTAGAATGACAATTTCCAGGTCCATCCATGTTGCCACAAATTTTATTCTTTTTACTCATTACTTCTAATACCATTTTTCACTAAAAAAAGAAACAGGATCCCTGAAGAAATGGCTGATTTCAGGACTAGGGTAGCACAAGTAGAAGATAAATCTAGAATATCCTGTGTCAGACTAGAAAGAAGTACTTAAAGAATGATAAGGACACCACAAAAGGATACAGGAGCCAGCTTGAAGAGGCTCCTACTGGAAATTTGGGACAATTTGAGAGATCAAAATAAAGGATAATAAAGGATGCTATACAATGGACTAACATTAAGAATCCGTGAGTCCACACTGATATAAATAAACGGGAGAGAAGGAAAAGTTCACTTCTTCAGTAGGAAAAAACCTAATAAACATGGAAGGAATGATGAGATTAGAAAATCACCACCTGACGACTATAACAACTGATTCACACAAGAATCATGAATGGATGCCAAAACTAGTGGGTTCAAGTTTGATGAGTAACAGAGCACTCAAATCATTTCAAAGAATTTCCCACAAGATGCATAATGTTTATGAAGGGAAACATAGCTACAGTAGTAAAAATTTGGGAGACAGCACCTTAGCTGAGATCAAAGTTAACATCACCAGTAATGGGACAAACCAACATCGTGAGCCTCCTGACAGGAAACACTGAGAACAACACTTCTGTGGCATTCCTGCAAAAGTCTGTAACCTGAATTTAATCATAAAGAAACCTCAGAAAATTCGAATTAAGAAATATCCTAGAAAATAACTGGCCCTCCTATTTTAAAAAAATGTCAACATAACGAACTTAAGGAGAGACCAAGGAACTGTCCTCTCCTTTAATCTCCAGAGTAATGGAGACTAAGAAGACGTGACAACTTAATGCAATGCGTAATCTGAGAATTTCTTTTGCTATAAAGGACATTATTTGTATAACTGGTGAAATCAAAGTAACATTCATAGTGTAGTCCTGATAGTATAAGTTTCCTTAATTTTGGTAACTGCTCTGTGGTCATATAAAGAGAATGCCCTAATTTTTAGGAAATAAACACTTAATATACAGAGGTGAAAGAACATCATGTCTGAAAGCTACTCTCCGTTTAGGAAAAAATACATGTGTCAGAGGGAGCGATAAAGCAAATGTGGTAAAATGGTAACACTTGGAAAATATGGGTGAAATGTTTATGGAAATTATCCCATTTTTGCAACTCTTCTATTTAGTCTGAAGTTATGTCAAAATAAATAGCTAAAAGAAGAAAGTTAACATTTACTAAAAAGTTGCTTGTTTCAACAGTTTAGGGTAAGGGGACCATGTAGTAAAAGATTAAGGAGTAAGAGCTGGTATCTATTACTCTAAGAAGCTACAGTCTAGTGGTTGAGATTACAGACCTTGCTATTAGCCAGACCTCAGTTCAAGTCCCAGCTCTGCCTATGTAACTTAGGGCAAGTTGCTGATCTTCTCTGATCTTCTAGGTATCTGTTTTATGGAAATAATGTATAGAATTCTTGTAGGATTCAATGAAATCAAGCATGTCAAGGGCTTACGGTGACTAACACCAATTCTGGAGCCAGACTGCTTACATTTGAATCCCACTTGGCAACAGGGATTGTGTGACCTTGGGAAAGTTATTCAACCTCTCCATGCCTCAGATCTCTTATCAAAATGGGGCTGATAAAAGTATTTATCTCAAGGGTTCTTGTGAAGACTAAGTAAGTTAATTGAAAAAAGTGATTTGAGCAGTACCTGACACATAGAAAGCACTGCATGCCTGGTAGTTATTTTCATTATTAGCTTGAGCCTCTAAAGAATAAGAATTCAAAAAAATATTAGCCATCATTATCATCATTGAATACCTAATATCATCATCACTATGGCTTTTTCAAGAGGGTTAGTGGTGAAGAGAAAGAAAATTTATGTTTTCTCTCAAACTAGGAAGACCTAAGCATATTATAGAGAGTGGGACAAACAATACAGAAAGAGAAACTTTTCTGAAAACACAACAGACATAGAATCATTTACAAAACGAAGCCCTGAGGACCTCAGTTTCCCTCTTTACAAATACCATCTGAATATTTAAGAGACATAATTTTAAAAGGTACCTTGGGGGAAGGTACAAGACAGAATGTACATCTTTAAACTTTGGACACATAGATACACTTTTACATTTTTCTACAGAACGCATTTTCCTTTAATAGCTACTAGGCTTTAAAATACTTAGCTTCTCTTTTAGAGAGATCCACCTACATCTCCCTCGTCCCCAAAAAAGTTCATTTAAAATGGAAATTTTAAGCAAAATCCAGAAAGAAAATATATAAAACAGAGTAGAAAAAAGTTACAGATAAGCAAAGATTTTTCTTTTTAATGTGTTTTTAAATTTCATCTTTGGACTAATTATCAACAATACTCATTGGGGAAATGATGCTAGTAGATCTATGGACCAATATAAAAAGATGTCTAAATACTAAAAGAGAAAAAAACAAGCGGCAAAATAGTTTGGAGATATTTATATTTGTATAGAAAAAGTTAAGATTAATAATAAATGAAACTTTTTTCTTTAATTTTCATCTTTGCAGAACCACTATGTCTCAGACATCAGAGATTAAAGAATAATCAAAATGAAAAACTCAAGGCACAATGGGATTCTCATTCCAACACAATCTGCCTAAAAAAGGGACAGAATTCAGATCTAGAGAGAGTCTTAATTCCATCACTGAACACATCCTGACTGTCTATGAAATGAGTACCACTAATTTTACAAAGATTTCTAGATAGTTTAGCAATTTAGAAAGTTGTTACATGAAAGGTGATACATACATTATTGCCCATTCTAAGACAACAGGAAATAACTGTCCAAATGCTAAGTAAACCAAAAATGCTTTCTCAGTTAAAACACGTTCTAATGAACTTACGATTTTAAAAAATTATTCCTTTTGTAACCACTCTTCCTTTCACTTTCTTTTCTTGATTATTCCATACCATCTCTCAGGGTAAAAAAAAAAAAATCATTAAAATTAACACCTATTGGGAAAAAAAACCAAGATTTATACCAAAATGGAACTATTTTTATGGGAAAATGCAGCTCATTGGAACCTGCCTCTTTTCATAAGGGACACTGAGAAAAGATGACACAGGAAACAGGATTCTTTACCATCACTGCAATATTGATGCCCTCATGCATTTGTTTCCAGCCTGTAATTCTCAGCATATCTACCTTAACCAGAACATTAAACAACTATTCTGGAATGACCTTTATTTCTCTGCCACGTCAGCAAAGTTACCTTTCTACCACTCACCACAGACTGCTCTCAAATGGAGGACCAGCAGTATGTGGTGTGTGCTGATGGGGGGCCGAAGTAAAACCCAACAGGAACCATCATCACTTAGTCCCATGACCTTTCCACAGCCTTGCGCTCACTTATATGAAGAGAGTCAAGGAAAACAGAAACAATGGAAATAAGGGAGGGCTGAGGAGTGCACACCTCCTACACCCCAGGCACTGGCAGGTATTTCATTTACTCTTCCTCCAGCACAGGGGATGGGTCGAAAGTCTGGGCCAACCACCTGTAGAAAGACTCTCAGTAAACCCTGGGGCTGCGGTAAGAACCCAGTGAATGATTTAAAGCCTGTGCTCAACATTTTTCCCGTGCCACTCTTCCCCTCCAGCAACAGTGACCCTACTTGTCCCGATATATAATACTCTTGCCTTCTATTAAAAAAAAAAAAAGGCACCTTTCATCATGGAAATTTTCAAAACTACATCAAATTAGAGAGAGGAGTGTAATCACCCTACATACCCACAGCTCAGCTTTTTCACCCGCCATTCTGCTTTCCCCCGGCCCTCTTCCTTTTTTTCCCTATGAAACCTTTAAAAACAAATCCAAGAGATTTTGTTTGAACTTCAGAAAGTCTCTAAAAAGCCAGATCTTAAATTTAAAAAAATAACATTATCGCATCAGAAGAACTATTCTTGATTGTCACTGAACGCCCAAATCCTCTTAAAATTTCTCTGCTTATCTTAAACGTATCTTCCACTTAGCTTGACTCAAGATCCAAACAAGGTCCACACATTACTTTTGGAAGACGTAGCTCTTAGTGAATGACAGTTTCCTCGACCTCCTCCCTGTCCTTATTTTAAATGCCATTTTTATATAGCCTTTATTGCTGACAAATTGTGTTTCTCTAGCTCCTTCATTTCCTGTAAACTGCTAAGGCTTTGGTCTGATTGTGGTTCACCTTTTTTCACTGTTGCTGCAAGACTGTTAGTCTTGTAGTGCTGTTTGCTCCCTACTGCATCACCTCAGGAGGCATTTAATACCCAGTTGTCTTCAGGTAGTGTTAGAATAAAGTGTTTTCTAGATCCTTAGGCAATGTGAGTTCCTAAAAGCTTTCTAAGACCATATATTCATGCCCATATGCACGTGGTGATCAAGGATCCAGGTCAATCAAGAGTTGACTGGGAGACAACAGACATTATCAATCAGTAGCCAGGCAAGCAGGCCAGGAATCATTCCTCTCATAGGTAAGAGGCCAGAAAGTGGAGAACAGATGAAGCATTTGACTAGAGAGGGAGAGGAGGCCAGAGCATGAACATGATGTTTAAAGAAAAAGATACTGGGTTCCAGATATAGCTCTAAAAGACATTTTACACATTTGTACCAATAAATCTTTCCAAATAAACTCACAGAGGATTTTACAGTTCTTTATTTTATGATGTTAGTTCACCAAGATAGCCTTATAAATTTTTCTACCTTTCTTGCTTAAGAGAAAAATGATCATCTCTAAGCCAAAGGTTCTCAACTTGACTACAAAGTAGATTCTCCTGGGAAGCCTTTAAAATACTGAGGTGTGGATCCCACTCAATCAATTCTGATTCAACTGCTCAAGGATGACGACCACATATATATTTATAAGTCTTTCCAGGTGACTCTAATATGCAGCCATTATTGAGAACCACTGCTCTGAGCTAAAAATAAAGGCAACAGCAGCTAATATTTACTAAGCATATATTATGTGCTAGGTACTATTCTAAGCACTTCCCATGTACTAGTTCACTTTACACGTGAGGAAACAGAGATCAGGTTAACTTGCCCAAGGTCACACAGCAAGCTAACAGCAGAGTTAATATTTAATATTAGGAAGTTTGGGTCCAAAAATCCATGCTCTTAATCATCATGAAACACTGACTCCTGAGCATGAATTATACTTGTATTCTTTAACTGCAAATAAAGTGATCAAAGAAAAACAAAACAAACAGAGATAATTAACTTCCTTCTGCTTAGAAAAAGTACTGGCATATTGTTGCAAAGGTATCAACACAGGCTTACTAAAAAGTAACTAAACAGACAAGAATCTTCTCTTCCCAAAAGAAGATTCAAATTTGAGATTTCCACACCTTTTCAATAATTTCCCACCTACCCTCTACAGCGTAGTTATTCAATGTTAAGTATCAAACACTGCTTCAGTTTTAAAGCTTGGGGCAATGATGTATTACAAGTATATATTCAAGAAAATCTCCTACCTATTTCGGTTCTGCTAACTCCAATTCCGTTATAAATTCTCAAGTAATTAAAGTGACAAGAATCTGAATCTTCAATGTCGAAGTCACCAAATTTGATGCGCACTCTCTCTCCCATCTTCACGCGGATCTCCCATTCGCAAACGGTGCTGTTAGGATAGGTCTGTGGATAGTTTATGGACGTAAGGGTTCCACTCTCAGGGCCTAGTACAGTATGTCCACATCCATCACCTTTAAAAAAAAAAGTTAAAAGAATGAGCAATTATTCTTTAAATCTTTAACTTAAATTATAAATAAGCAGGATTTTTTGTAAAGATTAAAAAATATGTAAGACGTCAGATATTTTGTACTACCAATTCCTTCCTCACACAAGATAGAATAGATGACATAGTTCTTAGTATATCTATCTACTCACAGGAACCAGGAAGCAAGGTTAGGTCAAAATAATAATTACCTTAATAATTTACGAGTTCAAAGAACTTTCCAATCTGAATAAACAGAAGTCAACATAACTTAGCAATAAATACACATATATGTCATAATAAATCCAACCTTTAAAAGAGTATCAATTGATAGTTAATTGTTCATAATAAATGTAAACCCTAAAAATAAATGTATACTATCAGCTTCATCTGTTTATTCACAAATATCATAAACTCCTTCCAAAATCTGTAAGATGTTGAATGACTTCTAAAAAGCCTTAACATAAAGATTATGTAGATTACTGACCATATTACACACTGTAAGGTATTCCTTCTT
The DNA here is from genome assembly GCF_048564905.1 of Vicugna pacos. Lineage (NCBI taxonomy): Eukaryota > Metazoa > Chordata > Mammalia > Artiodactyla > Camelidae > Vicugna > Vicugna pacos. The sequence continues at coordinate 84,463,672 of NC_132987.1, read as the reverse complement.
GAAGAAATTAAAGCAATATTTAATAAAGTTTAATTTTACATTCTACTGAAATTTAACTTTTTAGTAATCACTCTCCAAAAGCCTCGTTTTTCCCTCTAGAACGATGAGGAATGGCTTATTAAAGATTAATAATAAAATGACCTTCCTATCTTGGTATTAGCATTATTTGCTCCAGACATTTCTTCATCAACTGAATATGGAAATTCAGGTAACTTAACATACTATTTGTAAAAATCAAAGATCTGCATTCTTCCCTTTATCATAAAATCTGTGATTCTGCTGAGCACCTAGGAGGAGGCATGTAATATTGATAAAAAGTTTCAGCTGCTGCTCCAATTGTACTACTTAGCATTCCTTAATGGTGGGATTCAGATGAATACATCCTTTCACAATGATAGTATTTTCTCCCTGAAAAGAGCTACTTATAATCATCTTTCGGAACAGTTCAGTACTTAAAACAACCAAAAGAACTGCATGAAAAGTGACACTGCTGAGTTTTAACCTCAGTATGGATACAGATGGCTATAACAGAATTTTCTATTATCTTGATTTATTATTTTTAAGCACAATGTAGTGGTGATACCATGGACTAGAACAGACGAAAGCTTTAAAAGCCTATGAGTAAGAACATAGTATCTATCAAGCAGCAGTTGCAAAATAAAGGTTTATTAATTGAATGAATAAAGAAACTGTACATTAACTTATGAAAAAGTAATCTCAAACTAGACTCAAAACTCTGATGAAGGAACAACTCTGTACCTAGATTCTGATAACAATACTTCATATTTTTTGCTGATAAAGAAATTTTATTCTCAAATCCATACTAGTATTATTACTTGGTCTACTTTTAAAGGTCGATGCTAGCAATCTGGCTTCTTAAACAAAGATCTCTCATATACAGCTTAGCTTTTAATCAGCATTCAGCTTTGGCCATTTTCTACACCTGCTTTCATTCCACACACAAGAACTAAGCATAGTGAGTGGTTCAATAATATCATAACATATAAAGGCACCAATAAATAAACCGGTGCATTTTTGTATGATACATCACTGACCTTCTGCAAATATAAAACTTAAAATGTTATACAACTCAAGAGAAAAAAATAACTCCAAATTTCCCCTGACACTACCAAGAAAATACCTTGAATATCTCCACTGGGTATTATCTAAGTTTAAAAACAGAGATAGGAAAATAAATGAATTGTAATATAAATAACTTTTGAACAATCATTAACATTTCCCTTAGAGAAAAAAAAACCCCACTATCCTAAGGCAGAGTTTTTAACATTATGAAATTAATTAGAAGTGTTCTCTTACTACTGAAAAGATGAAAAAGAGCTTCCTGGAAGTATTTCAATCTTTAAAAAGTAGCCACTGAATAAATTAAATAACTCAAAATATAAATGTATTTGCTTCAGTGAATAGAAATGAAGCTGCTTTTAAGTGATGAGAAGTATTGCTGCATTTCAGAATGCCATGAATTTCCTACTAACAGCTGATTAAAGGCAGATTGTTGTGTCTGATGTATGCCCCATTCGCTATTATTTAACTTAAGGTTGTCAGGTTAAAATGGATTTTACAAAAAGACTACAAGCAGAGTGTTTGGAGTAATTTTTAGGTATTTTTATGCTCCTATTTATGTTTGATTCTCAATAAAACATACAAAAAATGTTTCTTGCCCTTTCCTTCATAAAGCATAATTTCTACAAAAGTTAACAAAATAAATACTAACTGACGAAAAACAGGACTTTTGCATGCACGCTGACGAAGAAAACAATTAAAATGGAGCTGTCTTTTTTCAGTATCTTTGTAGGGGGAGGGCATCAACAGTCCACAAGTAACGTGCCAAGAATGTTCTAAAATATGTGATGGAGTTCAGAGCTTCCTCCTCTCGCAAGCAAGATGATATGCACCAGAAACTAAAGTTTAAAGAAACTCTCAAATCTACTGCAATGCACCAGTCTGAATGTTTCCTATTTTCAAGACTATCTGATAAGTTTAACCTGACTAGATTGGTTGCTTAGCTGGCTTGGCCAAATACCTACTGCAATGAAGTGTATGTTTCGAATATTCCAGTTGGAAAAGGAAAGCAGGGCTTATACATATTCAGTAGGCCGGCAGGCTTCAAATGTTTTTCTCTGTGATTCCAAAGTAAGAAATGTATTTTACATTGTGATTCTACATACTCTTAAATATGTACTCCTGACCCAGTAAGTGGTGCCACCTGCACAGTGCAAAACATGGTACTAAGCATCCAAAGGTTATATAATGTTGAATTCTCAAATCTAAGACTTTGTCTGCACTTTTACCCCCAAATTAGAAAATGTGCTTCCAGCTTATTTTTACAGTTCTTAAAAGTGAAGTCTATTCTACACCAAAATACTTAAAATAGAACAAAATATTTAAAAGTAACACTGAAACCTGGAAAACGTTATCAACAAATCACCTAATACACTGAGAGCATAAGTTTCCAAATGGGGGTGGGCGACACTGGAGCAATTCTACCTTCCATTTGGAATGCCAAGAGACATGTCACCACTGGAGAGGTGAGGTGCTACTGACATCCAGTGGGAAGAAGCCAGGAATGCTGCTAAAATATCTTACAATTCACAGGGCAGCTCCTCGGAATAAAGAACGATGGGTCCTAAATGTCAAATAGTGTCGAGGTTGAGATGGGTTCACTTAGAGCAAAGGCTAGGACATCTCCAACAGAAGATCTGGGTTAGTTCTTGGCTGGGTTTCCTTCGGCCCAAAGGGTAATGCTACTCTATTCGCTAAGGGTCCAACCTAGGGAACCATTTTCCCCCCAAGGCCAGCAGTTATACTAGAGTTTTATGTTCCCACTTCTTGGTTTTTAAAACAAGTAAATGGATGCTTTATTTTTCTTTAACTTAAAGGGGGAATAAAAAGAGTCCTTCTCTTCGGTCTACAACCCTTGAATCTTTTCCTGGGTCAGGAGCCCTTACTTATTAAATTAGGGTGGAGTAAGAGTCTCCAGATTTTCTGCTGAGTTTTGTAACTGAAAAGAACAGTAATCTGACCAAGCTACACCACCTACTATTACTCTTTTTTGCAAGGCAGAATTGACAATTAACCACTACTGGAAAAATAATTTCCAAAATGGGAATCATTGGACCAATCGATCCACTCTCACCAACAACTCCACATCACCAACTTTTTCTCCTCCAGTTCCATCATCACCACCATCACTGTCAGCTTCGCCTTCCCCTCCTTCCCTAGATAGTCTCCACCAGACTCTAACTGACCATAAAGGGTAGAAACCTGTTAATGTAATTTTTGAATTTTAATTTTACTTCAGTGGAGAAAAAACACTGGAATTTGATCTCATAGCTCCTTTGTTTTGCTATAGATTTATCTAGGGGATTACTCATAGAACATGTGTTCACTTCCTCTGAAGAGCGTCAGGTCAGATGTGTTAAGCCAGATACACATTTTGATACTGTTCCAAGAAAATAGCTGAATAATTTTTACTATTTATCCCTAGAGAAAACAAAAAGAACATGAAACATATTTAACAATGAATTAATGTAACAAAGGACACATGCTTATTTTAGGCTGCTTTCTAAACTTCAAATCAAGTGTGGTTTTTTGGATAAATATGTGCCCGTGATGCTGATTTTATGTGACCCTCCAGCTAACCCCGTATTTTAGTCACATTGCTACTAATAAATAATATAAAATACCTTAATTATTGAATTTTATTAAGATGAACACTAAAAATACATTCTTTAACAAGAAGAAATACAAATACAGGAAGCTTGCACAAATATGCCCCAAAATGTAGAGCAGTGTAACTTTCATTACAATCATTATACACTAGGAAAGGTTTATGCTTTTCAGAGCTTTCAATCACAGTGATGTTTTTTGTCACCGTGAACAGATGAATCTATACTTCATCTGAAGTGTCATTTCTGTCACATCTTGTAATACATCTGTGAGATCTTATAATAAACTGAAAAAAAGGCATTTAGAGAGTAGAAAAGTGTTTGAAAGAATAACTTGCAAGTGTTAACCTATTTCATTTGACTAAAATGAAGATTTTTAATGTATTATTTAGCACTGTAAATTTTTTAACTACAAGTACTAGATTAGTCCTATTACAGTCATCACTACAAATCTCAAAAAGATAATTCAAGGTACAATTTTAAGTTACTCATTTTTTTAAATGCTGCATAAGATGGATACGCAGTGAGAGCCCAAAGAGGGTCACAGTAGCAATTTTAAGGAAAAGAAATAGCTCCCAGCTCAATCTTTTTTTAGCCCAAACTCATCTCTGCATGTGTAATAATTTACAAAATTGAGTTACATGAAGGAATATGAGATGTACAAATCCTCCAACCCCCACCAAGCACACACTCTACTTAGAAAATAATGGGTAAGCAAATGGGTTCTGGCATCATAGAAATGCCCTATCTACCACTCACTGTGACCTTGGAAAGGTTGTTTATTGCTGCTAAAGCTCAGTTTTGTAAAATGGGGATACTAAAAATTTAAACCATGTAGGGTGAGAATTAAATGCGATATTGTATAAAAACATCTAGTATTGAGGGCCTAACCCATAACAGTGTGCTTAATAAATGTCTGAGGGTATTACTATGGTCATAAAAAACCAGAAAGGCTTTCGCTCATCATATGTATATCGAGTGCATTTGGCCACAACCCAGCTAAAGCATCGGAACAATGGCTCATCTACAGTGATTCACAGCAGCTTTAAGGCTTCTAGTGCCTTGTGAAAAGTACAAATCCATAAGAAAGTAATTCTCACTCTTGTTCTCCCCAATGACCTCTACTTCACTTCAGTAACTCAAGAAACCACAACCTAGATTTTGTTTTTGCCATTAGAGGATATTATACCCACCTGTGAAATCTCAAACTTTACTGTCTCACTCTTCTGGTCTCTGGAACTTTTAGCCCACTCACACCCATGGCATAACTTTCTGTGAACCTCTTTTCTCCCCATGTATTATCCTGCCTGCCCTAGCCTCATTTCTTTCCTTACCCAACCTGGGCCTCATGTCCAGGGCTCTTCCTGGTACCTTTACCTCCTGGCCACTATGTCCTTCCTGAGGATCTGTCTGGCAAGCCCTCCATCCCAGATCAAATAATCTTTATTCTCCCAAGAGCTGAGCACTACTGGAAATTTAAAAAATCACAAAATCCAGGGGAGAGCTGTCATTATCATAATGGGCTCCAATCTCAGATGGGCTCTCAAAGCCATTCAGTATTCTCTCATTCAGTGCTTCTCAAAATTTAGTCAACATCAGAATCACCTAAATGCTAATTAACTTAAACGTTCTCAGGTCCCATTCTCTACCTCCACAGACTCTAATAAATGTTAGAAAAATTATCTGAAACTTGGAAATAGGTTTAAATTTTTTAAAAAAGCAGCACATCCCTTAAGTGTCAGGGGTCAAAAGCTGCCCAAGGATTATAGGACTGGACTTGCTATTTATCATCAATTAAAAGTCCCACTATGGCTACACGTTAACTTGTAGATTGTTGTTTTGTAGAGATGCGTATTTATTTCTGTGGAGGTGAGACAATAATCCCAAAGGTTACGGCTTATGGCCCTTAACCAGTTTTAGCCATCTAATTGAGCAATCATAGCCTAAGACTGCCTATAAACACCTAGCTTCTCAAATACTCTTTGAAAAGGTTTTAAGATCTTACTGGTTCATTAATGAATGAGTTGAACAAAATCTTTGACATGTGTTCATTTTATACTTGCATGACAAGTATGATTTTCCCTTTTTTGAACATTATATCCTATAAGGCGGCTCTTTAGTGGAGTCGGGAAAGGATCTGCACAAATTTTAAAATACTAAGAGAAACAACAACAAAGGAAAACACAAAAAAATTCTTTCTGCACCCAGTGTCCCCCAACATCTATCTACCATCTTCTTTCCACTATTCCTTTCTTTTACAGAGAGATTTTTTTCAGTTCTCTATATTGATGTCTTTCTTCTTTGCCTCCTGTTCTAGGTTCAAAATACTGCAATTCAGCTTCCAGACGGTTGTGGTCGGATTGTGCCCCTACCACAGCCAAAGTACATGTTCCTAATTTCTGGTACCTATGAATGTAACCTTATTTGGAAACAGGGTCTTAGCAGGTGTAATCAAGTTAAATAAGGTTATATCGGACTAGGGTAGACCCTAATCCAATGACTGGTATAAAAAGAGGAAAATGTGGACAGAGATTCAGACGTAGGGAGAATATCATGTAACTATAGAGGCAGAAACTGGAATGATGCGACGGAATTGCAAAGATTGTCACTGCCAGAAGCTAGGAAAAGGCAAGGAAGGCTCCTTGCCTAGAACCTACAGAGAGACAGCATAGCCCTACCAATACGCTAATTTCAGAATTTTTGCCTGCAGAACCATCAGACAATAAATTTGTTGTTTTAAGCCATCCACGTTTGTGGTAAACTGTTACAGCAGCCCTAGAAATGTGGGCCTACCTCTCCAGCAGAACTACTCACTGAAGCAGTTTTTGAGCTGCCAGAAGTCTACAGATACTTTTCCTTCCTTATCGTTGGTGACCTTTCTACAGCATCTGGCACTGCTGGCCCTTCCTCCCCTCCCACCTTCCTTCCTTCGTATCTTCCCTCCGTCCTTCTTAAAACTCTCCTTCCCCGTCTTAGTTCTTTTAACTCTCTGGTTGCCATGCCTCCCCCCCGCATCTTAGCTGACTTACCTGACTGCTGACGCTGCTGTTCTCCAGAGCTCCTTCCCCGCTCTCTGGACACTGCCTGGGCCATCTCCCTACTCCCACGACTCCAGTTACCAACTGAAGCAGAGAAAGCGCTGAAGTCTCCAACCTTTCTCCTCATCCTCAAATCCGTCATCTACTTCTGCATTAAGCACCTCCACCCAGAAACTCCACAGCATTTCAAACTCAACTTGTCCCAAGCATTCAATGAACATCTTCCATGTGCCAAGCACTGTACCAGGTGCTAAGAACAACAACAAATGACAGACAAGGCCCCTGTCCTTACAGAGATTACAATATGGTAAGAAAGACATGGTAAATAATCTCAGGGATGATGAGAACTGCAGGGAAATGATGGATGTCTTACATGGGGTGTGTGTGTGTGTAGGATAAATAGCAATTAACTAGGCAGAAATACTGGTGGGTAAAGAAGTTGGAGAGCAGGGAGAAGACGATTCTAGAAAGAAAAAAATCCAGCATTTAACTGAACTTTGCTCTCTCACATTTGATTGGTCATTAAGCTTTATACTTTATTTTCTTAATATCTCTAAATTTAGTCCTTCTGCAGTCCCTGCCATCGTTGTTTATCAGGCTTCCCCATTTCCTAGCTTTCCTTCCTCTTATCCACTGACCACATTCCTGTCACAGTTTCTTAGGCACCACCTGGGTCATGCAGAACCCATATTTAAAAATCCTTCAGCTGTTCTCTACCGATGATACAATAAAGCTCAAACTCTTCGGCAAGCAAAGTCTATCATAGTCGGTCCTCTGATTCCTTCTCTCATCTCATCTCTGGACTTTTCCCACAAGCTCTTTGCTCCAGCTGTGGAACCGTGGGTGGCTCCCCACATGCTCCCCATGCTCCCTCCTCTCCCACTGCACCATCTACTCTGCTTTGCCAAGAGCAATGTCCTTTCTCCTCAAATCTGCCTGGCAAATACATACCTGCTCAATGTGACCACCCTTGTGAAACCTTCCTGAAGAGCCCTATTCTCTCCATTTCCACTATCAAAATCTCTTTCCTGAACTTAATATGAGTAATTATACATCTTTATGTCAGTTTATCATACCAAGCTGTAAAACTGTTAGGCAGGCATTCTATTCGCCTCTGTAGCCACAGACACAGAAATTGGGCATAGCAGGCTCTTTTAACACATGCTGCCGAATTTAGAAAATAATAAACTCAAATGAGCCAGTGGTAGGCACTTGGGAGGCAAATGATAAGAACAGAAAGTACAAGGCTTGGAAATCAGACAGAGCTTTGGATTTAAATTCTAGCTATACCAACCTTTGAGATGATCCTGGCACTTAACCTCTACATCTTCAACTGTACGTGGGGATAATACCTCCCGTCTCACAAGGCCATTGTGAGGGTGTGCTAAGAACTTATATAAAATGTAGTGAACTCTATAAACGTGAATACTCTTTCTTTCTGAAGATGATGTCCCTATGTATCTGGTACCCCCTTTTCTCCTGGGAACTGCTGTACATTTCCAACAGTTTTATATGACCTCATCCCCCCTGGTTAGCTGACTGGTCCAAGGGGGGGAACTGACTCACACTGGGCCAATGTGAGGCCAATCTACCCTTCCCTGCAATTTCTGGACCTTGTACATTAGGAAAATCCTGGAATCTCTCCCGCGCTGAAGCTAAAAGCCTTGAGGATTGCCAGCAGCCATGATTTCTTCCACGCAGAGAAAGCCAGACAGAAGCCAGGGAATGAAGCTGAGTTCTTGGTGCCTGAGGTCCAGCTGCATCCTTGCTCCTCCCGGGGCTCAAGCTGGTTCAGTTCTCATGAAGGTTCCATACAAATCACCTCAGAATGCTCCTAATACTCTTCCCTTCTACTCTAAGCAGATTTCAATTTCTGTCCCCTATAACTGCAAGAGTCCTGACCAAAACACTCTTCCTCCACCCATGCAACTGAACTTCTGCCTCACATTCAGATTGACAGTTAGCATCTAGGATATAAAGAGTAACCAGAAACCGGGGCATGCCAGGAGCAACAAGGTAAACCACGAACCTGAAAATCATCTGAGAGTGGAGAGCAAAGAAAGCTGAATGTATCAACAGGTGGAAGCTGGAAAGAGAAAGTGGAGGTCCAAAGGGAGGGACAAAACTAGTATTAAGCTCTCGGAGGGCTGGAGGCCAGGTAAGGACGTATCATATTAACAATCTTGCTATCACATACCTCTACTGCATGGTCTGACCCCCCTCACTAAGCTAGGGGTGCACCTTTCCTACACAACAACTAGGGTGAGGATACAGGGCAGAAGGATGGAGAAGTGCTGGGTCTCAGTAGAAAGCCAACATTTGAAACTGGAGATTTTAACTGTAGAGCAGGGAAAAGAGAAACAAAATTTTCCATTCACGTGTTGTTTCACTCATGGAACCAAAATTTATCAACTACCCAAACAGTTTCCATCCAGACCTCATACATTCTAGAGAGCTGGGCTATTTAAAAGGACTGAAAGTGACATGCTTAGTATTTAAATCCAAGGATGTCAGACTTCGATGTCTCCCTACTTTCAAAGTCCACCAAAGTAAAAAATAGTGAAGACAAAGAAAGCTCTCAGGTTTCTCAGAGTAAACAAAAACCAAAATCGGAAAGAAAAACATCTCACAGTTTATACGACAGTTTCAGTAGAGCAGAAGCTAGACTGCAAGGAAATCATTTAACAAAAATCTTTTGTGTGCTAGGCACTAAGAAAATGTACAGATAGATGTAGTCTACTAGTGAGAAAGCTGGTCACTGAAAAAAGCAGAGATATAAGGTACTTGGAAAGCAACCAGTTGAAAAGACAGATGTACATATGCCAGCAGCGTTGTAAGAATGATTCAGGTACAGAGTCAGAAGCTCCCTAGAAGATTAAATTATACTAAAACACAACTTACACTCAATGAAGCAGCATTCTGGACAAGGTGGAAGAGATGATTTCAGGAAGAAGGGATGGTGAGGCAGGAGGCAGAGTCTTACTGTGCAGAGATGAGGAGGGCAGGGGTTCAGCTCCACACAGCAGGACAGCCACGATGCCACTGCTGGGCAGAAATCCCCTTTTGAGGCTTGATTAGTCGTCCTCATTTGAGGTAGATCTAGTCAGATGGCCGCATGACTTTCTCCAGTAACCTTGAGCTATCCAGAACCAGAGCAAGCAGACAATGGGGACTGGCACGTGGGCTAGGTTTGGGATGTCTCAAGGACAAGGGGAAAAGCATCAGTGAGATGATGGACCTGGGCTGAGACAAGTGAACCTAGTGATGGACAAGTGTAAGTGGTACAAGCTGAGGTGCCTGAGGATGATGCCACTGATAATATCTCGGGTACAAACTCTTCAGTAGGCCTGTCAATGGTAAGTCCTTCACCACCTTGTCCCCACTGACCTTTCCAGCTTCTGTTTCTCATTACTCTCTTATGATACCAGATTACTGAAGCTACCTGAATGTTCTCCAGGACTTTCAACTGCAAGTTAAAAGAAGGGAACTACTGGAACCAAGACTAGGTGGACTTTCATAATGCTGGAGGTGGCAGTTAAATTAGAATTTGAAAAAGGGCAAAGGAGTGCACCCAACTTACTGACAGTGATTTAGCTAACAGAGAAGCACAGAAGCAGTTCACAGAATTCCAGGTGAAGGAGGGCTCCTCTTATTATGAGAGCCAAGGGGTCTAGCTCCTAGGAAGACAGTGGGTGGGGAACACTCGCAGCATGTTAGGCCCTGTGCAAGTAGGTTAAGGTTCAAGAAAGGGCTTGATTTTCACGGAACTGGGAAGCCCAGGCTCTGGCTGTAGGAATCAGGCGAAGGACAACAGTGTGAAGGGCATACAGGTGCCCAGAGACTAACATCAAATAATGTGCCTGAGGCAACAGACTTGCTCCAGAAATGAGTTAATTCATATTTTTTGAATGATGGACATCACTAAGTATTAGAAATAAGAAAATGATTAAAACTCATTGCCAGAAACAAATATTTAATATATATTGTGATTAATGACTAAGCAGAAAAAACTAGAAATTACTATCTGGAGATGAGTATGTGTGTGGTGACAGAAGGAATGATACCCAAGATTTTGAAGGATAAGGAGTTTTCCAAGCACACAAGGAAAGGGCTATTTCTCTTCAAGTAGAGAAAATGGCATATGTAAAGAGATCAGTACAGGGGACAAGGCAAAACAGCATGAAATTATGTTAGAAGAATAAAAAGCTCAATCTTACACTTCAACCATATACAAAGAGTGAGGATGCTGGTGTGAGATTAAGTCAGAGAGGAAGGGAGGGGCCAGACTCTGAAAAAATTACAGATATAAAATGCAAAGGAGTTTGGAATGTATCTCACAGGTGATAACGGGGCTGCTGCCCACACGATGGAGATACTAACACAGCTCCAAGAGGGCAGTACCCCAGTTCACAGAACCATGGCCCTCAGTAACCAACCAATAAGTACTGGCCCAATTATTGGGCAGGGGTGCAGGGTACCTGGCTCAAGGAGGAAGCAGTGGGCCAGAAATGGAGCCTGAGGCTTGCTACTCATTGCAACAGGACTGGTGTTTACACCCACAAGTTTTCCTGACTCCTTGGTGTTCTGATGCTGTGATTTTTACCCCTTAAATGTCTGCCATCTCTGTGGACCAGAAACCAACCAATCCTAAAAGTTAACCTGGTTAAAATCACTTTATCAGGAAGGCTTCTGCCACTTCCCCAGGCATTGTGAGCTCCCTCCCTTACAAACTCACAGCACTGTGCAGCCTTCTTCGGTTATTCTTACATGTATTTCAGCTTGGATCATTACTTCCCCAACTGTAGGTTCTCTGACAACGACAATGTTCTGCTCTTCTGTGAATGTCTCAGGACTGTACTGACATATAAGCACGCATATAGGCTGGGAGCTTATAGCTGGTAACCTTTCATGCTGACAGTTTTTAAATGAGAAAATGATAAAGAGTACCAGCATCTTCTCTTTGATCCCAAACAATTCAGTTTTTTTCTTTTTATAGTAAAATTATTTTTATTCCTTTTTTTCCTTCATTAAAAGCACCAGTTGGAGAACAGAGAAAAGTGTAGGAACTGTGGACATGGGGACCGCTTATAACCTGAATATGACTTTGGGAGTGGGTAAAGAGTAAACAGGGTCCCTCCAATCATTCTCTTCATCTCGATCTCATCTCGATCATTCTGGATCACATACCTGGGTATCTGCTCACCCACAGTGGAATCATCAAACAGAACTTTAGCTTTCATTTTGGTTTCCTCATCTGAGCAATAAAGATAATTTTGTGCACCCCCTCTTCGTGGAATTGTGTGATGACTAAATCATACAGTCCATGTAAAGCATTTAGCAGAATGTCTGGCTTGTAGTTAGGGTTCAATGAACATTAATGACCAAACAACTCAGTTCTGACTGCAAACTTGCATGCACCCTACTCCACAAAAGCCTCGCAAGGAACTCTGGGCCTACTCTCTTTAGAAAGCAGTTGAGGGAGCTTGCACCTTGGAGTCTCCCCTATAATTCAAGTGGCTAACTGAAGTTCTCCTTCCAACTATGTATATCCTTCAGAGTGCAGGCTGATCTAGCAGGTGATGCTTTAGCAGCCTTTTAAGAACACCTCATTATTTCATCTGCTTCACTGGACACTGGCATTCATTAAATATAAGTTTATTTGATTTCTGTACCTTTTGTCCTCATGGAGTATATTGACTTAATCCACATAATGATTTGGAAAATTAGCAGTATGTATGTTTGTAAGCTAATATTTCGAACTGACATACTTTCTCAAAGATCCTATTCTGAATGAAGAATTTAATCAAATGGAATAAAGAAAATAATGTAATACCTCTGAACAAAAGAATAATTACTTCATAAATAATGAATGCCTTGTGATAAACTTTTACATTTTGGAATGTTTGTCTTGCTGTATTTTATAAGTATGCTTGTGTGTGCTAAATCAGCCTGCAAATTAATTTTAAGATGATATGTCTATAGAATATAACATCACCCTATCAAAATTACAACCATGTAAGGTTATCTAGGTATGTGAATATGGAATAAAAAGGAAGACAAAAATTTTAAATTTACAGATTAGGGGGGAGGATTGTGGATAACAGTTAAGTTTTTGGTTTTGAGTAACTGTTATGTAATTGTTATCTGTAAGATGTGTTTAAAATAAAGTGCTAAGACCATAAGGTTGTTATAAGGTAAACTGAATCCCTGAGCCACACAAGAGAAACTGCCAAGTTGTGTCACGTCATATTTCAACAACCACATTTCGCAAGTATCACTATCTTTATAAAGCTTTTCCTAATCCTTATAATTTTGTCATCATTCCACATACTTCCAACTAATCAAGAAGTAGAAATGATCTATTTGCGTGCATCCAATTAATACCAAGTATTACCATCTGAACTTTCATATACCAGGTTTATTTTATTTTGTATAGTCTCAAATTAAAAAATCTAACTCTGTAAATCTAGCCTTCCCTCACCATACTGTAATCTGATTCTTTCTGGAAATTAATTAACTCTTGTTTTTTAATTCTAGTACTTGTACTTTCACTTGTACCAATTTCACTATTTTAAGGTTTTTTTTTGTTTTTTGTTTTGGTTTTTCTGGAATGAAGCTCATATGTTCAAACTATTAACTATGTCCAGAGGGAAATAATATTTCCTCTTTTCTTATAATACTGGGAAATCTATCTAAACATCATTAACCTGTAATTTACTATTAATTTTTCATTTACAAGTTTTTGAAATGTGGATTTTAAATCTGATCATTAACACATACAGAATGTGCACTCTATTTCTAACCTCCATCATGCAAAATTAATCAGAGAGAGCAAAAAAAGGACGCTCTCTGACTTTTGTCTCTGAACAAGAACTATATTTAAAAGCCCTAATGTTTTATCAGTCCAAAAAAAGATAATGGAAAATCCTAAATTAACCTAATGTCAATATTAGTAGTAATTACAAATGTTCTTTGCAGAGCGAGATATGTTCTTCATCTCTGACAATTTACAAATACTGTTCAAAAATTATTTCCCTGCATCACAAGCTAAATAAAGGCATTACCTGACAGAACGTAAATTTTTTTTCACTGTTAGTTCAGATATCATTGTGAAACAGAATGATTCTCTTTAAGAAAGAACGCGATTTGTTTCATAGATTTATTAGCCAACAAAAAGCACTACCTTCACAAACATTTCATATTTATAGGCATAAACAAGTCAGTCTCAATGGATTTTTTAAATTAATTGATATTTTACCACATTTAAATGTTATTCTAAGTTAGAAGGTAGGCAAACCCTCCATGACACAAATTAAGAAGCTGAGCTCCTGCGATGAGGTGTCACAAATTCCTACCTCATAATGCAAAGCAGAGACATAAATTCATTCACAGTAGACCCTCAACTTCCTATTAAGTAAATTTATTACATTAACAATGTGCAATCAGCATAAGTTCCACCAATTTAAGTTTTTTTTAGAAAGACACACATTTTACAGGAAAAAAATGCTTTCAATAAAAAAGACTTCAAAGATGAACTTAATATCAAACTTAGAACTCAAAAACACACAGATATAAATAAGCCATTATCTATAACATCATAGTTAAATGGATGTGAATAAATAGAATTTATACATATATTAATGAAATGAGACTGGTCAAAATACATCTCTGCTGTGAAAAGCTGACAATTTTTCAGACCAATGATTAAATTTTACTTTGAACCAAATAAAAAGAAAAATCATTAGTCAGCAGAAAAATCTGAGGAATAGCTATGTATGGCATTAACTGGAATGAGCCTAGTATCTACTGCTTCTTCAAAATGATGTTTGAAAGATTAAAAAAAAAAATTCTAAAGCACAGTTCTACCTCAACATACACACTAAATGCATTTCAACCTAGGCTGGCTAAGGAAAAAAAATCTGTGTATCACAAAACATTTTTTCACAGCTTACTTTTTATTCTGCCTATTTGTAAATTGCAGAACACCTGGAAAAGCATAAAGAAATTAACTACAACTCTACCATCAAAAAAAACAACCATTATTGCTTTATTATTATTTCCTTCCAGTCTTCTAAGACTTCTTAAGAGTATAAAAACTCCAGCTCGTAACTTAACATTACAGTATTATAGACATTCCCATTATTGAAAATTCTATAGGTGTTTTAAAGCACTGCTTCTCATTCTGAAATCAGATTTCTTTTTAGGTTATGTGAGGAATCCCAGTAGACCCTAAAGCACATCTGCTAAACTAATAATACTATGAGTAATTCAACCACAGGCTGAATATCAGGGTCCTTCGGGTAAGAAACAGAATTTTTAAAAATTAGAGAATTCAAATCCCATCTAATTCCTGAGTTTTCAGGTGACACATGATAACTCAGGAATTATATGGGACCTAACAGGCCCTTACTTTATCAATTTCAAAAGCTGAAGATTAACAATGATTATCAGTTATAGCTATATTATGCTTTTCTTTCCCATCGCAAAGCTCTTGTGTACTGTCATTTCATTTTCAGCAAACAGGAAATAGGTATGTATTCTCATGTCACTGATGCAGAAAACTGAGGTACAAATAAATTAAATGACCCAGCAAAATTTACCCAACTTAGAACTAGAAATCAGGTCTTTTAAATTACCAGCATCACTTCTATTTTTGTTAATCCACACTGATGTTTATAAAACATAACATGTGAAAGAGAACCATATATGCTACTTGTTAAAATGCGTCCGTAAAAACTGAAATTGAACTTTTAAAAAATGGGTAATGTTGTGTGTTTAATTAGACCAGGCTTAAGAAATTCTAAAAACAAGGCAATTGTCACATTTGGAATGGGGGAGGGCCTATAACTGGTTCTATATTGTTCAAAGATTTCTTTAAACATGATATAAACTCTTTCAGATTTAGAAATAAGCAAAACAGTACTCTGCTAATGTAGTTATATTTCCTTCTGTATCAAGGTATCTTATTTTTTGCATGTCTCAGTTTCCTTATGCTTGAAATGGGATAACAATACTTATCTCAGATGGCTGTGGTGAGGATTAAGTGAGTTAATAGACATAAATCACTTAGGGCTGTGCCGAACACAAAGACAGACCCAATCAGCGTTAGCCGTAAATAAGCCCATTTTATTTTTTCTTTCTACCAAGAGGAAAACACAAGCATAGGCTCTAAAACTTCAATGGAGGAAAGGATTTCACACTCTAATTTATTAAATGCTGATGTTCAAGAATCCGTTTAAGAAGATGACCTAATGAAAACCTGAATGCTAATAAAGCATCTAATTTGTAAGTTACATTGTAGAAATGGGCGCCTAGATCTGAAAGAGGTCAGTTTACCAAATACATTCTTTCCTTATAGTTAGATTATATTTCCACATGCCTATCAAAAGTTTCAGCATCTTCATAATGACAGGCTTATAGCCATGATTCCATACTTTACTGAAAACCATTATGAAAGCAACATTAAACTTAAACGTGATCAACAGAAGGGGAAAAAAAACTTCCCAGCAAAAAGTAACAATCCAATCCTTATCCTTCTCGCTGCAGTAAAGTGGGAAATACAATGGAAAAATATGTTCAATAACCGATTCCAAACTGTTTCAAAAACTGCTGTTCGCTGTCTGAAAACAGTACTAAAGGGGTGGGGGGGGGGGGAATCAGCGCTGCATTCTCTTTACATTATGATTATCCACTAAACTGTTTTGCTCGCTTCTGGAATAGGGTTTTCAAGAACTGTAGGCAGAAAAGTTTTGTCACTTTCCTTTTAACACAGAACGCTCCAGTTTTAACACACCACGCTGCCTTGGGTCCCAGACCCAGTGTCTGACCCAGACAATCTATATCACCATCCTGAATAGGCAGAAACTGCAAAGGGCATGATCTAAATCCAAGACTCAAAGAAAATCAATTTCATTCGGTTTTGAACCTGAGCACTTTAAAGATGATAATGACCGCCACTTGCCTTTAACAGGTTTAACGTGCTATTTAATTACCTTGCCTTCCTACTCTGTCCTTACATCGAATCAGCTTAACTTTAGAGATCACATATCCAAGACTTCGCTTTTAACTCTCAAAGATATTTCCCAGAAGCAGAATCCAATACCCAAAAGGAGGCCTCCACAGCAGGGTCTCACTTTCCTCTTCAGAAAAATGAATGGACTTTCCAAAAAGTCAAGTCGCGCTAACTTGGGGGATAACAGGCAGAGCCCACTTTTGCAACTCAATCCAGGGAGAGCGGGGCCAGGTTCGGCCACGCACCCAAGCGCACCGCACCTCCGCTGCGCGTCTGCAGATTCGGCTAAAGGCCCCCCGCCTCGGCGCCCCGAAGGATTCCCCCGCTCCTGGGGTTCCGCGCGCCGCGCACTCCTCCGGAACCACTCACCTTGCTGGGCTCTGGCGTCCTCCAGCAGCAGGAGCAGGATAAGTAAGAGGAGGAGGCACAGAGGCATGGGGAAGGAGGAGGAGTTGGAGCGGAGAGGGAGGGGGTAGGAACGGGAGAGGGGGAGCGCGGCCCGGGCGGGGGCGGCGGCCGCGGCCCGGACTAGGGAACGCTGAGGGCTGTGCCCCGCTTTCACCACCGCCCAGCTCGCCATCGCGGCGGCCGGCAGTCCGCCTGCATAGTGCGGACGCCCCGGGGCCGCGGCACCGGGCGAGAAGGCGGCGGCTAAGGCGGGAGAGCGAGAGGCAGCGCGCGCTTCGCCCCGCGCCGGGACCCCCTCCGCCCCTCACTCCGCTTTCGCCTCCTCCTCCTTCGTCCCTTCCCTCCGCTCCCCGCCCCGAGACCCCAGGCCGGAGCGCAGGGGAGGGGAGGGAAGGAAGCGCGGTGCTCGAGCCGCGGAGGGAGGCTGCGGCGGAGCTAGGGGACGCGCCTCCCACGCCGCGTTCCTCAACCCAACCCCTGCCCGCCGCGCTCGCCCGGGGCTCCGGCTAGTTGGCAGGCAGGCCGGCCACCCGCTCTCTCGCGCTCCCTCTCGCGCGCGCTAGCCACGCCTCCACGGCTCGTCACGGCCAATCCGCGGTCGGCTCTCGTCCGTCTCCCTCTGCGCCACCCAATCAACACGTCCTCTCCGCGGTCGACCCGTTAGCTCCCCGGCCCACTGCTCGAGCGCCACCGCCCCTCATCTCTCTCTTCCAATCCCCTACGGCCTTGAGAAGCGTCCCACCCGCCTCCCCCAATCCGGGTTCCGCCCCCAAGCTCGGGCCCCCGGCATGCCCCGCCCGGCCCGCGCGCCTGTTATTGTTGGGACCTCAGCCCAAGCAGATCCCGCTGAGGCGGCCGCTTGCTCTGGTCAATGACTTCCGGGACTTCCCCCATCCCGCTCTCCCAGCTCCTCAGGACCAGCTGGCTCATTGCTCCTCCCCCGCCGCACATCAGGCCACTGGAAGGGGTGGGAAACCTGGATCCTGGCTAGTTTTAGCTGGGAGCTCAGTCAAAGAGACTTTTTTTTTTTTTAATAGCAGAACGTGTTTTTTATTAAAACTACAGCCAGTTGTTGCAGCAACTCTGAGTTACAATAACAGATACAGTGTTCAGTTTTAAAAATATACATATTTCCTGTTTCCTGTGCCTTTTATTATATTTACTATATGGGGAGCAACAGCCCCTCCCCACCATATAGTAAAGTATATAACAAGATCCATGCCCCTAAAGCAGTTAAACATAACATCCTGACATTCATTCAGCCGTTCTACCAAGACTTGAACACCTGCTCTCTACCTGTTAGAAGTTGTAGGATTTGCAGCCGTAACACAAAATTCTCTCAGGATCTTGTATTGGGGCAGAGATAGAAATACATCATGCAAGTTGGAAAAAAAATAAATGCTAATCAGAGTCACAAGTAATTAGATGGAGACTGTAAGAGGATGGAATGACAGAAAGAACTGGTCTCGGGAAAGGGGATCCACAGAACTAGGCAGTGGTTGGTTTTAGGAGAAAGGTGCCATCCTGGATGTTCTTAACATGGGCCCCTAAGAAGACGACGGTATTATTAATCAACACAGGAACCTGGAAAAGTGGAACAGGTTGTGTGAGCAAGTGAGTAAATTTTGGATATAACTGAATTTGGGATGTCCGTTAGTATGTGAAGTTATAAAACAGACAGGTGCCCATTTTAGTCTAAAGCTCAGGCTGAGGAGTCTCTTGAAGTTATGGATGAGGGTCATAAGTAGATGTGATTTCAAAACTTTGGAAGGGACTGATATCCTCAAATGAAAATTCAAGAGTTCGAAAGGACTTTGGAGGTCACCTTTTCATCTCCCCTGCTGGCCCCTCATACATTAAACCCATCTACCTTAATAAGCATCTATTGGATGCCTATTAAACCCTACTATGCTTTAGGCCTAATGTAGAAAGTGAGCATACAAAATTCAACCAGAGGAGCCTACATTCTGTAGGGGAGGTGAACAAGTAAACAAATCCATTGCTATGGAGCCACGTTGGAGGCATGAACAGGCATCACAATACCACAGTGGAAGGAGTTCAAGGAACCCATCATGGGAAGTATGAAACTCCAGCTGGGTCTTGAATGAGGGGACAAAGTGAGGAAGGTGATCTCAGGCCAGAGACAAAGTAGGCTGGCTCCCAGGCACCATGGTGAATGGTGTTGATGGAGCTGAACGGGGTTACCTATTGCTGACTTAGTGGGAGTAGCTGGAGACTAGTGTGAAAAAGTGGGTAGGGACAGGATCTAAGGCAGGCAAAGAGGTCAGAAGTTTATTCTGTAACGCTGAGAATAAACTAAAAGTTTCTAAGAAAGAGTGACAGTATCAAATTTTTATTTTAGAAAGCTCAACCAAACGGGTACGTGTGTGAGGGATGGATTGGAGTAAGAGCAACACTGGAGCCAGGAAGAGCCAGTTCTTGGTGGCTAATACCATTTGACAATTTCTATATGTATTCTTATGCTTCAGCTTCCTGGGTTTTGCTTTGGAAATACAGAGTATGGAACTCTGGCTGGAGAACATCTTGGAGACCACTGCTGTCCGTACAAGGGAATTATAGCACAGATGTGGGAGAGGGTTCATTCTGTTTCTCCCCACTTCTGATCATTATTACTCTACTGAGTTGCAAATACAGTGACAGAAGACTGCTCTGAGATGACCAAAATCTTATAAGACCTCACACCAGTGGATACAACAGGCACTCATTTCTAGGACAGAGCCTGGGAAAAGTGGAATTCTTGTTTATCTTATCTTTCTCACTGCCTGCATGCTGCTCTGGCCAACTCTTGTCACCTTCCTTGCCTCTGGGACTTGGTGTGCTTGGGGGTTGACATCTGCTAAGGCAGTGGGAGCAGTATTTGTCCAGAACCATTAACCCACAGGACCCAGATGACTGGGCTGGGTCAGAACTGAGGATTCTAATCAAGACCCAAAGTGGGGAGGTCTGAAGGAGGCCATCCTCATAGCAGCCAGAGACCCCCCAGAAGCTAAAGTGTTTCCACAATGGAAGCCCAGGTCCCAGCTCCTTCCTACAGTCTCAAAAAGATGTGTTCTTTGGAGTTTTCCTTGAGGACAAGACCAACAAAGAAAACACAAACGGAGCAGTGTCTTCACTGCACAGGAGTTCATTGACACGCACTAGAACTTGAAGCAGTCACGATGGACTCTATTCATTGACTGGTAAATGAATTAGTGCTTTGGATGAAGGCTCTGGGGAAGACTAGGTAGGGCTTTAGGAAGGGAATACCTGGAGTAGTTATATATAATATACCAGAAAATTAAAATATGTATTATTTTCATGTATTTATGTTTTACTCCATGCTAAGAAACGTAAACATATAGATTCTCAACTTAAATTTTAATTCCCAGACTTTCATCCCCTTTTTGTCCTCTCTCTCTTCCTCTTTTTCTCATTGTTTCTTTCTTCTCTTAATTGATAATGAGTGGAGGAATAGAAAAATGGAGTTGATCTCTAGAGAAAAGGAGAAATGTGAAATGAATGGTTCCATCCCATTATGTCTGCTTTCTAATGAACCCCAGTTCAGCCACTAAGGAAATAAGATGGAGGAAAAGAACCTGGAGACTGGTGTCTTTGCTTCTGTCTGTACAGAAACATCTGGGATTTGATGGTATGATACAATAAGAATCATTGGCACCATCATTGCTATTAAATGTCTGTTAAGCATTAATAGAACAGAAGAGGCTCCTTTAATATGGCATGTATACTGGAAACCTTGGGATGATGGTATGTTATGAATCACTGGTGGGCTTTATCAGTGACTGTATTTTTGGCAGGATAGCAGAAAGAGGGAACAAATGAGAATTTACTTTTGTGATCTTCCAGTGGAATAGGAGAAAGAAGAATGTGGCAGTTCTAGGGAAATATTTCAAACTTCAAAGACCAGAGCCCTAAGATCTGGTTACTGTTCTCACAGGAGCCTTTCTTTGTCCTGTTGACTGGACAAATGTTTACAATCAAAATTGTGGCTAACGGTCTGAATTCTGCTGAGGAGACTCTCTTCATTTCCATGAACAGAAGTGGTTCAAATACATTTTTCTCTTTATCTTGTAAGCTTCTTTCATTTAGTCGTGTCAGTCAAATCCAGCTCTCAGGTTTATTACTCATATTTTCTCAGTATTTATAAATTATTTCTTTAGGTATCTGTTATAGCAAATTTAAGACAGAAGTGTTAGGGACCTAATTTATTATAGAAGACATTGACTTTTACTAGTGGACAATAATGTTAAATATTTTTTCTTGGCATATTTCAGCAACGTGGCTGACTGTGATTATTTTCCATTTGCCCCTTCCTCCATTACAAACCATCTCTCTCTCTTTCTCTTTCTCCCTCTCCTCCCCCACCCCTTCCCCTTGGTTTTCCTAGGAGCATATGAAATTTAACCAATTCACTTTCTTGTGGGTCAGAACAAGAAGGCTTCAGCTTGGGATGTTATCTCTGATGAAAGTGGCCCAGGATTTGAGTAAAAACATGAAAACTGCCCTCCATAACCAACATTAGTGTCTAGAAATGAGAGAATTAATTATACATGAAAGGTTAGCAGAGAACGAAAAACTGAAGGGTGAACATGCCAGAGTATTTGCAATACTGTGATTTCGGTGTGCAGTCGCTGCGTGCCTCTCCTGCTCTTTTCCTCTGGGACCCCTGCTGGCAACACAGTCCAGAATGAGACATACAGAGATGAAATGCTGTTTGGCTTCTGAGAAACTGAGTGGTTTCATGAACTCATGGAAACAGCTCTGGACCAGACAGTTATATCCAACTTGCACTTGAAAGTGCTGTATGACCTCTAACCTCTTTAGGCCTCAGTTTCCTTGTCTGTAACAGAAGATGGTTAGAGCTCACTATATGCTTCAAAACTGACAGTTCTTCCAAATTCTCATTGTCTGTGGCTCCCTTTCATCTCACAGCCTAATTCTAAGTCCTTAATTCCTAACTCACTTCCTAGTGTAGCGGGGAGAGGAAACAAAAACTGATGTTTACAGAACTCCTCTCTGGAGAGCAGTGTCTGTGCTGAGCAAAAGCATGCTTTAAAGGGTGTGCTTCAGACCCCCTAACCCAACCCAGCAATGCCTTTAGGAACTGGGGCTGGATGAAGAGGTTCTGTGAAGAAGCAAACGGGACCTTGGAGGGGGAGGGTGACTTTATCAGGAAGGAGCTGGGGGAGGTCAGAGGAGATAAAGCTGGCCAGCAATGTGAACGGAAGCTGGAGCTGAGGAGAGGCAAGTAGTGAAAATTCCCCAGTGGTTGGAATGCAAAGATGCTTTGAAAGATAGTGACAGTCTAATAAATAAGTCTAGTGGTTTGCAGCATATGCCACCTCTACCCTGACTTCCTTCCAAATTCTCCACTAAGTTTACTGTAGTCAGTAGATTGGGTGAAACTTTGGGGAAAGGAGGGGCCCACACAAGTTGCGTGGGGGACAATCAGGTTTGTATACAGCTTATTGACTCGATAAGAAAAGGACCACCTCCTCAGGAGGTGAAATGACAGCAGAGATTAAAAAATTTAGAGAAATCAGGAGACTCCTGGAACCAGAGGTTTGGAGAAAATTAAACCTCCATGCCACCCCCCCCCCCCACTTCTTAGCAAGAAACTAGGTTTCCATCCCTAGGTAAGTCAAGATATTTTAACAATTTTATTTAAGTATTAAAGGAAAAGGTGATTGTAGCAAGCTAGAAAATTTGGAATCATCTAGGCAGCTGACATCTCAGACAAGTGATTAATAATATAATAATTCTACTTTTTATTTTCTAAGAACCAAGAGACTAGAAATAGAGATTCTTTTTTAAAGTGCAGGTTACTTCTTTCAATGATTCCTTTTGGATCCTTTAATTAAATTTTAATTTAGACTGTTTAAACTTAATAAGTCAGTAAAATAGGAACTAATATTTCTTTAAATAATTGTAATGCTTTGGAAATTCAATGTTGAAAAGAAATACCTAAGGTTTTTAAAATGAAGAAGTATATCATCCCCTTCATATCACATTCACAGACTAGCTAATGTTAACCTGCCTTTCAACACCATGAGATATAAATCAGAGTATATTGCACGTTTTCATTTAAACAGATCTTTTTATTTGGGCATTCTATTCACCATGGTTTGTGAAATGACAGATTGTGGACTAAAAGGAAATAATATATTGTTCAGATTAACCTGACTTGCCATGAGCTTCTGCATTAATCATCAGATTTTAAAACCAAGAGAAGTAATGCTTTATATTTGACTGACATACACTATCATTTTGCTCCTGGTTAACATACTGCACAAAAGTGAACATGTTAGAGAATTTTCTGAAGGATTGATGGCAGACCAAGATAACTCCTAGGAGAGAAACAAAGGAGAATATAATTTCGCTGACCTAGCTAAGTACTTTTTCTTTTAATCTTGAAGGACGGTACATGCCTAGTGCTCATAGAATTTTTGAATAGGACATTTTTTTCACTACATTTCTGGCATTATTTACTAGCAATCCCTTTAAATCAAAGCTGAGTTCCCATTTGTAGATCTGAGAATATGATAAGTATAATCAGTATATTGGATACTACTGACTTGTCTAAAATGGAGGGTCAGGGCAGGTCTTGGTAAAAGATATAAATTATTAAGTCACAAAAAGTCATGTAGTAACACAAAATCATGGATTTCCTTTTTATCTAGGACTCATATGGAAGATGCTCAAACAACCTGATCTAATGACAAAATTTAACTATGTGTTTTACTGTTTAATTTGAAACAGTGGAAGTGGTTTTATTTCCCCCAAATCAATTACCAGACATAAGGTAATTCAGGATTTAATTTGGTCTTTTTGTCATTTGCTATTATTCACACATATATAAATAACATTAACAAAACACTTCCTATCACGATATAAATATATCCACTCATTCTAGATACTGTTAGGTAGTCACATATGCATGGAATTAATTAAATAATCTACAAAATACTATCCACAACAGGGAGCCATGCTGTTCAGCCCCCAGATTTTAATAGTAACTGCAACAGTGTATATAATTAAACTGAAATTCTCTCCAAGCGAACAAACTCTTAACAGCCATTCATGCAAGCTTATGGCAGCTGTCCATTTAGAGAAATTATAGTTTTGCATGGCCCAGAATGAAAATTTTAACACCATCTGTGTCCTAATGAAAAACAAAGGAAACAAATGAGCTATGTTTAAAGATATGTTAAAATACTACACTCAAATCCCAACTGTAATCACATATTCTCTTCTGAAAGTTACTTGCCAACATTCATATCTACATGAATACAGTCTGTGTGTACAGAATTTAAGCTCTTCTTTACCTATCAAGATTTTCTCCTGTTCCTGGAATCATTTTCATAGTTGTGGATCTCATTCCATTCTATCATATGAAATACACCCACCCCACCTTTATTTTCCCAAACCAAGTGAATACAAGAGGTGGCTAATGTTCATGAAAGGTAGAGTGAATAGCCTCTAAATATCTTTTTTAAAAAACTGTCTTCATGGACTTGATGTAGCTAATAAATGATAAGAAAACTGTATTTAGAAGACAATATGAATTGTCACTGATGATACCTACAGAATGTAAAAGGTCCTTGAAAAAAATGCAAAGAAGTTCATAATTCTACACCTTAAACAGTGAATGTTACGTTTTTCTCCACCCTGTTTCCAAATTGATTTAAAAACAAGCTGCATACGGGGAGGGTATAGCTCAGTGGTAGAGTGCATGCTTAGCATGCATGAGGTCCTGGGTTCAGTCCCCAGGACCTCTATTAAGAATAAATAAACAAACAAATCTAATTATCTCCCCCACCCCAAACAACAACAAAAAATAAATAAAATGAATACCACTTAAAAATTTTTTTTAAAAAGCTGCATAAAAATTATGATATGATTATCTGGACTGAGGAATACATGTGCTTCCCTACTGAGCTGGAAAGTACCTAGAGAATCACCTGATGGGGCGTCACAAATTCTGAGAACTCCCTTATGGAATTCTGTGGCCTCCTTTGAGTAACAGTGGGAAAAATCTTGAGACCCATCGGGTTAGAAGATTTAATTCTGACAGTGAGGCTGTGTTGAGTTCATTAGGGTCTTTGGCTTTTTCAGATTTACATTTAAAAATCCTTATATGTCTGTTTCTGCCAAGCTTGTGTCCATTCTAAGCCATTTATCTTCCATATTCTTGTCCTTTGCTCTAAGAGTCTAAAAGAAACACTTTGATCTGTTAAGGGAACGTAGGAGACCCAGTGCCCTCTCTGTCACAATGTTGATTCACAGCTGCCAGGAGCAATGGGCAGCAAGCCAGGCTGCAGACAGTATCTAAATCAGGGCAACAGGTCAGATGTGGTGCTCACTTCATGGGCCCCTCTGTCTTGAGCAAGCAGCTCGCCTGTCACAGTGGGTACAACTTTCTCATGGTAGGAATTAGTTGCATACAATTTCCTGTCACCAGGATTCCTCAGAAGGCTGTTTGTGACCAGGATGTGGTACTCTCCTACAGCAAGTGGAGAATCATGTGCTCTAATACTGGGCCGCTTCCCGTGCCCAGGGACCCCAGACAGAAGAGGAAGGGAAGGGGATTCACGTTTAGTGAGCGTCTACCTCCGCTAGGCATTTTACACATGTGATATCACTGCTGTCTTGTGGCATCTCAGCGAAGTATAATTACTCATACACAGACATGCTGGTTCAGTGATTAGGCTAGGACTCAGCTGGGTTGAGACTCCAGGCCTGTTTAATGTGAGCGATTATGTTTTTTCCATTTGACCACCCTGCCTCCATATTATCCTTGGAATTTTGCTTATATCACTCAGTGACCTAGATTTTCCCCAAAGCCTGCTACCAACAAATGGCAACAAGTACCTAATAAAAGTGAATTTTAAATTTTTTTGTTACAAAATCATCATTTGATACAAATGGCTTTTTTGAAAACTGTGCTAGTAAATGTCCATTTTTATCTCTTGCATTTTCTAAAAGTTCAAAAAACAAATTCATCTTGCATTTTTTTTAACATTTTTTATTGGTTTATAATCATTTTACAATGTTGTGTCAAATTCCAATGTTCAGCACAATTTTTCAGTCATTCATGGACATATCATCTTGCATATTTTGAAAGGTGTACAAGCCCAGGTATTGAAGTTGTATAGGGTTGAATTTAGTGTTCAGGGAATACTGGCATTCCTCATCTTTGCCGAAAGGAGTCCCACAAAGGAATGAAGAATCTGAGAGATTAATTTCCAGTTAAAAATGATGGATTGAGCATACACATTTATTCCCTCCCCAAAATGATATTAAAATGACATTAGAAGAATTTGGAAAGTACGTACAAAGAAGGACAAGGGCTAGAGTTTTGTAAATTGAAGGACTATGAGGCAGAAGGGCTGAAATTTAAGAATTAAAGCTGAAAATGGGGGATGAGGAGCGAATAAATGAACTACAGGACTCTAGTGCCTTTTCAGCATCCTGCTTTCACAATTCCAAAGACCAAGCCACCATACGTATCTAAAAAAATGAATGTTCTGAAACCTACTGAGATTCTGGAACATTCTCCCATGCCAGTACTATGCTGCTTAAATTTTGTCTTGGGCCTGCTCTGGGTCTCAGTGAGCCAGGCTTGGTCAGTGGATACTTTCATCCCATATCCCTGGAGTCCCAATGCCCTGTTTGCATTTTAACAACTACTTACTAGGTGGGCGAAAGCGTGTACTGACTTGGTGCCAGGCGGTGGCAGGCTATTTTCCACTGAGCCAGTCTCACAACATAAAACTGTGAAATTTTCTAATGAGACATATGAGAATTTTGTGACAAAATAAATGGTCCTGATGGCATTTCTTTCCAACCACTGGTAGATCTTAGAATAACCCTTCATACTGTAACACTAAAAGGGAATTTCTCTGTCAAAAGTCATGCTTGTGTCTCCTCTTTCCCCACCTCCCTGCCTCCCTCCTCCGTGCTTTCTTTCAGCTGGTTTGCTACATCCAACTGCCTGAAGTCCACGCAACTTCTCCACAGTGTGGATGAATGGCGTGGTACAAACTATGAAGCATTACTGGAAATGACAAATACTACTTCACACTGTTGGATTCTCTTAGCATAGATTTAAGGCTTTAGAGAATCCCTTCTGGGATCTTTTTTTTCTTAAATCTTACTATGAATTGATCCACAGATCACTCCTTTAAGATCCCGGGGAATCTTAAGATCCAGGCTTTTCTTAACTGTGAATGTCATCCTACCTACATGCTTACATTCTAAGCTACTGAATTACTTGCTGCTCAAGATCATGGACTATTTTACATTATTTTAGTGTCTCTTGCCAGTAGACAGCACCATAGTAGGTGTTCAGTAAAAGTTCGATGAATTAATAATGTATCAATGAAAGAACTGTGACTCTTTCGACTCAGAAAAATTTTCTTCTTTAGATTCTATCTAGGTATCATCCTTTATTGCCAGGTTTTGCCACTAGCTTCTGTCCTAAAGCCCATGTTAGAGGATAAAAATAAAAATTAATCTCCTATTTGGTAAAGTCTACATATTCAAGTTTCTGTTATTTGCAGCCAAATGCAATCCTAACTGATGTGTATGTATGGGGGGAGAAGGAGAAGCACCTCAATCCTGCTGAAACAGAACATAAAGCAGGTCCACAGTGAACATATTCTAAGAGGACTTTGTACTGAAAAGATTTTGTTATAAATTGGCTAACAGTCCCTTTCATGGATGATGAGTATAGAATTACAGTGAGGCTGCTATTCCCTATTTACTAATCTGACTCAATAAATATTAAGTAATTTCTAATATGTTTAACCTCATCTCCTCAATACTATAGTAAGATAGAAGTATGAATAAAGAATGGTTCTCTACTAAGCTCAAGAGATGAATGAATCAATCAATCAATCAAGTAAGCACTCAAATATCCTTGATACAAAGTGGAGTTCAGTGTACACAATGAAATAGATATAAAGGTAATGGATGGAGACACTGAATTTTGTTGGAAGAATCTGGAAAGCTTCACAGAGGAGGCTTTGAAGACGGGCAGGACTTCAGTAGGTTGAAAGGTCAGGACACCATGGAGAGGAGAGTGGTATGGACAAAGGCATGACGGTGGGAATATGCCAGGTACGATCTTATGAGTTACTAGCTACCATATAGACTATCCTGTTTCTTTCCAGCTCCTGACAACTGTCAACATGTCATTTTTGATCACTGAGATCCCTCATTTACATTTTAATTCAGCCACCCCTGATCCTTTCGTCAGGGAAAAATTTTATTTTTCCATTTAGTTCTAGCAAGGAAAGTAGGGACTTGAAGACGTTGTAGTTTGAGGGTATTAATGTAAATGCATTCCTCATTTGTACTCACTGTCTTCGAGAAAGCCTGGAATATACTAGTATGATATTTATTTTCCATGATGCTGTGAAATATGACTGTTTTAATGACAGCAGGATTATAATAAATGCAATCTCCTTGGCTATCCTTGCCCACTATATAATGTGTAATGGTCTTTAACTGCACTCGTTGTCAGCAGAAGATATTATACAAAGGAAGTGATAGGGCCTTTGAACCAATAAGTGTGCATTTTATGAAGTGTTCCACAGTGTGTGCGAATCCCTAATGAATCTTTGTTCACCACTTTATTCCTCTTGTCTTTTAAATGAAGTCTATGGTACATTTTGTTCCTTGAGGGTGGGATGGAGAGATTTCCTTTCTTCAAGTTAGCCAAGCAATTAATACCATGACCTGAACAAAACCATTGAAATAGCTGAACAGACTGTGTGGGTTTCAGAAA
This sequence comes from Vicugna pacos, assembly GCF_048564905.1. NCBI lineage: Eukaryota > Metazoa > Chordata > Mammalia > Artiodactyla > Camelidae > Vicugna > Vicugna pacos. The sequence goes on along the minus strand of NC_132987.1, from coordinate 84,434,719 downwards.
GAAATGTAGTTAATTAAAAGTGTGCATATCAAAAATTATATTCTCTATGGGCAAAGAGAAGCTGGAATAATGCTACTCTTTGAGGCTGCCACATATAGACCAAGCACTGTTCATCTCTAGAGAGTGGCATTCACATCCTTGTCTGTGGAATGGCAGCCTTGCTGCTGGGTGGTGTACAACCTCCGAGGCCATGCAGAGCAGCCCTGGCCATTCTTTGAGCTGTCTTTTGTTCTGCTTATTGTAGCTGAAGGTGTCTCCTTGCCAAGTTTCCCTACGTATTTTGCCTTTCCTCCAGCTCTTACTTTTCCTGGAACCTTGGCAGTGGGATCTGTTGGCAGCTCTGTTATCCTGTACTGTATTTGGCTGTGTCCTTGAGTCCCTAGATTACCCTGCAAACTGGCATTTATATACCCACTGTCTTTGTTGGGCAATTAGTGGAGATACTTTCTTTGTGTTACCATTTTTTTTCTCCTTCTGGATGCCAAGGTCTTCCCCTGCCTGAGACTTTTTGCTTCAAAGAGAACCATATTTTGACTCTGTGTTCACTAGGGGACTATATCATATACTATTGAATCAGTGACACTTTGAAATATATCATATGGTCATCCTAATACAAAGACACAAAGACCAAACATGATTCCCTAAGAAGGAGCTGTTGATAATGAGACTGGAATAAGAGTATAAACTGGACTGTCCCGGACACCCTGGGGTGTCTGATCACCTACCTTCTCTCTATCCAAGCTGATATGCAGCAGGTTCATACCTGTAAGGGTAGAAGCTATGTCTGGAATATTTCTATTCAGTAAATAAGTAGCCAGTGCCCCTCACCACCATGACACTTCCCCCAGGACTCCCCAGACCTCCCTACTCGCCAGCATCTAAACAGGATGGCCTTGGCATGGCTGGAGGTCTCTAGAGCCCTGCACCAGACCCAAGGTTTGCATCTGCTCTGAAAGGGGCCTGTGCCATACCAAGTGTTGAAGACTTTTGATATTACCCCAGTCCTTCCCCTGTCTACCTACAAAGTCTCCTTTTCTCTTACTTTGTCCTTCTGTCAATCTAGTCTCAGGACTATGGAGAAACCCCAGCTTCAGTGTTGTTTCATCCCTGCATAAGTGTGTGTCACATTCAGTTCTGTAGCTGCTATTTATACACATGATAGATAGCAAGATAATTTTTCTGACTCAAGGAGAGGAAGGTATTTGATTTTGTTATCAGCATCACAGAACTGCCATGTGATAAGGGCTACTTTAAGCAAGTGGCTTTGAAAGGAGAGCTCTGTCTCTCTTCATAATCACAGCATTGTTGAAAGCTTGTTTCTGTGAATCCACTCTGCTGCCTGGAATGTGGAGAAGACTGGTCTCCATGAGTAAGACTAGGGAAACTAAAGGAGAGTTTCAGAGTGTAAGGGCTAAAAAGAGATCAGAAAACCATTGTGTTTTCTGGTTAAAAATCACACGCCAAATATTTCAGATTACTAGTTCAAATTAAGACCTTTTGAGAAGCAAAGAAAATGAAACAATTGGAAATTTGAGATTGGTGGGTTTTCTGAGAGCATCAGTTATGAACTACAGTCCCCCTTACTAGCCTTTTGTTCCAGAGATGACTCTTCTGATTTGGTGCTGCCACTGCATTGGCAATTGGATGGTCTGTAGGCACCAGCCCAGCTTGTGCTCTGCCCCTGCCTTTGCAGTCTACAAAGACATAGCTAAACCCTAGCTTGAGTGGTGGGCTATTTTGATACACACCCCTTGTCCACACTGCAGAACCCTGGGTAGGCGCATCATCTTGCTCTCTCTCTGGGACACTCTCAGCTAAACCCCACTCTCCACTCAAACCTAATGGAAACTTTCAGCTACTCTATCACTTAAGGTCACAGAAGACTTGGGAAGATGAGAAGGGTGATTTATGGCTCCCTCGTGGCTAGGTCTGCTGTGCTGCTGTCTCTCTAGTCTTCTTCATGACTTTGTGAAGCTGCTGCTTCTAACATCTCAGACAGAAAGCTAGGCAAATGGCTACTCTACTCTCAGAACTCAAGCGTAAAGAGAACTCTGAGGGGAATTCTCTGGGTCTGTCCTTGCTGCTTTCCTTTTTGCGTATTTATCAATGACTTGGATCAATGAATAGAAATCATGGTGTTCTAGTCAATAGATGACACGATGCTAGGAGAAACAGCTGAACATAAAATAGTAGCTGCAAACCCATGTCTAGTGCTTACTATATCCATTTTTCTATGTGCTTCACATATGTATTAGCTCATTTAATTCTTATTTCATAGATGGGAATCTTCAAGTCACTTGTCCAAGGCCACTCAGAAGGAAAGGACAGAGTTAAGGTATGAATCCAAGTAGACTGGCTCTAAAGTACAAGCTCTTAACCATTCTATTTCAGTGCCCTCAGCATGGTGTAATAGTTCAGCCAGTAGAATGGATTTTTTAGATATGCTAAAACAAAGGGAAGAATACAATAGGTAGGGAAAGGGCTGATTTTATGAGTTTATTTAAAAAGGAACAAGAGTCTTTAGTTGGTCATAATCTGGATTTGAATGGAAATAAGCTGCTTCTAAAAAAGGTAACACAACCACAGACTTGTGGCAAGGAAAAATACAATCCAGTAAAGAGGAGGTAAATGTTCCACACTGTATACAAACTACCCTGGCCTATAGATTATGCTGATATTTCATCTATCTCGTGTCAGAGTTCACGAACAACACTATCAGACTCAAGATGTCTAGGACGTTAGCCCAAATGATGTTCAGTCCAGTAAACACTCCATATGAAATGAGACAGAAGCTTGTCAAAGAGGGCATATAGTAGCAGTTTTCAGATATTCCAAGAATATTCACAAGGAAGAGGTATGGTTTGTGGTATGGTTAATAGCTCAAGATCAAAAGGAATCATCTAAGTGCTCAGATTCTTCCACAAAAGTCAGAGCTGCCTCATTAAGCAGTGACCTCTCAGGCAACAGAAGTTTCAGAATGTGTCCGGATGACCATTTGTTGAACATCTCATTATTGGAAAATAATATTAATTGGAATACCGTTCCAATGAAGCTGTTTTAGGAATCTGGCTTTTCAAAGGTAGTTTTTAGCCAAAAAACAGTTTCCCACCTAATTGTTAACTGGAAAACATCAAATTAGATTAGCTTTTCAAAACTCACATTAGCATATAATGATGAGCAATATTACCATTAAATTTGAAAGAATAATACTGAATTCTGAATAATGAAACTCTGAAACTCTTTATCATGTATTTTGCAAAAATGTTGAGAGCCCAATTTCAAATGGATGTTTTCCTGCCACTTCAGTGTTTTTAAGTGCTTTCTTCAGGAAAATGCTTCAGTAAATGAAAGTGTGAAAGTTAAGTGGCTGAACACCCTGTCAAGATGCCCTGTACAGAGAGTGCACATGTGACGAGTGAGGAAGGGAGAAAAGGTCAATGTAATTAGAGGAATGAATTCTGGGTAACCCCAAAGAACATGTCTGGTGAGGCATCTATGTTCACATTTCTTTGAACTTTGTCTGTCCTAAGGGAGATGAAGCCATTACACAGACATGATGTGTTAACCTTTCAGTACAATGCAGCCCACATTCCTCCATCCATTCATCATCATCAGTGGTATTTGTGTTCAGTGCTGTCACGCAAGCTAGTTGCCAACAATTATTAAAAAGCAAACCAAAAGGTTATGCATTTAGGAGACAAAGCAAAACCAATTTTCACAATGCGTCCTATGAAGATGTCAATCCATTAAGGGGAAAAATCGCTAAGGAGCTCCTACAAGATACTCTTACATCAAGAACTATCTCCAGAGACCTAAGAAGTAAATGAAGTGATTATCTGTCACTCATGATTTCTATTCTCTGAAATGGAATCCACAATGGCTGTGGCACAGCCGCAGAGCAGTGTCCCCTCTCTTTTGCTCTCTATTTTACCTACATTCTCACTCACTGACTGTGAAAGCCTTTTTCTCTGGACTTTCCTCATTATCTGCTTTTTTTCTTCAAAAAACAAACAAAAATACTCTAGATTTCATTACCTGTAACTGAAAATGAAGCAAGTAGCCTCTACCTGAGACCTCATCTTTGGCATTGTCTTCTCTTTCTGCTATCCTGACCTCCTGGACACTCTAGAAAACTCGAGTTAGCCAGTCAAGGCTTTATCTTTCTTTTTAATCAGCTCTCAAGAATTTACTCTCTTATCTGGGAGACTTAGGGGACCTACAACCTCATCTGGTTCTGAGTCATACTGCTGACTCTGATCTGCATCACACATTTTTTTCTTTCTTTGTTATCCTAAGTCCTAAAATGGAATATTGAAAGGCAGTGACTAAAGGAGAACTATATGTATCACATTATAAGAATTATTAGGTTGAACCCTATTAAACTAATGTTTTTGTAGGTTGACTAAGGTCAAACAGTGAAATTTAATAGGGTCAACATCTTATGAGTTTTATAATGCCCATTTTAATTTTGATAATTTGTATCAAATAATTAGAGAAAATAGACAAGTTTTAAGGAAAACTAGTATGAAAAAATAATTGCCAGTATGTTTTACATAGTTTTATTTCTTGTCTAAATCATTGTTAAGTGTGCACCAAGCAGCCCTGGCAACCTAGCATTTGGCATGCTGTGAAATCTCAAAAGAAATTTAAAAAATACATTGAGCTCCATGAAAATTAGAATATAGCATATGTAAATTTGTGGAACCCAGTTAAACCAGTGCTGAGAGGAAATCTGATAGAGCACAGATACTTTAGAAAAGAAGAAAAGTCTCATATCAATCATCTTAAGAAACTAGATAAAGAAATATAAGATAACCCCAAAGCAAGCACAGGAAGGAAATTATAATAACGACATAAATCAATGAACTTGAACACAGAAAAAAAAAATAGAGAAAATCAATGAAACCAAGCACTGGTACTTTGAAAAGATTAATAATAAACCTCTAATAATATGAACAACATAAAGAAAAAAGACACAAGTTACCTATATCAGGAATGACTTAGGAGATATCACTATAGATCCTGCAGACATCAAGAGGATAACAAGGAAATACTGCAAACAATTCCACACTCATAAATTTGACGACTCAATTGAAATGGACCAATTTGTCAAAAACCACAAACTACCACAACTCATGCAATATGAAATAGATCATTTGAATAGTCTTACAACCATTAAAGGTATTGAATTCATAATTTAGACTACCCTCCTCCATCCCCAGGCCCAGACGGTTTCATTGATGAATTCTTCCAAACATTTAAAGAAGAACAATTGTCCGTTCTACACAGTCTTTTCCAGAAAATAAAGAGGAAACATTTTCCAGTTCATTTTATGGAGTCAGCACTAACTTGATAGTAAAACCTGGCAGAGACATGACAAGATTAACAATAACAACAACGACAAAACAAAAAACAAATAAATAAACTAGTTACAATATCACTCATGAACATATACACAAAAATACTCAATAAAATATTAGGAAATTGAATCCAGTAATGTGCAAAAGAGAGTAATACACAACCACCAAGTGGGATTAATTATAAGAATGCAATTTTAGCTCAATTTTTGAAAATTAATGTAAATCTATTACATTAACAGACTAAAGAAGAAAAATTACATGATTCTATCAATTGCTGCAGAAAAAGCATTTGATAAATTCAATATTCATTTATTATAAAAACTCAGCAAAGTCAGAATAGAAGAAAACTTCTATAAACTGATAAAAGGCATCTGTGAAAATGCCACAGCTGACTTAATACTTAATGGCAAAAGACTGAATGCTTTCAAAAACAAGGTAAGAAAATTTACTTTCAGCTCTTCTATTCAACATTGTACTAAAAGTTCCAGTCATAAGTAAAAGAAAAAAAAGCATATAGATTGGAAATGAAATAAAAATCACCTTATTTGTAGATGACATGATTATCAACGTAGAAAATCTCAAACAAAGTACAAAAAAGTTCCTAGGATAAATAAGAGAGTTTGTCAAGGTAACAGGTTACAAAGACAACATATAAATATTAATTGTATTTCTATATACCAGTAATGAACAATTGGAAAACAATACCGTATAGAACAGGTCTATTAAAAAAGAACTAGTTAGGCACAAATGTAACAAATTGTACAGGAACTACATACTGAAAACTACAAAATTATGATAAAAAATTTTCAATATCTAAACAAATGAAGAGACATACTGTCTTTGTAGATTGGAAGGCTCAGTATGGTTAAGATGTTTGTTCACCTTAAATTGACCTATAGATTTAGCACAATTCCAATAAAAATTTTAGTCAGTTTTTTGTAGATCTTGAAAAGCTGACTTTAACATTTATATGGCAAGGCAAGGGAACTAGAAAATCCCAAACAATTTCAAAAAGAATAATAAACTGGAAGAGTCACACTATCTCATTTTAGGACTTACTGTAAAGTTAAAGAAATTAACATAGTGTGGTATTAACAAAGAGACACATAGATCAATGGGATGGAACAAAGAGCCCAGGAAATGACCCACACAAATATGACTGATTGACTTTAATAAAGATGCAAAGTAACTACCGTTGTGGGCACAACGCAGTGGGCCGGTAACACGGGCTCGGGCTCCTATAAGAATTACTAGAGACTGAGAAGAACTTAGGAAAGTTTAATAGGTATGCTGCTACAGACAACAGCGGGCCACACAGGCAAGAGGTGCCTGTGTGAGTGTGAGCGCCAGGGGTGGTCATGTAGGGTCTTTTTATTGGGGGGGAGGGAGCTGTGCACACAAGGAGTTGGGGCTGCTTGATCAATTTGTGCACAGGTACCTGTCTGATTGTAAGATCTGTCAGGGACTTCTCTCAACCATAGGTTTTACGACTTTGACAAGGGCAGGATGTGTCCGCCCAGGGTACTGCGAGATGGGCCATCTCCTGGGGCGGTGAGTTTTTGTTAGGCTAAACACACATCAAGAGAAGATGTTTTACATCTTGCAGAAATGCAGGTATGCGAAGGGTCTTGTGTTGAGGAGTGGGGGTTAAGGTGTCAATAGCTCCAGGCACACACAGAGCCCAGGGGTGGGGGTTTTATGACTCTAGAGAGTGCCAGCCGGCTCCACAATGACATGGAGTGAGCATAATCTTTCAACAGTTGTTTGGAACAATTGGATAGTCTTAGGCGAAGAAGTGAATTTTGGCTTAAATCTCATACCGTATATAAAAATTACCTCAAAAAGGATCATATATCTAAATACATAAAAAAAAAAACTATAAAACTTTCAGAAGACCACACAAGAGAAAATCTCCATGACCCTAGGTTAGGCTAAGAATTCTTAGATATAACACCAAAAGCATGATCCCCTAAAAGAAAAATATTAATAAATCGAGCTCACAAAATTAAACACTTTGATTTGTGAGAACTCTCAAAACTTGACAATCAGAAAACTAACAACCCAATTAATAAATGAGCCAAAGATTTCAAAAAGACGTTTTAACAAAGAAGACATGTAGATGGCAACTAAGCACGTTAAAAAATGCTCAACTTTATTAGCCATGAGGGCAATCCAAATTAAATCCACAATGAGACTGTTACGGAAACGACAGGCCAGTCAAGAAACAAGCACCACTCGGAGGGTTGGAGTACTCAGATGTATTATGCTGGCGGGCTCAGAGGGGCTTCTGCTCCAAAGCTCTGAGCACCTTCAAGATGTGCACATGAGGTTTTATAGGGTAAAGTACAAGCTTGGGGTATTCAGCCAATAGGCATGGAACAGCTTTAGCAGCAGCATCATCACAAAAGTGGAGGCGGGGAGGCTGCAAACCAACATTCCAAAGCCAGATATGTATCTTTGAAAATCCAGCTGGCTAGCAAAAAACATAAACAGCAAACCAACACTAATTAACTTAGATTTACAAGTTAGTCTAGCAGAACTCAGATCAGTATTCCAATACTTAGATTTGTGAGTTATCTTGTTACACCAGCCCAGCCTCTCCTTCGCACTCCTAGACTTATGAGTTATCTTGTCAGACCAGCCCAGTTTTTCCTTCACAAGACATTAAAGAGAACTTATTAAAGAGACTAAAATTAAAAAAATAAAACCCCCAAACAACTGACAATCTCAAGCACTGGCAAGGCTGCAGAACACCTAGAATTTTCATGCATGTTGGCGGGAATGCAAAATGTATAGCCAGTATGGAAGACAGCTTTGTAATTTCTTATCAAGTTAACTATGTGCTTCCCATATGATTTAGGAATCTCACTCCTAGGAATTTGAGAAATGAGAACTTAATGTTCACACAGAAACACTGCAAAATAAAAACTTACATTCACACTGAAAGCCTGTACATCAATGTACATATAACAGTTTTATTCATAATAGCACCAAATTAGAAATCACCTAGATATTAAATTCATTTCATATCTTCAAATTAGTGTATTTATCTTTGAGTAAAAAGTCCTGGTTTATTTTTAAAATCACTTTCAGCTCTAATACTATATGACTTCTATGCTCAGATCAGCTTCAGCTTTCTATGAGAACCACTTTTCATAAGTAGAGCTTATAAGGAGAGGTTTATTTTATCCAATTCTTTACAAGACACATAAATTCTTCTACACATTCCTGATAAGGTGCTGTCCAGATATGATTTACCAGATATGTCTCAGCTAGCAAGGTCAGACCTAAACAAAACAGCTAGTATTCAGCTGATCATTAGAGAGAATGAATATATTTAATTTATTTAATTTAATACAAATATTGAAAATAATATTTAACTTTAGTTATTGTTAGAGCAATGTATACTCCCATCAATTGTAGTAAGAGCAAAACTGTGCTCTTAAAAATCACTGTAGTAAAAAAAAATCACTATGGTATACGTCCATGTTCAGAGCAGCATTATTCACAACAGCCAAAATGTGGATACAACCCAAGTGCCCACTGATGGATAAAAGAATAAACAAAATGTGGTATATATACACACTGGAGTATTATACAGTCTTAAAAAGTAAGGAAATCCTGTGACATCACGGATGAACAGTAAGGACATTATGCTAAGTGAAATAAACCAGACACGAAAGGACAAATATTATGTTATTTCACTTATATGAGGTACTGAGAATAGTCATTCACAGAGACAGAAAGTAGAGTGGTGGCTGCCAGGGACTGGAGGCAGAATAGGGAGAAAGAGGAAGGAGGGAATGAGTGTTGTTGTTTAACAGGTATTTAGTTTAACTTTTGCAGAATGAAAAGCATCCTGGAGACTGGTGCTTTTATTTATACAGCAATGTGAAATTATTTAACACTACTGAACTCTACACTTTAAAATGGTTAAGATGCAACTTTTATGTCTATTTCACCACAACAAGAAAAATCACTATAGTAAATATTACAGTAATACATATTGTGTAAAAAAATTTTAGGATAACTTCCTTAAAGTGTTGGGATCATGTTTTAAGGTCATGATGCATATTTCCAAATTGTTCATAGAAACATGGCACCAATTTATACTTCTACTAGCAATATTTTTTAAAAAGTCTATTTCCCCACATTTTTGCAAGTACTGGATATTATCATTTGTGGCAGAGTTTCAATAGCCATTACCCTAAGTCTTTTTTCCCTTTAGCTGAACACAAGGCTGCTTAAAATAAAGATTTCTCCTTCCTCCAGCATCTCTTGCAGCTAGGTGTGGTGATATAACCACAGTCTAGTAATGGGATCTAAAAATAATGCTGTGTATAAATAAAAATAATGGGACCTAAAAGTGATGGTATGTGCAGTTTCTGGAATATTTTCTTTAAGCAGAGGGCATGTCTTTTTTCCCCTTTGTACCTGCTGCTCAGACTGTAGATGTGGCTATGGCCACCATTTTTGACCATGATTTCCACAGTTTGAAAGCCACACACGGCACAGCAACAAGACAGAAAGGTTCAGAGTCTCTGACACCTGGAACTGCACCATGAGCTCTGGACTGCCTGCCTCCAGACTGTTATGTTGGAGACAAATACATTTCTTTCTTTTTTAAAAAAAATTTTATTCAAGTGTAGTTGATTTACAATGTTAGTTTCAAGTGTATAGCAAAGTGATTCAGTTACACATATACATACATGTATATTTTCTTTTCAGATTCTTTTCCATTATGTTATTAAAAGAAATTGAATATAGTTCCCTGGGCTACACAATAGGCCCTTGAGGCTTATCTATTTTATATATAGTAATAACATATGGGAGACAAATACATTTCTAACTGGTTTAATCTATTTGCAGCCAAATTTATCCTTCAGTCTTTTAGTCTTCATTCTTTTTAGTCTTTATCATATAGGTGAAAAATGGTATCTTAGTTTTGTTACACATAGCTCTTTTCCACTGAGAGTTAAAATTTCTGGAGTTATTGCTACCTTTAGCTAAGCAAAGGAAAGAGTACAGAGACATTTTTTTTCTTCCTTTCATATCTGGGATGGCATATTGCTAGGGTCCTTCCCAATATGAAAAAGTAAATCCGTTATCATCCCCTTTCTCTTTAATTCAGATTGTCTGGAAGATAAGGTTGCTAAGATCACCAGATATTTATTGCAATATTCTATTCAACTGATACTTGGAAAGAATGCTTAGATTTTAATAGTGATGCTTTAGAGGATTTTAATAATGATAAGAAGCCAAAGTGTCAGATCTTTCTGATTCTTTTAATAAAATCAGATTGAAATTAGAAACTGGATCTACCATCTCTAGTCAGTTTAGGCCTTGCTACTCTCGTCGGGTGGGTGTGGGGAAGAAGCATAGTGAAACTATGAAATCTGTCTTGATGTTTTCAAACTTGAGTGTGTATTACAATCACACGGAGAGCTTTTTAAAAACACAGATTGCTAGGCCCCATGCCTGCAGAATTGGCTGGCCACATTCTTTTTGGACAGGCAGAACAGCAGGATGAACAATTCTGGTGTACAACTGCCTCATTCCAGGCATTTTGCCACCATTTTGGGGTAACTCTGCCAACTCAAGGGACCAGGCAAAACATTTAGAAGGAAACAGGAATGGCAAGAGGCAGGGTGTATTGTACTTTTTCAAGGTCATTGCTTAGTTTTCTTTAGGATGTTGGACTGATTTTCATCAAACAGACTGATTTCTGTCAAATTTGAACTTTTGCTTATTCCCATAGTAGAAGCATCACATAAGACCCAATCTCTACTTCAGTGCATCCAGAGAATTTTCTCCTTTTGGCATTAGGGAGCAGAGCCACAGGCCCTCATCTAATCTCCTTACAGATGAAATGATGCAACTGAATTTACGTCACAGTGTTCCTGGAGAACACTTAACCACTGTCGCAGATACTCTTGGCTACATTTCAGCAACATGAGAATCGCTTTAACTACTATTCCTGACTTCGCCGATCTCTTCCACTTTACTGTATTTACCATTAACTCTGAATCAGGGTATCTGTGGTTGAAAATAAATTTTCAGCCCCAGGATAAATTTAATGATGAGGTTTCATAGTAGTTGTTTCCCTTAAAGAGGGCATGTCACATTATTAATATTTAATTGGTGCTTATCCATTCTGAGTATTTTATTCACAATTACCAAGTTATTATACTGGTTTCCATTTCTATTAAGTAAGTTTTTATCAAATAAAACACATCTGAGTGGAAAACTTTCATTCTCTTATCTCAAATGCAGTCAGGGAAATAGAAAAGATTAGAAGAGACATTGCAATTTACAGATGTGATGTATTTTATTATATGAGTTGGAGATCTTATCCTCCAAAAAAGATAGGGAAATAAATTTAGAAGGCAGCTTAAAAATTGTTCAATTTAGCACTTTAGTTTTACAGATTCAAAAAAAATCTGAGATTCAAAGACTTTAGGTAATTTACACAAGATCACCTGACAAAACCAGTGACTAAGCCAGTTTTAGAAATGGGACCCCTAGTGCTTTGTAAACTCAATATTAAATAAAATGAACTGAATCCTAGCATTTCAAAGGGTGAATAAATTATTATAATTCTCTTTGGTCTATCTGATGAGGCTTTTAGAAAAATGAAATTGATAATTCAGAAAGTCTCAAGGTTCTACCAAACATACAAAGAAGAACTCATACCAGTCCTTCTCAAACTCTTCCAGACGATTGAAAAGGAGGGGATACTCCCAAACTCATTCTATGAAGCCACCATCACCCTGATACCAAAACCAGGAAAAGACACTACAAAAAAAGAGAATTATAGGCCAATATCACTGATGAACATAGACGCCAAAATCCTCACCAAAATTTTAGCAAATAGAATCCAACAACACATAAAAAAAGATTATACATCATGACCAAGTGGGGTTCATCCCAGGGACACAAGGCTGGTTCAACATACGCAAATCAATCAATGTAATACATCACATCAACAAGAGAAAGGACAAAAACCACATGATCATCTCAATCGATGCAGAAAAAGCATTTGATAAAATTCAACACCCATTTATGATAAAAACTCTCGCCAAAGTGGGTATAGAGGGAACATATCTCAACATAATAAAAGCTATATATGACAAACCTATAGCCAGCATAGTTCTCAACGGTGAAAAACTCAAAAGCTTCCCACTAAAATCTGGGACAAGACAAGGATGCCCACTATCACCCCTCCTATTCAATATAGTCCTGGAAGTCCTAGCCACAGCAATCAGGCAAGAGAAAGAAATAAAAGGGATCCAAATTGGAAAAGAAGAGGTAAAAGTGTCATTATATGCTGACGACATGTTACTATATATAGAAAACCCTAAAAGGTCCACAAAAAAGCTACTAGAGCTGATCGAAGAATTCAGCAAGGTAGCAGGTTACAAAATTAATGTTCAAAAATCAGTTGCATTTCTTTACACTAACGATAAATCAACAGAAATAGAAAGTAAAGAAACAATCCCCTTTAAAATAGCACCCAAAGTAATAAAATATCTGGGAATAAATCTAACCAAGGAGGCGAAAGAATTATACACAGAAAACTATAAACCATTGATGAAGGAAATTAAAGAAGACTTTAAAAAATGGAAAGATATTCCATGCTCTTGGATTGGAAGAATCAATATTGTTAAAATGGTCACACTGCCCAAGGCAATCTACAGATTTAATGCAATCTCTATCCAATTACCCAGGACATATTTCACAGAACTAGAACAAATCATAATAAAATTTATATGGAACCATCAAAGACCTAGAATTGCTAAAGCATTACTGAAGAGAAAGAAAGAGGCTGGAGGACTAACTCTCCGAGACTTCAGACAATACTACAGAGCTACAGTCATCAAGACAGCATGGTATTGGTACCAAAACAGACATATAGACCAATGGAACAGAATAGAGAGCCCAGAAATGAACCCACAAACTTTTGGTCAACTCATCTTCGACAAAGGAGGCAGGAATATACAATGGAATAAAGACAGTCTCTTCAGCAAATGGTGTTGGGAAAACTGGACAGCAGCATGTAAAACAATGAAGCTAGAACACACCCTTACACCATATACAAAAATCAACTCAAAATGGATTAAAGACTTAAACATAAGACAAGATACAATAAACCTCCTAGAGGAAAACGTAGGCAAAACATTATCTGACATACATTTCAAAAATTTTCTCCTAGAAGAAATAAAAGCAAGAATAAACAAATGGGACCTAATGAAACTTACAAGCTTCTGCAGAGCAAAGGAAACCAGAAATAAAACAAGAAGAAAACCTACGGAATGGGAGAAAATTTTTGCAAGTGAAACCGACAAAGGCTTGATCTCCAAAATATATAAGCAGCTCATACGACTCAATAAGAAAAAAATAAACAACCCAATCCAAAAATGGGCAGAAGACCTAAACAAGCAACTCTCCAAGGAAGACATACAAATGATCAAAAAGCACATGAAAAAATGCTCAATATCACTAATTATCAGAGAAATGCAAATCAAAACTACAATGAGGTATCACCTCACACCAGTCAGAATGGCCATCATTCAAAAATCCACAAATGACAAATGCTGGAGAGGCTGTGGAGAAAGGGGAACCCTCCTACACTGCTGGTGGGAATGCAGTTTGGTGCAGCCACTATGGAAAACAGTGTGGAGATTCCTCAAAAGACTAGGAATAGACTTACCATATGACCCAGGAATCCCACTCCTGGGCTTGTACCCAGAAGGGAATCTACTTCAGGATGACACCTGCACCCCAATGTTCATAGCAGCACTATTTACAATAGCCAAAACATGGAAACAACCTAAATGTCCATCAACAGGTGACTGGATAAAGAAGAAGTGGTATATTTATACAATGGAATACTACTCAGCCATAAAAACTGACAACATAACGCCATTTGCAGCAACATGGATGATCCTAGAGAATGTCATTCTAAGTGAAGTAAGCCAGAAAGAGAAAGAAAAATACCATATGAGATTGCTCATATGTGGAATCTAAAAAGCAAAAACAAACAAAAACAAAGCATAAATACAGGACAGAAATAGACTCATGGACAGAGAATACAGACTTGTGGTTACCGGGGGGGGGGGGGGGCGGGGGTAGAGGGTGGGAAGGGATAGACTGGGATTTCAAAATTGTAGAATAGATAAACAAGATTACACTGTATAGCACAGGGAAATACACACAAAATGTTATGATAAATCACAGAGAAAAAAATGTGACAATGAGTGTGTATATGTCCATGAATGACTGAAAAATTGTGCTGAACACTGGAATTTGACACAACACTGTAAAATGATTATGAATCAATAAAAAATGTAAAAAAAAAAAAAGAAAGTCTCAAGGATTTATATACTGATGTCCCTCCAAACAGTTCATTAAAATGATTGATTTAAACCAAGTAAAACCTATCATTAATGATGTATTCCTGCTGACTTATGAGGAACTGTAAGTGAGTGATACAGGGAGAATCTTGGAGAAGGGATGAAGATGCTAAAGAGAAGCCATGGGGGGGCAACAGCCCAGCTGGGATGCGTTTGGAATAAATCTTTCCCTTAATAACTTCCTCAATATTCAACAGCCTCAGTATCTCAACATCACAACATCTACACTTATTGTTTAGGCTTATATTTTTCTTCAGTCTATATTGTTTCCACAGTTGCTTAAGACTCATGAATAAATGATAGCACTAATGGCAATAATAAATTTTCATGGCAAAATAGTATTCTTTTAATTGAATATAGTTAAAGAAAATGGTTGTGATTTCAAAAACACTTAAAATATTAACTTCTTATTCTTTGAAGAATTAGAAAGAATAATTGGGGTGCTCAAACAAGGGAAATTTTGAATAAAATTTGGTTTTAAATGACCAGTTTTCATCTTGACAAGTTCTGTGGCCATACAAATATATGGCTGAATGAATTCAGGACAAAAACAATCAATCAATTGTGCCAAATTTATTAAATTCAGCTAACCCACATGCAAGTTTAGTTAGATAAAACACAATCAAGTCAGATGACTGGAGTGAGAAATACTGATGTTTTAGTTACTCAGTGCTTTATGTGTAGGTGTGAACACATCACTGAAAGGAGAACCTCCAAAAGAATGTCTAGAAACCATCTTCTCTGTTCTCACCTTGTCTTTTGGCTTTGCCCCCATGTCTCTGCACTTTGGAACCATTGGGATGAGAGCAATTCACTCCCTTCCCTTTCTGTGACTGAGGGAAGAGTCAGGCTCAGGTTCACACTGTTAGTCAACTTCAAAATTGTGAATTAGACTATGGAAAATATTGGTAGCAGCTGTCTGTTCTAGAAAAAGAATTACATCAAAGACTGTATGTTGCCTCCATGTTTGATTCTTAGCCTACTGAGAAATGATTGATAACAATTAAGTTCTAACATGTATTTTGTGTTTATTACATGTATTTACTGCTTAATGTATGTTACTTAACCCTTAACACCACCCAATAAGGTAGACCCAATTATTAATATTTCCATTTTACAGATGAAGAAATAAAGGCAGAACAAGCTTAAGCTACTTGATTAAGATGGGCAGCTCATAATTGGTAGAGTTGTAATTTAAACCCAAATCCTAATCATTCCACTCTTCTTGATCAGAGCTCAGGTTAGATGTATTTGGAAAGAAGACAATTTGTGTGAATCAAGACAAATTACTCATGGAAATTCAAAACCCATGCAAAATGAGGAATATAGCAGATGCCCTGAGATATTAGTCCGTCTGGTTGTTTGGAAACAGGAATTGTAATTATAGCTTCCATAAACAAAAGCCTGAGAGTCTAGTATCTGAGAAATACGGAGACAGAAAACATTTTATGAGGTAATCTAGCCCATTCTTTATCTTAATGCAAGACTGGCTAGAACAACAATCTTGAAAATCACTGGAATTTCTAGGTTCTTTTTTCAACAAGTATTTACTTGTTAGTATTATGAACAGTTTAAAGCATTTTAAGATACAGTTCTTGTCTTCTTGAAACCTACTGTTAGGAAAAACTGGTCATTCACATTTCACATTAACTATGTAACAACATAGGGTAATTCTATTTAGTTATGTGTCACGATGAATACTACAGACAACATACCTTTGCAATCCCTTTGGTAGATGTATTCAGTCAGGGTACAACAATGTGGACCTGTTACGAGAAGTTTCATGTAGGAAATGAGTTTGAGCTAGGACCTGAATGCTAGGTGAGATTAAGAGAATGATCAAGTGTGCATACTAAGTGGAAGGTAGGATCAGTATGTTCTGGAGGCAGTGAGGAGACAGCTGTGACTGGAAGGAAGGCATGCAGAGAGCAGTTCAATGGGTAGGATAAGGTACCCTTTGGCTTAGGAATTTGGACTAGATATTAAAGCAGCATGGAATTATGTGAGACTTTAAGGAGATGTTCAAGTGTTTTAGGATGATATGGAGAAAAGATTGGAAAGGAATAACCTGAAGTTAGGGAAAATGGTTAAGAGACTGGAGCACAAATCCTAGTATGATGCAGGAGCTGTGAAATAGGAGGGACTGTTTCTGCCCCCTCAAGTTATGTCAGCCAAGCTAACGGGTGTCAGGGCTATTGCCCGGGGTGATGAGATAAGTGGCATCCAAACAAACTGTGCCAGAAGAGATAAGAGTTCCAGAGTTCAAAGTTCAAGAAGGCAAATCTATTCTCAGGGTATAGTGGCAAGCATGGGGCCGAGAACTAGAGATGAAGATAAAAGGAGATAAAAAGATAAAGGCAGAATCTGACCAGGAGGTGAGGAGATAGTATGGGGCAAAGTGAGGAGGTTGTGAGAAGGCTAGAGTTTTCCTGTAAAAAGTTGTCTAAAGCTCTTTGCAGGGGGTGCCAGTCCTACGGCCTAACAGTTAGTGATTCTAAGCAGAGAATGGACAACCATCACTCTGGGTTTTGAAACATTAGAAAGTTTATTACAGTTGACAGAAGTCGTGTTGGGCATCGACTAGTGCAGTTTTAAGGAACTAGGAAACCAGATTGGCTCTAGGGCTTTCTCAAAAATTTTTCTCTGAAATGACAGAGTATTTTGGATGACCCCAAATTTTGCATGATCCAAGTTCTGAATCTTGGAGAAGATTGCAAGATGGAAATGAATTCAAGAAACTTGCCAAGCTAAATCAAAAATTTTAAAGATGGAGAAAACCTAAAACTGAAATCATATAATTTAAGAGCAGAAAGGGACCTTGGAAATTTTTTATAGTTCCCCACCTACAGTCTAAGCTGGATTCTCAAAAATAACATTCACTATTATCTTCAAAGTGTTTTTATATCATCGAGAATATTTCTACATACATTATAGTACTTAAATTTCCCCTTTTTATAACAATTGATTGGACTCACAGACAAATGTTAACCTTTGCAAGAATAAGCTACCGTGTATTTTATTATAAATCCTACTGCTGTGATCACATTCATTAAGAAATAAAATAAACTGGGACACTTAGATGTAGATGATGATTTTTTAAAAAATCTAGATCTATTGTAAAAATACAAAAAGTCATTTTAAATGATGTCTTGAAGAATTCCAAGGAGAAATGTCTAGCCTTGTTAATAAAACCAGCTAGTTGTATCCTACATATAAGTCGGTATGAAATATTTAAAGTGTAAAATCTCACCTGTTGCCACCAGAGAGAAAAGCTGACAGGGCTACAGGAAGTCACACAGAATCAGTGATGTCTGCCCCCACTGCAGACATTTTCAGGAGGCACTGAAAAGAAATGTTTTACTTCAAGCTGAAGACACTGAATTTGTGTTTGTAACAGGTTTTTCTTTGCCAAGGTGAGTACCTCCTGGCTCATTTGCCTCACTGTTTTTTCCTACTAGTTTGGGCATAAGAACTATTCTTAAAACCATAATACAGAAGAAATCATAGAGATATAATCTGAAATAAAATCATATTTTTCTCTACATAAAAAAGACCAAAGCAGTATCAACACATCCTAAACAATCTACTTTCTCTGGAGAATAAATTTTCTGCTCACAAAATATCTGTACATCCCATCTTGTTCGTATTATCGTTTAAGTCATATGATGAACTGTGAAAAGAATGTTACATGCCAGTGTACCCTGTCCTCATACTGAACAGCTCTGGAGCACACTGCAGCAAAGGTGAGTTTATCATTCCTTGCTTAAAACATGATGCCTATCCTTCCTTTGGAGGTAGCCAGCTACAGCTTCAATGCTATTAAGTCACTCTTTGCTTCCTCTTTGAGCTACTGTTGGGTGACTTCAAACGTGTACCACTTTTCAATAAGGCCTCGTATGTTGTACATCTGTAGTATCATTCTTTGATTTTTTTATACTAAAAATGTGGGAGTAAACTTATAAATCATCGATTCAGTGTACAAAGCAGCACAACACATTTCAACTGTGCTGACATCAGTGACTAACTTGTTAGGATGGTGCAAAGCTGATGTAAGAAATATTCTTAAAAAAAAAAAATCCTGATCTTGATGTGTCTGTGTTGAATTAGCTAATTTGGGGAAATGGCTCCAAGAAAGTCATATGAGTAACATGCATGCCCATGATGACAGAAATATGTGAATCATTCTATAAAAGTGGAGCCTGTCCCTCTAGTCTTGCAAACATTCACGGCTGATTTTACATGGGATGAATGAAAAGATTTGTGCTTCGCTGTTTGGAGGTAAGAGCTGCAGATTGCAGTGGAGGGCTTGCCACTACAAGGTTTCCTCATTAGAAATTCTCACTTATTGAACAATTCAGCTACACACGCAGGCTTGAGTTAGACTCCTGGGGGCTGAATCACGTGCAATAATTAGTCAGGATGAACTCTCGTAGGAAATGTCTATAGACCACTTGGATTTGCAGGGATGAGAAAAAATGACCCAGGTTAAAATTAGTGGTGAATAAGGGATATGCAAAGGAGGGTGTCTTCTGGTGAACCAGAGGCATACTGGGGATATTTGGTCCTTCTGCCTCTGCACTTCATTAAAATCGGCTATATCACCATTATAAGGCAAACCTCTATAAAGAAAATACATTAAGCCTCAAAATAAGTTAGTCTCATCTCCAAAAAGGTGGAATGAATTAACTGACATCAATGTTGCTCACATTTGTCCATTGTGAATCCTTGAACTTGTGTGTATTCATCTTATTATAATAACTGAGATGAGAAAAACTGGTGTCTGAAACACAAACACCAGCAATTTAAATGCATAGAAAAAGAGGAAAGGGGAATTTGAAACACTTCTGTACAGTAAGAATGAGTGACATATGATCCAATGATGATTTTTTTTTCTAAAATCTTTTTGATTATGGATGTGAATGTTCTGGAAATTCCAAACTGCATTGGCCATCTTTCTTTACTAACTGTCTAGGAATGCAAAAGTTTGGAGTTTATGAATATTCTGTTTTTGATTTAACACCATATGGAGATTGCTCACAGGAAAATATGATTTACTATTTTTTAAAAATAAAATAGTTAATAAATCCTTGGAAAACCAATCAGGGACAGCAGCTAAATCTGGAAGGGTAAGCCATCCTTTGGTGGATCTATACAGCATCATGGAAATAATTTAAGCAAGGAATGATAAACTCACCTTTGTTGCAGCATGCTCCAGAGCTGTTCAGTATGAGGACAGTGTACACTGGCTTGTAACATTCTTTTCACAGTTCATATGACAAACTATAATACGAACAAGCTGCGATGTACAGATATTTTGTGAGCAGAAAATTTATTCTCCAGTTATTTTAATAATGGACATCATTTACGGAGCATTTTCTGTGTGCCAGGTACTGCTAAGTGTTTAGCAGGCTGTGTACCAGGCTCTGTGCTAAATACTTCTCATTTAATGATCATAGCAACACTATGAGGCCCATACGGTTATGACTATGTCATTTTGTAGCTGAAGAAACTAAGGCTATAAATGTTTAAGTTAACTTGCTTACGGTCACACAGCAATGATTTTTATCTACATTTGCTTAGCTCTGAAGCATATGCATACCTCAACATTATAGAAATTAGAGCAATAAAACCCCTTATTTATTAAAAGCAAACAAATCTCTTCAATAGAATTATTTAAAGGTAGCAAAGTATGATTCTCGAGCAGTGCTGCTCCTTCACTGCACAACATGACTATTCTTGGAAATGACATTCAACACGGAGTATAGTTACTTATTAATAAGACTTTTAAAGTTATTTCGTAACTTCTCCACTCCAATTTCTCCTCCTTACATTTATATCATCACACTCATCAACATTATACATTCTTGGCTTTAGAAATCATTTAGTTCAACCTTCCTGAAGTTTTAATTCCCTTTTTAACGTCCCACCTAGTGCTTGAAATCCCACCATAAGGAAAATCTTTTCTGTACTGGTGCTGTCGATTCTACTTTTGGACTGCTCTGACAAAGAGAAAGTTTCTCATATTAAAGTTAAAATTACTTTTCTGTGAGTTTCACCCACTATTCCTAGTATAACCCCATGACTTCACAGAGTGAGTCATTCTCATTCTCAAAATGCATTTGCTAGGTAGGCTAGGTATAATCCATATAGAGTAAGGTGCCTGTTAAATAAATATGGTAAAATCTCATGATTTTATACTACTGGTAAGTGGGAAGAAGATCGGAGGGGGAGGCGAGGAGAGGGGAACAAAGGAGAAAGAGTTGACGAGGTTTTGATAAGACAGTTTTGAAATGAACACAATGCTATTCTTTCATGAAGATTCAGCCTACAAGTGGCTAACAACAGAAGCCCACCAGGTTCCTCAGATACATCAATAGGTCTAAAATCTTCAACTAGTAATTTTTTGCAAATGATGCTACCATGTGCTTGCTTAAAGACAGCTTTCTCAAGAGGCTGCTCCTTTTCCTGCTGGATTATTGTTAACATTAATTTTTTGACAAACTTTTTTTCATAGATGCTACACATAGAACATTGGTCACTTTTAGGACTGATTATTTCCAAATTCTGAGTTAATGGGATCTGATATTTCACCAAAAAGTTAGAAAATATTCTCATGCTGTTATTATTCTTTCTGGGGTATATTAATTGTCTACACAATCTGGCTTCACTTATACTGTCTCAGTTTTTGAAGCTTGGTACTTATGATGCTCGCACTGTAGTAATAGTACCTAACACAGAGTTAAGTGCATAGTAAATATTCATTAATACTTGTTGAACACAATGAAGTTGAATTAAATCAAGTAATCAGTTAATTTTTGACTGGATTAGTTGACCTTATAGGATTGAAGGAAAATGTTTCAAAGTCTGAATTATGTTTTAATTTTAGCTAGACATCGCACAAGGACCTAAAAGCAACACAGAAGATTGGAACAGTTCAGTGAAGGCCACTGCTTCAACAAGAAACAAGTCATGCGAAAAGGTGATACGGAAATAGCATTAACTTTTGAAACCTGACAGGAGTTAAGCTGCTAAAAGTCAAATAGGTAGTAAGTAACTTAACTTCTTTGAGCCTCCATTTTTTTAATCTATAAAATTATGACAAAAATATTTTAATCCAGTGACTAGTGGGCTCCTTAAATTAATTATGAAAAATTACTAAGCAGTACGTGTACCATCATTTTATTTTATGGGATTAAATAAGTGCATGGAAACAGTTCTGGAAGGACCCAGAGTACACCAGAGAGGGGGACAGTGGATGCCCTTGTTCAGGCGTCCGCTTAGATTAACATGACATTAAACAAATATTTATTGCATTTATAAAATGTGGCTCTTTGGATACTAATGTTCCAACTTTCCACTACTAAAAACAGTTTAAAGCAGGATTAATTGTCTGAAAGTCAACTGGAAATTAAAAACAAAACAGTGTGAACCTCACTAGGTCCCACTCCAGCCAGATTCTGAAAAGCAGACGAAAAGGAGCAAAGGAAGGCAAATTCACCAAAATTTACAATGAACAGGATGACAAACACTGAAGGTCGCCATTTATTTCTTAGAAGTCATTACTAAAATTAAATTATAATGTTTGCCATCTTGCTTGTACTTAAAATGTTTGGGGGAAAAATGATTTCTAGCCAAATTATCTAAGATTTTTGTCAAAACTGTCCAGTGTTTATATCTTTGTGAAACTTTTTGATCTAGTTGTTTAGAAGTCATAAAAGCTCTTGGTTAGACTCTGGAAAAGATGGTCATTCCAATTACAGGGAATGTCAAGAGTATCCTTAGGGCTGATAACAGAACTTTGAGTCAGAGGCAGCAGAATGCAGAAATATGCAGAAGCATTTAACACTGCCCTCAGGAAATGCTGGGAAGTCTCTTTCCCTGATAAAACTGGTGGCATGCGGGATCGTCTCTCCACCAGTAAAAAGATCGATGCTTGGGTAGATGCTACTGTGAGGTGCTGTACAGACCTGGTACTTTGGGAACCTTTGGCCTAAGGGCTCTTTCAGCAGAAGACCTCACATACCAATGGCATCAAATGTGGGGTGTTTTACAGTCATACTAGCTTGCTGGTTAAATTTACTTTATTAGAAATTTATTTTTATTTGAAATTTCCAATTTGATCATTTATGTTAACAAGATGAATAGTTACTGCCTGCAGAGGGGTGGTTTACTAATGCAATTGATGTAACAAAGAGGCATTTGATCAACTAGTAGGTACGACTAGAGATGGTCAGATAATATCAAGGGAAAAAGGAGATTTTGTTGAGAAAATGCAGAATTTGTCAGAAGGATCAACTGACATCAGGACCCCACAATGAAAGTAGAGAGAGAACAGGAAATTGGAGGGCAGTAGGGTGTCAGGAATCCAGAGACAGAGGCTAGGCTGCCCCTTACTTGAGTTGTGATGTCAGATGAGTCATTTAACTTCATTGGTCCCAGGTTTTCTTATTTCTTAAATATGATTAATAATAACAGCTGTTTCCCCTACTGATGGTAGGAGTGAATCTGGTAAGACAGGGTTCTCTCAGGATGTAAATGCCACTCATCCTGAGACACGAATTGGAACACAGAAGAGGGAATTTCTCCGCGTTCAGAGTTAGGTAACGCAGGTGGAGAGAGAGCAGACAGGGAGAGAGGGCCCATGTAGTGGAGACCTCTTTGGAGCTAGACACCCTGGCCCTAGAGATTAGCAGTAAGGAAGATCTGTGAGTATTAGTTAAAAGAGCTTTGGGAACTTAATTGTTGAAACATTGAGAGTTCCAACCTATAGTAGCATTAGCTTGGTCATATTACTCAGGAGAGACTTCTTTTTTCACTCCAAGCCTGGAGAATCTACTTCTAAATCCCCTGTGTTCCAATAGCAAGAGTAGAAACCAGTGAAACTCCTCAGTTATCTGATAGTACTTCCTGATTTCTCTCCATTAGATGATAGTAACCAAGTTGCTTGACTTCTTAAATTGCAAAAGAATCCATCTCTTGGAGTTATCACAGGAAGGGAGACCCAGAGAAGAGAAAAGGGACATTCTTGCAAGAAGTGGGATGGGGGCTCATAATCATTTCATTAGAATATTAAAGTGAGTGGCTCCCATTTTGAAGTTATAAATATATATGTGTGTGCACAAATGTGTTGTGCTTTGGAAACTCTAAAACATATAACAACTCTTTACATAGTTTTTTGACTATATTATCCCAAGAAGTGAAAAACTTGGAAGTTGGGAGTAACATATGGAGGATACAGATGATGAGAACAGTAGTAAAGTGCAGACTAGGAGGAGCCCCTGAAATAGAGGGATTTCATTTATTTCAAGAAAGGATATTTGAGAGAAGGAAGCTATTATGAACTGAATTGTGTTCTTCGCCTCTCCAAATTCATATGTTGAAGCCTCAACACCTGATGTGACCATATTTGGAAATAAGGACTTTAAGAAGGGAATTGATGACAAATGAGATCATGAGTGGGCCCCAATCCTATAAAAGGAAGAGACATCAGAGCTGTCTTTCTCTCTGTGTCATCACAAAAGAAAGGCCATGTGAAGACACAGCAAGAAGGCAGCCATCTACAAGCCAGGAAGAGAGCCCTCACCAGAAACCAACCCTAATGGTACCTTGATCTTGGACTTCTAGCTTTCAAAACTGTGAGAAAATAAATTTCTGTTCCTTAAGCCACTCAGTCTGTGGTATTTTGTGATGGCAGCCCAAACAGACCAATACAGAGACCTTCCTTTGGCTGGCACCAAGACCAATTGATGATAATCATGGCCAAAGGAAAAGTAGCACACCTGACAGTCCTTGATGAAGTATCACCGGAGTGATGGATTGACTGGAAGAAGCAGAGTACTGTGAATTATGGAGGCAGTAACAGCAGCAGCAAAATTATCACTAGAGTAGAGAGGCTGCCCAACAGTGCGGGTGTGTGGTGTCTGATGCCAGATGGTCTGGACTCAAAGCCTGCCTCTGGCACTTGCTAGTTGTATGACCTTACGCAAGTTACTTGAAGGAATTTTTTTCTTCATCTGTAAGATGGGATAATTATAATATACCTACTATGAAGGTTTATTGCAAGGATCAACTGACCACATATAAAGTGATTACATTAATGCCTGAGTATTATCAGCATTGTTATTAATAAGAATAAAAATATTATAATGGATGCACTTATCAGAGCAAAGTATTCTTCTCTCTTCTCTCACAGACTGACCATTAGAGTCATAACTACTAACTGCCCTAGAAGGCACTTAGCCCCTCAATCATATAATTCTCACTTTCATGTAATAAACTGGAAATCCTACAACTAGGTTTTCATATACCATAAAGACACTTTTCACTTTTGTGTTCAAATTAAAACAATTAAAAGATATATAAACCCACTGTCCTTTTCATAAGGATATGAATCAGCAGATTTGCTCCCTAAATAGCCAGCAAAAGAACTCCAGCGAAGAGGGGTGTAATGGTTTTTACATTCCTTGTAAATTGACATCAAGTCTTATTATTTACCTTCTAGGGGATGCCTTATTCCCAATATTGCAATTCCTTATGTCTTCTTGGTGACATAAAACCTATCCTATCTCTGATTTTACAATTCTTTTTGTCTCAGTGTCATAAAACCTTGTGGCCTAGCCAAAGAGTGATTCAGGTAAATCAGTAGCAGGGAAAAGGACATTCTCTGACATCCCAAAACTGGGGTGGACTTACAGGAGACATGAATCCTGTAGCAAAGGGGTGACTCATACCTTTCCTTTGGGACTCATTCAACTCAGTCTCATGAGAATCCTTGGTGCCATAATTCCTGAAAAGATTAATCTAATGAGTGTATGTACTGGGCAGTAGTGGAATTTGTACACCGATATGTACAGTGTAGGCTTCCAGAAAAGTTCAAAGCCCAAGTATTATAATAAGATTAGAAAGCAGGACCAAATGATGGAGAAAGTTTTGCTTATTATTCAGAAAACTTGTCATGTTAGCACTAGAGTCATTAAGCTTGGTTAGTTTGTTCTCATCAGCTAAACTGTATTCTCCTTTGAGATGAATTTCCTAGTAAAATAGTTCATGTTGATCATTATAGAATGAAGACAGTTTTTATCCCACCCTAATATACTTATAAAGAAACCCCTCTCTGACAGCTTCCTGTTGCCAGGCTAGTGAAACTGCCTGAGTTTATGGTTAAAAATGACCCATGATTAACTTGGTTGGTTTTGGCATAAAAAACCCTCCTACTTTTTCTAAGTCTCAATTAGTGGGTTTGGCAAAGACCTGGATCATGAGTCTATCCTAAAACATCTATCTTGTGCCTGGCATTTAGATGTATCCAGTGAAGGAGGAGGAGGAGAAGGAGAAGAAGAAGAAGAAGGAGAAGAATTTTATTTTAAGTAATTATTTAAACAAATAATACTTAAATAAGTTTTTATTTATATATAAAATATTACTAATAAAATAAATAATAGTTTTACTTTAAATAATTTAAAGGTCATTTATAATGCAGTCTTCCTGTGGGAAAATGTTATTTTTTTTCTTTACCTGGGGAAAAGACATTTTCTCCAGTTTGGCAGTATATCAGAAACACTGTCATTTTGAATATTAGGAAATAAAGTGAACGATTTTCCAGAGATTCATTTACATACTAGAATAATGCAAAGTGAAAAGGAACTTTGACAAACAGCCATAACCTTTACATTTTTTATTTCTTAGTCTTTGCTCCCTAATATATTTTCAACCATTTACTGTGCTATTCTGTTTGGTTATTCAATATGTCTGAGCAAAACTCAATGGCCCACATGCTGAATTTGAATTCTCTGCAGTTTTCAATGAACTGTCATCCTCCTGGGCAGCCATATTTGAGGACTTAGCAATATCTTTGACCAACTTCCCAATTTTTGTTCAAATCATCCAAAAAAGTCAGTGATACTGACTTATTCATTCTTTGAAATAACGTATCTATTCATTATGCTCATTCCTTCCTTTCCTTTGCTTTATCACAACCCTGAATATTTTCAGATGCATTTTCAGATGCATTTCCCTTAACTCACTATTATATGATTTTTTTCCTCAATTGCCTTCAGTGATGCATTCTTTAGACTGCAAGCAAGCCTCTTAAACTGAGAAATTATTGTATTTCCATGAGTCTAAGGGCTCATTATTTAGTAACATTTCTTCAGGAAAAAAACACACAGCTGAAAAGTTAAGATAAATTCTAATTTCAGAAATATTAAAAATTGGGAGAAAACATGCATCTAAGAGCCAAGGACATATGGCACTCCCTTCACCTCTGTAACTCTAGAAACTAGCCCAGTACCTATTATGTAGTAAGTATTACTATTTGTTTATTTCTTTTTGATTGTTACTACTATTACTACTACTAAGTAAACATTAATTGATGAAAAATAAAACATTATCATTTCAAACTGATATGTGAAGTCTTTGGTTCTCAGCTTTATTCTGCCCCATCTTTAAACCTATTTGCTCTTTAGTGTCTTTAGTTTCTTTACTTTGCTGATCATGCAAATTCCTTCCTCCAAACCTTTTTTTTTTTCCCTTCTTCTTTTAGGTGATCTCTGCTTTCCAAACTGGAGTAATGTCACACCTATCTTTCTGTCCTCTCAGTTCTGAAATCTTACATTTGATTATCAGTAGTTCGGCATTTGGTACAGTTATTAAACAGATAAAATTTAACTTTTAAAACAGATAAAAAAACAATTATCCTAACGGCTGGTGCCACAACTTCACTTACTGCAGGTAGGGAACTGTATGTGTTCAAGAAAATGTCCTCATGAATGTGAAAAGAGGGGCTCCTGAGAAGAGTTTAGAAGAAAAGGCAAAATAAAAAGAAGATGGAAATGCCCTGCATAAGAAAACAGAAACAGTATGAACTTAACTTTTTTTTGTTGGCTTTGGGAAAGAAGGAGTAAAAGTAGAGAAAGGTAGAGCAAGTAAGCAAGAAGCTGAAGGGAAGGCAAGAGACTGTAGATTGAAGCAAAGTTGATGGAAACAGCCAAGGGGCTTTGAAAATATTAGTATATATATATAATATTCTGTTATTTTCTTTTAGCATTGCTGTCACCTTAACCCACTAGTATATTCTGCAACATGCACAAAGACATTGTGTGGGGGGGAGTTAATTTTGCAAAAATTACATAGACGCAATGTCTGGGTTATCTGGGTGGAATAGAGACAACATATGTAAACCCGCCAGAGGGTCCATAAATTGAAATAGTAGGAAAAGGAGCCTGAAGCAAATGTAAGCAGGAAAGCCATTCCACCTGCACTCACCATGCTGCCATGGAGATGAGTTACATCTGTCTCCTTTCTGCTCCTATAAGATCCTTATTAGCAGACACCTTGACTTTCTTCATTTTGTACCTCCTGCTTTGCCAATACAGTATGAAACTCATAATATATATTCAAAAAAAAACCCATTGATTTGGACAATTTGACCATTTTCATTGATGCAGAAAGACAATTCCAATACACAGAGCATCTGAAGGTTCAGTGTGAGTTTACATATCTGTCCTGAACTCTATCACTAGAGACGTCTCTCAGGTACCTGATTTTCCAATATGTAATTAAATCTTTGTTCAGGATGATTATTTCCTGTCACTTGGTCATGGAAACTAATAGGATAGTTATAAGTAATTGAAAAAGAATATAGTTGAGAGAATAGAGTAAGTAATGATCTTGGTGACTTACAAGGGCAGGAAAAAACATTTACCTTGAGAAAAACCCAGATGGGTGATTTTACTTAACACTCATTCATGTCTTGTTCAACATAGTTCAGTATCATTTTTCACTAGTTTGATACCATCTAGCCTGTAGTTACTTTTTTTTTTGAAGGGATCATGTGGGAGTTGTTTTGCTGAGTGTCTCCAAGGAGCAGTTTATAAGAAAAGCTGTAAGACTAATGAATATGAACTTCTTCCAGTGATGTGAGTAGATAGGAACTATGTGAACAGACCTACAAAGAATGCAGTACTGGTTCATTTAAGCCCAGACTCTCCCAGTGCTTACAGCGAGAATTCAAGGGACACATAACTCTATTGGAGCAATTTAGGCTAGAGCTCCATAATTCATTCAATAAATAATATTCATCACCTGCTACATGAGAAGCCTGGTACTGGGCACTGAGTAGAAAGCATATGAAGAAAATATAATCCTATATTTAAGGGTTTTATAATCTAAAATTAAAATCTCATTTATAATCTAGGCCTTGAATTAACATTATCACAAAGAGCCCTAAGAGAAGGTGAAGTAATGAGTTAACAGGGTTCAAAGGAGCACATGTCATTTTTTTTTTTTTTGGTTTGATTTGGGGACATGAATTTTGAGCTGAACCTTGAAGTTGGGTTGGATTTAACAGGTGGGCACAGTGAGGAAGAGAAAGTGGAGGGGGATCCCAGGTGGAGTGAATGACATCTGTTTACCTCCAAAATTCTCTCTTCAGTTTGTTTCTAAACATCACTGCAATTGAATTTCAGTACTTTTGTTATGTCTGGCTTGCTCTACGGCAAAAGACCTTGATAGGTCTTCCTGTCTCCAGTCGTGCCTCTTCTAATTTATCCTCCAAAATTCATTGTCTCATATGTTACTTGACTACTAAAAACATCATGTTTCTCATTACACACTTAAAAAATTAAGTCCATATACAAGGCCCTTTATAATCTGGCCCAATTCTACCACTCATGTCCTCCACGGAACATTTAACAATGTATGAAGACATTTCTGGTTATTGCAATTCAAGGGAGGGTGATTCTAGCATCTGCTGGGAGAGGGCAGGGATAATGCTAAACATCCTACGGAGCACAGGATAGTCTCCCACAACAGAGAATTATCTGGCCCAAAATGTCAATAGTGCGAGCTTGAAAACCCCGAGTTTATAAAATGCAATTCAGTTGTGTAGTGAAAAAGCTCAAACCATTTAAAATATGAAGAACGTAGCTCTTTCTCTGCATCACCAAAGCAGTGATGAGTGAATGACATCATAGAGAAGTCTGACCATCAAGTCCAGATGTGGCTCCTCTTGTTTGGACACTTAAGAACCATCAAGACAGGTTTTCGCCCTCTCTCCCTACTCTCTAATAGATAACAATGGAAAAGAAGGACACACTGATTTGGGGAGGGAAGAATGGAGACAGCCAGCAGTCACTGGACGGTGGAAGTTCTGAAATCCCACTGAATGGACACTGTGAGTACCTGGGGCGAAACAGCATCCTGAATTCACTGGGCTGTGGTCCTGTTCTCCAGAGGAATCTTTGTCTAGAGGTCTTTCCAGGATGTGTCCTTTCCTCTTTATTCTTAGGTGGATCTGAAATGGGCACTGGGAACATATTCCCTCCTTGGAGGCTGAATAGCTCTCTCAGTATATTCTCATCAAGGAAGCTTGGAGGTTTTAAGTCAAATACTCTTTTGGTCAAAATTCCTGATTCTTTGGCAATTTGTTCCGTTAAGTGTAGGCTTCTGATCTAGTTCATGTACCAGTAACCTCACTGAGAACCTGGTTCTCAGATCTGGTTTCTTTCTGTGCTTCCTTGTTCCCCCAAGCCTTACTTTATCTAGACTAACTGAGGGCTATTGAGTTTAAATGGGCCTTTTTAATTTAGAAGTACTTTTTAACCTAGAAGCACTTTGATCAACGAGGAGTTTTTATTGGGTATTTTCACTCAATGTTTTTTTAGTCCTATTTTTGAGGTGCAGAAGCAGTTGACTTTCCAATCTGGAATGACCTGAATTTCTGGTCTTTCCCTACAATTCCACTGCAGCCTACTTTCAAATAGCCAGTTCTTCCTGAGTTCATTTCTTTTTGGTGATGTCTTGCTAAACGTAGCAAAAAGCCACCAATACATAGTACTAAAGCTCTATTTTCCATCATTTTAATCTACTGAATACCATGTGAGCCAACTTTCAAGTCACTACATGTGATAGTTATACCAAATACTTTATCACTGCAAAACCCATATCATTATCTTTCAGCCTCTGATATTAGTTTCCTTGCTGCTCATTACCCACTAAGGAAATTCACATATTTTAGGTTTTGTTATCCCAACACCCCACATTCAGGGATTAGTTTCCTTATGGGGATAAATAATGCTAGCTGCCACAATAAATACGCTGAAATCTCAGTGCTTACAACCAAGGGTTCATTGTACTTGCATCACGCGTCCAGAAAGAGCTGGCAGATGGGGAGGAGGGAGTTTTCCTCTACACAGTCGCTTGGGAAACTATTGGAGCTAATGGAGGCTCCACTGTCTTGTAGCTATACCACCAGGAACACTTGGCTTTCAAGGTTTCGCTGGCACAGGAAAAGAAGGACGGAGTAGCACACCACTTCTTAACTCCTCAGGCCCAGAAGTTATAAATATCACTTCTACTCAGTGGCCCATTGCCTCGACTCATCACTGAACTCTGGACTAACTGAAGAGAGACTGAGAAACGGAAGGATGCGTGTGCATAGATGGCAAGCCCTAACTGCCTCTGTCCCCGGAAGCTACTGTAGGAGTCTGCACATGTGAGAAGACTACGCGGCATTGGACAATAAGGTCCTGGCAGGAAGGTATCTGGTAATCACTAGTTCTGTTCAACAAGTATCTCCAGTTCCTCTTCCCAGCACATTAGTACTTCCCTACTTCCCTGGAGTTAGAGTAGTCATATGCTTTGGTCATTTGTTGCTTTGCGCAATGAAATGTGAAGAGAAGGATCTGTGTTTCTTCCAGGTGGACTCTTTAAGAATACTGTGTGATATGTTGTGTCCTTTCTTCTCATCTGCTGGGATGACCAGCAGTGTTCCAGACAGAGGCTGCTTCACCAGCCTGGGTCCCAGAGTGAGGGTGACTGGAACAGAGACCCAGCCAAAGCACAACAGACGTGGAGTGAGAGCGCAGAATAAATCCAAGGTTTGAGTGGGAAGTGGGTGGTTGTTTACCGCTGAAATACATTTCATTCCATTTTGACTGATATCACGCTGTCTCATCTTCATTTCTTTAATGCTAGGGATTCAACAAATGCCTGTTGAAGGAATTTTTAAGTGGAATTTAAGGAATTTAAAATTTTAATTTTAACACAAGACTTCCGCTTGTGTTACTGCTGTTCCTCCTGGTACTTCTCTATCTCTTATTTGCAATGACATTCCCAAGCAGTAGAACTAACTTTTCTAAGTTACCTGAATAGTATTCAACCCAGCAGCCATTAATGGCCTGGAGCTATGGAAAAGAATATGAAGAGAGATCACCAGTGGCTCCTAGCCTTGCTTTCAAAGCAAAACTTTTTTGTAGGTAAATTTTAGCAGAATGTCCTTTAAATACAAACTTATACACTCCTTCCCTTTCTTTCTCATTCTCTCTTTCTCCCTCCCTCCTTGCCTCAATTTTGTTGGAGGAAGACTCTTTCCTTGTTATGATAACAGTACAATGATTCTTAAAGTGATCTTAGAAAATAAGTGAAATGGCTTGATTGTACTTCTGGGTTTAATTATAAGTAGACTTAGATAATGGAAAGTTCCTAGAATTGGATTCAGAAAATTTGGATTTGAATCCTGTCTCTGCTACTTACTAGCTGTGGAGATTTTAGTTTCTTCACCTGTTAAATGGGGCTAATGTGTGCTGGGTGTTTCACAGGGTTGATATGAAAATAAAAATATTATAATAAAGATATATAATGGTGGTCAAGGCTCTTTTATGATCACAATAAAGGCCAAAGGTACTATTATCATAAACACTTTTTTCCCTCTTTTACTTATTTGCTTTAAATGCTTTTAAATTTGAGGAAACCTGAGAGAGAGACTTCCTTGATTGCAAAGTGTTCTGGTTCTCTACACCTGTCTGTGCTATAAAGAATGTTTGGCACAATCAGCCAGGAGACCCTGGTAAGGCTTCATGTCTGAGAACAGCCCTTTATCTGCCAATTTAGGTTAAAAAAAACTATTGGCTGCAATTTAAACATAGGATTTACTTAATTCAGATTGTTATACCTGGAGAGGTTTTGGCTTTCGAAATTTATATAGCAATAAAAAAATGGAAATTAGATGGAAATAATTGACTCTACACAGTTATGAGAACTCACGGTAGTTTACCAAACAGGTAATTGGTGCAAAATTGTGTCTCTGAACAATTTGGATAGTTACTTACAATTCTTCTCACTAGGGAATTGGTAAAATTTGCAGGCAGTTGTGCTTAAAGGAAACGTGGCTAATAGTTTCTTTCTGTTGCTTTCTAGATTCTCTCCTCTTTCAGCTGTTCTTTGTAGTGTTGAGTCATCTAATGATTTTTGTGTCCCTTGCTGTTGGTGTCCCACCTAACTATACTGGAATAGTTGTTCTACTTGCAATTTCAAAGAATTTTCAGTCTCTCTTTATGAAATTTTTATTAAAGATTTTGAACAGAGTTTTTATCGATAGTTATTTCTACAGAGCTAAATATTGCTGGTCTTAATTTCCTATATTTAACGTAGGCAGGACAGATCTCTTCCATTGACCCCCATCAGACAGACCCTAAACTTCCTGTACCTTGTTTTCTGCCCAGGCAGGGCGACTCATATGGACCACATCAGTGGGTTCCCATGCTCGCTGATTTCTGGTTGAGTTTTGCCAATGGACAGCCCTGGTTGTAGACTGGAGGGAGACACAGGGAGGTGAGGCTCTGGCATCATCCCTGCAAGGTCTCCTCCAGGAAGCTGTGTCTCTCCAGCAGTCACTGATTCCCTCAAGGCAGCAGGCAGACTCTTCCTCTGGGTTCCTGTACTACTCCCTCCCCTCTCAATAGCTTAGGTATTAGGCTAATACTATGTCTTGGATGTATGGTTACCCTAATCCACATCATTGCAAATGTCTCTTTGTAAATAAACCTTCATTAAGTTACCTATTTTGACATACCATCTGTATCCTCTTGGGACACCAAGTAATTCAGTGGGTGTCTCTATTTGAATCGACTCCCTATATTCCTGCTTTCTCTTTTTATGTTGGTGTTGTTGGCACTTTACCTGTGTCTGATGTCTGCTGTGTGTGACCTTTCTGTGTATTTCTGTTAGTACTGTGCGTCTCTGAACTGTCTTTAGTTTCTCTGCCAAATGAGGGCTGTAGTTTTCAGAGATCTTGTATATTTCTTTTCTTTTCTTTTCTTTTGAAACAATTAAAAACCTACCCTGAAGTAGCAGGAATAGTTTGAAGAGCTTTTTCATTCTGAAGCATTTGAGCAACTGGTTGATAAGATGCCTTATAGTCTCCAAATACTTCAGTGTGTATTTTCTACAAATAAACACAATCTTCTGCATAACTACAGTAGCGCCATCAGTCAGGAAATTAACATTGATACGTTGCTACCACATAAATCACAGGTATCGTTGAAGTTTTGCTACTTGCCCCCAAAATGTAAAGAATTTAATCCAGACTCATGTTGCACTTCGCTATTTTATCTCTCTAGTCCCCTTTTGACAGGGAACAGTTTCTCAGTCTTTTTTTTTTTTAAATTCACTTTCATGACTTTGACAATTTTTCAAGTTAACTTATAAAATATTTCTAAGTTTAAGTTTATCTAATGTTTCCTTAGGATTAGATTCAAGTTGTGCTTCTTCTAGGGCTGGAATCCATAGTAAAGATTTTGTATTCTTTTTATTGCATCCAACTATATGGTACATGTTTTCAATTTATCCTCTTACTGGTGATGTTAATTTTAATAATTTATTTGGGTTGTGTCTGCCAAATTTCTCTGCTTAAGAGTCATTCTTTTCTTCACTGCAATTAATAAGCATTTTGTGGATAGCTGAAACTATGGAAACATTTCATTTGTCATCAAACCTGCACTCACTAATTTTAGCATCTGTCAGTATTTTTTGGATGAATTAATTATTACTATGATGGTTGCCAAATGGTTATTTTCTATTTAGACTATTTCTCCTGTATTTAGTGGCTGGCATTCAACTGCAAAGAATTTATCCTTGTAACTTTTTACTTATTTACTTTTATCAGCATGAACTTATGAATTCCTTAGAGACGCTAGTTGGAGCCCTTCCAAGATGGCTTCTATAATTATTTGACCATTTCCTTACTAATAACATATCCAAAGTCATCTTTAATTTTTCCTTGCTTTAGCCCTGAAGTCAGCCATTTCTCCGTGGAGCCCTGGGTTCTTATAGTGGAGAACTGTATTTAAAAACTGAGATCTGGGCATTTGGTATGCTCACTGGTTTCGAGAGTCACTGAATCCAGACCTTGTCCACGTAAGCATGAGCTCTCTATACATATGTCACAAGGGTACCTGTTAGCTACTGCAACATAACAAACTTAGTTTCCTAAAACAGCAGACGCTTCTTACTTCACAGTTTAGTCCCGAATTCAGAGCTGGTTTAGCTGGGTGACTTTGGCTCAGTGCCCCTCAGGATGTTGCAGTCAAGACTGCAGTCTTCTTAGGGCCTGACAGGGGCTGGAGACTACACCTTCAAGGTGGCTTACTCACATGTCTGGCAAGAGGGACTAGTTGCTGGCAAGAAGTCTCATTTCCTTATGTTGCTGATTTTTCCACAGGGCTGCCTGAGGCCATCACAACGTGGTGGCTGGCTTCCCCCAGAGTGAGAAAGCCAGAATAGCTTTCATGATCTAGCCTCAAAAGTCTCACTCTTTCATTTCTATAACATTCTATTGTTTACACTGGTCAACCCTCATCAGTATAGAAAGGGACTTCATAAAGGTATGAATACCTGGATTCAAGAAAATTGGAGGTTAGAGGCTGGCAACCACAACAAATGTATGTATGTATGTATCTATTGGAAACTATGTGTTTATACCAACACCTCCAAGTTCAATGCAACACAAGATCCATCCTAGCTTGTCCTTTCCATGACAGTGAGAATGCTGACCCCCATTGTTCCCATAGAGTTTCAATATATTTATTTATTTGATCAACCCCTGTATATGAAATCAACCTCCTGGCCCTGGGCTTACAGCTAGGACATTACATATAGATGTCCTTACTGAGCCTTTAGTCTCTTACTTTTTGCCAGGCCACTCCTGCCCCTCCTCCCCACACGAACCACTGACTGATAAGACTCCACCTAATGGTTTTTGAACTAAGATATTCAGGAAGTCATTCCTTCCTATTCAGGAAGGACAATAAGTAAGTGTGACTCTATTTTTCATTGTGAATTGTAATGTGACAATGGAAAGAATTGATAATATTTAGATTTGGACTAGAGAAATAAATCTCTGGACTTAGTTTAACCTGAGAAAGGCTCCCACATCTGTGGAGAGGTCCAAGAGCTATGTCACATTTCCTGTGTATGTGGGTCAGGGTC
This sequence comes from Vicugna pacos, assembly GCF_048564905.1. Lineage (NCBI taxonomy): Eukaryota > Metazoa > Chordata > Mammalia > Artiodactyla > Camelidae > Vicugna > Vicugna pacos. The sequence goes on along the minus strand of NC_132987.1, from coordinate 84,398,682 downwards.
TCCATCCCTCTGTGAACAGTTGCTTGTTTAATCTGTCAAGGACACCTTTATGTGGGCCACATTTATAGTCTTTTATCTCGTCCTTTTCCCTCCTTTCCCTTTCCTTCCTTCTCTTCTCTTCCTTTCCTTACACTTCTCTTCTTTCTGCACTTCCCACAGACTCCATCTTTGCCCATTATTTCCCCCTCTAAACTACCTTTGCTTTGAGTTTGTCACTGACATCTCACTGGCACACCCAAGCACAGTGTTTTTCCCACAGCAGCCCTAAGGGTATTAATTGTGTTGATGCAAAAAAGCAAACCTCCACTGATACGTCTTTTTAAAAAACGAATATTAGAATGACTTTTCACGTTTTAGCCCTTTGCTTCATATAAGAAAGCTTCTTTGAGAACATGGCAACAGAATTTGCAAAGTCACCATTATTCCCATGCTTCTGCTGAAGAGCTTCCTAGTGACCTGAGGACTTCAGCTTCTGAGTAAGAAATACGAAGCAGTCAGGCAGGATTTCCAGCACACAATGAATGGTTCTTCTAACAATCTGCCTTCTCTAAATTCTATGCTGAAGAATCACACAAAACATCATTCCTACTCTGGTCTTTTCATCTCCCCAGAAAGAGTGATTTCCTAGATGAGATGTTTCCTGAGGGCTATGAAGCAGAGGTTCCAACTTATGGAAGGGATGAAATTGCGGCCAAGCAAGGTGTTAAGCTATTATGCTCTTTAACAAAAAGAGGGCTAGTGGATCCTTTTTCCCCTCAAGTTCTGGAATTGGAAGTTAGGCTTGGCTAAATCACCCACAGAATTGCATGAGGTTTGGGGAGTTTGGATATGAGTTTTTTTTCCTCTATTCATAGAAACCTATCAACACATTTGTTATGCCCTGCCTGTGGGAAGATGCCTGGTAGGGGAGATAACACACACAACACGTCAGGGCCAGGGGACTGACACCTCTAAGCCCAACAAATTCTTTCACCTCACTTGAGAATAAGATGTGGAGGAGGTCAAAGGAAGGACCTAAGAAGTGTGCACGCGTGAATGCAGGCTCATGAGGGAGGCTCAGTAGGGGGCTGGGGACACGTGAGCAGATTAATATTTAGTACATTTCATGGGCTCCGAGGCTATCACTGCACAAAGCTAACATGTCATATCGGTTTCGTGCTGTGAAGAATTCACCATGCCTGTAAGATGGCCTACAATTTTTGAAATTTTATCTAAAGTAACTCTTTAGAAATATCATTCCAGTGACTTAGGAAAAGGATGAAGTAAACAACTGTAGAAGATAAACATTGTAAAATGTGACGATTGACACTTCAAAGGAGCACAGAAAAATTCCTAGATAAGACAGTATGACAACATTAACCACATTATAGGATACGGGGAGTTTCCAAATACCACTTTTATCTCGTGCTTCTGTTTAACTATACTAAGAGTTCACAAAATGAAACCAAAACTGGCTTTTGATCACTACTCCTTTTGATTTTAAAATGATAACAAAACAGCACCATTTCTCTTATACAAATTTTGACATTAAAGTCTCTTTGCCTATTCATTCTAACTCCGTTTTTTTTCTGGATGTATTTAATGTGTTCATTTGAGTAGAAAGAGAGCATTAAAGTAAAGGAAATGTGCGAGGAATGAACTATGATCTCACTCTGGGGTGGGAAGGTTAGAGAGGAATATAAATCTCAGTGATTCTTTTCTAGGAGTCATCATGGAGAAAATAAAAAACTTACTGTACTTTCAGCAGGTCAGCTGGACATTTCGTACTTCCCTTGAGTTTATCTTTCATTTGTCTTTATAAGAGAACTAAAAGGAATAAAGTTACTGGAGTTTCCAAAGAAGATTTGCAAATGGTTAACAAAACTAAAAAGTGAAAACAAATTTTAAAAACTTTCTGTTTATGAAAGTCACCTTTCTTCTCAGCAGGGGGAGAACTCCAGAGGAACAAAATCATCAGAGTTGGCATTAAGAGTTGGTCATTATTTCTCAAAATATGTAAACAAATTTTTTATTTCCCAGTGCAGCTTTTGTGGCATAAAAATATTACTGGTCATTATGGTGGAGATTTATTGTCTTGTCTCTCTAGCACTGGTTACCCCTTCTCCCCAAAGAGCACCTTCATTTTCCTTAAGATGTAAGCCCTCTCCCACTCTCCATTCATACGGGTGAGCCAATCAGCACATTCTAGCCCTTGGCCACAGTGCACAGTGATTGGTTCCAGGATCATCATGTGACCCAATTCAGAGCAACAAGAGTCAGTTCTGGACTTGGTTAAACATATTAGGAATAAGAATCTTTTTCCACTGGGATTTTTAGCTTTAGGATGATGAGGGGGACCAGTGGGTACTGGGAACAACTACACAGACAGAACCAACTTGAGAGCAGAAGTAACAGAGAAGAATGTGCTGCTAAGACAAGGACAAGGACCAAGTGCTGATGACCAGATTTGAGTTCCCTTACAGATGTGTTTTTAAAACATGAAGCTGGCCTCTTAGATCAAATTTCTGGTTAAAAAATTAGCAGAGGGCAAATATGGGATATATAGAAAGTCAGTATTGATTGTTAAGCAGTAAGTAGCCAATTCATACTGAAGTTCAAACATTTTTTTGCCTTAACCTATTCAGGCTTTTAAAAATTTATTTCACCGAAACATTTTCCTGCTTATTATGTGCCAGCCCCTGTCTTAACCACTTTACCAATAAGAACTCACTTAATTCTCCTAACAAATCCATGGTGCAGGAATTAGTGACATCCTCATTTTACCAACAGTGAAGAAAAGGCACAGAGAGGTGATGTAACTTGCCTAAACTCACACAGATAGCAAGGAGCAGACCAGACCTGGGAACTGGACTCCTTTAGCCTGACTTCAGATCAACACTAACCATTATGTAACACCGCCTTTGCAGAACAGAGCTCCACCTTATCCAAGCTCAGAAACAAACAGAAAGAATGTATATTTTACATTTTATGAAAACAATTGAGGCAGATGGATATTGTCATACAGCTTGTTAGTAACAAAAGTGAGACTGAGAGGCAATATGGTATTGTGATTAAAAGTATAGGCTTTGCATTCAAACAGCCTGGGTTTGAATTCCAGCTATACTAATTACCAGCTGTGTGGGTGTAACACCTCTGCATGTCTTTATTTCCTCATTTATAAAATGGAGCCAGTATCTACCTCTCCAGGCTGTTGTAAGGGTTAAGAGTGACAGTGTCTGTATAGCATTTAGCGGCACACACTAATTTAACTATTGTTATTAATAAATCTCATCTTTTTTGTTAGACCATTCTAACGCATAACAATTTTTTTCTCTTTCATTTATATTCTTTAGTACATATAGCTATTCTGCTCTCATTGAGCCAGTGCTTTTATGATTTTTCTCCTAAGTTCATTCTTTTAAGTCTAGGTTTTTAATCATCTCTGATCTTGTCCTATTTCTTCCAGTTCTAATGGGCTTTTCTTTTGGAACGATGAGAGAAAGGGTGGGATACAGAAAAAGTCAAGTCCCCGACCCCACCTTTTGGCCTCTGTTTTTAGAGAATCAACAAGGTACTCAGTCATTTCCTGTTCCTGTATAAGTTCAGAGATATTGGTGTTATGTGTTTGTTCAGCCCTTCAAATCATTTTCTTTGGAGAGGGACTATCAACTATTTATTAGGGAGTTGCCTCTGACCCCGATGATTCCACGCAGGAAGCCAGTGTGCATGTTAGCCTAGTTTTCAAGGGTGAAGACAAAAGATCAACCAGTAGGTGAATTTTAAAATTTTGCTACTGTGTCTGAACAACAGTGTGAACGTATTTAAGAATATGTGGTATAGTACTATTGGAAAACCTATAACAGCATCATCGATTGTGGTCATTTAGTTGCAGTGCTTTGTGTGTCATGGGCAGCCACAATTAAGTGCTTCAGAATGTTCCCTCAACCCAGTCCAGTGGCAGACATTTCACACTCACAGAAAAAGGGCAAAAGCAGCTTTTTCTTCCTCTACATGTGAGAAAAAGGTATGCTCTCCTACAGAAGGAAGCGTTACGGCAATTAAGAGCAATCGAATGCTTATGGCACTACCTCTGTCTTTCTCCTCATGACTTTCTATACTAATCAGCCATGGAGAGAAATTTAAATCTAGTTATCATATTCTACCATAATTGCCTAAGAACACAATACATAGCTTTCTTCCTCTGGACTTTCCATCATGGTAATGGGAAAGGCTGACCTGACTAAAATTATCCAGTTGTAATATTTTGTGATCCAGTTAGATTTTGAAGCTGAAGGTAAGAAGAAAATTGCTCCAACATCCTTCTATGCTCAAATGTTAAACCTAATCTCCTATTTTCTCATATGGTGAAGAAATGTTAGAAGAAAATATTTTCTCTTGAGTGTTTCGTCTCACTGTTAACAAATGTTATGACATGAACATCATCCTTTCCTCTGAGGGACTTTCTCCTAGGTCATCGCTGGCAGCAGGATGTGGCGTTAGATGGACAAACATGACCCTGTGACCCTTCTGCTAACGTGGACCTTTGGGAAGGATGAAGCAGATTTTCCAAACAACTGGTTTAAGAGCACTGAGGTAGATAAAATGGAAACACTGTTCTGCCTCAACTTTGGCACCAACTTGTCTTTGAAACCTTGAGTCATCTTCCTCTCAGCAAGTGAAAATGCTCTTAAAACAACTCATTACTCAATGACTCAGAAAGAGTTTTGAACAACTGATGAAAATGCTGTCCATTATTTTGTGAAGGTAACAAATTTATTTTCCCCAAGTTCTAGGGGACTTTTCTAGTTATTATTTGTAGGCAATGAGCTGGCAGAGGTTGTTTTGTTCATTGGGATGCTGTCTTAGGGGTGAGTTTCTAGTGATCAAGACTAAGACACTTGGGTCTACAGTTTCCTTGATGAATTGAGCCATTCGTGAGTTAGAAAAAGGGGACTCCCCAAATTCTGAGTTGCTTTAGCCCATTAGATTGTTTGGCTCTACTGGAAATAAGATGAAGCAAGAGTTTAAGATTAAAACCTTCAATATGAGGAACTGTGTTGACTGATCTGTTATTTAAACTGGAAAGAAATGTAAAGGGTAGAGACAGTTCAACTCACTCAAACAAAAATCACACACGCATGTACACATACACACATGCACACAACAACTCTATAAAGGAAAATGAAAAGTTTTGAGGTGACTTCATTGTTCTGTTTGGGTAAACAAAATTTACTTTTCTTTATCTCTTTTTTGCACTTGACAGATTATTTCATGGAACTCATATAATTTGGATAGTCATGTTTTATAGGTAAATGGAATGAGTGTGATAAGATGTAAATCCTTTTGTTTTTATAAGAACAAGTGATTTTCTTATCAATATAGTGTATAATTGATAAGCAAAAGACATCTGGCAGTACCCATTACACTCCCCAAGGGGACAGTCTAGGCAAAAACAGCCCTCAGGAGATTCTACCCAGACTGATGCAGTGTTCTAGCAAGTCACAATGTCAGAGTGACGCTGAAGCCAGGGAGATATGACATTTAGAGACGCAAAAAGCTAAGCAAACTACCATTGTCAAAAACTTGCAGTAGGATGCTTTAGGGCAGAAATTAAGGTCTCTGAGTGAATTTCCAGGAGGAAGAAAGGGAAGACCCTGCCCTGCGTCCTAGAAGAGCTACAGTACTAGAAAGGTAACCAACAGGGATCAGAACAGGGACTGAGTCACCGAACTGGTGGTGACTGGGTTTCCCCAACAAGGCAGAGGCCCAATCCAATCAGTCAGTCAGTAAGCAAACAGTTATTGAATGACTACTGTATGCCATCAGTATAGTAGGTTCTCAGGGTTCAAAGGAAAAGAAGACACAGTTGCTGTCCTCTAACTCCTCACAATTAGAGACTGGAACACAAGTTTATGACCTAACTAGGAGCAAGTATCACAGGACGATGAATGCTAAAATAGAGAACTGGCATTTTTATGTATTTTCTGCCAAATATCAGACCGATCTGTTAGATTGGGGTAAGGGATGCAGTCTTCAGGTGGAGATCAAGTAACTCTCTCGGCTCAGAAAGGTTATGTAAACGAACCAGGTCAAACCATTAATATTTTTTCCTATTGGGATTCAAGCCCAGATCTTCGTGACTCTAAAATGCAACCCCTGATGAGAAGAATAAACATTGAAAAGAAAGAACCTAAATAAATAAATATAAATAAAGTAAAATGCAATCTCTTTCTACAATTCCTAGAGGCAAACTTCAAGTTAAAACTTGGAGGTACTACTTGCCAGAATGAGTCAAATTTTGCTAGTTTTAAACTCTCCTGTTTTAAATGAGAAGATACTTTTGTCTCCTGGGTTTATCACATAATTGGTGCTTGATAAATACAGAATGAGTGAAGAAACGGGTCATACTTGCACTAGGAACGAGCTCTGTGTGTATGAACAGAAAGACCACGGAGGGCTCTTTTGAGTGTGTGCAGGGCTCCAGAGCTGACAGCTCATGACTCCTCTGTGGGAGAGAGAGGGAGGTGGTTTCCTCCAGGAAGAGGGTCGGGTAATAAAGCCACAGAGGTTTGCTGATACATTTGCTAGGCATGACTTATGGATCATTTAGGAAGTTATTTTGTGGCTCCGCTAATAAGGTTTCCCAGTGCGTCATTGCTGCCCACCGTCATCACTTCCAGTGGAGTTGATGGCTTCCTGGTCTGCAGCGGGGGCAATTATGTTCTCACTGCCAACCCCGATTCCGCATCACTTGATTCCAGTAATGAGCAGAGGAAATTTGAACTACCTGGAAATCCATTTTTGCAAGGCGTGGGATATCACTAATCTTTTGATGCTGAAATGCTGGGGTGTGTAAGATTATCTGAGCATTCTCAGGAATAACTGTCACTACTCTGCAGAATTAACAGATGGATGAAAGCTAAAGTCTTCTCGTTGCATGGGAGTCATATATTTTCTTTTTTCTTTTATAAATAATTTGTTATTTTCTAATTATAAGATAACATGGGGGTATTAGCAAATACTATATTTTAAAGAAAAGTTGAAAGAAGAAAAAAAATCACGTACAATTCCCCCACAATAAATAAGACAACTACTGCTAACATTTTATTGAATTTCTTTCTAGTCTTAGCATTTTAATCTTGGCAGCTGAGTCATACTAAGCATATAATTTGTACCCCTTTTCTTGCCTCTTCACTTAATGTTATTTGAACACTTCCCCAAGTTATTAAAAATGTAAAATCCTTCTAAAAGATTCTTAACTTAATATTTGAATTATTTTCAATGTTATCATAAAGCCTCCAAATACATATATACATAACATATATACATAATTGTGTAATTTTTCCCCTATAAATCAGCCATAATTGTCTGAGGTCGCATATCTGGTTAGTCACAGAACTAGGACTAGAAACAATTTTCTCTGATTCATTTAAGAGTATAATCTAAGTAAGTTTTTTCCCCTCCACATTTTCAGATAAAGGCTAATATTAAAAGTAGAATTGGGATTTTCATTAAAACCAAACTTATTCCCTCTTAAAAGAGTTTCACATCTTGCATATTTAGTCTTTTTTTTTTTTTTTTATGCTTCCCAGAAGATTATTTAGTTTTGAAGGAGTTCAAAGAATGCAGGGAAAGAACAATGCCAGTAGTGCACTCTAATGGGATTTATTTTGCCGGTTAAAGAATACATCACGTTAGTGTCTGTACCAGATGGAACATAAGCAGCTTTTTAGTGACAAATGATATAATATCATGGCATCTACTATAGGTTGGTGGGAGTGGGTTATGTTGTGGGTTTAATTATAACAATTTGATCTATAGTTTGAGTTTGAACACTGAGATTCTTCCCCTCCCTACCAAACTTTCCTTGACATTTTTTATAGATGAAGAAATAGGAATGTGGAAGTATAATCATTTGTCTGAGGTCACAGAGGGAGATGGTTGCACAGCTGGAATGTAAGCCTTGTACTTGAATGAAACCTTGGTTTTGTCCATGGGCCCAGATAGACACATAAAGCTTTTCTCTTCCCCAGCAGTGATTTTGACTACCAGCTTCCAGAGATTTATTTGACATTGAATCTAAGCTTTGTGATCAGTATTTAGCAGGAGAAGAGGAGGAATTACTTATCCTTTTGCATACATTAGCATGCAAATAAATCCTTTCTCTGCACAGTGGAAGGGTCTGAAATGACTGCATTTACAATGTATCTTTTATCAGTGGCTCTGAAAACAAATGTTGCTTTGAAGAATCCACATTTAGAGGCCTTCTCTAAACATTTACAGTGCTTCTTTTTCTTAGGATTAGTACTTCTATCTACTGTCATTTTTAACAAAAAGAGAATTATGAATTAGGTAATTTATTCATTACTTACAACCCTCCAGTCTCTCCCAAATGTTTTAACATGGCCTGCACTGATATATATGTATACAATAAAGCTTCAGATTTAAATAGAAAATTGAAACTACCAAAAGAGAGTATCTGCACCTATTTGTCAGGCCTGGGGCAGTTACTGTTTGCTGCTAAAGTTTCTTCTACAGATGCAAGAAAAAAGTGTTCTGGCACTTTCCGTCTGTCTGATTTGGCAGCCAAGATTAAATGGGGGATTATAAGGGAAAAAACATGGTAATATAGGGAAAAACATGGGAGTTTTTGCAAGTCAGAATTGAACTTATACAGCGATGAGCCTGTTTTACTCCAAAGAAGAGCCCCAAATTTGGGTTTAAGAAACAAACAAGTAAACAAACTGCAAAGATAATATAACTCACACATTGTATTCACATGGGTACATGACTGATCTTTTAGTCTGGGGTTTTTGTGTTTTGTTTTTTTGTTGTTTTGGCAGTCCAGGCTAAATCAGGACGAACCACTACAATCTCATTTGATTAACAGAAACATAAGATCATTTCCAGTGTGATAACAATTTTTCTGTATTAACATTTAAAGCAAAGTTATTCCAAGCGATCATACATAAGGGGCATTGTCTACAGACTGTGGCTACTGTTGTTTGAAGTCTAGGGGAAGATTCAATGCTATCAGATGTTTGTTGGCTGAGAAATTATCAGCTGATACCATTGGCTGCTATGCTGTATACCGCAGGCAGTAAGATTTGAGAATGTTTGCTAACACACTAAGCAGTGAAGAGGACGACTGATTCTAAATTTCAAAACTCTTTACCAGTGGTAAGCTGAGTTGGAATTCTTAAAATTATTATTGGGTTTATGTTTCTCTCTCTAGCTGTACATTTTTACTGATTTGCAAAATGCTCTTTACATATTCAGGATGTCAACCTTCTCTGATATTAAGCAAATAATTTTTCTAAATTCATTGTTTGCTTATTTATAATTTCTGAATTTGTATCAAACATGACAGCGAATCTGATGTAGGAGTTCTCAATCAGGGGTTATTTTGTACCCCAAAGGACATTTGGCAATCTCTGGAGACATTTTTGGTTGTCACAACTGGAGGAAGGGTGATTAGAGGACAGGAATGCTGCTAGACATCTTATAATGCACAAGGTACTCTCACAACAAAGAATTATCCAACCCCAAAGTTCAGTAATGCTAAAGTTGAGAAACTCTGATTTAAACAATTATCCTGGTATATTATTTTTTCCAGTAGTTTCCTATTATTAAAAGAGAACGTGAAGATTTCCCCAGAATTTTCCAAGAGTAGGTTATCTCTTTATTTCCTGATCCTTTAAAACTTACTTGCTAAACAGCCATAATACTGGCTAAGAAAAGCCAGATGAAATCAACCATATGATTTTTCTGTGATGAATTAAAGTCAGTGTTGTGATTTTACAAGCCTTGCAGAGAAAACTGGTCAAAACGTAAGGCAGGCCCTCACATTAAACTCCTAAGCTAGCAATCCTTCCCTAGAAGACTTCTCTATTGAATATCCTTGACCTGCACATGACTGTCTTCCTAGTCCACAGGCAACCTTCCCCAGACAACTTGTCTACTCTTACTAGCAAGCCTATCATTGGCAGAGTTACCCTGTTTGCTCTTTGCTGTTTTCAATGTCAGAGACCTGATCGCAAGTCCTTGTTTCTCCATGACCTGGCCCTTTTCTTTTCCATGCTGAATTTCATTAAAAAAAAAATTAGCAAATTTATTGAGATATAATTGACATAAAATAAATTGCACCTACGTAAAGTTTGTTACAACTTGGGAAATGTTGACATGTGTATATACTTATGAAGCCTTCACCACAATCAAGATCATAAACATATTCTTCACCCTCAAGAGTTTCTTTTGCCATTTTGTAATTCCTCCCTCTCCTCTTTCACTGCTTCCTCCTGTCCTTGGGCAACCTCTGATCTGCTTTGTGTCAGTACAGATTAGTTTGCATTTTCTAAGAATTTTATACAACTGGAAGAGTCACACAATTTTTTTTTTTGGTCTGATTTCTTTTACTTAGCATAATTATCTTGAGATATATTTATGCTGTTAAGAGTATCAATAGTTTAGTCCCTTTTATGCTGAGTAGTATTCTATCATATGGATAAACCATAATTTATTTATCCATTCATTTCATCCAGTTATAAATCCAATAAACTCTACAGAGTGGGGAAAAAAAGAGACATTAAGGTACAAAACCTTTTGGAATTTCTCTTTCTGTAATACAGCTTTACGCTATCTCTTTATGCTTATTTCTGTAAGTATTTGAAACTAAATTTATATCATGTAAATTAAAAGGGTTTATTGGATCCAGATGGTAAATTGTAGTGATTATTTTTTTCTGGTATACTGAGGGATAACCAAGGAAAACTCCCTGAAATTCTAATTTCTACTTAACCAAAAATATTGCTGGATTATAAGTACGTTTTGAACTTTGATATCTCACTTTCAACAGTATTTTATCAAAACAAATATATGGGACGAAAATCAGAACCATCACCACTAGCACCATAGAAACAATAAAAATGAAGGGAAGAATGACAACATTCACCACCTGAACAATCAGCTGTATTTGATTTGAGAAATCCTGGTCTAAACAATCATCCTCGTACATTGTTTTTTTCCAGTAGCTACCCTATTTTTAAAAGAGAAATGTGAAGATTTCCTCAGAATTTTCACCTCAATCATCAGCTATTTTTTCCTCACATATTTTAAAGCAATTGGTCTTAGATTCTCAGCTTGAGGGAATGAGATTCATTTTACTTGGAGAGTGGGAAGCAGGAGGAAGATAAAAATCACTCGGGAAACATAAAGGACTTGGCCTGTTAAGTTGGGTAACTGCCCAGCTTAAAATTGGGATAATGAACTGCCTTCTCTACCTGGATGAAGTATTTCTCATGCTTCAGATTTCAGGACTCTTTTGGATGGCTTCCATCTCTCCAAACAGTTGCAAGTGAAACACGAGAAAATCTGCTTTCCACAGGCTGGGTGATTTAGCAGGTGTTGACTAACCATCGGCCAGGAGATGGGAGCAATCTTTTTTGATCTTACAAGTTCACCCTTCCTTTCAACTGGCTTTAAGAACTTTCAGTCATGGTGCCCATGAGTTCTACACTGAAGGATGCATCTCAAAGATCCTAAAACAGTAAACAATTTCTGGCTGTTAAGGAGTTTTTGAACAGAAAGAAATCTGTCACACTGGAAGCTCTTCTGTCTGTGAGTGGTTCAGTGGAAGCAGGCAGGGCAGGGAAAGACTCCTCCACAGACAGCGTCCCCACTGAACTCCCACACGTTCCTGGCCGTGTGTGAGTATCGAACCCTGGGGCCTCATTATGGAATCTTTCCTATCACTGCAACAGTTAAAAAATTTAGCATGTCTTACAATTTTTAAAACACTATTCAATTAACCATCCATTGGTAGACCTAATAGATTGGATTAGGTCTAAGATATTCTCACAGAAACTGATTATAACAAAAATTTAAATTCTACCAACTCTTTATGGAAAATTCATACAAGCATCATTTTTTTTTAAATAAAAGGCTCACTTCTTATCTTTTACTATTGGAAAATGAAAAATACATTTTTCTAATATTTCTAAGAAATACTAAAGGACCCACCCAATTCCCAGGCTACTCACTGTTTTTCCTCTTAATTGCTTTTACATCAGGTCCAAGTCTGAGTGTTTGCACTTGACACATGCTTGATAAACTCTGCCAGGTCAAAGGATGCTTGTCTGTTTTACATTCCTCAGCCTGTGAAGCATTTTTTTCTGCTTCACATGCCTGAAGGGGCAAAGGTCAAACCTCCTCAGCTGCAGATGAGGTCATCCTTGCTGATGGTCTGCAGCTGATCACAATAAAAACAGGGTCTCCCCTGTGAGCAGTCCTCCCCATTTAGGAGCAGTGATGTCATCCCTGGTGAGACAGGATGAGACATGCAACTTCGTTTAAATTGAACTACATAAATTTTTCTTGTGACTTCACTGCATCCTTTTATTTATTTAGCAGGAGAACTGGTTTGGTTATCATTTCAAATTAAAAAAAACCAGATATATGAAATAAAGGAAGCTTCTCTTTTACAAGTCATCCTTCATATTTAGGGAAAGCCAGATAAAAATGCCATTTTTCTATGTCGAAATGAAGGAATATTGGCAGTCTCCCGTGGCTCATCCTTGTACGTCCAAATCACCTACCTCCAAGAACAGCACATGTTCTTTCCCGGGTTCCAGACTCAGGCAGAACTTAGTTTGAATTCTACCTCTGCCATTTACTCTCTGGGTGACCTTAAAACCTTCAGGGTTAATTCCTAAGCCTTACTTTATTCAACTGGTTAAAGTGCAGAAAATAATGTGTACCTCACCAGGTTGTATTTAACATGTTTAAAGCGCTTAGAAGTATTCAATCCACGTTGTTAGTAACAACAGCAGTAGTACTGGTGGTGTGGCAGCGTAGGTCCCTTAACCGAAGTCCTCAGGGTCAGATGTGTTTTATAATTTATCACTTTTCAGATTTTAGAAAGATGCTTTGGTGCTTATACTCGGGACCAGCTATACAGTTTGCAGGGCCCTGTGCAAAATGAAAAATGCAAAATGTTTTGTTCAAAAGTTATTAAGGATTTCAAGATAGCGACAGCAGAGCTTTAAGCCAAGTGCAGGACCTTTCTAAGTGTGGGGCCCTGTGTGACTGCCCTGCTTACACAGTACTGAGATATACACACCCACGGCAAGGGGCTGAGAGCAGGAATGAAACACATGCACAGTTTTCCAGTGAAATGTGTGAATATTCACACCAAGTGTGAAGATAAAGATAGATACCTCATGTCAGTTTAGGTCAGGTTTACCACCAAATAAATTTACTATAAACTAATGAAAACCTTAATGGTTTTCAGAGTTTCTGGATTTTGGAAATTCAGATAAGGGATTAAGGTGGTACTTGCATTGTACTTTCCAGGCCAGCCACACACTGGGCATTTATGTGATAGACCTAAAGAAGCCAAGGGAAACTGAGTTTGGATCCTGTTTTGACATATATTAGCTGTGGGACTTCAGGTAAGACAAACTGGAGGCAGAGGTAAAGGTGGCTCTCACTTCAGGGGAAGGAACCTAGGAGGAGAAGAGAGGAGGGTTGAGAGGGAAATTAAAGCCTTTAGTGGTGGTTGGAAGGGCAGCAAGCTCCTAAAATCAACAAGAGAACTTAAAAAACAAAACAAAATAAAAACCCTACAATTTTTGACTTCTACTTAGCTGGAATCCTGCTTTCACGCATTTTCCTCTAATGCCTTTTCATGATGGTGTTAAAATTGTCATGCTAACATATTTTCTTTACAAATGTGCTCAAAATACAGGATGCGCTCAGATGGACTAACTGGGCCTCCTGTCTGAGCACCCACCCTAGAGTTTGAGTCTTTATTGAAATTTACCATTTTTGAAAAAAAAAAAAAGCAGTTGAATCCATGGGTAATAGGGGCTTGGACTCTGGGCTCCTATTCATATATGTGATTTATTTATCAGGGGCTATATACATGTAATATCCAACTAGTTACCCAACAGAATGATCCCTGTGAAGTTTTAATGAAATGAAACAAAATGTAAGTATATGTTTATATCTTACTCACAATGCGGAAAGCAGATTATTTTGGTATGTATCATATACACTAAGTTATTAATATATCATCTTATTAGAACATGAAATAAATGGGATGAATTTTTTAAGTTTAAGAGAATGGAATTTTAGTGGAAAATTGAAAAACAGAAATGAACAAAAAAGTAGTTGCATAAACATGCACCAGGAAAAAATACTGGTTTTTAATATTCTTACAGAATAAGGATTAAGGCAGCTGATGAAATCATCCTAGTAGAACACAGGACTATGTAATCATTTCAAGCATGTTGGATTGAGAAAATTAAGGGCAGGACCTGTATTCCACTCATTTGCTTCCTAGAAAATGAGGCTGCCTGAGAAAGAAAGCATGACCAACTCCAATTATCTTTCACAAGCAGCATGTGCAATTGTGTTATCATTCAATAGAAGTTCAAAGTGGGAAAGTATCTTATTAGAGTTAGGGACACACCAAGAACTTTCCCATTGAAACAAATGGATCTTCAGAGTGAACAGAAATATTCAGAAATAAGTATGTGTGCATTAAGAGAGCTAAATGCTAGATGCAAAATGTTTGGACGTTAAGTCCCTCAATTAAGAAGCAGAAATGAACACAAAAAATCTGGTCACTGGGATCAAGAAAGGGGTGGCTTTATTTGATAAGAACTGCAGGTGACTACTTTCCTTGGGTGAGTGAAGTTTGGATGAATCACAAATTCTACACCAACAATATAAGACCCCAGTAAGAAGATTTGTAAATGGTATCAACAATACAAGATAGGCTTTAAAAAATACCTAATTGGCCTGATAAAATAATAACATTTTTTCACCAAATACCCACAATCCGGGAGACTGCCTCTACCAGATGCTCATTAAATGTCACCCTTTATTCCTCAGGCTAGAGAGGCTTGGGTCAGCCATTTCCCATGACTGTCCCCTCCTGGCCTCAGGCTGTACATGGTCACCTATTCTGACCGTTTTCTTTCTTTTATCTTTAATAAGGTTAGAGGTTTTCAAAAGCCATTAGGAGTCAAGAAAGTAAAATCAACCAACCAGCCAACGTCCCCAAATGTAAAGAATCTGCATTGTAAAGCTTCTTACCCAAACTTGACTGCATCCCATTCCACATGGCTGTGTCCCAAGAGGCACCCATCTGTGCCTTTACCTTCCTGAGAGACTAACAGACTCCCCATATCTGCTGAAGTGCTTTCTTATTTTGTGGGACGTGCGGGATAATTCTGTTACTAACCTTTAATGGGAGAAGCCTCATGCTTCCCGAAATCTTGAGATGTGGAATCACTACGTCTTCACTGTCGTGACGGTCTTCCTCTTTCCAATTTAAGATTGTTTGGGTTTCACTCCTTCTCTCCTTTTTGCTGCTATGTCTGCAATACAAAGTTCTTCATCTTAAGAATAGCCACGGGGTGGCAAGAGAGGCTATAGCTCAGTGGTAGAGCGCACACTTAGCGTGTACGAGGTCCTGGATTCAATCCCCAGTACCTATAAATAAATAAATGCCGAATTACACCCCCCCAAACAAAACAAACAAAAGAAGAACAGCCACACTTGCATAGCACAAACTCTGTGCCAGGCACTGTTCTGAGTCACATTCCTTTACTCATTTAGCCTCACTCCATCCTCCATCTTAAAAGTGAGGACACTGAGTCTGAGAGAGAGATGTAACTCATCACTCAATGTGGCACCACTAACAAGTGGCAGAACCCCCGTTTCAACCCCACAGTCCACTGCCACGTGCTCTCACCTTACCAGACTTTCCTTCCTTCTACTATTATTTTCCTCTGTGCCTTTAGCCCTGGGTCATTTTATCCCCTCATGTGTAGAAAGTCTTCAATTTTTATAACAAGCAGAAATAAAGGCTAAATGTATTTTGAGGTCCTTTTAACTTTTTCTAAATCAGATAGTTTCTATCTCTATCACCATGGACAGTTTTCCCTCAACAACCCAGCCTCTATTATGTGCAATATGGGGATTTTAATAACTGCATCACAGGGTTCTTATGACATGTGATATTGTTAAAGCAGGACTGAGCTCACCCCTCGAGACTGCCGTGATGCGACTTCATACTTGGCACCCTAGACTCCAGAATCTTGATTTCAGTGGTCAGTTAGCGTCTACCCAGTCCAAGAATCTATTTAATCAATACCTGGAAGGACTCTTGATTTTAGAACTTATGAAACACAAAACATTTTTTTTTCAAACCATTCTACCCATTTTTGGTATTTAATTACATACAGCTTCTTATCATATGTACCACATATCAATTTACTGTCTGTCAGCTCCAAATTTACTCTCCAGTATCTGCTCTGTGAGAAAGGATGGAATTCCTGTGACCATGTCTCCTTCACAGTGAGGAAGCTGTTCAGCTCTCTCAGTAGAGGGCGCTACAAGGACAGAGCAGGAGGAAGGCAATCTTCTGTTTGCAGAGACTGCAGAGTAAGGGCGTGTGTGAGTGTGTGAAAACAGAGTCGTGCTCTGCCCCAGCCAGGAACCTGGAATGTGTGACCCCTCGTCACCCTCACAGCTCCAGCCCAGGTGGTGGTCACTTTCCTGCACCCTTCTCAACATAGACAACTCTGCACTCTAGGTCTCCTGGTCCCACGACCTCCACTCCCTCAGCACACTCATGTCCCTGGACACTAGCTGATGTTCACCTGTACCCTGCTTGGGCCTGGAGGGCTGTCCCTGCCTGTCAGCATGCCGCCTGGGGCAAGCCTGCATCCCAGATTGCTTCCTACTCCGCTAGCGACAATAGACCAGATTTTGTTCCAGGCAAACCAGCCACCTTCCCTGCCATGCTATGGGCTACAACCTCACCTTCTCCAGGGAGGTTTGAGCTCACTCAGCCCTGGGGGAAGGGCCTCTTTCCAAATATGACCTTCCTCAGATACTAGCTCTCTCAGCCCTAGGGTACCATATACAGTTTTGAAAATACCTTGCAGCTACTCTTTGGTCATCGCTTCATAATCCTTTAATATTAAACTTTCCTATTTAAATCACTGTGTGGTTTACGTCTCTTAATTGGACCTGAACTGCTACATGATATTTATATGCAACAAAACATGAAGAATATACAATGGGTTCTGGAGTCCGAACACTTCCTCCTCTCTAAGAGCTTACAACCTAACAGTTTTTTTTTCTTTCCATTTTTTTCTTTCTCCCTTCCTTCTTCCCTCCCTCTCTTTTTCTCTCCCCCTCTTTCAGTTCTGAAGATGGCTGGATAATGTGGGACTGCACCATCTCTCTCTAACCTGAGAGTGCTAGCCTGGTGTTCTGCTCAAAACACTCCACTTTCTTTTCCCCAGACTAACATGACCTCTGGTTGCTGTGACTGAGGAAGTAGCTTTAAAGCTTGTTTGGCAGGGAGCTTTTCCAGTCCTAGTGTCTCACAAGAAAAAGGACCCTCCCATTCATGCAGCACGGTGACACTTAACCGTGTCATTCCACTGCAGGATACAGCTCCTGCAGAAATCAGTCTCCTAATGTTTTGCAGTGTTAGAAATGCTGGCGTACACCCGAAATTAACACAACATCGTAAGCTGACCATACTTCACTTAAAAATAAATAAATAAAAAAAATAAAGTAGAATGTATTAAAAAAAATGCTGGAAAATAAAGCCATAAGGCATGGTGATATAAAGTGGGAAAATAGCAAGACAATAAAAAACCCATTATGAATGCCTATTTCTTAGAGGTTTCTGTTGATTGACAGTGACTGGTTGTCTCTCATATGTAAGAGTTAAGGAGGAAATGTGAAGATTCCAGAATAAGCGCTGGATTGGGGCATTGAGGACGGAGTGCGCTGTTAATATGGAAGGAAAGCTCCTCTTTGCATGTGAGGTGTTCTTTCACACTGCCTCAAGCGGCTCCCAGATGAGCCTTCTCGCCACTCCCCCCCACCCCACCCCCGGCCTTCTCTTCCCTGCTCCCGGGAGCAGCTGTGCTCTAGGCACAGGACAGCAAGGTCCCTGCTGTTCAACAGTCTGTACATGAGAAAAACAAGGTGGAAACATTCGCCTCTTGCTTCCACCATGTGAGAATTAAATGGGGGGGGGGGAGGAGCATGAAGAGATTTCGTGCTTTTTCCTAGTACTGTACTCCCCCCTACTGGTGAAAGCCTGTAACTTTTTTTCTCCCACCGATGCAGCTTTAAAAAGAAGTAATCGACTAGGTTTGTTGTTTCTGAACTCCAGGGAAACATTTGGTGTTTTCTTGCACATAAGGCATTGTTTTTGGAGCCTGACAAAATCTCCAAGGAATTCATCTTTTACTTTCTCACAGATTCAGTTCTGAAATATTCTTGTCCAAACAATGCCGTAGTGTCTGGGGAGAGTCTGCATTTATTTACCAGATGAGCATCTCTCTCCCAGTGTATTTTATTTTCCAACTAATTATACTTTAGAAGGAAGCTCTTTCAATGTTTACCCTAGGAGACTCTCTTTTCAGTCTCCCCAGAGAATGAACAGTGCAGATGTATTCCAGAATTGAGAGGTATCAAATTGATATCTTGTATCAAATTCAGCTGACCTAGAAAGATCCTTGTGACCTAAACTTGAGGCTATCCTACTTATTTCTGTCTTCTGAGGAAGGCTAAGTCAGAGGAAATGGGCTGTTCTAATGATTAACCTGAGAAACCCCAGAGGCGATGCCTTATTAGACT
Organism: Vicugna pacos; assembly: GCF_048564905.1. Lineage (NCBI taxonomy): Eukaryota > Metazoa > Chordata > Mammalia > Artiodactyla > Camelidae > Vicugna > Vicugna pacos. The sequence goes on along the minus strand of NC_132987.1, from coordinate 84,380,028 downwards.
CAAAGAGGATTACTAAGCCCTGTAATATCTGCATAGTTTAACACTAGTGTGATTTTTGCATTAATATGAGCAGGAAGTAAGAAATCCATGTAAATCGAGGGAGAAAAAGGAAACTGACATTTGGATTCAATTCATCTGGACATTTTGATCAAGGCAGTGAGGTAAATAATTAAAACAATGTATTTACAGGCAGTTTTCGGAGTATTACTTGAAGACTGTTGCTGACCAAGTGGACTTGCATCATGTTCTATGTGCATAAATGTTTAAATGCATCCTTCTAGTACACTAATAATTATTCCCAACTCAACTCCCAGTTAATTTGGAAAGCTTGGTGTCCCCTTTCCACTGTTTTTCCTTCCTTCCATGTTTCGAATTGCATGTACACTTTCTCCTAAAACTAATACTGTTGTGGAGAGTATTAAAAGATGATTTTTAAAAAAATGTTAGAAGGGTGACTCTCACATAGAGATAAAACTGAATAGGTGTTACAGATTTTGTTCTACTTATTAACCAGTGAGGGTACCAGGCAGGTGTTATAACTAGTTCAAGAGAATCTGAAGAAACACATTTCTCAAACAGGAATATGGAAATGAAGGTGCAGATGGAGGCAAAATCAGTTTTCCCACAGTGGGGGAAGGGAAATCAACTGAACCTCTACAGGGCAGGGCACAATTTGTATGTCAATAGACAAGAATTATTTTACATTGTGACTACTTATCTTCAATTTAGAAAGTTGCAAAAGGGCTCAAGGACAATAAAAGACTAGAATCAGATAATTCTGAGAGCGTTCTCTAGAGCCCAGACAATGCATCTTCCAGGGAAGCAAAAAATTTTTCCTACAAGAGAAAATAATTTTCTGCTTGAAGCTCTTCCCTTTATCAGTTTTCTTAGAAAACAGGCAAATTTCCAGGCTCACTCTGCAACCCATAGGTGCCCATGCCAGATTCTTCTTGTTACTTCTCTTACACAGGATATGGTGAACCTGGGTATGAATTTGCATAGTACACATGGGAGATAGTCCATAGTTAGAGGTTTTCTTTTTCCCCCAATGAAGTTTTATTTAACCATGTGAAATATCTAATTTTTTCTAGTTCCTTAGCATTCATTCTATTCAGTTAGCAAATATTTACCAATCACCCATTTACCTGGTATCAGCTCTAAGAAAACAGATCTAGATCAGACAAGGTCTCTGTTCTCAAGGAACTGGAATACAACAGATACGAATTTGATTTCAGAAACTCAGAGGCACGATAAATACGTGAATGAAAATTACTGCAAACCATACCAGTAAACCAAGAATGCTAGAACCATCAAGTCATCAGCGGCTCCCGCCACCCCGCAGTGAAGACAAGCCTGCAGCCCAGTCTCTGCAGCCACTCACAATGGTGCACCCTGAGGGGACTTAGAATAAGAAAGGGCAGGATACTGGCTCTAGATAGCTTGGTGCTTGTCAAAGGAATGAATTCAATGAGCCCAAATGTTTGCTTCCTCCCATACATAGAAAAGTGCTATATTCTTTAACTTGAGATGCCTGGTTTTCTTTAAGTTAACAAGTAATCTATTAATGTTCCAACTACCTAGTCTCTGTTGTAAAGCTCCTATATATCCTAGCTCCTCCCCTACTTTCGGAGCAGTCCCTCAGAGCCATTTGAGGCTGTCATCTCGGGCTGAGTCCTCAGAATTGTCCACCGAATAAAACAACTCTCAACTTTTAGGTTGTGCAGTTATTTCAGTCAACAAATATCAACACATTTTATTTTCTTTAAATCAAAGGTATTCTGAATCTGAGACCCAGACGCCTGCTTGGCAAATCATTTCATCTCAGTCATTATCCAGCTTCCATGGGGTCATGTGAAGGTCCTAGCAGTTATAAAAAAGCAACATATTTGTGAGGGTTTTCTGTGGTCTTTGGTCCCATAGGGGAAATTGTGCCCATTTGTAATTTAGTAGGCATTCTGGCTACCTCATCCATGCAGGCTGTTCCTGCTTTTGGTTGTCTTTGACTAGGTTATCTTACATCTCCATAGGGATAGACGTTAACTTGTAGAGCACTAGTAATATTGCAAATGTTTCCTGTGTGCAGCCAAGCAAATGATTCTGGTTCAGAGCAATGCAAATGAATCTTGTCAGATAGAGAATATAAATCTCCGAAAGTCCAATTTCCATTTGAACTGGTTTTTGTATATCTTACTGATTCCCTCATTAATTATTGAGTTAAATAAAATCCTTAATGTATTCATCTTAGATTTGTGTGAGAGTCATGATTTTATCCTCTTTTAAAATGTATAGTCTTGTTAGAACAGGCAGATAGCTAGATATGAGCAGATAAAGGGGGACACAGACCAAATGGCAGGAATTGGGCAGAAAGGAGGGGCACAGGCCAAATGCAGGAAACCACACATCATGTGAGCAGCAGGGATCCTTGGGCAGAGAAAGAAAAGCTGGAATCTTTGGGCTGATAAGGGGCCACACCTTTTGACTTGGAGACCAAAGAAAGGTCAGAAAAGGCAGGAATTTTCAGTGTCCGAATGTAACCTTTTACTCATTATGCCCTCATTTCAATAAAATTAGCCTTGCAGATCAGAAGTACCCATCATGCACCGACGCCATGACACTTCCGATCCAGACTAAATAAGGACAAAAATCCCTCCTCCCTTTGGGAAGGTGGAGTTGGGATGATAATCAGGGAATACGACCCCAAACTCTTCCCTCCCCAGTGAATATTCTGCCCATTCATTTTTACACCTATGTAACTAACTTGCCAAAGAAACTCAGGGCAGCTGCTCACCTGAGCCTGCTCGCTCTCCCCTGAGAGTGTACTATCCATCCTTTAATATAATCCTCACTTTATCTTTTTAACCTCTAAGTCTTGTCTCTGAATTCTTTCTGGGACGGGACAAGAACCTGAAACACCAGTTGCACCTGTCGGCACCAGTCTGTCAACCAAAGAAATAATGATGGAGGCTGCAAATATGAAAAGAGTTTATTTAGAGTTCTAAGAATTGCAATTCAGAAACAGAAAGTAACCTTTAAAAATTGTACAAAATAAAAAAAAAGAATTGCAATTCTAGAGACACAGATTCAGGTAAACTCCAAAGTGTGCTCTGAGGAAGAGAAAGAGTCGGAGGCTTATAAAGGCAAAAAGCCATGAGGTTCTTTGTTAGAAGTTGCCTGGTGAGGACTGTGATTTCATTCTGGCATGACTCAGAAAATATTTGTCCTTAAGGAATCACAGGTTGTTTTAGTGTAGGGTTCTGATATGTACAGTGTGATGAATTATTTTAGAGTAAGGTTCTGGTAAGTATCTTGAGTTTCTGGCAGGTGTTCTGGATAACTTCATCAGATAAGAAGGTCAGATTCCATCCAGGCCAAGACATGCTAGGTCACACCTCCTTAACGGCCTCCTGGCTCCATTTTAGAGAGTTCTCTTAGCAACACTGATACCATTTTGGTTTTCCTTTCACAAGTCTCATGAATATGATTCTACTGAAGCGCACATGTCATGTGAAGTGGTTTCCAGCTTCAGTAAGGATGATATCCTTGCCAGGGATCTGCAGTTTTAGGGCTGCTGTGCTGTTGTGCAGGTTTTGCACTACTCAACTCTAGGAGGTGCCATTCACACAGACCAACCAGGAGTAAAATTTTTCATAGGCCACAGGTCTCTGTCATTAACTACTCAACACTACAGTTATAACTGCAGCTGGAGGCATTCCCCTCACAAATTTTATTTATAAAAACAGGCCTTGGCCCACGGGCTGCAGTTTGCCAACTCCTGACAGATGCCATGTTAGCATGTTGGCAGCCCCCTTGGAAAGCTTTAAGAGGAGGAGAAGTAGGGCCTCATCGTGTATCTTTCTTTCCCCTGTTCTACTCACTCCTCAAAAGGCGCTTGGTTTTTTTCTCTCATAATCCTCCAGAATAATTTTCTCGAAAAGGCTAGTCTTTTGAAAATGAAAGACAGGAGGCAAATTATCAGGAAATTTCACTTTGGTCCCATAATGTCCTTGAATCAAAGTACCAGAAGACTGGCTACCTTGATAGAAAAAAAAGAAGAAAAATACAAGATCAAAACACAGATTGAGATCTCAGTAAGCTATCCTGTCACCGAGATAAGACCTGCATTTTTCTATAATTATTACTTTAAAAATTTTCTTGATATTGTGAAACACTGTATGGTTTTCAAAGCACTTTTCACACGTACACAGATACAGAAAGCAAACAGGAAGAGACAAGTCAGTGGTGTCCTAGTCAGTGTTTTTATCGACCAGCAAAAGACTTAAGCTAGGTCAGAAAAAGCCATATGGCTTCAGCCTACTGCTTCTGGGATGCTTGCTCAGAAAGAAACCAGCTATTCTACAGGAAATCTGGCTACCCTTGAGACAGGAAGGGGGCAGGGAACAGTCATTCAAGGAATAACACAGCAGTTAACACCAGAATGACAAAAGATTCAAGCCCAGTAGGACTTGAGGCTCAAGATGATGGGACATTTAACTTCTAGTAGATCTTAAGCTTCATTATATGCTTATTGTACTATGTTAGCATGATGAATAACAAGCCTACAGGTGCCATGGCAGTCCCAAGGCTAGCCACAAAAGGTCAAAGAGTGGGAAATGGCCAACTTCCTGGGAATCCCAGCCCCTTCCCCAGGCTACTTAGACTGGTCCTTCCACTTATTAACATATAAAGCCACTGAGGCCATAAAAACTTGCAACGCGGCACCTCGTGACCACCGCCCCCTCTCTCTCTCTCTTCGGAGACGGCATGTACTTTGTCTATGGAGTGTGTACCTACTTTTACTCTAATCTGAGCACCCAACCCCCACACCTCGTGGCCTTTCTTCTTATCTTTTGAAACAGCGTATGCTCTATGCAGCATGTATCTCTCTAAATAAATCTACCTTTACTCAACTGTGGCTTGCTCTTGAATTCTTTCCTGCACAAAGCCAAGAACCCACACTTGGTGGGGCATGTCCCAGGGGCTCAACCAAAGCCTGGGACACGGCCCTCCTCACACCTCATGCTGTTGTTTTGTTGTTTTATACCACTAAATTTTTTTTGTGTGCATAATTGTCATTAACTTTTATTTCATGGGATACTCAACGTATGTGTGCCAACTACATCTCAATTTTTTCAGAATTAAATAAGGGAATGGTGTTAGCCCTGAATGTTTTCTTAGAGGTAATAGTTAATCCAGAGGTTATTATTATGCACATGAATATAAATCACCAAAGGATGAGATCAATATTGTTTTTATCTACTGAACAGCTAAGAGTTGGACTGCACCAAGTTAAGGATGCAGTATACCATCAGTCTTACGCAAGCAAAGCTTCCATCTCAGTGCCCTCTGAGGTCTACAATATACATTAACCATAATGACCTTGGAAGTCAAATATTTACCCAATTTTGTAAAGAAATTAGTATTATACCTAGTCCCAGTTGATGTGACAATGTGTGGCCTCTTAAGCTTATTTTTGTTTTTAATAAGGATTTGATGCTGCATCTAACCTTCTTCTGATCCTATTTATACCACCAGTTTTTAGGTTAGTTTGTTATACAGCAATAGGAACTGTGTTAGGAAGAAAACAAGAGTGTCTGAAGAGTTGTTGTACACAGAGAGTGAAGGAGAAAGTCAAATAAGATTCTACATACTGAGTTTTGTGGAAATAGTTTCATCATCTTGGTGAACAGGAAAGCGAATTGAAGAATTAAAATGTAGGCGAGAATATGAGCAGATGATCTTGAGTGCACTACATCTGGAATGTGTCTTAGTTCAGGCTGCTATAACAGAATACCACAGAGTGAGTGGCTCAAACAACAGAAATGTATTTCTCATTAGTTCTAGAGGTGGGAAATTTAAGATCAAGGTTCTGGCAGTTCCAGTGTCTGTATCCTTCCTGTTTGCAGTTGGCCATCTTCTCCATCTTCGTATGTCAGAAAGCAGAGGGCCAGAGGGCAAGCTCCTGTGTCTCTTCTGATCAGAGCACTGTGATGCTGTGAGTTCTAGTAAGATGCATTTGGTCTTCTTCCCTGTTCCTAGAGAAGAGCTCCCACAGCCCCTGTAATTTCCTTAGTGATAGAGCAATGAAGGTGTCTTTTGTTATTCAAAACAAGCCCCTTCCAACCACACCTGAGTTTTGTTAAAGAGGTGGTTTTTGGAAAGCCCCTAAGTTTGGGGACTGGTTCCCAGGAAAGCCAATCATGTGATTAGAGGGTTAAAACTTTCAATCCCACCACAATCTCCTGGGAAGGGAGAGGGGCTGCAGGTCGAATTACTCCTCCATGACCAACGATTTAATGAACCACACCTACATTATGAAGCTTTCATAAACATCCCTGAAGTACAGAGTCCAGAGAGCTTCCTGGTTGTTGAAGTGGAGGTGCTAGAAAGGTGGCGTGTCCAGGCAGGTCCCCCTTCCCACACACCTTGCCCCGTATATCTCTTCCATTTGGCTGTTTCTACACTATATCCTTCTATACTAACCAGTAATCTACTAAGTACAATGTTTTCCTGAGTTCTGTGAGTCATTTTAGTAAATTAATTGAACCTGAGGAGAGGGTCATGGGAAATTCTGATTTATAGCTGGTCGGTCAGAAGTGCAGGTGACAACCTGGAATCTGTGTTGGCATCTAAAGTGAGGACAATCTTGTGGGACTGAGCCTTTAACCTGTGAGATCTGATGCTATTTCCAGGTAGTTAGTATCTGATTTAGTTAAACTGTAGGACACCCAGTCAATATCCTCCAGAGAACTGGAGAATTGCTTGGTGTGGGGAAAATCTCACACATCTGGTCAAAGAAGTGTTCAGTGTGGGTAGTAGAAAAGAGAAGAAATGTAAGTGTGTTTTTCTTCTTTCAGGCAATAATCCCATTCCTGAGGGTTCTCCCCTTATGACCCAATCAGCTCCCCAAGGCCTCTACTTCTTGATACCATCACTTGGGGGTTAAACTTTAACATACGGATTGTAGGGAGACAGAAACATTCAGTTCATAACAGGATGTGTTGAAAATAGTGAATACATTCACAAAAGGATGGGTACAAGAATATTTATAGTATCTTCACCAGGTTATTCCCAAACTAGACACGACCCAAATGCCTACCAAATAGAACATGTCTGAATATCCATATTATTAAAGAAATAGTTTTCTTTAATAATAAAATAAACAGTGTTCATGTAATATCCTTTCTCTGTTTAATATTATTTTATTTTTTTGAAAAAATACATGAATGGAAAATGGAACATTTGGGAATCAACAGACTTTTAAAAAAATTAAAAGCCACTTACAACGTATTTGTATTGCACTCCTTTTCAAAAAGAAGAGATTGTTCCTGAGGAACACAGAGCTTGGGAGGTGAGAAAGTGACACTTAAGAGACGATCTTTCACTTAAACAAGTAGGTTATTGATTGGCACCCAGTGGACCAGGTTTTATTTAAAGACTTTTGATTATTTAAATGTACATTCTGACCTGTTGTTTTATTTGTAACATGGATACTCTAACCACAGGGACAGAATCGCTACATTTCTCACAATTTCATTTAAAAATTTCAACAACTAAGACATTTTTTAAAGTGCTACACTTTAAAGAAGTACTACACATAAATGACAAAAAATTCAAATACTTCAAAAGAGTATTTTAGGACAAAAGTAAGTTGTCCTCCCATTTCAGACCCTTTTTCTCCCTTTCCGTAGGCATCCACTGTCAAGTTTCTCATGGCTTTTTCCATAAATACTCTGTGCTAATGCAAGCACATGTAGATGTATGTACAGACATGTATATGTTCAATTTTTTACTGAGATGTACCTGAGAGAGACTGATCCTTTTAGACCTACTCTGGTCTTTCCATGGGGGCATAGCTTTCTAGCATATGACTGTGCCAATATGTTATACTATATCCTGTATGTATATTATTCTATATATGAGTATATATTTAACATGTTTTTATTAGTGAACATTTAGCTTATTTTCAAATTTTTAAAAAATTACAACTGCAATTAGCATGTGTGTGCATATACGTATTTCATACATACATAAAAGTATTTATGTCAGTGTATGTATATGAGAGTTTATCTGTAGCATAAACTTCTGAAAATGGAAGGGCTAGGTCAAAGAATATACAAATTTTGTATTTTAAAAGATAATAGCAAATTGCCCCCAGGGAGATTTATCAGCTTCACTCCCATTGCCTATTTTCTCATGTGCATACCAATAGCTGTTATCGAATTTTTTTTCTACCACTCTCATTGGTGACATATTGTATCGTTACTTTAATTTGCATTTTCTTAATTATTCGCTTTAGTGCTTTTAGTATATTTTTGGCCAGTTATATTTCCCTTAACTTACCAATTTCCTTGTTTTTAGTAGATTTTCATGGCTCTTTGCACATTAGGGACTACTAAGTATGAGGCATTCAGTTGCAAATCAGTAGCCTGGCCAGGAGAGGAGTGTGGGCCTCTGGAAGGCAAAATTTTGCCATCTCTGCACGTGGGGACAAGAGAATGAAGAGGGTGACCATAAAGTCAGGGGTCCTGTCCCAGTGATTCAGAAGGGATCAGGAAATAGGCTTTCTCATTCTGAAATGAGCCTCTATTGGTAAATAATTATGAAAAACATACCCTGCTCAGGAGTAATAATTAAGTGGTGTATATTTTATTTAAAGGACAGTGGAACAATGACACAGAGCATTCCTGGATTTACAGTAAAACACTGGCCCTGGCTCCTAAAGTCGTGAGTTAGTTGGTCTGTGCCTTTGGACTTAGCCTCAGGGATTTGCTTCTTTCACTCCATTTCTAGAACAGATTAGCAGAGATGGAGTGTTTAAACATTCAGGTACATTTTGGAGCTTAAAATCAAACAGTATATTTACTTCTGTTACAGACATGCTCCACCAGGGAGAACTATTTTTCTGGGTTGGGATCCTCGTTCCCAGGTCTGCAGAGAACCCCAGAGACCAGAGATTTGATTTTTCTCTTACTAGGGCGTCAAAGGCAGGACTTGGTGGCTTTTGCTCAAATAAAGACAAAGGGCTGAGAAGCTGAGCTACTAATAACCCTTACAGAAGTTAGCAAGTATGCATGTGCCGCCCAAGGAACACAGTGAGGTTATGAACTGCATTCTCCCCTCGTCACAAGTGGCCAGGCCCTGCAGTCCAGGAACAGAAGATACACTTCTTTTCTCTGTGACTGCAGCTGCTACTGTCATTCCGCCCTGACCTCAGGTAGCGGAATTCCCTGCAAAGCCATGGTGCAGGACCAAGCATGACCAGAGATGCAAGTTATGCTCTCAGTCTCCAAATGCTATCTTCTATCGCCTTACTTCAGAGGCTTAGAAGAAATTATAATTTACAGGCCACTTGCTAGATGAGTTCAGAGACTGAAATGTCAGCCAGTAACTGAGTCACAGGCCACTGGCTGCCAGACACTTATAATCCACTATCTGGTGGAAGTTTTGTTCTTAATAGAGGCCTCGTATTTTCAAAGATATGAGGTCAGTCTCCACATAAAATCTACCACTGATACTCATGTTGCTATCTGTTTTTATCTGGATATTGAATAAGTGGGAAGTGCTCTAATTAAATATTGTGCAGCCTATCTAAAAATATAGGAATGATCAGCAAATAGATTGTATGAGATGATGGAGCAGAGAGGTCCTTAAGACAGGAAGGGGTGGGTGATATGGGAAGTCTTACCCAGTGCTATGTACTCAGTGTAGGGTATCTGCTGACCTAGGAGGAGACACCTGAGATTTTTGCTGCATTTCTGTATCAGCAAAAATTCAAGTTGACATGGTGCATATGGTTGTACCTCTAGGGATGGATTCAAGTTATGCATCAGTAGCAGGAATGTTGCAGAAGTGATGCAGTTTTCTCATAAACCCTATTAGGTGGCACACATCTTCAACTTATTGCACTAAATGATGTTTACTTGGATCACTTGCCCAAAGTCGTATCTGCCATGCTTCCTCACTGCAACATTACACTCTTCCCCCTTGGAATTAAAAATATTTTGTGGAAAGGTACTTTAAATATATATAAATATCTCTTTCCTCATCACTTTCAATGTCCTCATTTATTTATTTATATCCTATTTAGTTTTCTTATTTAGTTTAATGGTAATAACCTGTTGTTATCATCATGGATTTTGATACTCAAATTCTCCTAGAGTTAGTCAGTGGGCATCCCTTCAAGCTAGCTCCTTCATCCCTTTGACAAGACCCATTACTCTCTGAGTACTTCTTGAGTTTCTATCACAAGATATTCTAGGTTCATTTTGTATTTTCTCTTCCTTCTCCAACCTGATATCAGTCATTTTGTCAAAGTGCCATTTTGCCAATGAAAAATTATGCTTAAATACCTTGATCTGAGTACTAGGTGTCCTCACTGATTTGGGATGTTGCTGTTCACAGTTCCTTTCAGTGGTCACACACAAACATATATACCTTTACACATTTACTTCTCTATATTCTAAAAATCAACTTTATTTTTGTTTTTACTTATTTGTTTTTGTTTTGGGGGGAAGTAATTAGGCTTATTTATTTATTTATTTTTTGATGAAGGTACCAGGGATTGAACCCAGGACCTCATGCATGCTAAGCATGTGCTCTAACACTGAGCTATCCCTTCCCTCACAAAAACCGACTTCTTTTAAGTTTAATGTACATACAATAAAATACCCACATGTCAAGTATATAGTTAAATGAGTTTTGACAAGTGTACAAAACCTTGTAACTATGTCCCCAGTCAAGATACGGTATATGTCCATCACCCCAGAAAGCTCCCCTGTGCTCCTCTGCAGTCACTTGTTTTTTTCTTATATGGTTGGTGATTTTTGTGTCTTGAAAAAGAAATCTTTGCTCAACTGAAGGTCACAAAAATTTTACTTCTATGTATTTCTCTAGGTGTTTTATAGTTTTAGCTTTTAGGTATATTTTTATGATCCATTTTGAGTTTATTTGTGTGCCAACAAAGAGGACAATCAAATTGTATCACACATTTAAACTTCCAGAAAAGTGCTAATAAATATATTGGATCAAGGAAGATTCCTTCCTCCTTTGTAAACCAGGAGAAAGTAACTTTGGAATTAGGTGATGGTTGGGCTTCCTTAGTCTTCCGGTAAAAATGTTTTGGGCAAATGTACATAGAAATCAAATCTTTGGGTGTTCCAAATTTTGATTTTACTGCAAAAAACCAAATAAGTAAAAACATACTTAGTGCCAAACCAGACTGATTTTATTTTTTAAATTGCCTTTTCAGAGACTTTATAGCCCAAAAGAGAATATTAACCGCACTGGCCCATCAGCATTTAAAGTCAAGGGAATAATTTTCTCCAGTGAATAGCTTTTTCTAATTTTTATGGGGAGGCAAACTTGTTTTCCCTCTCTCCTTCGGTTTGACATTTTAATGCTGGATATTAGCCAGGTTGTCTTTCATACCCGCAAAAGCTCTTCTCAGGACTGTTTCTATATATCATGAACCAGAGTTTCTCAACCTTGCCACTATTGGCATTTGGGGCTGGATAATTGTATTAATTAATTAGGGCTGTCATAAAAAACGCCACACACTGTGGTCTTAAACAACAGGAATGTATTTCTTCATGGTTCTGGAGGCTGGAAGTCCAAGATCGAGGTATTGGCAGGTTTGGTTTCTTCTGAGGCCACCCTCCTTGCCTTGCATATGCTTGCAGTCATACTGGGTCCTCGCAGGGTCTTTCCTCAGTGTGAGCACATCCCTGGGGTCTCTCTTTATGTCCAGGTTTCCTCTTTTTACAAGCATGCCAGTCAGAATAGGGCCCATGCTCGTGACCTTATTTTAACTTAATCATGCCTCTAAAGGCCCTGTCTCCAAATACAGTCACATTTTGAGGTGATGGGGGTTTGGGCTTCAGCCCATCAATCTTAGGGTACATGATTCAGCCCACACCAATAATTCTTTGTTGTGAGAGCCGTGTTGTGCTTTGTAGGACATTTAGCAGCATCCCTGACCTTTACTCATTAGATGCCAGTAGCATCTCTCCAGCTGTGACAACCAGAAATGTCTCCAGACATTCCCCAATGTCCCCTGAGGGACAAAATCGCTCTTGGTTGAGCGCTAGTAATTTAAAGGAACTTAAAGATATTTTGCATTTTGTTTCCTTTCTGCCCCACAGGATTTACCACTATTAAATAAAATCACTCAGTAGTTGAGATAATTTTGAACCCAGATATTACTTGAACTTGCATCAAAAAACCACCCCCTCACAACCTAAACATTTAAAAAGTTCAAGTGAATTTGGGAACATAAATTACTGTGTACTTATTAGATACCGTATGTTATCTCTCTAGTTTTCCACCAATCCATTCATCCACTATCCATCATGGTTTTCAATTATAATCCAACCACACAGGATTTTATTCTAGTTTTCTCTCTTTCCATATTTGTACTGCTCTTTTTTTGACAGTGAGAAACCTCCCTTTATAAATGTGGAGTCATCTGCCTGCCTATCTATCTATCTATCTATCTATCTATCTATCTATCTATCTATCTATCTCAGCTCCCCTAGATGTATCCAATCTCTCATTGACACTGTCACCACTGAGGTCCCATTCCTGATGTGCATATCCTCTTTGCTCTGCTGGGCTCCAGTACCCCTGGGCTGCTCTCCTGCACAGATACCCTTCGGACACTGCTCACATTGTACGCCCTGAGTTAAGGTACCTCTACATGTATGTCCTCCTCACTCTGCTTGGTGGTAACCTGAGCTGAGCTACCCCTTCAGCTGGGTAACTTCCTCTTCCTGCTTGGGTTCTGATACCTCATGCTGGGCCACCCTCACATGAATACTCTCTTTACTTCTCCCAAACTATGACAATCTGCATTAAGCAGGCTTCTTAACTGCCACGTGGGATCTGATCTCCTATGTCAGCCTCACCCTACCTGGGCTCTGATCGTTCCTGTTGGCCTGTTACCATGTGTGAATGACCGTTTTGCCCTCAAAGACCGGGCCACTCTGCTCCCTACCTTCTTGCATGGATATCTACTTTGCTCAGCGCTCCCTAATGGCTTTGGACTGATTTTTTTTTTTTCTGGAAAGGAAAGGAAAGGAGAGGAGAGGAGAGGAGAGGAGAGGGAAGGGAAGGGAAGGGAAGGGAAGGGAAGGGAAGGGAAGGGAAGGGAAGGGAAGGATGGGACGTAAAAAGACTTAAAGAAGCCAAATAGAAAGGAGTTGCTCAGTAGAGACCTTGCTCAAATCAGGATTCATCATCTTTCAACCTAGGCTAGCTCTTCCTCCTGTTTCTACTGGTGGTGACATTCTCCTAATCAGCAGTAAGCTCTTTGGCAAGAACAGAAAATTACAGTCAGTGAACATTTGCTAAATACTGGTTAGAAAATAATTTTTTGATTTTTTTTCCCCAAGTCATGGGGCTTTCTTCTTTGAAATCTTTTTTTTTTTTTAAAGAGCTGTAAAGGTTTAGGATCATATTATGAAAAAGAAAGACATTCTACTAAAATGTCATAAGAATGCCAACTTCTCCAGGGTCTTTGGCCCTGGGGTGGGAAGACTACCTTTCATGTTGGACGGGGATTATACCCTGGCATCAAAAATCTGTTTAAACTTGAAAATCAAATGTACTGATTCCTCTTCCAAGAACTGTCATTAATTCATTGTTTCATTAGACAAGTCCTGGACGTTGGTTTCTCTTTGGGTAAAGTGAGAACAGCATTTCCTATTGGCCAAAATAAGCAGAGGTCGGTGCAATAAAAAACTTAAAACCATGACACGCTGCACTTCTCAGGTGAAAACTTTTATGTAAGCACAGAGTATTGATTTATTTCTAAAATATCATTATCTTTATTAGAAACACTCCAGAGGACAAAATATTTTCATTGCTTTGGAAATTAAATAAAAGTATCAGCAAATATTGGCCTAAAGATATAACGAGCTGGGCCATTTTAAAGATAATCATTCATGTCACTGACATTTGAAATAAAATAATCATGTAAAAAATGAATGTTTTGGTTATTTGTGATGGGAAAGTACAGAGGTTGGCCTCTTGGTCATGGAGTTGAATGAAGTTAATGGGAATTTGTGGATGCTTGGAGAAAGAAGGATTGACCAAATTACCCTGAATACTGACATTTGATATTTTTTTCCACGTCTATTTTATTCTCTCTTTCATCAAACAAAATATCAAAGTGTTTCAACTTTAAGTTTATGACCTGTAGCCTGTATTACAAACTAGTTCTGCTCCTAAGAAGTCACTTTGCCAAGTTCTCTCTGTATTTTATTGACTTGAATGACTTTAGCTGAATTACGTTCAGATAAAGTTATCAGTTGTTATAGTTGGCCAGGAAGGCCAATGATGGAGTGGAAAATATCCTGGTCAAGGAATCCTAAGAATTGAGTTCATGCTTCAGGTCTGTGGAAGCTAAGTTATTTTTCTCTTTGGGGCTCAGTTTCATTTGTCAAGTAGGGGATGAATATATTGCATCTAATCACCTCAGGTGGCTTTGTGTGACTCTAAATAAGTGTGAAAGCAATTTTTAAAATTCTATAACGCTGTACTATAGAAGACGCTAATTTATATTTCTTCGCCTCTGTGGTGATCTACATTTGTCAAGTGAATTTATCGTTTCCACATTTATTCGACTTTCCAACCTTTCCTTTTCTGACAGCAGTGGCATCCCGATTCCTCTGATCACACAGGCTGGAGGTTTTGTAGACTCATTCTGTATTTTTCTGTGAACTTTTACTGCTGTCTTCAATTTTTCATCAAGCTTCATTATTTCTTCCTCCGTGTTATAGCTCAGTTTAACTCATTTGCTCTGTTATCATTGCTATCAATCTACGTTCAACCTTCTCCTCTTTAGTAATAAGTCAGGAGATAGTGTATCAAAAACTATGTTCAGTTTTATCCCTGCTTGGGAGTCTTACCTCATAAGAGTGCTTCTAGCTAGTGATATTTTAGCTAAAACTCCCCAACAGAAGGCACAGTATGGTTTTATGCCATATACACTGAATCCTGTTTTGGAGCAGGCATACTGGGGGCACCTGAACTTGCATAAAACAACATGATAGCTGGATATTATGGCTATAGACTGATCTAGAAGAGATTCAGAAAAAGAGTTGATAATAATGGTTGGGGGAAAGGTTCTCCAAAGACTTGAGTTTGTCCCATGCATGAACAGAGCACAAGGTTAGAGAAGTGGGTGACATTTGAAAATCCAGAGAGGGAAATAGTCAGCATCCAGGAAATCTGTTAACAGGGAGCAGACGCTCAGGCAGTGAGCAGAAAGCTAGACCTTTGGAGAGGGGCTGTTAAGAGCTGGTCATGTCTCTAGCCAAGGATGAGCAGCTGAGTGTGCAGAGTATATTTGGTTTTAAGAACAAACTAGATTAGCGTGGGGATCAGTCTGTTGAATTAAAACAAAGCCAGGTTATCAGAATGGGGGAGGAGAATGAACACCTTCTTTAATTCAAGTAAATGGTGCTGAGTTCTACAAGTTTGAGTCAAAGCTCATTAAATCTTTTCCACCTAAAGTCAGGTTTGTCCTGGGGATTGAGACATTGCTGAGGCTGATTCAGCTATGGAAAAAGGAGTTCTCTGGAGGCTGAGAATGAGGCAAGGTTGGCTGATAGCTGCATTGTAAGCAAAAGAAAATTGGCTTTGAAATCAGTATGTGTGTGTTTTAGCCCAGTCTCATACTACCTTGTGGTGGTGAGCAATTTACTGACTTTCTGGGAATCAGTTTCCTTATCTATAAAGTAGGGATGATGTTGTCCATGTAATAAGGTTACTTTAAGGCTTAAGTAAAATGATATATAGTTTCGGGAACTATACGGGGCTATATATTCATTGATGTTCTCACTGATTTTAAAAATAGTGTTACTACCACTTCCTATGTGAGAAAACCAGAGGTTTAGAAAAATTTTTAAAACTGTGGGCAAGGCTGGTTTGTTTTTTGGTTCAGTTTATTCCTTTTGGGAGTCACTATCTTAAACAAAACTAGGCTTTTTTTTTTTTTTTTTTGAGCAAATACTAACAAGTCATCCTTTCATTTAACCAATATTTACTGAGCATCTACTATATGTGAGGCACTGTTCTAAGTGCTTGGGATACTTCATAAGCAAATAAAACAAAAATCTCTTGTTAATAGGGCTAACATTCTAGTGGGAGGAGACAGAAGATAAACAATGAACACAACCCATATATTAGACTGTTTTAAGTGCTGGAAAAAATAAAGCAGGAGAAGGAGAGTTGAAATTTTAAACGGAGTAATTAGGGTAGGCTTCACTGAAAAGATGATATTTGAACAAGTACTTGTGGAAGTGGGTGAGTAAGTTACATGGGTATTTGGAGGAAGTGTCCTCCTGGCAGAGGGAACAGCCTGTGCAAAGACATCAAAGTGGGAGCTTCCTCGCCATGTTCTAGGGTGGGAATTGGAAAACAGCCTGTGGGCCAAATCTGGCCCACCAACTGTTTTTGGCAATAGAATTATTGGCACACAGCCAAGCTCACTGTTTACATGTTATGCATGGTTTCATTTGTGCTAAGCAATAGAGTTGAGTAGTTGCAATAGAAAACTTACGGCCTTCAAAACCTTAACTATTTACTATTTGAAACCCATTATAAAACAAAATTTCCCCAGCCCCTGCTCTAGAGGTCAGTGCTGGAGTGGAATGAACAAATACCAAATTCTTACTTTTTCTTTTTTGTGGGGGAAGGGATTAAAAAGTTAATCTATTCACCATTTTTCTTTACGGATACTCCTTTTTAGCTTCCTTAGACTATGTCTAGAGAAAGCACATTATTAATACTCATCAATTTTTTCAACAGACTATAAGGGACTTTGCTGCCTTTTATCATGTTTATTTCCTCTAACTGTGGCAATCATGCTTTTATTTATTCTTTAAATTTTGCCCATGAAAGAAAAATGCCCAGCCTTTTCAGAAAGAATATTTGAAAACAAATGGTGAACAGAAGTGTGATACCAGACTGAGTCCAACAGGTGGCTGTATTTCTCAAAGTTTCAAAACCAGCCTGATTGTGTATTGCATGCACATTCACATCTCAGTTTGCACTTACACTAATTCTGTGATTCCAGGATCATTGATTTTATGACAAAGGGCTAAGCAGTGGAGAAAGAAAAGAGAGGTTGTCACATAACCAGAGATTATTTCATTGACTTTATCTCAATCAGTGCTTTTATTGCTCATTCAACAGATTCATAATCAATTTTTGTCCATATCCTCGGTCTGGTTAGGGACTCTGTGGCACCATCTCAAATCACATGGAAAATATATAGAAGAGTCAAAAATCTGCAGTCAGAGACATTGAGTGGCATCTTGAATGCATCATGTAGCAGCTGAGTGAATTTGGAAGTTATTTGGTCCCTTGGAGTAATTTAATCAGTAAAAGTAATTAATAATAATTTCTACTTCATAGTATTTTAGGAGGTTATAAAAGAGATATATAATATTTATCAATTATGTATGAATTTTGGTCAAGAGGGTTTATACTAAATGTTATTATTACTATTCCCTCTTTTTTCCCTCATCTCAAATGTTTATTAACATTCTATTTTATTCCATCAGAAGTGTCTATGTAGAGACCTCACCTTGCCAACTTTGAATGATCTCTACACGATCACATTGATCTCGTTGTTTAAAAGATTTTTGAGTTCATCATCATTCTCTGGGCACTGGCATCTGGATATCTGAAAACTTGTCATTCCAAACGTTTTCCCTCAGGTGTTCTTTTCTTTTTTTTAATTGAAGTATAGTTGATTTATAATGTTGTGTTAGTTTCTGGTATACAGCACAGTATATATATATATATATATATATATATACACTTTTTCATTATAGGTTATTACAAGATACTGAATATAGTCCCCTGTGCTATATAGTAGGACCTTGTTGTTTTATTTATTTTCTATATAGCAGTTTGTATCTTCCCCAGGTATTTTCTTCTGAATATTCCAGTATTTGTGTTTGTCTCCTATGATGCCATTGTCCAAAATGGAATCTGCTTTTACTTCAAAGTACTATTTTAACATCTTTTTGTACATGTTAGTATGATTTTTGTCAGACATGGTCTTTCCAATCCTTGTAGAATAATGCTGTCCCCGGGCCATTATTCTGATAAGTCAATGTGCAAAAAATGAAACTCAGTAATTTATAAACTGTGGACAAGACACTGTGCTAAAGGTTTTAGTTTATAAAAGTCTACCCCTAGGAAGGTTACAACCAAGTGTGAAATATCGTAAGAGAAGCCAATTCTCTATGGTACTAGTCAGAGAGTCAGAGTAGTCTTGTTTTTCCCCACTCATTTCATTACTGGGTATCCACTTCTTACATCATTCTCTCTCTACAGAAAAATTAAAGACCAGTTGGTGGACATAAAAAATGTTGGCAGGCTTTCTATCTATCTCAGCTACAAGCCTATACTGCCAGATTAGCCACGTCAAGTCAAGTCACCATACAGCCTTCACCGCTCCTTAATAACCCCATACCCCAGGGATTCATTCTAAAATAGAATTCTATTATTCATCCTATGTGGAAGAGGTTTCTACATTTTTCAGTCTTTGGAATACTGTAGCTTATTCTGACCACTTTACCTAACACAGAATTTGAAAAAATACAAAGAGTAAAACAATCAAGTGCCTGTATTGATTAGAAAAGGTCAATGGAGATGATTATAGTTTTTTCTCAGTGTTAAAAGATATTGAGTTGGGATATAAATTTCTAAATTTATTGCAAATGCTAAGAGCAAATGGGACTTCAGTTATTCACTAAGGGTTTACTCATTAAAACTTAGAAGAGTTATAATCATGTATTAATTTGACATTCACTTAACACTTTTTATGTGTCAGGCACGTGGTGGATGATGGGGATATAGTGATAACCAAGACAGACAACATCTCTGTCCTCATGGAGTGTATCAGTTTTCTATAGCCTTTAACAAATTACCACAAACTTTGTGGCTTAAAACAACACAAATATAGTATCTTACAGTTCTGGAGGTCAGAAGTCCAACATGGGTCTCACTGGGCTAAAGTCAAAGCTATTGGAAAGGCTGTATTCCTTTCTAGAATCCCTAGGGCAGATTCCTTTTCCTGCCTTTTCCAGGGTCGAAAGGCTGGGCTCGTGGCCCCCCTCCTCTACCTTCCGTCAACAATGTGATATCTCGCTCTTTGTCCTTCGTCACCTTTTTCTAGTGATTACAGCTCGGGAAAGGTTCTTCACTTCTAAGAACTCATGCTTTTAGACTAGGGCCACCTGTAATATTCAAGTCACTCTCCCCATCTCAAGGTCTGTGCCCTTAATCACATCTGCAAAGTCCCTTTTGCCTTGCAAAGTAATATACTCCCAGGTCCTGGGGATTAGGCATGGGTATCTTCGGGGCCATTATCCTGCCTATTACATGGGGCTTGTGGTCCAGTAAATGAGCAGCAAACCCAAATGCCAAAAGAGCAGGCAAGTGACAGAAATGAGTGAGATCAGCAGGGGAAAGCAGTGGAGAACTAGAGAAATCACATTGACTATTAGCACATGAAGATTCTAGCTCCATTTGCCAGAACTTTCCATATTTTAAGAAAAGCTAGAACTAGATTACGTGAAACCTACCAATTTAAAAATTGCGAGCAAATGCTTCAGTTTGGTTTCCCAGAAGCAAACCCTGAGTTAAACATTAGTATGTAAGTAATTTATTTAGGAAGTCAGTCGTCCAGGGAAACTGAGAAGGAAGCAGGAGAGGCAGGATCAGGAATGGGAAGAAACCCAGCAAAGTCTTATAGCTGGAGTGCACAGAGGAACTCAGGAGCATAAGTCGTATCTCATAGTTACCCCTGTGTGGAACAAGGGAGCTGGGGCTTTCGTAATTATGCACTGCTCAGCCACTGATTAAGAGGCACCTGCGGGGCATGCAAACTACCTGATATTACTTGATCACAGGTAACAGCACAAGTAACAGTGCCCATGTTATAGTCTTACTTGGCCTGATCTTTGTCTGCTCCAGAGACATCAGAGTATCAACAATTATTAAAGGCACCCATGAGGCTCGCTGACCATCCTAATTCCATACGCCCTTCTAAATCCAGGTAAGTATGGATGGGAGATTGTAGTAGTGTCTTTTAGGTCAGTAAAAGGCTTTATAGTTTACCCACTTGAGCTCACACATTTTTGTAGAGAGGGCATGAGGAGTACCGTGGGGCCAGTGTTGGCGAGAAGAATAATATTTCAATCTCTTTGATTTTTTTTCTTGGAAACCACCGTTCATTGCCTGAGACTATAGCTAACACTTGATTTTGCTACTGAAAAGGGTGCTATCAGCACCTTTGCTACAGTTTCATGAAGTAATCTTTCTTTTGAAATGATAGGTTTTCTATGTCTTCTGAGGGTCACAACAAAGATGCTAGTTTTTACTTATGTATCTTCCAGAGCAATAGAAGAACCCAGGTGCATAAAAAACATTGCCATAGGTTAATTAAGACATCCAGGTAAATTGGCCATTTTTTTCAGAACTCAAAGAAAATGAGTTGGTTGATATATATTTTTTTTAAAATTTAAGAATATTTGTGACTGTCACTCCTTTCTGTAAGATTTTTGTAGGAATTCTAACAATGAACAAATTTGGCGAACACATTTAGTTCTAAGTTAATCTATTCATTTTTGGATGCCTTGAAGGGGACGGAAATGGCATTGGAAAGTAATAATAAGGCAGCTAAAAATTGGGGAAGCCAATATTTAAATTTTATTGTTTAGAGAACTGAATGAAATTGGAAAAAGAGACTCTTTATCATGCCTAAGAGAACATATGGTGTTAGTCTGGGGATAATCTCATGAGTCTTGTTAAAGAAAGATCATATGACTGTCTGTTGACAGTTTTGGCACAATTCTGATTGTCTACACTTAACCCAGTCATAATTATATTTTTACAATATTCTAGATGTTGCAATCACTATCAGTTGCCCAACTAAACAATACATTCCATATGGACTCATTAGTCTTGTGGAATTCACATCATAATTTTTCATTTACAAATATATCTTTTAATTGGTTTAAGGCACTAACACCATGTACTGAAGGCTACTAGTGTACTAATGTGAAGACCAACTCATAAAAAAAAGAGTCAAAATATTTGTATGCTAAATTCCTAGATGTTGTCTATGAGGTCAGTAACTTGGATTTGTTTCTATAGAATGTTGTTGACTAAATTGCATATATAATTTGCTAATATCTTTTACCTTATATTTTATCTTTACACTGTCATGTGTGTGTTAGATCCCAAACGCTGTCAAACCTACAAAACAACCATGGTGAAGATACGGGAGATAACTGAGTCAAGTGCATGTGGGGTGTAGCTCTATGTTCAAAGATAGTGATGGAGTCAAAAGGATACCAGTTTGGAAGTGGAGACGCTAGCTTTTGATTTTTACTAGCGGTGACAACACATGAGTGTCTTAGCCTCAGGATACCTATTTCCTCATCTTCAAAATGAGGAGTTTAGATTTAGACAATTTATGAAGCCTTTTCCAACTCTGACATTCTGCCTCATCCCTTGTTCTTCCATTCAGACAGTCCAGAGACAAGTCAGGATGACATCACTGTCTTCTCACTTGCTCCACTGATTTATCCTACAGTTTTCTGGCTATTTCCTTCTAATCCTGAACTCTAAGCTTAGGAAATCCTAGCTGGCATTCTGGGGTTTCTGAACCCTGTAAAGGGAGGCTCTGGACTTTCTCCTACTCAGTCGAACTATTTATTCCCTCCACTAACACCATGAAAGTCAGCTTTCTGTTTCTATTTTTCTTGCTTTGACTCCTTGGCAGTGAAGAAAATTGCTCCGAAGATACTAGACAAGTTTCTTTTCTCTGGCCACGTTTGACTGGTGGTCCTGGGAGGCAACAGGAAAGAATTGGAAAGCTGGTCTCTGGGGGAAATGGGCTGTATGGTTGCTTCTACCTGCAGCATCCAGAACCTGCTGGACAGACCCTGGTGAAGGCTCTCCACTGGGATCAGGGACTAGGATACACTCTCGCCTTTGGAAACAGGGACATTCTTTTATTCTGAGTGAGCAGAACTGTTTTAAACAGTTCCAAGCAGTGTTCATAGTAATTACATGTTCTGTTTGTTTCTGGACTGCAGAACTGTTGAAAACTGTTCCAAACTATGTTCACAGTAATTACACGTTCTATTTGTTTTTCCCCTTATTTCTTTGGTTCTGTGTTTTTGCTAGAACAATCTGTAAGCTCTTTTTGAGCCTGATATTCCTTTTTATGAAAGGAATTGGGTGGTTAGTAGAGGAAAGAATGAGAAGGGAGAAGAGAGAAGAGGAGAGAAAATGAATCACTTCCAGTTCCTTCCCAAGTACTCTTTCTGTTTTGGACACTTATATTATGAATGACATGGAGGGGAAGACATGGAAAGAGACACCTATTTCCCTCTTAAACCCTATAAAAACCACATATTTTTGTTCAAAGAGCCATATACGGTCAGGGAGACTAAGAGAATTCTAGATTTTACAGCCATGTTTCTAGGCATGCTTCCCTTGGGGATAGGTGTACTAAAGTTGTATAAGACTGTCAATCCCAAGAGCCAAAGACAGTTGCTCGCGATCTATCTCCGGCCCACTGCCACAGTCCAAGTCCTTACCAGGCTCAAAGACCAGTCAACTGAAATAAAATCATTCTGTTTCAAGGTTGTGTGATGGGGACACCGAACCTGAGGTGCTGTAGAGATGAAGGAGAGATTTAGAGGGAGATGTCTTTCATGTCTCAGGGTTTCTCAACCTTGGCATTATTGACATCTTGTGGTAGATTCTTCTTTGATGGTGGGCAGGGGATGATGGGAGTGTCCTGTGCATTGTAGGATATTTAGCAGTGTCCTTGGCTTTTACCTGCTGGATGCCAGTAGCCCTTCCCCCACAGCCTTAAAAGTTGGGACAACCAGAATTGTCTCCAGACGTTGCCAAATGTCTGCTAGGAAGCATCATCTTCCTTGGCTGAGACCACTGCCCTATCTTAAATAAATCTTGGTTTGACACTGTTCTATCACATTTGACAGAATGGTCTCTGCTATATGGAAGCAAGTTGATCCACCCAAAATTGATTTGACAAAAGTCAATTCACCAAATCCCCATTTGCCAAAGGATCAAATGCCAAATGAGTAATTCACCACATTTGCTATTTTTATTCAATTCATAAGAAGTTCCTTTAAGAAATACTCTTCCTGAACATATTATGTGAATTTTCAAGAATATATATAGTCCTAAGAAATATATATTCAAATTCTTTGACTATATTTTCAAAATAATATCTTTAAACATGTTTTTGGCAAATAAACAAAGCCGAAAAACATAACAAATTATTTTTTCAGTGAACTGGTTTTCAGAGAAGTGATGTCAGGGAATTAACCTAGGTTCTTACCATATCTATTCTCATGGCAACCAGAGTGGTACCTGTCCTTGGAAGGGACCCTAGTGGCTGTGACAGTAACTCAGTAGACATGTTATGAAGATGTGTTTCTTGAGAAGGATAAAACAGATATGTAAGTGTCATTTCTGTTTGTGGCAAAGAAAACCAAAAGTATCTTATCTTGGGTTCATGTTTTATACATGGGTTCACAAAGTAAGCATATGTATCAGAGCCTTTTTTTTAGAATGTGAAAATTCTTTAATAAAGAGTATGCATGTATACAAGACAGTGAGGGAGAAGACACAGAACAAAAGAGAAAAGAGAGAAATGGTACTCAAGCAAGCATTTCCTCATAATAATAATTAAATAAATTATTCTCATAAGACTCTCTTACCATTTAAGAGAATAAGATCAAATCGTTCAATCTAAATATTCCTTCAGAGGCATTTGGAGTTAATATCATGTTCCCATGCCTACATTTAAATAGTAACTTAGCTTTTAAACTAAGGTAGCAGATAGAACCTACCAGATGGAACTCTCCTTGCTTGGCCTCTTTACTTGACATTATCGTTATTATTTGCCCATATTAATCACAGGAGCAGCATAAGTTTAGAACTGGGCAGAGGAAGCAATGCTATGGTACACCTGTTACGTTCTGGTTACTGTATGGAGATTTTATTTGGGAACCTGATGGGCGCAGGAGAAGTACAGTTGAAAAGATGAAGGTGAGGAAAAGAAAAAATTCTGACATTTCTTGCCGTGAAATACCCATAAAGCTCTATTATTAGATTAACTTCTCTGGGTTAAGTCGTGAGATTAGGAGGAACAGATAGGGGAAAGCAATGCCTCTCAAAAAGCAGACATTATTTAGAAGGGGGAAGAGTTCTGGGGATGGCATTAAGATTTAAGTAGCCTTTAAATTCAAGAATGTCTTAAGGAGATCAGTTTACCCAACTATCATCTTAGAGAACACCTTCAGAGAGGTGGCAGAGGTACAAGTATACCCACTTGAATGGAGACTAGTTGGAAACCCTGGAAGCATAATCCCCAGTCCCAAAACTCTCTGGTTGGGTTACTGGAAGTTAGAGATGTCAGCCAGTAGGCATGAGTGGTGGAGGTGGGAGGGGAGAGAATGTTTCAAGAGAAAGTATTATAAATAGGTTCAGGTCAAATCCTTCTTCATATTTACTCTTTTTTTTAAATTAGGGTTTGCCTGGTTGGCAAATGAGAAGATGCTTTTGGATGTTTGAATGTTTGTTGGTTTCATTACTCACATGTTTAGAACCGCCATAGGAAATATCCTGTTGATTTTCCATTCATATCAGATATGACTGATATGATATTTTCTCCTGGTTTGTTTAAAGTCAGCTTCAGAATCTCTTTGTAGTACTTTAAGCAGCTACTACCAAATAATCAGAGTTGGCACATGAGTTTAAAGCTCACACAACATCTCTGATGCTTGGGGTCAAGAGGTATACCTATTATTACTATACTAGGATTACTAAGTTATCCTCTAAGAAATCTCTGTTTTACAGTACTCATAAAATTTTTGTCAACCTCAGATCTTTGCCTTTGTTAGTGCCATAATTTGGCATATACTTTGGAATACACTTGGCTGGAATGTAAATAGCTTGGAAGTTCCCCCTGATATAGCACATTGTCTCATTCTTTCACAAAAACTTTGAAAATATCAAGTCTTTTATTTGAAGGCAGGGAACTTTCAGCACTCAATAAACACTTGTTCATTTGACTTGCTCCAAATTCTCACATCATCACCACTGATAAACAATATTCAGAAAGTATAGTTCCATACAACTAAATCCTTATTTTAATGAGAGATTCTACTGTTTCTTTCCTTAGAGGAAGGTCAGGAAGCTCACCTTCAAGTGGGAAGATGGTTGTTCCTATGCGCTTTGGAGTTGCTCTACCTTACTACACTGCTTCATTAAGTTTGGCTTTACAAAAGTCAGGTTTTCAGGAACTGGGAAAAATAGCCTTTGTTTACCAGCCTCAATTACATTGAAATCTCTCTTTCAGAATAAAATTTATAACTGTGGCCAAAATAGATAACACTCATGCCTTGCTCATTCTTATATTCTATGCTTCCTCAACTGTCAGAAATTTTTCCTTAAACATGTCAACTGTACTTGCCTACTTTTTGTAATCTTTTTGAAAGCAGGTCATGACCTTCTTCATTTTGTGCACACACTCATTACATACACATATATATGAAATACTTAAATATTTACAGCTTTTGTGAGATTGTCAATTGTGTTCTCAGTAGGTTTAGGTCTGCTGCTATATTATCACCTGTCCATTACTTGTTTATTCAAGTGACAAGTACTGAACATATACTGGGAGCCAGGAACTGTAATAGGAACAAGAGGAAAGGTGATACAGGGAGACTGTGGCACTTTTCTTTGCTGGTAGATGCAGGACCCACATCAGTATTCTTTCATTAGAAGAAAAACAGACGAACCTTCATCTCTTAATTTAGGGACCACTTAATTAGTTTTGTGACTTCTATACAGAAAAAAAAATCAATATTCTATTAGGGTAGCTTTAGATTCCATTTTCTAGGTCATGTTATTGGCCTATACTAGCATTAAGCTCATTGCCAATTAAAATCTTTTATATTCTCACAAGTGCTGCTGTTAAACCACATTCCTTCTTTCCTGAACTTGTACAACTGATTTTCTTCTTATTCTAAGTTCAGTTTACTTCCTTCTCATAAAATTCAGGTCAATATTAGTCAATATTTTCAAGCTCAGAGAGAATGTTTTGAACTCCTATTCTGTTGATGTAGTTCTCCAAAATATTGGTTTTCTAAAGATTATATAAGCATGCTTTTGCCTTCATGTGAGTCACTGATAAACACATGCACAAGGCCAAACATGAGCCCTGAAACACAGGTTCTCTTTGGTCAGGTACAAATCCCTCTTACTCTGCCAAAATCTAGCTTACATTTCTTCACCTTATCTGTAAACTTATTTTGAAAGGGTTTGTGAAATGTTTTAAGACATTCTCTCTTATCTACGAATGTTGTTTCTCCAAATTGTAAAAGAAATTACTTAGAAATATCTTCAGCTTAGACCTAAGAAAAGGCCATTTCCAGTTCTTAAGATGGAACAAAATGTGGAAAGCATCTCTCTAAAAATGATAAATCAGTCAGTACATCAGAGGTTGGATTGGAAATGGAAAGACAAGAAAAGGAACACAAGAGAGGAAGCCACTGACACAATCAAAGCAATAGGTAATGAAAGCCCCGACTAAGGTGTGAAGAGTAAACATGGAAAAGATGGGAGAAATTGATGCATACTGGAAGAAATAGAGTATCTTAACTTTGAAGGTGATTTGAAGGTGATGACTCTAAGCCCCCAAAATGAGGAACTTTGGAGGGGATGTACTATGCTAATATGCACAGGTTGTGTAAAGAAATATCTGAGTAGTTTTCATTTTGTTTTTTGTAACATTATATTTTATGTAGCATTTGGCATAGAATGGGAGACATTAATTATCAGTCAACTCCATTTGAAGTAACAAGTATAAAGACATGGACCACTCTTTCATTCATGACACATCAGTTCACACCACTCCTCTTAGTGTCTCTCCACTCCCCTCATTGTAGCTCTTCAGATGTCCAAAACAAGTCAGTCTACAACTCAAATGTGTAGTAAGGTTAGGCAAGAGGCAGAGATTAGATATAGAGAGAATGCTGGGAATTACACAGGAAGAGAAACAGAGGCCTGAAGATCATCCTTTCAGTGAAGGAAATAGAGAAAGAGGACTGAAACAAAGATGAATTGGTTAGCGAGGTAGAAGAAACAAAATAGGAAGGAAAGCCAAGACAATGGCCTCTGGTAGAAAAGAATGGTCAAATATGTAAAACGTTACTGAAATGAGCTATTTGGATTTGCTTAGAGTGATATTATTGCTGGCTTTATAGATCCATTACAGTAGATTTGAGGGCTTAATAACACACTACAAGGAATGGTTGGTTAAAAAATAGAAGTGGATGAGGGAGATGACAGAAGGAACAGCTGCACTGAAGTGCTTACGTTTCTGGATGGAAGAGACTGGAGAGTGAAAGCGGGAGGAGAGAGGCTGGTTTAGTGCGGGAAGCTGGAAGTGCTAAAAAGTTTTCCCAAAGTGTTAACTCCTGGAAAGAGGCATTTGTAGAGATGAGAAGAGTTGGAATTGAAGGGACAAGAGGAAAGCTTATCTTCAGGACAGAGAGAGACCTCTTTTTCTGAGACTGCATGAGAAGGATAAATATGAAAAGGGCAGCTGAGCCAGACAATGCCAGAGAACTCAGAGTCCCCACTTTTCAGAACTTCTCAAGAATAATTCCATTGATGTGAAGTTCGACTTTCCAATATTCACTCACTCATCGCCTTGTTATGTTCATTTAGGACTTTGCTAGTTCATCTTCTGTGTAATGATCAATACCCTTATAGTTCCCTTCGCCAAGCTTTCTGAAAACTCCACTACAGAAATATATGAATGGGGAACACAGGCAGGGTCCCATCTACTTGGACTCATTTACTTTAGGGTCCTAAATATGGGGTGATTTTAAGGGACATTCAAAGGGCTTCCTCACCCTGAATGATTTTTCCACTAGTTAAGGAGAGAACCTGAAATGTCATCTTTGAGAGTTTAACTTTTGTTTTACCATGTGTCTTTTAAAAATACAAAAACTCAAAAATTCCTTGGGGTTTTGACCTTTGAAGGTTGGCCACAGCTGTTTTTATCTTATTAAGGATGTATTTCTCTTAGAATCCTTTCTTCCTTTGTTTCTCCCTCCCTTAGTTCCTTTTCTTCCATGCTCCCTTCCTTTCTTCCTACTTTTCTTCCTTCCCATCTTCCTTCCTTCCACACATAATGAACCCTTCTGGATGTCCCAAGCACTATGTGAGGCTGGGGAATCCTAGAATGAATATGAACCCTCAAACACCTCATATTTGAAAGAGGCACATGGATGTCAATCCAATGACAGCATAGTGAAGTAACTGGTACCATGGAGGTATGCTGGGATCTATGCACTCAAACTCAAGAAGATGACTAGAGGGTAAGAAAGAACAGTGATGTCATCTGGAGTGTGCGACACTACTCAAAGAAGTGTGGCTGGAGAAGACGACCCTAGCCAGTAACCTCAGCAGTCAGACGATAGCTGTCATGAGGTAGGAGAACCCTGTAGCCACAATACACGCCTGGGTCTGCCCTGAAGACAGGAATGGGTAGGTAGGCCATAAAGCACAATGCCTAATTCTTGAGCTTCAATGTTTCTGTTGCCTACCAATGAGCAATTAGCACACAAAAGTATGTGGATCCAACCCAGGGTTAGAATGAAATGTCTCAATAAATTACGTCTCTATTCTCAAACAATAGTATCATAAATTTGCCGAGCTGATTTTGGAAGGCAGAATAGCTCACATAAATCAGTTTTAACTGGGAAGGTTTAGATCTAATCTCAATTAATAATGAACTTCAAATGGGATGTTGTCTTTCTTCCAGCCGTTACCCAAATAAATATAGATCATTTATATTTTGACTTATTCCCATGGCTCTCACTGTTAGGACACTGGAATTATTGTCCATGGCAAAACACAAAAGGCAAAAGAGAAGAAGGGGACTGGGAAAATGAATTTAAGTCCAAGTTTTTCTTACTAAATACTTCCCTTCTGCTCAATTTTATTATTATTTTCACAGAGCTATTAAATGTCACATTGAAGTAAATGTCATTAAAAATCCAGAGGCAAATTAGAAAAATAACATCTGAGTTTAATAAGAAAATATCTCCTTAGAACTATAGAAGCTGGTGGAAAGAGAATTCTCTGTGCCTCCCCTGCTCCACATGCTCCCAACTCACCCCCCACTCCCACCCCTTCCTCTCCAAAAGGACATCTAGTGACAGTGCACTTAATCAATGAAAGATAACGGTCTCACTGGCTTAGAATTTTATTAGGTGGCTCTAGTTGTGAAGAAAGAACATTTTATTTTTCCAAAAATGTTCTCCTTAGGACATGATGCAAACCATCCCCCAAACTGGTGATCTGAGAAACTGCACATGATATTCGGCAGTTGCATTCTTTCTAAATGTCAGCAATGTGCCAGCCAATACTCAGATTATAGAACTGGAGGGCTCTAATTTTAGAGACTCTTTGAGGGGAAAATTTTTGTTCCCAACCCACATTAAGCTATAGTGAGAAATTATCGAGAGATTATTGCAATGTTCAGATGTCCTGCTTAATGATAAAAATCAGATCACCACATTGTTGATGGCCCTTTGGAAATACCGATCTGATTGTGCTGCACAGTGTCATGGGTTGAGAAATATCTAGGATGCTTGGTTTCTGTGGATCATAGCTTGATCTACAAATCCATTTTAATAATAATTCTACTAAATTATTTTAATTCTTTTTTCAGATCAAGGAGTATCACAAACTTTTGGAGTAGTGGGAAAAAGGGACAAATATTCTTTCAATACTTTTGTCTTTCCAAAGACTTAAAAAATAACATATCAATGTAATCACTTCATCCTTTTTGATAATAAGTTATTGCACACCAATTACGTGACAGATCTTTTGCTGAGAACAGGCTATATATTGTCTCTAAACTTCTCAATAGCCTTGTGTGCTAGGTCTCATTAATTCCCTTTCAGAGGTGAAATAGCTGAAAATAGCAGAGACAGAATTTGGGTTCAGAGCTAGTGAATCCAAGGCCTAGGTTTTAACTAGATCAAAATGGTATCTCCTATGCAAGAAAGGATGACACCACTTGGATGGTTTTCTGTTTACACGTGTAACACTCTTCCATCGGTAACACCTCCCATTAAACTACATTAAATGTAATTGACTACAGTAAATGTCATTTAAGACCCAGAAGCAAATTAGGAAAATAGCATCTGAGTTTAATAGGAAAATTTCTGTTTAGAACTGTACAAACTGATGGAAAGAGGATTCTCTGTATCACCACTACACACTTCCACAGGTTATCTAGTGATAATGCATTTATCCACTGGAAGACTACTGTTTCACTGGCCTCGTGAGCAAGAGGGTGTGTACATAGATCAAAATGTCCGACACACATCAGCAGCCCCTCACACAGCTGAGAATCACTGCTATCTAGATAGCTTCACAGCCCTGTGATTCTCTAATTAATCAGACTTACATAAAAAGGGTCATCTGAAAGACAGCACCTTCATAAAGTAACTACTGAAAACCTGGTGCACTGTAATTTAATGTTTTTTAAGAATCATTTGGATGCAATCTTATTAGAGTTCAGTTCCAGGAAAATCTGTCTTTCCTGATGAAAGAAATAACAGAAATGAAAAATATTAATTACAAAATAACTCTGAAGAAAATAGCATGAAGAGCTCATCAAAAATGGAGACCAATCATGTTTATGTTTTACTTTGTACCCTGGCTCTAGGAAAACCCAGATTTATATCGTATAGTAAATTACAGCACTTATCTTTATCTTTGCATGCTGGCAAACATGATCTATTTTTGACTGTTCACATTATTTGATACTTAATCCTTTGTAATTTGAAGTTCTATTTTAAATGTCTTTGATTTTAAATTATCTCAAATAAATTTGTGCATAAATGACCGTAAATAATACAATTAAAAAGAAAAGCATCTGTTTGTTCCATTTCAGATTGCCCAAGTCTCTAAGTTTTTCCTGATATTTGCTTTCAATTATCACTCACGCCTAATCATTCATCTATTCTTTCGATTCTTCCTTAAAAGAAAGATTCTTTCTTTCCTTCCTCTTAACCTCTCCATTTCCACCTGGAGCGTTCAAATCTGAACTTTTGCCATTACTGAATTACTGAATGTTCCCCAACAGATCTTCCTCTGCCCAGTCTCCCTTCTTGGCAGTTCTCCGTGTTCTGTCCACAGTGGGCACTGAGCAACACTGTTCCAGTTGCTGTGTGCTTGCAATTTAATGATAAGATAGATACCAAAGACAGACATTAAATGACTAATACTATAAATGTAATGAATACTGCTCCAGAAGCGTCCACAGGCTACCCTGATCCAATGCAGGGTTTCTCAAACTTGACACTATTGACATTTTGTACAGGACAGTTCCTTGTTGTGGGGGGCTGTACTGTGTGCATTGTAGGATGTTTAGCAGCACCCCTGGCCTCTGCCCGCTACATGCCAGTAGCACCTCCCCAGTGGTGAGATGCAAAATGATCTCCAAACATTGCCAAATGTTCTCTGGGGGAGAAATGTTCCCCTTGCTGAGAATGACTTCTCAACTGTACTCTGTGTGGGTTCGAGATGAGTTTAGCGTGGAAACGTTTACCTGTGGCTAGGCCATTTGGACTGAGAGCTGAAGGATGAGTAGAGACTAGTAGGAAGAAACTAGGACGCTTTGGGAGATGGGAGAGTCTCAGCGTTCTAACAAGGAAGCTCAGTCTATGCAAAGACCTTGAAATGGGAATGAACCTAGAATATTCTAAGGACTGAAAGAAGGCCAGTATAGACTAGCACAGAGTGTGTTTAAAGAGTGGGAATTTCCGAGGTTGAGAGATGTACTCATCTGGCCAGTCTGTGTAGACCATGCTTAGAACTATGAGCAGTGAGAAACACTGAATGATTTTTCAAAAGAATTTTTCACAAGATGTTGAAGTCAATCAGGGTAATGGTAGAAGTCAGGATGAAGGGAAAGCTTAAGCCTACACCAGCACCTCCAGTGACTGAGGCTGGGCTGGGCAGGTGTGTGGATGACCGCAAGGAGGAGTATAGCAGGGGTGTGGCTAACTGGTAATGGCATTAGGCTCTGGAGCAAGGTATGTATGTATGCATGTTTGTATGCACGTCTGTGTGCATGATTTTCTACCTATTTTAACAAAAGGGTCACTTCTGAAGGAGTCTTGGAAGGCCTTTGTAGGATGATATCAGCTACCCTTTGTAACCCTGTAACCCTTGGATAGGGGAGGTGGGAGTAGTGTAGAAGGTGCAGCTTCCATTGGGAAGGGGCACAGAGGAGGTGATCTTACAGGAGACAAGGAAAGAAGAGGGAATGTTAATGAAGAGGTTGAGGATTTCAAGGCAGATTTTCCCTCATAAAACTCCCTAGGATACCGCTGAAGGCAGGGGAAAGGGAGGGGAGTGGTCTGGGGTTAGAGGGAAAAGAGGTACAGATTTTTCCAGGGGTGACAGCCTGGACCACTTTGGATGTCTGGGGATTCTGTCCCTTTGGACATGAACCAGGAAGGCTAGGAACATGGCATATGATAGATTATTTCTGAGTATCTCGAGGGGCAGAGTAGGCACTTGGATCTACTAGGGAGACCTGGAGATTTTGGCATCATGAAATAAATCTTTCCAAAAGCTCACTTTTATAATATTTGCTCTAACCCTTTCCTCCCAGACCCTTCCAGAAACCTGACAAACAAGTAGGACCTCTTACAACCTAGTTATCAAATTTCGGGTGACACTTCTGCTCCACATGAGCTGCGCTCTGCCTGTCCTGGTCTTCCCGTTCTCGTAGTACGCCTTGTCCTCCTCCCCGCCCTGTGCCACAAGTCTGGTTTTTGCCTCTTCAAATCCTACCCATTTTTAAAGGCCTCGCTCATATCCTGCCTCCCCCATGGCACTTCCCAGACCTCTGTGTCCATAGACGCTGTCTCTTTTTAATTGGCACTTTATTAAAACCTGCCTTGGCGCTTCTTTTGTACTGGTATCACATATTGGTAACTTTTTGTGGGTATGACTTTGTTGTTTCTAAAATTAAATTGCGAATTTCCTGAAAGTCAGAATTAGGTTCTGTGTCTTTTAATACACTCCAAGAGGCCTAATATAGGACTTGACACCCCATAGTTACTCAACGACTTGTTTAATTAATGCTCTGGTTAAGATATGTATCACTTTTCTGGGAGAGATGCAGAAGAGGACAGTGTTATGTGGCATGCAGACTCAAGGTATGAATTTGCCTGTGGCATTCATTTCTTTTCTCCTCTGCACAGAACTTCTGGGAAGGATCTGACTCACTATTTTGCTCATCTTATGGGGAACCCACTGTCCTTTTCAGATGACTCTAGGGTAGACACAATTTCCAAAACAAGGAAGTGAGAGTGACTCTCGGCACAGATGGAGTGGTCAGGAATGCAAGGAAGGACCAGACCCAGCCAGACCACGCAAGGGGCATTACAAGGACACTGGGGCTGGGCAGAAGAACAAGACGGTGAGGGATGCCAATAGAAGGTGATTTATTCAGCAATCTGTCTCAGGTTTGTGTTCTAAAGTTTAAATTGTGAGCACTTCAGAGAGAGTGAGCAAACTTTCTGTTATCAGCGAACGGACTTTTACTTCTATGGTCACAATGGGAAATACATCTTTCCAAATTTACATTTTCAGACCTTTAGCTGAAAGCAATAGGTGTGAGCAAAAGAGCATTTGGTCTCAGCAAAGAAGAGTGGTGGTGTGTGCACGTCTGTCTGACTACTTTGAACATTCTCGAAAAAAAAAAATGTGACTGTAATTCTGTTTTGTAAAGTGACAATACCTTTGCCCACTCTCCTCCCCATGAGTCCAGATGATGGTAGGCCTACTTCCCACCCTATCTTCGGTTGCTCCTTGGCAACTGATTTTCCATCTCCCTCCGGGTTGGGGTGGGGGCAGCAGAGACCTAACCAGGCACAAGCTGCACCCTAACAAAGGTCTGACTAACGCCAAGCCTGGAGCGGAGGGTTGCTGTGATGTCTTTCCGTACTGCTTTTCTATTATTCCAGCTCACGTTCATTTTTACCTTTAAAAATAACATTGATGTGCAGTGAGTCCTTCAGCAAGCCTCAAACTGAGAACTTGCTTGTTTTTAGCCTCGGAGTGAGTTTTCCAGGTCTCACTGCCCCACTTGTGTAAGTTTACATCCAAATCCAACTCTCTGATCAGTCCAGAAATTTCTACCCATTTGGAATAGGCTAACACAGTGTATTAACCATTTCTCTTATTTTTAGAGACTAACACTTTGATCCTGATCCTGATGGGATTGCTTCCCAAGGTTAGCTAATTCCTAGAGATGGCAAGTCTTCCAGCACACCTGTTGTATGCAAACCAACCAATCCAGAGCTCAGACCTCAACCACCTTGTTTACAGTGCTCTCACACTCCTGGGCCTCTCCACCTGCCCTAGTCCACCTCAAGACTAGGTACCAGACAAGCAGGGACAGCTCCTATGCTCCAGAGCCTGCTGAAATTTTTCAGACTAGCCAGTTCTAAGCCTGCTTACCTTATCTTCCTCCAGAAACCACAAGAAAGACTCTTGTCTAAAGGCAAATATCACCTGATATCATCTATATGTGGAACCTAAAAAAAAAAAAGATACAAATGAACCTATTTATAAAACAGAAACAGACTCACAGAAAATAAACTTAGTTACCAAAAAGGAAAGGGGATGGGGAGGGATTAATTAAGAGCTCAAGATTAGCAGATACAAACTACTGTATATAAAATAGATAAACAACAAGGTCCTACTGTATAGCATAGGGAACTATATGCAATACCTTATAATAACTTACAATGGAAAAGAATATGAAAAAGAATGTCTATATATGTACAACTGAATCACTATGCTGTATACCAGAAACTAACACAACACTGTAAATCAATTATATTCCAATTAAAAAAAAAGAAAGAAAAGCTCTTGTCCATGTTTTCCCCTCACACTGCCCCCTGACTGACCTCGGTGCTTCCCTACATGGTCCCTTATGGTGTTGTGTGCCTCCTTCTAGTGAGATCCATGAATAACAGCTGTCTTTTTCAATGCCAGTCATCTCCTGATCTTTTGGCCCCATCATACATGGATAATAATGAAATCTGTATTTAAAAACATGCAGTTATATACTGAACCTACTTTTTTCATTATCTTATAAACAACATGGCTGTCAATGTCAGCTGACCCCATTTTTGTGTACTGTATTAATCTTTTCTGAGCCACAAATATTAATATCCCCAAACTTATACTGTACAAGTCAGTCTCAGATAACCTGGATGAATATTTTATTATAATTTATTTTATTATAATTCACAAGCTTATCTCATTATATAGGTCACTTTAACATTGTATTCTCTATGTCAAGACTATGAAGTCTTTGAGGGAGGGGGAAGTGGCTGTACTCTTTTTTTTTGGTACCAAAGAAGCGTGATAACCTCTTTGGCATTTCTATCATGGCAGTGAAGTGAAACATACATTTGGCCAGATAGTACTCATCCTCCACCTGAAAAATTTCTTTTCATTTGAGTGGGCAGTTTTGAGAGGGATACAAGTAAATGATAAGAGAGGATAGTCATACTTTTTTAGTCAAAGAGAGACATCAATTTAGTCCTATGGTCACTTAGATCACCTTTAATGCAATACATTGGCCTTTATTATGTTAGTCATAGTTGTAGGATCCTTATAAGTCACTGAGATAAGCTTCTTGTTGAATGTCTTCCTTTGTGTCTTCTATGTAGAGCCTGTATGTTCTGGTCTTTCCTGTCAGTCTAAAATGGAGGTCACATTTAATTTTAACCCCTGCTCCTGTAATAGGATCTCATAACCACCTCACGTATACCCTAATTATTTCTGAGTGTCCTCAAAAATTCTCTCTCTCCCAAACAGTACGTCAGCTACAGTTAACATTGACATATTGTTGTTTTTCCTTTTGTCTCTTGTTGGGCCATGTCTGCTATCTACAAACACCCTTAGAGAAGCCTCATGGCTGGCTCAGCTGACACTGCCCATGATCAGCACCCCTATCGGAATGCCAATGGTGCTCTTCCCAGCTATGAGATAGCCCCATGGCTGTTGGCCCTGCAGTGCCAAGCTTGGTTCCACTGAGAGGCAGGAAGAGTCAACTCTGTCCTGCTTTATCTCTACATCTCCATAGGGCCCATTTTGTAATACACTGATCTTATCAATCAAATTTATGCCTTGGCACTCATCAATCAGATCAAATCTAGAGGCATAGATGGACACTGCTTCTTGCTTAAAGGTTTAATTAAAGAATTCTCAGTTTACCAGGATAAGATAATTAAACTAAACCTGTGTTCTAAGTATTTAAGAATATATTTAAACAACAATGTGGTTTCTCCATGGCCCAACAGAAATAAAACACTTATTTTTAAAAGCATACTGAAAGCATAATGGAAGTTTTTTTAACATTCTTATATATAAAAAATATTTTCCAAGAGTACCAAGATTTCTTTTTTCCATTCTTTGGAACTTACTTGAAATATAATGCTTTCATTGATATGATCTAGAAATTAATTAGATGTTTATAGAAGCTAATTTAATTGACAAAGAACATGTCAAGAATTTTCCATGTTATTGTGTCATTAAGGGTTGGTAAATGTTTATATTGGTAATGGAATATTGTTCAGTATTGAGTACCTGCAGAAGAAAAGTATATCTTTCAAGAAACTATAAAAAGTCATCACTAAAATTGCACATGCAATTAAAATAAATGAAACAAGGAATAATGTTACCCATTATCTTTTGAATTTTTCCACATAAGATTTGGATAGGGCCTTTCACATAATGAACAGAAGGATGTTAGGTTTTATCTTGTGGATTCATATCTTTACTCATTAGAATAGGATGATTATTTATGTATTTAAAAGATAGAAATGAAACAGACTGTGACTGACTACACAGTGTACATGATATATCATTTTTCTTAAAAATAAAGTTTTATTGGAACACAGCCATGCCCATTTATTTGCATACTTTTCCTATATAAAGTGAACTTTGGAAACATGACTCAAACTTGTTTTGAAGAATTTTTTGCAATTATACCTTCAGAGTAAATTCCTAGAACTGGAGTCGCTCAGTCACAGAGTTTGTACAACATTAAAGACCTTCATATATTTTGGTCCTAATTTATCTCCAGAAAAACTGTCCATTAACATACAATTATATTAATATGAGGTGAATACATTCCCTATATCCTTGCCAATCTCATAAAATTAAAAATTTGAGTCTTTTATTAAAAAAGGAATATCTTTGTACATAGTACTTTATTTATGATCATTATTTAAGATACTTTCCTATGAGCAAAATTACAGAAGCAAAGTATAGTATATTAAAAGAGCATTAAATTCTTTGGATACATCACACTCATTTTTGCTTACATCTTTTCTATTCACTTGTCTCAGCTACTGATCTCCATAAAAAAGATAAAATGCATCACACAGTCAAAATCATTGAAATTAAACAATTGTTCTGAATATTATCTTAAGTGAGTGAATTGTCGTAAAAATTTATGTTTTCTAACAACTTCAGTGTGTAACTTGCCTCAAACTTGTACAAAGAAAGGGAAAACTTATATTTCTACAAGTCCCTACCAGTCATCTATACAACTGTATCTCTTTGCCCTTCATATTTTTTTAGTCAAATATCTACAAATGCTTCTAAGAATTGTTTCTGAGGGCATATTACATTTGGTCCACAGAGGGGGCTCTCCTAGAGCATACAGCTCTGGTGACCATAGGAGAGTGTGTTGCTGGACCCTATAGGATGTCCCCAACATAAGGTAACTTCTCCAAGATCAGGACATGTAACTGACCTAC
Source organism: Vicugna pacos (assembly GCF_048564905.1). Taxonomy (NCBI): domain Eukaryota; kingdom Metazoa; phylum Chordata; class Mammalia; order Artiodactyla; family Camelidae; genus Vicugna; species Vicugna pacos. The sequence goes on along the minus strand of NC_132987.1, from coordinate 84,342,076 downwards.
CTAATACATAGAAATAAAAACAGAGATTTAGGCAACATGAGGCAACAGAGGAGTATGTTCCAAATGAAGAAACAAGATAAAACCACAGAAAAACTAAATGAAGTGGAAATAAGCAACCTAATAAAGAGTTCAAGGTAATGATCATAAAGATGCTCAACAAACTTGGAAGAAGAATGGATAAACATAATGACAAATTTAACAAAGAGAAAATATAAAGAAGAACAAAACAGAGCTGAAGGGTATAAGAACTGAGACAAAAAATATACTAGAAGTAATCAACAGTAGATTAAATGATACAAAGAAACAGGTCAGTAAAATGGAAGACAAAGTACTGGAAATTACCTAAGATAAACAGAAAAAAGAAAGAAGAACTTAAGAAAATGAGGACAGTTTGAGACCTCTGAAACAACATCAAGCATGTCAACATTCACATTTTAGGGGTCCTAGGAGAATAAAAAAGGGGCAGAGAACTTATTGAAGAGACAATAGCTGAAAACTTCCCTAATCTAAGAAAGGAAACAGACATCCAGGTCCAGGAAGCACTGAGAGTTCCAAACAAGATGAACCCAAAGAGATCCACACAAAGACACACTGTAATTAAAATAGCAAAAATTAAAGGTAGAGAATTTTAAAGCAACAAAGGAAAAGCAACTAGTTACATACAAGGGAATTCCCATAAGATTGTCAGCTGACTTTTCAGTAGAAACTCTGCAGGCCAGAAGGGAGTGGCATAATATATTTAAAGTGATGAAAAGGAAAAAGCTACACCCAAGAATAATCTAACCAGAAAGGCTATCATTTTGATATAAAGGAAAGATAGAGTTTTACAGACATGCAAAAGCTAAAATAGTTTAACACCACTAATCCAGCTTTATAAGAAACGTTAAAGGGACTTCTCTAAGTCAAACACACAGACACACACCCACACCCACACCTACCCATTGAGAACTATGAAAATTACAAAAAGAAGAGTCTCATTGGTAAAGGCAAATATACAATAAGATTTGTGTTTCAATCATTTACAAAGCTAATAGGAAGCTTAAAAGACAAAATAATCTGCATACACAATATGTAGTTAAGGGATACACAAAACAAAAATATATAAATGGTAATGTCAAAAGCATTATTGTGGGGTAGCAGTAAAAATGTAGGGTTGTTCAAATATATTCAAACTAAAAAAAAGAAAATCAACATAAATTAAACATGTTATATACAGGTTGTTATATATTAACCTCATGGCAACCAATAACTAAAAATCTATAATAGATATGCACAAAAAAGAGAAAGAAATCCAAACATAACTGTAGATAGTCATCAAATCATAAGGCAACAGAGCAAAAGAAGATAGGAACAAAAAAGAACCACAAAACAAACTGAAAACAATCAACAAAATGGCAATAATTAGTAATATTAATAATTACTTTAAATGTAAATGGACTAAATACTCCAATCAAGATGTAGAGTGGCTGAATGGATTAAAAAGCAAGATCTATATATATGCTGCCACAAAAGACTCACTACAGAGCTAAAGACACAGACAGACTGAAAGTGAAGGAATGGAAAAAGGTACTCCATGCAAACGGAAACAAAAAGAAAGTAGGAAGACAGTACTTGTATCAGATAAAATAGACTGAAACAAAGACTGTAATGAGAAACAGAAAAGGACATTATATAATGATAAAGGGATTAATTCAACAAGAAGATATAACAATCATAACAATTGTAAATATATATGCATCCAACGTATGAGCACCTAAATATATACAGCAAATATTAACAAACATAAAGGGAGAAATTGACAGTGACACAATAATTTTCAGGGATTTTAGTAACCCTGCTTACTCCAATGGGCAGATTATCCAGACAGAAAAGCAATAACAAAACACTGGTCTTAAAAAACACATTAGACTTAATGGATTTAAAAAATACATGTAGACTATTCCAAGCAAAAGCAGCAGAATATATATTCTTCACAAGTGCACATGGAACACTCTCCAGGATGGATTACATGCTAGGCTACAAAGCAAATCTCAATAAATTAAAGATTTAAATTGTATCAAACATTTTTTCCAACTACAATGTTAATGAGATTAGAGATTAAATACAAAAAACAAACCCTGAAAAAACACAAATATGTGGAGGCTAAAAAATATGCTACTAAACATCCAATGGGTCACTGAAGAAATTAAAGAGGAAATCAGAAAATACCTGGAGACAAATGAAAGTGGAACACAACAATTCAAAATATATGGGATGCAGTAAAAGCAGTTCAAAGAGGGAAGTTTATAGTGATACAAGCCTACCTCAGGGAGCAAGGTAAGTATCAATCTAGCCTTATATCTAAAGAACTAGAAAAAGAAGAACAAACAAAACCCAAAATGAGTAGAGGGAAAGAAATAATAAAGATCAGAGGAAAAATAAAAGAAATTGAAACTAAAAAAAAAAAAATCAATAAAAGCTAAGAGCTAGTTCTTTGAAAAGATAAACAAGATTGATAAGCCTTTAGCCAGAATAATCAAGAAAAAAGAGGTCCTAAATAAATAAAAATCAGAAACAAAAAAGGAGAAGTTCTAACTAATACCACAGAAGATCATAAGAGATTACTATGAACAATTGTATGCCAATAAAATGGATGATCTAGAAGAAATGGATAAATCTCTACATATGTACAAACTCCCTAGACTGAATTAGGAGGAAAAAGAAAACATGAACAGACCAAATACCAGTAATAAAACTGAATTAGTAGTCAAAAGCCTCCCAAAAAACAAAAGTCCAGGACCAGAAAGCTTCACAGATGATCGCTACCAAACATTTAAAAAAAGAGTTAAAACCTATCCTTCTCAAACTATTCTAAAAATTGCAGAGGAAGAAATGCTTCTGAGATCATTCTATGAGGCCAACAGTACTCTTATACCAAAACATCACAAAAAAGAAAATTACAGGCCAATATTACTGATGAACATACATGCAAAACTCCTCAACAAAATATTAGCATACCAAATTCTATAATACATTAAAAAGGTCATGCACCATAATCAAGTGGAATTTACCCCAGGGATGCTATGATGGCTTAATATCCACAAATCAATGAATGTGATACACCACATTAACAAATCGAAGAATAAAAATCATATGATAATCTCAATAGATACAGAAAAAGCTGACAAATTTCAACATTCATTTATGATACAAACTCTCTACAAAGTGGATACACAGGGAATGTATCTCAACATAATAAAGATCATATATGACAAGCCTACAGCTAATATACTACATTCAACAGTAGAAAGCTGAAAGCATTTCCTCTAACATAAGAAGTAAGACAAGGATGCCCACACTGGACAGTTTTATTCAACATAGTATTGGAAGTCCTAGCCACATCAATCAGATAAGAAAAAGAAATAAAAGGATTCCAAATTGGAAAGGAACAAGTAAAACTGTTACTGTTTGCAGATCACATGATCCTACACATAAAATATTATAAAGATGCCACCAGCAAACTACTAAAGCTCATCAATGAATTCAGTGAAGTTTCAGAATACAAAATTAATATACAGAAATCTGTGGCATTTCTATGTGCTACCAACAAAACATCAGAAAGAGAAATTAAGGAACCAGTTCCATTTACAATCCTACCAAAACAAAGAAAATACCTAGGAATAAACCTACTTAAGGAGATAAAAGACTGGTACTGGTAACACCAAAAGACACCGACAAAAGAATTTGAAGATGACACAAACAGATGGAGATATATACTGTGTTCATAGATTAGAAGAATTAATATTGTTAAAATGACCATACTCCTCAAGGCAATCTATAGACTCAATGCAATTCCTACCAAAATACTTACAGCATTTTTCACAGAACTGGAACAAATAATTAAAAAATTTATATGGAAACACAAAAGACCCCAAAACAATCTTGAGAAATAAGAACAAAGCTGGAGGTACCATATTTTTTAAAATATGTCTCTTAAGGCAAAGGAAACAAAAGCAAAAATAAACACATGGGACCTAATTAAACTTAAAAGCGTTTGCATAGCAAAGGAAATCATGGACAAAAACAAAAAGCCTACTGAATGGGAGAAAATATTTGCAAATGATATGACCGGTAAGGGGTTAATATCCAAAATATATAAACATCTCACACAACTCAACATCAAAAAACAAACAATGCAATTAAAAATTGGGCAGACAATCTAAATAGACATTTTTCCAAAGAAGACATACAGATAGCCAACCAGCACATGAAAAGATGCTCAACGTTGCTAACTATCAGAGAACTGTAAATCAAAACCACAATGAGATATCATCTCACACCTGTCAGAATGGCTATCATCAAAAAGACCACAAATAACAAACTTTGTTGAAGATGTGGAGAAAGTGGAATCCTTGTATACCGTTGGTGGGAATGTAAATTGGTGCAGCCATGGTGGGAGGCAGTATGTAGGTTCCTCAAAAAACTAAAAATATAACTACCATATGATTCAGCAATTCCACCCATGAAAATCTGAAGAAAGCGAAAACATTAATTTGAATACATACATACACACCAATGTTTACAGCAGCATTATACACAATAGCAAAGATATATAAGCAACTTAAGTGTCCATCAACACATAAAGGGATAAAGAAGATGTAAACTACGTAAGGGTTTTAAATTTTATTTCAATTACAATAAGAAGCTATTGGAGAGATTTAAGTAAGGATTTACATGATATGTATTCTAAGAAAGCACTGTGGTTCCTGGGAGGAGAATAGATCACAGAGGACCAGGAGTCAAAGCCAGAAATCCAATGTGGAAGTTCTTGAAATAGTCAATGTTGATGGTGACTTGGCCTAGGGTGATGATTGCTGAGATGGAGCAAGGTGACAGACCCATTACTGGTTTTGTAGATAGAGTCAATATGACTTGTTGAAATAGCCAAGGGTGGCAAGAAAATAACAAGAATTAAGAAAAATTATGTTTTTTAAGTTGAAAAATGGGTGGGGTGGCTGAGGATCCATTTTCTAAGATCATGAAGAGGTGGGAAGGGATTAAATGAGATTCCTACTTGCCATTAAAAAGAGAGGTCAATTAAGTAATTAGATACACAAGTCATAAGTCTTGAGAGATTAGAGTTGGACATACAGATTTAGGAGCTTTAGGCATACAAGTGGGATTAAAGCCACACCACTGAATAAGGCCACTTAGGAAGAATGTGTGGCTATGGAATTGTGCACACGTATATCTCTAAAGAGTCTGACAGATATCAGAGAAGGAGAAACCAGCAAAGAGTAAAGAGAAGAAAAGACATTGCCCTAATCATCAATTATTATATTGGACTGCAATATTTCAACATTCTTATAAGCTATTGTAATACAAAAAATTTTTCTTCCCTTTCAGAGCTGCAATGTTCTCAAAGCTATTATAGTATAAAAAGGTACTTTCATCTTTGCCAACTGTACTTTTTCTGACTACTATTGCTCATCCAAGATGTGAATTTTAATTTGCTGTATCTATTATGTATCAAAAGATTAATTTCTTGTTGAATGGAGTAAAAAGGCTCAATTAGGCAAAAATGCTCACTCTCACCACTTCTGTTTAACATTGTACAGTTGATCCTAGTGTAATAAGACAAGAAAACAAATAGAGGAAATGGGTAAAAAAAAAGCACAAGAATTGGAAAAGAGAAAACAAAACTATTACTATTTGCAAATGATGTTACTGGCTAAATAGAATACACCACAAAATCAACAGACTGTTATAATCAACAGTAGAGATCAACAGAGTAGAGAAATATGAAACATAGAGAAATACACAAAATGAAGTGCCCTTCTATGCTGCAGCACAAACCGAAAAAATATTTTTTAAAAAGGAAAATACTTACAATAGAGACAACAGAAAAGATATTTAGTAATAAATCTAACAAAAGAGTTGCAGGAACTTTTAGGAAATACTTCAAAAACTTCAAAATAAAGATACCAATTCTCACTGAATTAATCTATAGATCCCACACAGTTCTATTCAAAAACTCAACTGGTTTTCTTTGAGGAACAGTATTCGCTCATTCTGAAATATATATGGAAGAACGGATGCCCAAGAAAGCCAAGCCATTCTAGAAGCAGGATCAGGATAAGGTAGCATAAGGAGATTTATGCTACTAGATATTGATGTTTATTATGTAGCTATTTGAATTAAGATAGTGTTTTATTGGGCACAGATGAACATACTGACCTGAACAGACTGGAGAACCCAGAAGCAGATCTAGCATATATGAAGAATTGTTATAGGACCTAGGTGACATGGTACATCATTGGAAAAATGATCAATTATTACACATGGAAAAAATGAAACTGGATCTTACCTCAGACAAAGCACAAAACTCAGTTTGAGAGGGATTAGAAGAATTGAATGTGAAATGTAAAACTTCAGGCTGTTTAGAGGAAGTGTAAGAGAATATCTTTACATTGGTCTAGGGAAGAATTTCTCAAATGTGACTCAAAACCACTAACCATTAAAAAAAAGGAAAGCAGGAAACATTAAAATTAAGAACTTCTGTGCATCAGAAGGCACCATAAATACAGCAAAAATATGGGCCACAAACTTGGAGAATATGTTTACATTTTAAGTGGATGAAATAACTAGCATCCAGAATCAAGGTGTTAGCATTGCACAACTTCAAGGTGGACAATCACATTCTGTTCTAAGTAAATGGCAGCCTCTGGATTTGAGAATGTGTTTCTTGGAATTGTGTCACATGGTGACATTATGTAAAATGCATAAATAACTCATAAATAAAATAGTAATAAAACAAAATAGAATGAAAGACTTGAACAGACATTTCACAAAAGAGCAAAGAAAAATGGCTATACACATTGTAACAAGATGCTTCATAATAATTAGGAAAATGTAACTTAAGGTCATAAAGAGATATTAATTTATAGTGCTATTGGCAAATTTAAGCTGACAGACAATACTAAGGGTTGGTAAGACTGTAGATGAATTAGAGCCAGAATTATACTGTATATGTCTATTGATCAAATTTCAGATGTTTAACTTTCAACATTTTTCAGGAATGTGCTATATAGGAAAGTAGATGGAGGTTTCTTATAAAAGAAAAATTTTAATAAAACCCCAAGTTCCACATAACTGAATAAAAGTGCCCTATTTTACAGAACAATATAAAAAATCAGTTGAGTAAATATATGGGTCTAACAAATAACTAACTCCAAAAATGTCTCTAAATTTTATTTGAAAGTGAAAGATATAATTTTTATACTCTTCTCTTAAGCATGGATGTGGATCCTTTCCTAAAATTCTCTGGTGGAATCTCATGTAAGCTAGCTCTCCAAAGTACAAATAACTCATTGTCTTTCCTTTTCTAAGATGCCTTGGTAATACACCACATACATTCAGCTTCAGGGTAGAAATGATCTTCTGAACTTTCCAAACCATTCCAGAGGCTGGCTGAGTAACAGCCTGTCACATGAAAGAAAGGTAGTCTCATTTGAGAAGAATTTAAATTTCATTAAGAAAGGGGGGCTGTTTCTAGTCTTGCAGTCTGAGCTTTTTGCTTGTAGTACATGCCGCTCTTAAAAGTGGCTCAGTTTAATTGTACGTAAAAAATAATCTTCCAAGGAAAATAATAAATACATTTCTAATTTTATCCTTGTGGAATTATTCCATTGGAAAAACTTATGTGAAGGCTTGGGACAGGTATCCAAAAACAACTGGAAGTCTAGAGTTGGGGGGGCACTCAGCCTGAATGTTTTGTCTGTAGGATCTGCACTTCTTCAATTTTAATCCTTCTAAATTTTGCTTGAGACATCAATGTTTTCTCTAACCTTTCCTTGGAAACATTTATTTTTAAAATTTAGTTAAGGATTATTTTCATGGGCCTGCTTTATAGAGTCTTGAGTGATATAGAAAAATGTTTTTATTTTTACTTTTATTTATGTAGATATTTGCCCCAAATTCCAGTGCAGTTGTTCTTAATCTTTATGGGGCTATAAATTTCTTTGAGAATATAATAGAAGCTGTGATCCATCTCCCCTCAAAATTTTTTTTAAGTACATGTACGTGGAAGGCTCTTGTAGTTCTCAGGTTAAACTATTGTTTCCCCAGTCTTACTGAGATATAGATAGACATATAACCTTCTGTAAGTTACAAGGTGTTAAATTGATACAGTTACACATTGCAAATGATGCCACCATAACATTAGCTAACACCGCTCTCATGTCACATAAATATCATTTTTTATGGTGACATTTAGATTTACTCTCTTAGCCACTTTTAAGTATATAATACAGTATTATTAACTATAATCACCAACCTGTACATTAGAGACCCCTAGAAATTATTCATCTTATAACTCAAAGTTTCTACTGCTGTACGGAAGCTTTTTAGTTTGATGTAGTCCTACTTGTTTATTTGTGTTTGTTGCCTTTGCTTTTGGTGTTAGATCAAAAAAATTATCGCCAAGACCAATTTCAAGGAGCCTATCCCTATGCTTTAAGATTTTTATGGTTTTTGTTTATCTTCAAGTTTTTTTTAACATTTTTTATTGATTTATAATCATTTTACAATGTTGTGTCAAATTCCAGTGTTCAGCACAATTTTTCACTCATTCATGGACATATACACACTCATTGTCACATTTTTTTCTGTGATTTATCATAACATTTTGTGTATATTTCCCTGTGCTATACAGTGTAATCTTGTTTATCTATTCTACAATTTTGAAATCCCAGTCTATCCCTTCCCACCCTCTACCCCCCTGGTAACCACAAGTCTGTATTCTCTGTCCATGAGTCTTTAGATTCCACATATGAGCGATCTCATATGGTATTTTTCTTTCTCTTTCTGGCTTACTTCACTTAGAATGACATTCTCTAGGAGCATCCATGTTGCTGCAAATGGCATTATGTTGTCGGTTTTTATGGCTGAGTAGTATTCCATTGTATAAATATACCACCTCTTCTTTATCCAGTCACCTACTGATGGACATTTAGGCTGTTTCCATGTTTTGGCTATTGTAAATAGTGCTGCTATGAACACTGGAGTGCAGGTGTCATCCTGAAGTAGATTTCCTTCTGGATACAAGCCCAGGAGTGGGATTCCTGGGTCATATGGTAAGTCTATTCCTAGTCTTTTGAGGAATCTCCATACTGTTTTCCATAGTGGCTGCACCAAACTGCATTCCCACCAGCAGTGTAGGAGGGCTCCCCTTTCTCCACAGCCTCTCCAGCATTTGTCATTTGTGGATTTTTGAATGACGGCCTTTCTGACTGGTGTGAGGTGATACCTCATTGTAGTTTTGATTTGCATTTCTCTGATAATTAGTGATATTGAGCATTTTTTCATGTGCTTTTTGATCATTTGTATGTCTTCCTTGGAGAATTGCTTGTTTAGGTCTTCTGCCCATTTTTGGATTGGGTTGTTTATTTTTTTCTTATTGAGTCTTATGAGCTGCTTATATATTCTGGAGATCAAGCATTTGTTGGTTTCACTTGCAAAAATTTTCTCCCATTCCGTAGGTTTTCTTCTTGTTTTATTTCTGGTTTCCTATCTTCAAGTTTTTAATCTATTTTGAGTTGATTTTTGTGTATGGTATAAGTTAAGGGTCCAGTTTAATTCTTTTGCATGTATTATCCAATTTTTCCAGCACCATTTATTGAAGAGACTGTCCTTTCTCCACTCAGTATTCCTGACTCCCTTTTCAAATATTAGTCGACTGTATTATGTAGGGGTTTATTTCTCTCCATTCTGTTCCATTGGTCTATGTGTCTACTTTTATGCCAGTACCGTATTTTTTTATTACTCTAGTTTTGTCACATAGTTTGCCGTAGGGAAATTGGATGCTCCAGCTTTGACTTTTTACTCAAGATTGCTTTGGCTATTTGGGGTCTTCTGTGATTCCATGCAAATTTTAGGAATCTTTTTTCTATTTCTGTGAAAAATTCCACTGGAGGATTCATAACGATTACCCTTAATCTATAGATGGCTTTGGGTAGTATGGACACTTTAACATTATTAATTCTCCCAATCCATGAGCACAAAGTATCTTGCATATCTTGCCATTTATTTGTGTCTTTTTCAGTTTCTTTTTTCAATGTTATACTTCTCAGTTTATAGATATTTTTACTTCCTTGGTTAAATCCATTCCTTAGTATTTTATTACTTTTGATGTACTTTTAAATGGGATTATTTTCTTAATTTCTCTTTCACATACTTCATTGTTAGTGTATAGAAATGCAACTCATTTTTGTATATTGATTTTGCATCCTGCAGAGTTACTGAATATGTATATTAGTTCTAACAGTTTTCTGGTGGAGTTCATAGTTTTCTATATATACTATTATTACATCTCCAAATAGAAACAATTTCACTTCTTTCTTCCAATTTGGATGTCTTTTCCTTCTTTTTCTTACCTAATCACTGTGGCTAAGACTATCAGTGCTATGTTGAATAAAAAAGGTGAGAGGGGTCATCCTTGTCTTGTTCCTGATCTTAGAGGAAGAGGTTTCAGCTTTTTACCTTTGAGTATGATGTTAGCTCTGGGCTTGTCATATATGGCCTGTATTAAGTTGAGATATTTTCCCTCGATCCCCAATTTGTTGAGTTATCATGAAAGGATATTCAATTTTACCAAATGCATCTCCTGCATAGATTGAGAAGATTATATGTTTTTATCTCTCATTTTGTTAATGTTGTGTATCACAAGATTTGCAGATGTTGGATCATCCTTGTATCCCTGGAGTAAACCCCACTTGATCATGGCATACAATTTTCTTAATGGACTGTTGAATTCAGTTTACTAATATTTTAGTAAGAATTGTTGAATCTATGTTTATCAAGTGTATTGCTTATAACTTCTCTTCTTGTGGCATCCTTGGCTGTTTTTGGTATCAGGGTAATGCTGGCCTCATAAAATGAATTTGGAAATGTTCCTTTCTATTCTATATTTTTGGAAAAGTTTGAGAAAGATTGCTATTAATTCTTCATTAAATGTTTGGTGGAATTCACAGTGAAGCCATCTGGTCCTGCACTTTTCTTTGTTTAGGAGGTTTTTGATTATTATTTAATCCCTTTACTAATAAATGGCCTGTTTGGATTTCTATTTCTTTATGATTCAGTTTTGACAGGCTGTATGTTTCTATCACTTTTGAAAATCGTCTAGTATGTCTAATTTGTTGGTGTATACTTTTTCATAGTAGTGTCTTAAGATTCTTTGTATTTGTGTGGTATCAGTTGTACTGTCTCCTCTTTCATTTCTGATTTTATTTGAATCTTCTTTTTTCTTGGAGGATTTAGCTAAAGTGTCCTTTTAATTTTCTGAATGTTTTATTTTCATAATTTAAAAATTAAGTTATAACTGTCATATAACATTAATTTCAGGTATATGACATAATGATTCAATATTTGTATATACTTTCAAATGATCACCAACATAAGTCTAACTACCATCCATTACCATGTGACAAGAACTTTAACGATTTACTCTCTCAGTAACTTTCAAATATACAATATAGTATTATTAACTATAGTCACCATGCTGTATATTACATCCTCATGATTTATTTATTTTATAACTGGAGTTTTTTTACATTTTAACCCCTTCACCCAAATTGCATCCCTCACTCTGTCAAACATCAGTCTGTTCCTTGTATATATGAGCTTGGTATTTTTGGTTTTGTTTATATTTGTTTGTTTAGATTCCACACATAAGTGATATCATATGGTATCTGACTTTCTCTGTCTGATTTATTGCACTTAGTATAATGCCATCAAGATCAATTCCTGTTGTGGAAAAGAGCAAGATTCCATTTTTTGTTTGTGGCTGAGTAGTATTTCATTGTATGTACACGCACACCTACATACATACACACACCACAAGATGGACACTTAGGTTGTTTCCATATCTTGGGTATTGTAAATAATGTTGAAAGGAACATGAGAGTTCATATATCTTTCTGAACTAATTTACTAATTTCTTCAGATAAATACCCAGACGGAGAATTGCTAGATTATATGGTAATTACAGTTTTAATATTTTGAGGAACATCCATACTGTTTTCCATAGTAAGTGCACCAATTTACATCCCCACCTATATTACGAGGCTATAGTAATCAAAACAGTATGGTATTAACATTAAAAACAGACACATAGACAAATGGAACAGAAAGGAGAGCTCAGAAATAAACCCTCTCATATATCACCAATTAATTTATGACAAAGGAGCCAAGAATACACAGTGGGGAAAAGACAGCCCTTTCAATAAATGGGTGTTGGAAAAACTGGAAAGCCACATGAAAAAGAATGAAATTAGACTGCTGTCTTACACTGTACATAAACATTAACTCAAAATGGATTAAAGATTTGTATCTAAGACCTGAAACCATAATACTCCTTGAAGAAAATATAGGCAGTAAGCTCCTTGACATCAGTCTTGGTGCTGAGTTTTTTGACCTGACTCCAAAAGCAAGGCAATTAATAAAAACTTAACAAGTGGGACTACATCAAACTAAAAAGCTTCTGCATAGCAAAAAAAATCATCCACAAAATAAAAGGCAATCTACTGAATGAGAGAAAGTATTTGCAAATAATATATCCAATAAGTAGTTAACATCCAAAATATATAAAAATCACACAGAACTCAACATCAGAAAAAAATATAGATTCAAAAATGGGCAGAGGACCTACATAGACATTTTTCCAATAGACATACAAATGGTCAACAGACACATGAAAAGATACTCAACATCACTAATCATCAGGGAAATGCAAACCAAAACCACAATACAATTATCACCTCACACCTGTTTTTATTTATTTTGTTTTTTATTTTTTCACCTCACATCTATTATAATGGCTATTATCAAAAAGACAAGAAATAACAAGTGTTGGCACGAATGTGGAGAAAATGGAACTCTAAAACATAGCTAAGATTTTAACTTAATTATCTTTCAAAAAAACCAGCTCAGTTTTATTGAGATTTTCTATTTTCTTTTTGTCTTTTTATTTCTATTCTTATCTTTGTTATTTCTTTGCTACTAACTTTGGGCTTTGCTTTTCTGTTTTCTAGTTCCATGAGGTATAAAGTTAAGTTGTAAGTTCTTTCTTTCTTCTTGATGTAGGAATTTATTGCTATAAACTTCCCTCTTTGAACAGCTTTGGCTGCACCCTGTAAGTTTACGTTGTGTTTCCATTTTCATTTGTCTTAAGATACTTCTCGATATCTCTTTTGATTTCTGCTTTGACCTATTGGTTGTTCAGTAGCATGCTGTTTAACCTCCACATATCTTTTAATTTTCCAGTCTTCTTCATGTAACTGATTTCTAGTTTCATACCACTGTGTTTGGAAAATATGCCTGATATGATTTCAATCTTTTAAAATGTATTAAGACTTTTTTTGTGGCCTAATGTATGATCTTTCCTGAAGAATGCTGCATGTGCACTTGAGAGGAATGTGCATCCTGTTGCTAAAAAAAAAAAATGTTAATGTCCATTAAGTCTATCTGGTCTAATATGTCGGTTATTTTTTAAAATATTTTATATCAGTTTTATTGAACTACAATTCACATATCATAAAATTCACCCGTTTAAAGTGTGGAGTTCAGTGGCTTTTAATATATTCAGTTTCACAATCATCTCCACAATTTTAGAACATGTTTATCACCCTCAAAAGAAACCCCACATCCCTTAAAAGTCAGTCCCTGTTTCCCTCTAACTCCCAATGCAAACTCTAATATAATTCCTGTCTCTATATAATTGTTTACTATGGACATTTCATATAAATGGAGTCATATAATATTCAGTCTTTTGTGAGTGCCTTCTTTCACTTAGCATCATGTTCTGATGGACCATCCATATTGTAGTATGTATTGGTATATCATTTTTTATTGTCAAATAATATTGTGCAGCTATACCACATTTTGTTTATCCATTCATCATCTGATGCACATTTGGGTTGTTTCCACTTCTTGGCTGTTGTGAATAACATTTATAGGAACATTCATGTACAAGTTTTTCTGTGGATATATGTTTTCACTTCTTTTGGCATATACCTAGGAGTGGAATTCATCATTTTATTATTACAAATTTCAAATATACAACAAAGTTGAAAGAATTTTATAGTGAACATGATTCTCACCACCACCAAGCTTCTGCTGTTAACATTTTATTCTCCTTCCTTTATCACATACCTATCCAACTGTCTATTCTTCCAGCCAGCCATCAATCAACCTTATTTTCAAATGTATGTCAAGGTAAATGACATCAGTATTTTTTCCCCTAAATACTTCAGCATGTATATAATTAACTAGAGTTCAATATTTCTTTTGTCTCATTTCTTGTCAGATAATGTTTACATATGATGAAATACACAAATCTTAAGTGTATATTCACTAAGTTTTTTTTTAAATATGTAATTTAAATCCAATGTTTCCTTATTGATTTTCTGCCTGGATGATCTATCCATTGTTGAAAGGGTGTTGAAGTCTTCTACATTGCTATATTGCTGTCTATTTCTCCCTTCAGATATGCTAATATTTGTATTATATAGCATATAATTTCATATTTTCAGATATGCTATATAATTCTTATATATTTGGGTGCTCATGTTGAGTGCATAAATACTTTTAAATGTTACAGCCTCTTGATGAATTGACTCCTTTATCATTATATAACTCTCTTTAGCTCTTATTACAACACTTGGGTTAAAGTCTATTTTGTCTGATAGAAGTATAGTAAACCCTGCTTTCTTTCAGTTTTCATTTGCATGTAATATCTTTTTCCAGTCCTTCATTTTCAGTCTGTGTAATTCCTTAAAACTTAGGTGAGTTTCTTGTAGGCAGCACATAATTGTATCTTATTTTATCCACTCAGCCACTCTACATCTTTTAATTGGAGAATTTAGTCTACTTTCATTTAAAGTAATTATTGATAGTTATGAATTTACTATTGCCATTTTGTTAATTGGTTTCTGGTTGTTTTTAATTTTCTTATTTCTTTCTTTTCCTCTTCCTTTGTGGTTTGATGATTTCCTCTAGTGGTGTGTTTTGATTCCTTTCTCTTATTCTTTTATGTATAAATTTTGTTTTGGTTACCATGAGGCTTACAAAAACACCTTAAATTTATAACAGTCTACTTTAAACTAATAACAATTTAACTCAGAGCATATAGAAAAGTAGTACATTTCTATACCTCCCAACATTTTATGTTTTTGATGTCACAGTTTATCTTTTGCATTGTGTATCCATAAATAAATTATTGTTTGTTATGAATATTTTTGATACTTTAGTCTTTCAATCATTATACTGGAGTTATAAGTGATTTTCCCACCACCATTACAATATTAGAGTATTCTGAATTTAACTGTGTATTTACCTCTACCAGTGAGATTTATACTATGTTTTTCTATTACTAATTAGCATCTTTTAGTTCCAGCTTGAAGTCCCTTTAACATTTTTTCTAAGGCTGAATTAGTGATGATGAACTCTTTCAGCTCTTCCTTGTTCACAAATTTCTATCTCTCCCTCAACTCTGAAGCATTAATTTGCCAGATAGAGTATTCTTGGTTGGGAGTTTTTGTTTTTTGTTTTTTTTAAGCACCTGAATGTATCATACCACTCCTGGCCTGCTAAGATTCTGTTGAAAATCTGCTTATCGTCTTGTGGGGAATTCTCTTGTGTGTAACAAGTTTTTCTTGCTGTTTTTAGATTTTCTCCTTGTGTTTAATTTTGACAATTTAATTATAATGTGTCTCTTATTGTGGGTCTTTTGTGATTTATGTTATTTCAAATTCTCTGTTTCCTATTTCTAGATATCTGTTTGTTGCACCAGGGTAGGGATATTTTTAGTCATTATTTTTTTTTACAGAAGCCTTCTGCCCCTTTCTGTCTTTCTTTTCCTTCTGGGATTTCTATAATGCAAATGTCGATTTTCTTGATGCTGTGCCATAAGTCCCTTAAGCTACCTTCACTCTTTTTCATTCTTTTGTTTTCTTTTTGCTCCTTTGATTGCATGAGCTCCACTGCCCTGTATTCTAGTTCATTGATCCTTTCTTCTTTGGATCTAGTCTGCTGATGAATCCCTCTACTGAGTTTTTCAATTAAGTTGTTCTATTCTTCATTTCTGTGATTTCTATTTAGTGTTTTTAAACATTTTCTTTCTTTTTGCTAAAACTGTCATTTTGTTCATGCATGGTCTCCTGACCTCAGTGAACCCTTATGGCCATTATTTTGAACTCTTTATCTTTTACTCTATCAGGAAAATCATTGGTTACTCAGGTGAGTGGGAAGATTCTGTCTAGGATGATCTATTCTATCTGGGATGATTGGAAGCTTTTGCTTTCAATGACTTGAATGAAAGTTTGCTGTTGATATCACATCTGAACAAAGTGAAATGGAATTGTGAGTGTTTAACTGGTAGGAAGTTTCCACAAGAGATAATGAATCCATTTCAAATAATTAAACAAAGTTTGACAGAATTTATAGTTAAACACTTTTAGAAGTGTTCCCAGGGACATAGAACTGAGAAATTTATCATGGCAATGAGATGGCAGTTGCCTGTCAATAATTGCTAATAAAAGAAAAGATTCACATTTCAATTTTAAAGCAGTTAATCACTTTAATTATATAACCAACTCATGATGAAAAGGAAATGATTGTGATGATGAAAAGAAAAACTATTCCCTGATGTGACAGAACTGAAGTGTTAGGTTTGGGAGTTGGAGGCAGAGCATATTCCCAGAGAAGTAACTGCCAAATGCTTGAGATTTGTTTTTACGAAGGAATATGGAGGGAGCTTCTATACTCTAGTTTCTAAGGAACTTTCATAGGGTGCAGAGGGTGGGATTCACATCATCGTTGTTTCATATCAAATATGCTTCTTTCAACTTTCTTTGCTAGGTAACAGGCGTTTGCAAAGCACTGACTGAAAGGGGAAACCCCCCTATCCAACCCTGACATTTCTGCCCTCTTGGAGAAAATAAAGGCAGACTGTAGAGAAAGCCTGAAAATGATTGCTTCTTTCATGCTTTTCAGCTCAAGAGTGAGATACTTCCAACTGCTTAAAATCAGGACACATGGTGGTAGATCCACCATGTGTCCTCAGGGGGGCACCTGGCTCCCACACATGGAACAGGGTAATCCCACATCTGAGAAGGGAGAGCAATGCTTCTCAGCCACTTTGGATCAACCTTCAATTACTTCTTCCACTCAGCTTAGGTCACTATCCTCTCTCTGTGTATTAAGGATTCTGTGCACATGATACACATACCACACAGATGACACATAGTGGCAAAGAAAGAAGTAGCCCCCAGTAGCCTCAGTCATTCTGGATTCACTAGTTCATTCAGCAAATATTTACCGAATGTCTACTATGTACTAGATACCATGCTAGGCACGGATGCTGTGCTGAACAGGACAAACACATACAGAAAGACAATCCAGTGATGGAGGCCAAACCCAAATCCAATACATAGATAAATTAAATAATATAAATTTTTATAAGATTGATGAATAAAATAAACAAGGTACTGAGAAAGAAAACAATAGGAGAGAGGAGCAGTAATTTTGGTAGAAACATCAGGGGAGGCTTATCTATGGAGGTGACATTTGAGATAATGTTTTATTTAGTTAAAACTCCAGGGATGAGAAGGAGATGACTACATGAAGACTGAGGAGTGAGTCAGATAGAGGGAAGGACATATGCAAAAGTCCAGAAATAGGAAACAGCTTTGAAAGTTCTTGAAAGTGAAAAGAAGGCAATGTAGCTGAAGCACTGTAAGGGGAAAGAAAGTCAGGGAAAGGTGAGATTGGACAAGTGGGCTGGGGTTGTCATGTAGGACCTATCAGGTTATCTTGTAGGGCAATTTTATTTTAAATGCAATAGGAAGCCACTGAGGCCTTTTAAGCTGGAACTTAACATCATGCAGCTTCTGCTTAAGATCACTTGCTTCTGTTTAGGCAGAAGTTTGGAAGGAGACAAGAATGGAAGGATGTGGAACTGTTAGAAAGCTGTTGTGTCATCCAAGTCAGAGATGATGTTGGCCTGGAGTAACAAGGAGGAAGTGAACAGAAGTGAATAGATACTGGTCAGGAAAAAAGACTGTATTTTACATATGAAAAGAGACATGAAGATTACATCATGATGCATAAATCTAATTCTTGCATATCAAACAATAATAAAAGTAACTTATAGATCATATGGCAATACTTCCATTTTACAGATAAGTCTGAAACCCAGAGAGGAAAAGATTAGTTAGTAGGAGACTCACTATCAAAGCACCTCTTCTGATTTCCTCTTCGGGACTTTTTCCTTTATAGAATATTGTGAATTATAAAAATATAATTATGGTATATTCATCTATTTTTAGTTGTATATATTTTAAAATATAGATGGCTGTAGCATTGGGTAAAACGGATGAGATCTATTTGTCCTGAATACTGTATTCATAAAGATGACTGGTTGAGGAGAAAAACAATTTTGGGGGGTGCAGGGGATTGAGGACCAGCCTTAGAAATATTTAGGTGGTTTAGAACAGCACAGTATACACTAAGCTTAACTTCTGAGTACCAAGAGAAGAATATTTAGTGGACTACACATGCATATTTTTAGGTTTTTTTGCAATGTAGTATCTAAATTGGCAGAATATATGAATAGGTTGAGAGAAAGTTTAGACAATTAGACAGAACTGCCTCCCTTTTTGGGACTCCTCGTGTCTTTGGCTTCTCCCTGCTCCTGGTAGCTAAGCTGGAGAAATAGCCGAAGTGGCAAGGGTAGATACAGTGAGTGCTTGATGGAATCTCAGAGGTGAGGCTAGCATCTTCCTGGGCTAATGAGCTAAATGAATGCTGAGTTTGTAGATTTTCCTCACTAACTACAACCCTCTCCCCTCCACTGACCAGGCGCTTTGTCTGAAATTTTCAGAGCACAAACTTTTCATATTAGTGGTTATGTTCTTTTCATAATCTGTTCATGTCTGCCTGCTGCACCCTAGTACTCTGCTTTTCTGTACATGCCTGATTCAATTGAACAAATCTCTTCCTTTAACTTAAGATGTAAGTAGACTCGGTACAGTTTGCCCTTGTCATTAAAAAAAAAAATGAATTAGACAAATGGCAACCTGGTAAAGTGAAAAGGAAAAGAAAAACAAAAAACAAAATCCTGAATCATTTATGATTTTATGATTTGCTGTGATCTTTGTTATCAAAAGAATTTTTTGGTCAATCACCTGCTCCTTATTTTCAGAGATCATAGATTCATACTTACCTGCTTTCAACTCAACTTTGAGAAAATTAAATCAAAATATCCTGCCACAATCACAGAGGAAAGTTGATACTGAAATTGAAAAAAATCTCAAATTCCTAGGTAACTTGCACCTTAAGATATATTCCCATTTCCCTCTTTTCTTGTTGCATCCCTCACATTATTTCTTATGCAATAAATAAAGTCAGATAGATAAAAGATATATGAGAAGGTGCACTAGTGAAGGAGAAATAATAAAATGGCTGCACTTAGGCTAACAAATTCTTGGCTTTATGCTTACTGCTTGCTTTTAGAACAGTCAGCAAACCTGCCTGACCGGATACTGCTTCTAGCCCCAGGCCCACAGTTAAAACTAAAATTATTGATGCTACTGTTCAATTTTACCCTACTCTGATAATTAAAATTTACAATCATGTTTGGCATCTGAGTCATTCCCCAGGAAGGGAGTCATGGGACGATAACCTTAGGAAAATGACCAGAACCCCCCCCCCCCCCGAGTTCCTCCATAGCGCCAGAGGAGTCTGACCAGATAAAGAAGGTCACGGGATGATGACCTTCCGGACCACCAGGAGGTCCCATGACACCAGACTCATCAAGATTTAGGAGGAAGTTTCAGCAGAGACCCTTGTTGATCATGACCACCTTTTAGGCTCCCACCTGTTGTTATCACCTTTCATGCTCCAACCTGTTCGTCTATATAATCACTAAGCCCCAGCCCCAAGATGGGTTCACAGTTTTGAAGGCACTAGCCTATTGTGAGGCCCCTTTGCCCAGCAAAGCGACAAAGCTGCCTCTTTTCTTTTAAGCTCTAAGACCTTGTCTCTGAGTTACTCAGCTCATCAGGGACAGGGGTGGAGCTTTCAGCAACACTACATGGAAAGAAATATAGACGAGAAAATAATCCTATTTCATTTATTAGCTTCAAGTAGGTTTATATAAATCCATCACCATGTCCCACATAAGTCTTGCAGGTTTGGTATATATCTCCTCATTAAGTAAATTGGATGCATTTAGTTTGTTTCAGTTTACATTAAGTTCCAGGCAAGATCAATTAAATTTATCTAAATTTTAGTGAAAAAAGACATGGTAGTCTCTGTAGATTAATGGTATTATAAATTAATTTCATTTCTATTTTTATATCTACAAGAAAGGTTACGGTGTTCAAACATGAGGTAAAACACAATGCTTAATCTAAAACATTCAGGAAGTGTGTGATAATTTAAAACTAAGCCTGATGGAACAGTCTAGTTCTTCTAGAAAATACTTCTAAAAGTGACCCAGTGATGAAGATTGTAACTAGTAGAGACTTTTGAAGAGCTAATTAAAATAAACCAGCTGTAGGAATTACGTGAAAATTTGGTATGGGTTGATTTATAAAGCGTTTTAACATTTTGGCTAAGAGGCAGTATACACTTGAAAAACTGGTGAAAAAAGGAGGCACTTGACAATATTTGCAGTGATTTACTTCTTTGGAAAAAGGAAGGAACCCTAACAGAAGCAAGTAAGGCTAAATGTTGACATCTATTTTGTCTTGCTGGTGGCTACATAGGTGTCTGTTATATTTTTTTCTATTTGTTTAAAATACTTTATCATTAAAATTTTTAAGGGTGGGATTGCTGTCACCACTTTTTTTTTTAACTTTTAGAGACACACACTGAAATATATTGGGATGAAAGGACATATTTGGGATTCTTTGAAATACTTCAACATTAAGGAAATAAGAGTTAAAAAAGATAAATAGAACAAGTGAGGCACAATCTTGATATAGCGTTGTGTGACAGTAAAGGAGTACCTCATTTTAAATGTAGTCTGGAAGCCCTGAATGGGGAGCTCTCACGCATGTACCTTCTGCGGCAGCTTATTTGACACTCCTGGGCAGGATGAAACTTACTTTACTACCTCAGCAGGAGGAAGGAAGATTCTCTCCTAGGCCAGTAAAGGCCCAGCCAATAAGAAACTGCAGCGACTCAGCCATCACCACCCTGAACTTCTGCTTTCCTACAATGGACTTATGTTCAAAGCAGCCCTTCCCAACTTTCTTCTTTTCTCTATAAAGTAACCCTTCCTCTCCTGTGTTCTCTGGACTTGCCTATGCCTTGCTATAGTTTGCATGTCCTGAATTGCAATTCCTCTGTCACTCCCAAATAAACTTCTTTTTTTTTTTTGCTGGTAAAATAACTAGCCATTTTATTTTTAATGTTGAAAGCTGATTCTAGATGATAAGTTTACACACACAAAAATACTTTAAAATGAGAAATAATACATTATCTTAAAGCTCTTTCGATAAGGATGCTTAGATGAACTCAAAAAGGAATTAATAATAGATGAAGTCAGAAGATTAATTAATGTACATTCTTTTACACCAATTCTGTGTTTCTAAAAGTTTTAATTTATATCAAATGTCCAAAATGTTGGGCTGGTTCATTTTTGATGAGCAGAGAGTAAGACAACTAAGAAGTTAGGTTCCTGGGAAATTCCAGCTCTCTGCTTGTGTAACCCCTGCTGGTTTGCTCTACTGTTCCTAACCATTGCTTAAGTCATCCCCAAACTCTCTTTCACCCACCTGCTCCCTGCAAATGAAGACTGACCGTGAGAGTCACCCTAAGCTAAATTCTACGGGAAAAATGAGTAAGAGAAGGAGTTAATGAAAGTTAAGTAAGGAACATTCTGAAAAGTTCATTTGAAATTGAAAGGATGTGAGGACACTCTCAGCAGAATACAGTCCTGGAGCTGGTGAGCAAACATTTGCCACATCAACATCTATGACTAATAAGTAGTTGAAATTTACTTATCAAAGTTCATCTAAATAACCATTCTTTTTCATTTATGTGCTATTTCCTTATTTCCTCCTGTAAACACACTTCACATAAGTAGTCAAAGTAATGTGAAGTTAGTTTAGTTCTTGGAATTTTTGTTAAGAAAATATTTTCACATAAAATGAAAAGACCCCGTTATTTGGAAATTAGCACAAATCTTTTATCCTGCCCAAAAGGCAGGATAAATCCTTTATTGTGTTTCCTTAATTTTTCCTATGTCCTGTATATTTTGGACTTGACAGCAATGCGTTGTATCCTGTGTTGGTGTTTCTGTTTTGGTTAACCAGACTAGGTTCAGGATTCAGGACTTTTAGCGCCCATCCCAATGCATGTTAAATCAATTATGGAGGCACAGGGTAGACGTGAAAGCATTTCTACCCAAAAGGCCCTGCTAAAACTGTTAGATTCAATTAGGTACAAATTCTGTCTTCAGGATCAGAGTTTTATATTCCAAGCCAGAGCTCACTTCCCTTTGTTCGTCCCTATACCCACACATGCATTTTGCTACTGAGGCCCTGTATCCCCGCCATGCTGTCTAGCCCTGGAAAGACACAGTAATTCACAGCCCTCCTTCTGAGAAGTTGATTACATTCACCAGTTGGGTTTGGAAGAATTCTGAAGGCTTCTATTTGGGGGGTGGGTAGTGAGAGAGGGCATTTTTTGTTGGTTACTACATGAGAGATTTAGGTTTTAAGTTTTATTTTCATACCAGGGTTGGGTTGTCGAGCCGGAAATCGAATTAAAACTGGCACGTCTCTGTGGCTTCGTTTGCTTTTCTTCCCGCCATGGGACAAGCTGGCACCAAAGCCTTGTTTTGAAACCCTGAAATACAAGCCTTAGACAGTCAGTGCCAGTAGTGCGAGTTGAAATTGCTTGGTTTGACTTTTCATACGATTGTGGGGACCCAAATAGAAAGGCTGAATGGAGTTTGTCTCAGCAGCCAGCAGAGTATCTTCTTTGGGAAGGTTGGTAAAGGATACAGACATTGTCTTACAAAATGTTTAAAAGTTAAACTTGCACCAGTCCTTCCTCTGCTGTGTGTAGAGAGAGAGTATCCTGCTTATGGGAGAAATGAATAGATGTGTAAAGGCCAAAAGGAGAAAGTGAGAGTTGCTGTTTTGAAGGAGAGTTTTCAGGGATTTTGTAAAAGGAACAGAGGAAATTTGGGCAGCTGAATTTGTTCATTGTGGGACATTGTGAGAAAAATGGATAGAGAGGATTTTAGAGACATTTTTGCTATACTCTTATGAGTGGAATTTTCTTTGGAAACACTTTGAGAAATTTAAGCAAAGATTTAAATTGCTTTTAACTGCCTCCTCCACCTTTTTTTAAAAAAAGGTTAGACTCCTTTAAAATAGCGTGCTTAAGCACTTCTGACATCAGTTTGGGCTTGTTCTCTTAGTAAGTTGCACAGTTCACCTAATAGCCTAGCTTTATCTTCAGGAAGAGTTTTGAAACTCTCTTTTCATTAATTTCTGTTCAATATTAGATTTTGAATTTGGAAATATCTCCAATCCAAATCAATGTAACAGGAGATTTAATTATTTCTCTTCATCATTTTTTATTCAATATTAGATTTTGCAATTGGAACTATTTCCAACTTCAGGCAGTATAATGTGTTATTGATTAATAGAGGGGTCAGAACTTGTTAGGCTCATTGTCACTGCAGTCCAGTGGACTATTTATATACAAAAGTGAAGATCAGGTAAGAGATAATGTAAAGACACTTGCAACTGTGAGATTCCTTGGAGGCATCTTTTCTTTTCTTCCCCTCAGCAATACTATATATTAGAAGCATCTTTAAAATACTTCTAATATTTCACACACTATGGAATGTAGAAGGGAGACATACAGAAAGGAGACCGCATCTGCATCTATCACATGGAAATGATAATCAACTAGATTTTTCAAAATGCCTTGAATCAAGTTTAACTGGAAGAATGAAATGGGAGTACAGTCAATGTGCTTTTAAAGACTCCCTTCCAGAGTAGAGAGGGTATAGCTCAGTGGTAGAGTATATGGTTAGTGTGCATGAGGTCCGGGGTTCAAGCCCCAGTACCTCCATTAAATAAATAAATAAACCTAATTACCCTTGCGTCCCCCCCAAAAACTAAAAAAAAAAAAAAAAAAAAATTAGAAAAGGCTTAGAGAGGATCTGAGGACTATGAACAGCTTGTGAAGTCTTAAGGGAAAAAAAAAATCCATAAAAAAGATTCCTTTCCAGATGAATGGTCTCTGGGATCAACACTTCCAGTTTGGCTCAGGTAGGAATTTGAGAGAAGGAAAATGGATTTTTTATGGAATAATTTTTGTTTGATTTTGGCCCTGAAAAGACTTAGCTAACATACACAGAAGCACAAATGTTATAATTTAGAAATGTGATAAAAGCTCATTTTTTCCTTAAAAAAACCCAACCCCCCCCCAAACAAATAAAAACTTTTCAGTTTATCTACTAGACAATAAAATTGGATTAAAAAGCCTTTTATGAATGGAGGTCTTGGTGTGAAAATGTCCAGCTTCCGTTTAGTGCCCTTCAGCCTGTATACCCTTTATCATTATTTCTTATGAGGTATATTTGAAGACACATAGGACAAAACAGACAACTGATAGGAGTGTGAGCCTTGGACCAATTATACCTCACATGATTTAACAAGGAGTGGCGCTAGCAAACCTTTCACATCAAGGAAGCTGAAAGACATATACCATAGTGCACCAGATTTGAGAAATAGGAATGTTTGTAATTCCACATCTGTACTTAATTTTAGTAAACTTCCCTGGTTATACAAGTCTTACGCAGTGTACATTCTAGTTCGACCTCCATGCAAAGCACAGAGTTGTTGGTTTATTCTAGTCTGGATGTTTAGTTAATAGCTTTTGGAGGAAAACAGCTTAACCAGGCACTGGAGAATGTGATCATATTTGGGAAAAAGTTAAAGACATTAAATATGATTAAAATATGTTTTTAATCAATACATTATAAAAACTATGATGTTTAAAAGTAGAGTGAAGGAAGAGCGTTTCTGTTTATTTAGGCATTAATGTAGTCTTGCTTTCCACATCAGTCCACAGAGAGGAAATGGGAAAGGAGTGAAAGTCACATTAATCATGCTTAGAGTCTCAGGCTAGGCCCAATTTAATTTCTGCCCTTGAGAGATAATATCATGGTTAAACTACTCAACTTTTAGGTGAGTTCAGACTTTAATGAATTTCAAAATCAGAAGATTTCTGAGAAGTATTAAGGCTGAAAATGAAAATTGTCCTATTGAACTGAAGAAAATAAAGCCAAAGAATCGTAAGTTCCAGGAATTGAAGTGACCTTCAAGCACAAGACAGGCCTCACCCCCAATTCCAGAAAAGACTATGCCGAGCTCTTACTCACAGCTAGGTGTCTACCCAACTCTAAAAGCTTAACCAGGCACTGGAGAATGTGATTATATTTGGGAAAGAATTCTATTTTTTTCTTTACTGAATAAAAATTATAAGGGTTTTTCTTTTTTAAAACTTGAATCCCTCCTACTTTAAGCACAGTTCACGGTTAGGTAGTCATCCATCCTGGTATGATTCTGAGACAGCACACAGATAAGAACACAGAATCACCTGACGTTATTATAAAGGTACCAACAAAATTGAATTGAGTGGAACATTTTTCAGTTTTGGAACTCTTTCTCCCTCCCAAGTGATACAGTATTTTGCTTGAAAGGGTGTCAGAAATATAAGAACCAATGCATTGATTAATCTCTGCCACCATGCCTCTGAGATAGTTGAGGATCAAATGACTCAATAGATGGAAAAGTGTTTGACAATCTCAAAGCTACGTTCAAGATGTGGAGATTATTTCAGTGGCTCTGACCCTGATGTACTATATTATGTTAGGCCAGTCATTAAACCTCACTAGGTCACCGTGGCTTCATGAGAAAATGAGGAGGTTGGATTAAGTGATATGTAAGATCGCTTCTGGTTTGAACATTCTATGATTTCAAGGTGTTTGCTTTTCAATTAAGTCAAATCTGTTAAAAAAAAAAAAGAAAAGGGAAAAAAAAAAGATGATCATCCCAAAGGTAGATAGCCCTGAAACTGGGTCTTAAAGCCATGGATTTGAAAATAGTTGTTCAGTGGATATTTCTTTCTTTTTAAAAATAATTCTTGTTCTCTTACCACCTGGGTTATTTAGGGTATACCTTTGGAATCTTGTACACCCTCCTACCTCAAAGTAAAGCCAAAGATTTCTGATGAAGAAGTTCCAATTATACACCAAATATAATCAGAAGGATCTGGCAGAATATAATGCCCACAGTGTCCAGAACTTTCACATTTTATGCTGGTTTGGGAGATTGGTTTTTGTTAAGTATTTTCCAACATCTCATTGCTCTTAATTGAACCCTGAAGGCTTTTCTTGGCAATTGATTTCAGGCTTCACTATGTCTGAGTAGGTCCCTCCGTGTGGGTAGAAGCAGTGTGCTATTAGAATCCTTGATTTCTCTCTCAAAACTCTGCTTAGGCAAACAGAGACCATCTCCTGCTGCTTGATTGATGCCCAGGCAGAATTTTCCAAGATGGAGGTTGCTGGTGCATAGGGTTTAAACAAACCCCCAATGGCTGCCAGGGAATGTGGTTTTGAGACGGAGGTTATATATTCCCATCTCCGTAGTCCTCTTAGGGTCACTTCTGTTCTCTAGAAGGTAAAAGGAGTTGGCTAGCAAAATCGAGCAAATTAGAGAATGATGGTATTTTCCCTCTACTGAAATTCATTAATATTTTTTAAGATCTGCAAATTGATAATCTGAAAACTCTTCAGAGGTCTGACTGGTGACAAAGTTTAGCTTCTGCTGTCTTTGTGCTTTTCTTTCATGAGGGCAGAAGTGGCTTCTTTTTTTTTTTTTCTTTTTATTATTTTCTTTTTCTTTAAATTGAAGTTTAGTCAGTTACAATGTGTCAGTTTCTGGTTTACAGCACAATGTCCCAGTCATACATATACATACATATATTTATTTGTATATTTTTTTCATTAAAGGTTATTACAAGATATTGAATATAGTTCCCTGTGCTATACAGAAGAAATTTGTTTTTTAAATACATATTTATATATAGTGGCTAATATTTGTAAATCTCAAACTCCCAAATTTATCCCTTCCCACTCGCTTCCCCTGGTAACCATAAGACTGTTCGCTATGTCTGTGAGTCTGTTTCTGTTTTATAGATGAGTTCATTACTGTCCTCTTTTTTTCTTTTTTTTTTAGATTCCACATATGAGTGATATCGTATGGTATTTTTCTTTCTCTTTCTGGCTTGCTTCATTTAGAATGATGATCTCTAAGTCCATCCATGTTGTTGCAAATGGCATTATTTTATTCTTTTTTATGGCTGAGTAGTATTCCATTGAGTAAACAGACCACATCTTCTTTATCCAGTCATCTGTTGATGAACATTTAGGTTGCTTCCATGTCTTGGCTATTGTATATAGTGCTATGAACATTGGGGTGCATGTATCTTTTTGAATTAGAGTTCCCTCTGGATATATGCCCAGAATTAGGATCATATAGTAAGTCTATTTTCAGTCTTTTGAGGAATCTCCATACTATTTTCTATAATGGCTACACCAAACTACATTCCCATCAGCAGTGCAGGAGGGTTCCCTTTTCTCCACACCCTCTCCACCATTTATCATTCATGGACTTCTGAATGATGGCCATTCTGACTGGTGTGAGGTGATACCTCATTATAGTTTTGATTTGCATTTCTCTGATAATTAGTGATATTGAGCACTTTTTCATGTGCCTATTGGTCATTTGTATGTCTTCATTGGAGAATTGCTTGTTTAGGTCTTCTGTGCATTTTTGGATTCGGTTGTTTATGTTTTTTGTTATTTAGTTGTTATGGGCTCATTGTGTATTCTGGAAATAAAACCTCTGCCAGTTGCATCATTTGCAAATATTTTCTCCCATTCTGTACGTTGTTGTTTTGTTTATGGTTTCCTTTGCTGTGCAAAAGCTTATAAGTTTAATTAGGTCCTATCTGTTAATTTTTGCTTTTATTTCTACTGCCTGGGTAGACTGCCCTAGGAGAACATTGCTGATTTCTGTCAGAGAATGTTTTGCCTATGTTTTCTTCTAGGAGGTTTATCATGTCTTTAAGCCACTTTGAGTTTATTTTTGTATATCGTGTGAAGGAGTGTTTCTAACTTCATTGATTTACATGTTACTGTCCAGTTTTTCCAATACCATTTGCTGAAGAGACTGTCTTTTTTCCATTGTATATTCTTGCCTCCTTTGTCAAAGATTAATTGACCTTAGGTGTGTGGGTTTATTTCTGGGCTCTCTAGTCTGTTTTGTTGATCCATATGTCTGTTTTTATTCCAATACTACACTCTTTTGATTACTGTAGCTCTGTAGTATTATCTGAAGTCTGGGAAGGTTATTCCTCCAGCTTCGTTCTTTTTCTTCAATACTGCTTTGGCAATTGTAGGTCTTTTGTGATTCCATATAAATTTTAGGATTGCTTGTTCTATTCCTGTGAAAACTGTCCTGGGTAATTTGATAGGGATCACCTTAAATTTGTAGATTGCCTTGGGCAGTATGGCCATTTTAACAATATTGATTCTTCCAATTCAAGAGCATGGGCTATCTTTCCATTTTTTTAAGTCATCTTTAATTTCCTTAATCAATTTTTTGTAGTTTTCCATTTATACGTCTTTCACCTCCTTGGTCAGATTTATTCCTAAGTATTTTATTGTTTTGGATGCAATTATAAAGGAATTGTTTCTTTACTTCTGTCCCCGCTTATTCATTTTTAATGTAAAGAAATGCAGCTGATTTCTGTATGTTAATCTTGTACCCTGCTACCTTGCTGAGTTCTTTTATTAGCTCTAGTAGTTTCTGTGTGGAGCATTTAGGATTTTCTGTATATAGTATCATGTCATCCACATACAGTGACATAATTTTACCCCTTCTCTTCCAATTTGGATCCCTTTTATTTATTTTTCTTGCCTGATTGCTGTGGCTAGGACTTCTAGGACTATGTTGAATAGCAGAAGTGGCTTCTTAAAAGTGAAAACAAGTTCATAGGAAGAAGAAAAAGTGTTGTTTTGGATATCTGCTTACAAGAAGGCAAGGTGTGGTACTAATGAATTTGGATTGCGTTATTGGCTAAAAATGGGGACATAACCCATAATACAGTGAAGGAAAGAACAACCCCAGCACTTTGCTGCAAAGGATGTGTGATGCCTGGTGAAATGATTTTAGATTCCATCCGTAGGATCCTTATCACTAGCAAATAGTAAAATGTCATAGGGGAGAAGAGGATTGGAGTTGATCTCTGTGTTCTCTATCCCAGTTAAGTTAGTCTGCCTCCAACCAAGTGACCTGACTGTCCACATGATCAGTTTACTAGGCGAGGCTTTTACTATATGCAGCTCATGGTCACCAGCGCTAAAGCTGGCTTCTCTTACCTGGTACTGGCTGCAATATAAAGTACTTTACACATTTGGAAGGAAAACTCCTCAAATATATAGAGGTGATTGAAAATTATTTTATCTTTAACTTTTATAAAAATAACACATAGAAAATCAGAAATTAGAAGAGCAGGAAAAAAGTATTGCCTATTCCTACCACTCACTGACAACCAATAGTAGTAACAGTCTATTTCTAGCCAACCTTTTTTCCTAAGCATTTTCAATCATGATTATAATGATATTATATATAAAATTTTGTATTTGCCTTTTCATATATAACATTATATTTTTTCCCAAGCTTTACTGAGGGATAATTGACATAAAACATTACGTACATTTACAGTGTACAATGTGATGTTTTGGTATATATGTGTAGTGTGTCATTTATTTTTATTCAGGCATTTGTCCATGTTATATATAACCTCTTCATAACCACAACTGAATTTTAAATAATGGCTACATAACAGTGTGTAATGTGACTATACGGTAGATTATTGAACAATTTATTGACTGATATTTTAGTTGTTTTCAAATTCTCACTGTTACAAGTTACACAAACATCTTTGTAGTATAAGTAAATTTTCTAGAAATTTCTCATTTTTTCCCTTATGAGAGATACCCAGAATATCACTCACTCTTCAAGTTACTGTTGAGCAATAGAACTTTAAAGAACCTCAGAAATTATCTCAATTAGCCTGCTCACTTTATAAATGAAATATGTGAATGGTGGCTTTTTTCTTCCTTTTCTTGTTTAATTTCTCTTTAACATGATTGCATGTGTGCTCTAAAGGAAGCAGGGGTGGGAAGTTCAATATTCCCTGCAGTCATAAGGGACAACTCTCAAGTGACTGTCTTTAGCTATCCTTTCCATGATGAAAACCACCCAGGAAACTGCTGATGTATCCAGCAGTCACTGTTCTGAGCCAGTTTGGCTTTGAGATTCCTAATACAATTTCTTACACTATAGTTTCTTTCCCATTGGGCATGCTTCTCCCTCAGATACTTTCCACCACCCCACCTCCTGTGTGATACACACAGAGCAGGAAATAAAACCTGGTGTCCTTAGCCCTAATTCAACAATGAAAATTTATGGGCATATTGAGAATATTGTTCTGGTGATTTATCTAGTTGACAAAACCCATTTCTGAAAGTTTAAATCAGATTTTTGTTGTTGTTTGTTTTCAATTTTAAAGTGACTGATGGTCTTCTGCCTTTAGCTTTCATTATCTTCCTGATTACAGTACGAAGTGTCCAAATTAAGAATTTTGACTAAACTGGGGAACGCTTGCCTTTTCTATTGCTTCATCCTTTTTGCTTCTTTTAATGTCAGCTCTTCCTTGATTTCACATTGTTCCTCCTCTCTGAAGCGTTCTTTTGACATAACCAATTGATTATGGAGTAGAAAAGTGGTGCTCCACTTTTTTTTCCTCCCTTATTTTTGGGTCATAGAGAAAAAAGATACGAAAACAAGCAAAAATTCTCTACTTAAATTGGAGTCAGATGGCTTGCCTTTGAATATAAGCTCTAGTATTTGTCACATGTATAACCCTGGGCAAGTTACTTGACCTATGTGTGCATCAGTTTCCTTTCCTGTAAGACTGGCCTAATATCTTCAGCATGTGGATGAGGACAATAATCTAAGAGAGTTTACACACCTTGTGCACAGTCATTCACATACATAGGGAGTGCCAGATTGGGATCTCTACCCAGTCTGGGCTATATCTCTTCCCAACAACTAGCCTATAGCAATTATATCAGAGGAAAGGTAATTTAGAGTTAAAAGTCAGAAGTCTTAGAAAATGAAATTCTGAGTATTGTATTTCTAACAGTTGAGAGAAATGTGCTTAAAATGTCAAGAACAAAATGCCATGTTGCAGCTGTGACTTAGTAACTTGTGAATACATGCTGTGTGGGACCAAAGTAAGTCATCTTTCCCACAATGAGTCACCACAGAGTGCTGGTGTGGGGAACATGTTTAATGTGGCTGGGCAGTTTCAAAGGACAGACAACATGAAATGACAGGGAATAATAAGTTAACTGAAGTTTTAAAAAAGTTGTAGACATACGCATTATACAAAAGTATAATTTTCCTAATAATCCTCAAGTAAGGTTTTAATCTTTAAGAAAGACTAGCATTGCCTCCTCAGTTACACTGAACAGTTTCTAATTTTAAGAGGTCCCATTTTCAAACCCTTGATCTGGGATTCTTTTATCTTACCTCTGAGAAACTGACAACTTGGTATAGTGTCTAGAAACTAGGGACACTAGTTCCTAATATTGCTTTTGTCTCCTTCTTATGGACGAGAGCTTGCAGAATTTGTTTGTTCCCCTCTTGAGCCTTTCTCCCAAGGTCTTTCTCCTTTCCCTTTGCACATCTCTTCCCTCCTCTGAACAAGGCACTTGGGTAAAGATAGGATGGCAGCTGTGCCAGACTTTAGTGGTCCTGAGGTCAGCACATTACTCAGCCCATATTCTTTCCCTGCTGTATCACATGGGCTAAAGGGAAATCCTAAAAGGGTCCAAGGAGTTTCTATGGCTATGGAGCCTGCATGTCCAATTTCAAGATAAGAATTCATGTTAAACCGATATATTACTCCAGGATTTAATGTATTTTTTTTCCCTAAAGAACTGGACTAGGCCATTGGCTCCTAACTTAAAGCCCCTTGGCTCCCTCCCTCCTCCCCCCCCCCCCCCCCGCCAGATACTCGTGAAGAATAAGAAGTGTATGTTACTGACAGTGTGTGGGGTTTTTTAATTCAGAAATAATATAGTCACCAGAGGTTAACTAAAAATTCAAGTTTCTCTATTTTTTGTTATCAGTAATTGTGTTAGCACTGGTTCCTAATACTAGCAATGACTAGGAATTTTGTTTTATATGCTAAAGGTGTAAAACTAATTAATTCGTAAAGTTTGTTTTTTCATAAAGATTTGACTACCACCTATACTCCAATGACTATAAACCCTTATTTTTAAGTTTAATCTCTCTCTCAGCTTCAAAATCAAATATCCAACTACCTGACCCATCTCACCTGCCAGATGTTGTGCTGCTGCTTCAAACTGAACTCATATCCCTCTTCAGTCTCTCTGCCTCTTTTTCTGACTTCCCTATTTTCACTAACCCATCACCCTCTTCACAATTCCCAAGAAAGATGTTAGGAATTCACTCTTACTGTCTTCATCTCCCTCTTTCTTCAAATGTAGCCATTTAATTCTGTCATTTCATTTGATTTCAGAAATATCACTCAACTCACAGTTGGTAGTATTGGAAAAATGTCCTTATTTGTCTCCTTGACTCTTTCCTCTTTGTAAAGTGCATTCAATCCATGGCCACCACAGATCTGATCACAGTATTTCTGTTTTTAAAATCTGCTCCATATTATCCAGAGAGCAAGTCCAAATCCCTAGCAAGCATACAAGGCCTTTTAACACATGGCCTGAGTCTAACAAACTCCCTCATTTCTGGGTATTTCTGATCCACACTGTATCCTAACCACTCACTGAAACATCCACATACACTCTTACTTTGTTTCCGTAGCCAGCACTGCTCCTCCCAACCTAATCTGTCCTGTTAACCTCTACTCACTGTTTTAAAATCTGGCTCATTGTCACTTATCTTTAGCTTTTATTTCAGGTACAATTAGTCATTCCTTGTCTTTTCTTTTTTCTTTTTTTTTTTTCACTACAAATAAAACTAGTCATAAAGACAATGAGTTATTCCTTTTCATTGTACCCCCACTGTATCATTTTCTTCATGTAATCACCCATTTAGTCATTTATTTGTTCACACATTCATCCATCTATTCAAATATTTATTGAGAGTCTTTTATGTATTCTAGTAGCTGAGATACAGCAGAGAATAATACAAAGTCCTT
Organism: Vicugna pacos; assembly: GCF_048564905.1. NCBI lineage: Eukaryota > Metazoa > Chordata > Mammalia > Artiodactyla > Camelidae > Vicugna > Vicugna pacos. Next base: position 84,308,686 of record NC_132987.1, on the reverse strand, counting down.
ACCCTTATAGACTTTTTTATACATTCTAGTATAAAATAATAAATAAATAAATAAAGGTTGAAATAATATGATTCAGATAGTGATAGTGCCAGGAATAAAATCAAGCAGTTTAAGAGGCTAGAAGGTATCAGAAGCTGGGAAGGGTGGCTACATTAAATTAAGAGATCAGGGAATATCTTTCTGAGGGCATGATAATTGCTATTTTAATTAAGTATAGGAGACATGCTGGTGAAATTCTAATGGGTGGGATGTGGGCTATGAGAGAAAGAGGAAGCAAGAATAAAGTCTAGGCTTGAGACAAGGGCATTTGGATGAACTGGTGACCCCATTTACCAGGATGAAGGTGATTAAAAGAGCATAAGATAGGCAGAGGATATATTCACTGAACACTTAATTATTTACAGATTCACATCTCTCATTAGTTTTTTTTTTTAACATTTTTTATTGATTTATAATCACTTTACAATGTTGTGTCAAATTCCAGTGTTCAGCACAATTTTTCACTCATTCATGGACATATACACACTCATTGTCACATTTTTTTCTCTGTGATTTATCATAACATTTTGTGTATATTTCCCTGTGCTATACAGTGTAATCTTGTTTATCTATTCTACAATTTTGAAATCCCAGTCTATCCCTTCCCACCCTCCACCCCCCTGGTAACCACAAGTCTGTATTCTCTGTCTGTGAGTCTATTTCTGTCCTGTATTTACGCTTTGTTTTTGTTTGTTTTTGTTTTTGTTTTTTAGATTCCACATATGAGCGATCTCATATGGTATTTTTCTTTCTCTTTCTGGCTTACTTCACTTAGAATGACATTCTCTAGGAGCATCCATGTTGCTGCAAATGGCATTATGCTGTCAGTTTTTATGGCTGAGTAGTATTCCATTGTATAAATATACCACTACTTCTTTATCCAGTCACCTGTTGATGGACATTTAGGCTGTTTCCATGTTTTGGCTATTGTAAATAGTGCTGCTATGAACATTGGGGTGCAGGTGTCATCCTGAAGTAGATTTTCTTCTGGATACAAGCCCAGGAGTGGGATTCCTGGGTCATATGGTAAGTCTATTCCTAGTCTTTTGAGGAATCTGCACACTGTTTTCCATAGTGGCTGCACCAAACTGCATTCCCACCAGCAGTGTAGGAGGGTTCCCCTTTCTCCACAGCCTCTCCAGCATTTGTCATTTGTGGATTTTTGAATGACGGCCATTCTGACTGGTGTGAGGTGATACCTCATTGTAGTTTTGATTTGCATTTCTCTGATAATTAGTGATATTGAGCATTTTCTCATTAGTTTTTGAGTTCCTTGAAGACTGGTACTATATTTTCTTTGGCTTTGGACCAAATAGGCAAAATATTCAAAAACAGAGAGGATGGTTGGAAGTGGGCAGTGAGTGGCTCATAAAAAGGCCACTGGGTGGCCAAAATGTTAGGCCCACATTACTGTTATTTCTATTGTCACTTCTAGCTCTATAAAATTATATGCATCTAAGTCTTAAAATTTTCAGACGAACAATTACTCAGGAGTTGAAAATCAAATACTACCAACCAATATTCAGAATAATATTCTCCATATACAAAGATTATCATCTTCATTAAAAGCTTTCAAATTAAAATAACATCTTCAATATGATGCAGAAAAAAATAATAAAATGGCCAAAAATGTTAGCTGAAATATAGTTAATAATACGGAAGTTCTGAAGTGAAACTTAAAGCTCAATGCCATCTTTTTCATGAAGTTTTTTTGAGCAATCACATGGTCTCTCTCTTTTCCAAACATCCATCACACAGATCACATATAACAAACTAAGGAGACGGCGCAGGGATATGGGCAGAACAGAGGGATGGGAAGACAGGCAATAACCCCACTTCTGCCACTTATTATCTTGGAAGTCAATTTGAGCTCTATGAACCTGATTTTCATTGACTATGAAATGGGAATTTAGGCTCTGCCCATCCTATAGGGTTATAGTGGCTCTTGGCCAAGCGGTCTCTTGCACTTAAAAGCTTTTCACAGACTACAAAACTTCATTCACAGACAAAGTAATCCCTATTATTTATGATATATTTGCCTTTTTCCAGGCACTACAAGGGCCTCAAAGATCAATAAAACACAATCACGGTTCCCTAAGAGCTTAACCTGTAGCAGCAAAGACAGGAGGATAGCCAAGGAACAACAGAGACACACAGCAAGATGCAGGAGGCATTGCTATTAATGTCTGCATTGTAGTGACTGGTGTACAGATTCATTTCCCAAAGAGGCAATGAATTCCTACATGGTAGAGGCCATGTCTTATATAATATTCTTATATTCCCACTACTAGCGGAAGTTAGGAGTTCAAAATAGTTAAATGAATGAGTCCAAATAGGGAATCTGGGCTGAGGAACATATCACTACAAATACAAACACTCTATAAATCTCCTAGTCCATATATGCAGTTTTCTTGCTATGCCCTGTGCCCCTTTGCCTTCGAACATGGGAATGTCCATTTTATAGAATTAAATTTGTTTTCTTGGGCTGTACTCCTTATCCCCTGTGTCAGGATTACTCTCCCATAAATATTTCCAAAGACATTCCTGAAAGATAGGCACACCTCAGTTTTCCTAGGAAAAGTATATTTCCCATAAATGTTTTGGCAAAGTTAGTCTAACCTCTTGAAACTTGTAGAAAAATGCTTTTGGGGTATAGCTTTTATTCACTGATCTTGGTACCTCTTAAAATAGCTTATTACAGGTATTTTAGTGATTGCTTGAACTAAAATTCCCTAGTACCCCAGAGGAGTCATCACTAGACAGAAACTCAGGTTACATCCTGACACCTACAGCTAAAACTGGTCAACTACAGAGAGGTTGTTGCAGATGCAGGAAACAGCTGCAAAATGACACACTTTGTCTGGAAACTTGATTTCTATGGTCTTACGCCAAACTTGCTGTCTCTTCTGAATACACACTTTTGTGTAGTGATGTTTTTCCCAAGTGCATCCCAAACACATTCTGCCAATTTTTAAGTATGACTCAGCATGAGTATTTAACTTGTCTGACTTCACAGAACACATGGCTTATGACATTATAAAACATAGAAAGTGACTCTTTGATCATTAATGGTATGTAATGATCTTTTTCATGCCCTTTAAGGTCATGGTATTCAGTGGATATGTCATCAAGGAAGTGTAATTAGTTGGATGTTTTTGGTTCATGTGAATTTTGTTTTGGGATATGTTGACTTGGGCACGAGAAAACATCATAAAGTATTGGGGAATTTCTCCTTTCAGAAGTCAGGAGGCTAGGATTCTGGTTCCATCTTTGCCACTAACTGACTCGGTGACCTTGGATAAACAATTTCACCTTTTGAAGTCCACTGTTGTTACCAGTTCATGGAGAGATGTGGACTGAGTTCATGACAATCCTTTCTGGCTGGAACATTCTTTAGTGCTAATCACTTTTAGCATTAGGTAGTGTAAAGTTAATTTATTACTTAGCCTAGGAAGAGTAATAGTTTTTGAGAAAGTTTTGAATGACAGAAGGCAGAATACTAGGTGAGCTAAGTGAAAAGAAAGCACTTATATAAATCAGAAGCAAAGTATAAGACCAGAAATTACAATATATAGAATAACTATGTGAACAAGAAGAAAACAACAGGTTAGCCTGTCTAATGTTCTAACAAGCTTAATTAATAAGTTCTATTGGGGCCAGACTTCTTCAGGTCTTATTAAAAGGTGACCAACCTGGCTCTTTTACTTCAAACATCAATGTCCCCTGCCCGCTAGTCTACATGAGCAGACTAGAGAACTTTGAGAACGTCTGCAGTCTAAGATGAAAGAGCTGGAACTTTTCCTTTTCCCCTGATGGAGGAGGTAGAATAGAGCTTCCTTGTGGTCCCCAGATCAAGAGACCCAAGAGAATCACTTCTAGAGTCTGGAGGAGTTAGCCATAATGGGAGCCTGGCATCTCAGAGTCTGGTGGGATATATGTCCAGACAGAGGACTGACTAAACACCCCTGTGTCGAACTGAGCAAAAGAAAGGGAACTGGAGAGATATGGACCAGAGAGATGGGGAAAGGACTGAGGAAGGGGACAGGAGTGGAGCAAGAGTTCACCTCACTTCCACTATCTGTCATGACAAGATGGATGCAGTGCTGGTGTATCTAAGGTCTTCCAGGCAAAGGCAACCCAGAAGCAAGATCACTATAAGAAGGAGCTGATAGAGCTTGAGAGTGTCAAGCTGGAACAAATCTTTCATGCAGAAACTGTGCATCTAGAAGTCCCCTCAAGGGTCCTCTAAAGAACCCACTTATGTGCCCATTAGAGAACCACCCAATCAAGATCATCTCACAGAGAAGACTACTACTGTAGCAAGAGATAGGTAAGGAACATTTGCTTATGGCCTTCCATTTCTCCTCCCAATATGCCAGAAGTGAAAGGGACACACAGAAGGGCTGGGGGTTGTTCTAGGAACACCCCATGTCCCTTATTCATTCTGTATTCTTCAGGCCACGCTAAAGATGAGCTGGGGGAAGGGAGGCTATGAGGTTAAAAGTTTGAAATGATTAAATTGGACTGGACGTTTTGGCAACTGAAAGTGACTGGAAAACTGAAAGTGAGTATGGAAACTGACAGATTTCATGAAGAGATAGGAAATGGAAATTCCTCCCTTCACAGTAAAAGAAGTGTTAGCAAACTAGAAACCCATTTCACTTTGATATCCCACTATATCCAGAATGTTCAACAATCTGGCAGAAAAACAGCAGGTTATTCTCATGCCTTGGTCCAGGATCTCAGGTGTGGGGAAACTGGCCTTGTTACAGATGATGTACCTGTCGATATGTGGCTACTTTTAGCTTAGCTTCTAGAATTTGTGGAAATTCATGAAATATCAACTTCAAAGAAGTAAGGATGCTGGTCTATTGTTCCAAAGTATCTACAAAAAATATCTGTGTACATTTTTCTTGGTAGATAATTCTCCATGGATATTTTCATATTTTTGCATAGATTAAGCTTTATGACTGAATCCTAAATGCTAGAAGATAAGACATTGTGCATTGCTCCAGAGATATTTAAAGATTTATCTCCCCAGAGCCAATTGTTTGCATTCTAGGGTACAGCCCTTCTCTTCCATTCCCCAGAGAAAATGTGGTTACATTTCAGAGTGAAATGCTCTCTCTCTGGAGAGGAAGAGGGAGGGGCAGATATGCCAGCTGCTCTATATAAGCTTTGAGTCATAATTTCAGGGTTTCTCTCCTCTGATGCCAATCTCACGGATGCTCAGGTAAACAACTGATCCTCGTCCTGGTGTCTTCTGGGGAACTGGAGCTAAGATGCTCTGTGAGAATAATCTGTCTGTTCTCTAATCCAGAGATACCATGTTTTCTGTCAGTTTATATGACATACACTACACACAGACACAGACATATTGAGATATACCACATACATCTGTAGTATATGTCAATTTTGCAAAATCAGCAGCATGTTTAACAATTTTAGTCTACAGATATTAATAAAAATTACTATTTATAATCAAATAAGCAGTCAGTTTTAAGCCCAGAAACTAGGATAAAGTATTTCTAGTATTTCTATTACGGGATTAATTTTTAGAAATTATTTCAGAGATACTGACAGTTTGCAGGATAAAAGTACTTGATTTTGTATTATTTAGACATAAATTTCCTGAGTATTGGGTAGATGTTATAGATTCCAGAGTTAAGGCCTAAACAAGGTATGCATTTTGAATTTTGACCCAGCTAGGTGTATCTGTAAGGGCTTGTGGGACAAATAGTGTTTTAATGAAGATCTGGTGAGGTGTCTGACAGCAACCTTGGCTGGATGAGGTGGGAAGCTGGAGGTCAAGGGCCAGATCCCTTTCTTTTCTGTGAAATGTAGCAAGGGGAGAGAGAGTTGGGGTATGAAAGGATGGGAATTGGTGGGGAGGAGTGATTTTGACTTTAGCACATCATAGCACCACTTAACTTGTCCTTTTGCCTTGACCCAGGAAACAATGCAGGTCCTTAGCGAGTAAGGGACAAAAATGAACTAGCTGACCTGATCAGATAAAAGATTTTATCTCTTGATGAGGGAGACCATGATGAGATCACACAAATTAGCATGTTTTGTGATCAAGTTGACATTAGTTCAAGAACTCTTATTTAGCTTCTTTTGTGCATAAGGTAATGCACTAGGAACTGGGCTTAAAAGATGAATATGACACAGTTCAAGCCTGTGTGTGTGTGTGTGTGTGTATTTCGGTATCAAGCAATAAGTACAGGGACAAAGGACCAAAGACAGAGTTGGGAGACAAGGAGAACCACAAGCAGTTTGGTAAAACGAAAGCAGTATTTCCAACCATGGCTGCACAGTGGAATCAACTTATGAACTTTAAAAAATTGCCCATGCCAAGGTCTCACCCTAGATCAATAAAATCTGAATCTCTGGAGGTGGGGCCCAGGCACTGGTCAGCTTTATAAACCTCCCAGATGATTCTCATTGTATTTGGGTTGAAATCTACTGTCATGGTCATTAAGCGTAAAGTAGGTCTTCATGAGAGATGATGCAGTTGTCCCATCTGTAAAACAGGGTAAATAACGCCTACCTTGCCTAATTCATCTGGTTGTTACAAATATATTTTGAATGTAAGAAAGCTTTGAAAATGCTTTGTAAACTACAAAGCCCTACAAGAATGAATGATGATAATAGCTCTCCTGCCAAACTGAGAGCCCTTTAAACATAGAGAATTATTAATTTTTATTGATATTAATCTCTATAAGATTAATCTTATTAACCTTGATTATCTCCACACTTCCCAATATAAGATCTGCCACACAGTAGATGTCCAATATATGTTTGTTGAATGGGTGAATGAATAAATCAATCAACAATGTAAATAAACACACATTGAACTCTTGAAACAATACTGAAATAGAAAAAGTGAATAAAGTTAAAGTATATCCTTATGGTTTATATTCAAAGGGAAAGTTTATACAGGCATTTGAGTTTATGGAGTGATTTAAATTAGGTTGATTTATTGCACCTTTCAAACAACATGTGAATGAACCTTAAAAATATGTATAGAAGCATGTCCCTGATTTTGGGTGTTCCAGCTGAGAACCTAGCTTGATATGCAGACAATGTGAACAACAGGAAATTTCCAGAAAAAAAGTCAATATTTGAAGTCAGAGCACAGTGGACTTCTTGGAAAGAAGTCACATTTTCTTTGGAGTCTTCCACTTTTATCCTTCACATGGTTTGCCTTCGAATAAAATCATATGAGGAATGTGTCTGTGTGTAACTGATGTGTGGATTTAGACATTAAGGATATGCTTAGATAAAATAAATCTGCAATCCAAAAGTGATCAACAAGTTTGAAATTTAAGAAAAAAATATTGCATGCTTCATCAATGAATGAGGTAAGGCACAGAAATATAAATGCATTGTATTTGCACTCTGCTCTTTGTGATTTTCAAAGAAATATCATAAAATATGCCCTCATTGTTGGTGTCAAAGAAAAACTGATCTTTTTGTGCTTTTCTTCCAATTTGACATTCTGATTGTCCACTAACTTGTCTTCATTCTGCCATTATGATATATTCCTATTTATCAGCTTCATTTCCCAGAAAGAGATTAATGTAGGCTGCCATCCAATGCTAGATAGAGGAATGCATGTGGGCAAGAAAACAGGGCAAGATTATGTTGAGGGGAAAAATAGGAGTAGAAATAGCACTCCCAGAGAGGTGCCAACCATAACAACATGTTTTTCACAGTTCAGAATCAAACAGGTATCAATATCTAATTAGACTCTATACTAGGAACATAGGATAATTTATCTATAATTTCAGAAGTTTGATACCAAGATGGCAGTTACATTATTTCATATCCAAGGAGACATGGTATCATATCCAAGGAGATCCATTTGAAAATGAGGGAGTGTGATAAGAAGACAGAAGGTAAGAGAGAAGACCCAAGTTAACAGGCCAGAGTCCAGAGCAACCTTCCCGGGGGCCACTGGTCTAGGTAGGGAGATGTTAATATGGAAAAAGCCCAGGAATTCAAGGAGAGTAGGCAGCAAGTAGAAGGCCTGCACCTGCCACAGTAATGTTCAGAAGACTTGCCTCTTGATAACTTCATCAAATTTCTTCTACATATGCCTAATGACAGCAGGTAAAAACATTTTTCAAGAAATGCTATTTAATGGGGTAAAACATTTTCCTATAGTACTGGGTTAGAGCCTGGTGGTTCGTGCAAGCTAATCTGCAGATGGTTATTGGCTCATTTGAAAAGTTGGATTGAAACTAAAATGGATGGAGTCAATATGTTGTCCCTTGGCTTTGCTCATATCTTCATCATCTTTTGTTAGTATTATTATAATGGTCCTCTACCTAGTCCACCTGCTTCCAGTCCACCTCCACAATAATCTTCCAAAAATGTGAATCTAATAGCATTACCCTTTAACATCACCTTTATCACTTTTAATGGAATCTTCACAGTGTGTCACATTGCTATGAGGTTAATCCCTAAAATCTAACTTTCCACTGTCCAGTGGTCATTCCCCCCATTCCTTGGCTCTAACTGCTTTCTATGTATGGAATACTCCAACCTCTAAACTTCTGAAATTCCACATTTCCTTCAAGGGCAGTTTCAAATCTTAGCTCTGGGTAGTTTTGCCCAAACTTCCAAGCCAAGATTTCTTTGAATACTTTGTTCACTTCTCTTTTTGACTATTCTATAAGACTAAAAATTTAAGATGTATATTTATGTTTGTCTCCTCCATAAATCTGTGAGCACATCAGAGGCAGGGAATCTATCTGATTTGTATTATTTCTAGTTCTCAACACTCAGCATAGTGCCCAGTAGACAATACATGTTCAAATGTTTTTGGTTAAGTGAATAGATGAATATATATGATTTGCAATTAGGTTTGATTTAATATAATAGGAATCCAAAATACATGACTCAAACAAAATAGCAGATTTTTTTTTTTTGCCTCATGTAAAGGAAATTCAGAGATAGGCTGTCGAGGGCTATCTGGTGGCTTCATGATAGCACCAGTATCACAAGAATCTACTAAAATTCTGGTACCAATCTGCTATGGGCTGAATTGTGTCCCCCCGCCAAATTAATGCATTGAAGCCCTAATCTCCAGTGTGTCTGTATTTAGAGACAAGGCCTATAAAGAGGGAATTAGGTTAACAGAGGTTATAAGAGTAGGGCTGCCGTATGATAGGATTAGTGTCTTTAAAAGAAGAGATACCTGAATGTTCCTCCACCCCCAGAGCCCTAAGCACACAAAGAAGAGGTCATGTGTGATCTTGGAATTCCAGTTTCCAGAACTGTGAGAAAATAAATACCTATTGTTTAAGCCACCCACTTTGTGTTGTTTTGTTATGGTATCGTGAGTTAACTAAGACACCAACCTCAGCTTCAGAATCTCTTTCTGATGTAAGATGGCTGCTGGAGCACCAGTGATTACATCTGAGTTCCAGGTAATATGAAGGAAGAAGGGGGAAAAGAAAAAAGGGAAAGAATTCCTCTCTTACCTAGATGAATAAGTGCTCCTTTAAGATTTCCCAGACATCCATGTCTTCAAGCGAGGCTGGGAAATGTAATTTTTAAGCTAGGCACATTGCCACCTAGAATAAAATCAGGGTTCTGTTTGTAAGCAAGATGGGGAAAATGTATATTAGGTTGGTACTTAGCAGTTTCTGCCACAAATGTCTTCATGGCAGTTTTGGCTTTTGGATAGAAATTCTGTGTCCTGGCTGAATGGGGTGGGCACCTATGCTGCACTGAATTTGTAAAATGAACTGTCATTTAGGTACCATAGACAGCTACTATCATTTGATTAAAGTGTTGGGTGGTACAATATTTTACTTCTTCCCTGGAAGAGTTTTACAAGGTTATTCTCTTTCTCTCTGAGCCAGGAGAGTCTCAATCAGATATTCCTATAAAAATGAAAATCCATCCTGGACCTATCACTTCAGAAAGGTTGATAATGTTATACTTATCAGAATTCATTCACCAAAGTTAGTACAAGAAAGGAAATAATAAAGATCAGAGCAGAAATATGTGAAATATAGACCAGAAAAATAATGGGAAAGATCAATGAAATTATGAGTTTTAGAAAGATAAACAAAACTGAAGGAAGATTAGCTAGATTAACAATGAAAAAAAGAGAGAAGACTCAAATAAATAAAATCAGAAATGAAAGAGGAGACATTACTGATACTAGAGAAATATACAGGATCATAAAAGACTATTCTGAACAATTAGATAATCTAGAATAAGTGGATAAATTCCTAGAAACAAGCAACCTTCCAAAACTGAATCAAAAAATAAAAAATATGAACAGACCAATAACAAGTAAAGAAACTGAATCAGTAATCAAAAACCTCCTAACACAGAAAAACACAGGACCAAACAGCTTCACAATGAATTCTATCAAATGTTTAAAGCAGAATTAATGACAATTCTTTCCAAACTCTTCCAAAGAATTGAAGAGGAAGGAACACTTCCAAACTTAATATACGAGGCCAGTATTAACTCATACTCAAACCAGGTAAGAATACTACAAGAAAATTTATAGATCAATAACGCTGATGAAGATAGATATAGAAATTTTCAACAAAATACTAGCAAACCAAATTCAAGAACACATTAAAAGTATTATAAACCATGACCAAGTGGGATTTATCCCCAGATGCAAGAATAGTTCAATGCATGTAAATCAATAAATGTGATACACCACATTAATAGAATGAGAGAAAAAAATCATACAGTAATCTCAATAGATGCAGAAAAAGCATTTGACAAAATACAAAATCCTTTCATTATAAAAACCCTCAAAAGACTGGGTATAGAAGGAACATATCTCAACATAACAAAGGCCATGTATGACAGACTCACAGCTAACATTATACTCAATCAAGAAAAATGAAGAGTTTTTCTCTAAGATTAGGTACAAGACAAACGGTGCCCACTCTCACCACTCTTATTCAATATAGTATTGGAGGTCCTAGCTAGACAATAATGCAAGACAAAGAAATGAAAAGCATCCAAATTGGAAATGACGAACTAAAACTGTTGTCATCTGAAAATGCTATGATTTTATACCTACAAAAAATGCTAAAGACTTAACCAAAAATTAAAACCCCAAAAAACTGCTAGAACTAATCAATGAATTCAGTAAAGTTGTAGGATATAAAATCAATGTACAGAAATTAGTTGAATTTCTATAAACTAACAATGAAATCTCCGAAAAAGAAATAAAACTATCCCATTCCAAACGACATCAAAAACAATAAAATACCAAGGAATAAATTTAACAAATGAAGTAAAAGATCTCTACACTGAAAACTACAAGACTGTACTGAAAGAAACTGAAGGAGACACAGACAAATGGAAATACAACTCATGTTAATTGATCAGAAGATTAATATTGTTAAAATGTCAATATTACACAAAGCCATCTGTAGATTCAATGCAATCCCTATTAAAATTTCCATGGTGATTTTTACATAAATAGAAAAAAATCCTAAAGTTTATAAGAAACCACAGAAGATTCTAAACAGTCAAAACAACCCTGAGAAAGACAAACGAAGCTGGAGGCATCATTTCCTAATTTCAAGCTATACTACAAAGTTATATAGTAAAAATAGTATGGTACTGACATAAAAATAGATGTGTAGACCAATGGAATAGAACAGGAAGTCCAGAATTAAACCCCCATATATATAGTCAGCTAATATTTGACAAGTGAGCCTAGAACACCCAATGGGGAAAGCATAGTCTCTTCAACAAATGGTGATGGGAACAGTGAATAACCACATGCAGAAACTTAAAATTAGACCCCTATCCTATACTACTCACAAGAATTAACTCTAAAAGGATCAAAGACTTAAACATAAGACCTGAAATTATAATACTCTTAGGAGAAAATACAGGGAAGAATGTCCTCAATATTGACTTTTTTGGATATGACACCAAAAGCACAAACAACAAAAGCAAAAATCAATAAGCAGAATTCCATCAAACATAAATGCTTGTGCACAGCAAAATAAATGACCAACAAAATGAAAAGACAACCTATAGAATGGGAGGAAATATTTGCAAACCATCTATCAGATAAGCAGTTAATATCCAAAATACATAAAAACTCATACAACTCAATAATAACAAGAAAAAACAATCTGATTTTTAAAATGGGCAGAGGAACTAAATAGACATTTTCCCAAAGTAGACATATAAATGGCCAACAGGTATATAAAAAGATGTTCAATGTCACTAATCATTAAGTAAATGCAAATCAAAACCATACTGAGATATCTATCACTTCATTCCTGTTAGAATGGCTAAAATCAAGGAGACAAGAGTCAGCAAATGCTGGTGAGAATGTGGAGAAAAGGCAACCCTTGTGCACTGTTGGTGAGAACGTAAGTTGGTGCAGCCACTATGGAAAACAATATGGAAGTTCTTCAAAAAGAGAACTATCATATGAACCAGCAATCCCACTTCTGGGTATACATCCAAAGGAAATGAATACAGGATACTGAAGAGACATATGCGTGATTCACAATAGCCAAGATAAGGAAAGAACCTAAATGTCCATCAATAGATGAATGGATAAAGAATTAGTGATACACACATACACACACACAAAATGTGTGCACACACACACAGAAATATTTTTCAGCCATAAGAAAGATGGGAATCCTGCCATTTGTGACAACATGGATGGACTGTGAGGACATTTGAGATTAAGTCAGACAGAATGAGATGAATACTGTTTAATATTATTTATACATGGAATCTGAAAAAATCAAACTTGTAAAACAGAGTTGAATGATGGTTAACAAAGTTTGGGTGCTGGGAGAATAGAAGAGATGCTGTTTAAGAGTACAAACATAACTGGTAGATAGACAATGCACAGTATAGTCATTATAGACAAAAACACTGTATTATAAATATCAAACTTTCTAAGAAAAAAAAGGATTCATTTAGGTAACTCAAATTGAGCTATAGCATTCTGATTTCAAAGTGAGGGTGAACTAAAAGTTCTCATCTTCTGAGGGGAGAAGCAGGAGCAGGTAATAGGAGAGAGCCATGCTAGGTGTGCAATACCAGGGCAATCAATCTCCAGAACTGTTGAGGTAGAGGGTGGACCTCTACACTTCAATATCATCCTATGGTAGTTTTTAAGGTTTGAGTTCACAAAACTAGTACCAATAATTGGGAGAGTTTTGAAATGCTGTCACCATCCTGGAATTCCTATTTAACCACAAAGAGCCAGAGTGCTTTCCATGTTTAAACTGAAATGGATAACCATCACTTATTAGTCAGACCCAAACAGGTTTGCACTGGGGAGCCTGTTCCCTGATATCCCTAGCTGACTCACTGTCATTTTATTAACTCTGCTGCAATCCTGCAGTTATGCAATAAATGCAATTCTGCTTTTTACCCAGTTGCATTGTTCGGTCCCATTATGACTCTATGACCATTTCTACTGTTTTTACATCACCATCTGACACCATCTGAAAGGGGAAAGGAAATAATATCCATCAATGCCTGCTATATATTACAGGATCTAAGGCCCTTCTGTCCAGCATATCTAATGGCATTTCACCACTGAAAACTTTTATTTTATTTAATAAGCATCTTTAGAATGTAACTACCTGGGAGTTAAGGAATTTTGCCCACAGTACACAAAGCACTAGTGGCTGAGCAGAGTTGTAAGTTATACTGTGCATATCTCAACCACAAAGTTTCATTTAGGGTCACAGGTACCATTTATTGAACAATCATTATATGCCATGTTCTTTGCTCAACATTCCACATCTATCATTCCTATTTACTCTATAATCGTCCCCTGAGCTCTGGATTATTACCATTTTACAGATGATGAAACACATAGAGGGCTTAAAACTGGCCCAAGAAGGTGAGCAATAACTAACACCAATTTGATATCTCTTCCAAGCCTGTGTTCTTAACCATATGCCAGATTCCATAACGTAGAAGGAGGAAGCATGTTGTCATAACTCATTGCTTGGGCTCTGGAATATGGATTAAAATCCTGCCTCAGCCTCTTACTAGCTCTGTAGTATTGCACAATTTATTCAAACTCTCTATAGAGTGGTATCTTTCTTTACTTGTGAAATGGGAATACTAAAAATACTTACATTCTATGGTTGGGATGAATAATAAATGAGAGATATTATCCTATGGCTATCCAAAGCATTCTCCAGCATTGCTTTCCACAATGACCTGGGGCTCTGCACCCAGCTATTTGTTATTTGGGAAAATAACATGCTAAATTCATTTATGATAAGTTAACCAGTATTAGTTCACTCTGTTATTTAAGCAGAAGAATTCTGAATACTGTGGTGGCATATATTTTAAAGCAACAGAAATTTACACTTCAAAAGAAATCTCAAGCGATAACCAAAATATATAGTCCGGACAAGAGCAGGAGTCTCACTAAAATTCCTCTCAGGTTTTGGTAGCTGGTTAGGCATGGTGATCCTAGGGATGGGATATTTGGAAATTAGTGGTGGGGTTCAAAATGGGGAGCTCAGCCTGGGCTTGTGGTGACTGTGGGACATGAGACAGAGGGATAGCAGGTAGATGCAGAGAGGTCTCAAGCTCAGGATGGATTTTGAACTGGAGACACAGGTATGGAGGGATGGGGTGCTGTGTGCCTTGTCAGGTATAAATCAGTCAACACTGGGTGTTTGCAAAGGCCAGGTGAATGGAATTAGTATGCAAAATGGAGACAGAACCACAGATAGAAGGAGAAAAAAATACCTTAAACACTGGGTGGAAGAAAAGGAATGCGTGGAAGAATCCAAGAAGGAAGGGCATGAGAGGGAGGACAATAATGGAGAGGAGAGCCACAGAAGCTGTTCTAGAGATGCAAACCATATCCTTCCTGCCACCATGTTGGGGGGCATGCCCACTCACCAGCACAATCTGAGCACCCCTGAATTAGACCTCAAACTACTGGCCACAACTGAGACCATGACGTGACATAAGACTCAAGCTGGGACAAGTTGATTCCTTCTTCTTGATGGGTGTAATTGTAATGAAAGACTCTAGCCATTTTACTGGGCTTTTGCACTAGAGGCCATGGAATCCAGAGTCAGGTCAGCCATTCGGGACTAAAGCAGAGAAAACAGATCTGAGAAGTAATGACAGAGTCAGTGGGCATAGGGTGCTTGAGAAAGAAACTTAGGTTGCAACTTTCTGGTTCCAGTTGCTCAGAGGTCCAGAGGGTTATCCACCTGTGGGTTTTGTTACTTAGGCTGCCTTGAGCAGTTTGGGTTCCCAGCAGCCCCAGATCAAGGCAGAAATCAGGGGAAGAAAGCATTTTAAGGAGGTTGTGGTTAATAGTATTTAGTGCTGCAACAAAATTAAGGATACAGTCTGAAACATATCCATCTATTTGGTGAAGAAATAAGGATTGGCCTTGCAAAGGGTATATCCCGAGTACTGACAGTGACAAGACTTATGTGGCAGTTTGGAGAATGAAATGGATGCAATCTGGCTCTTCACAGGAGAAGAGTGAGGGGTAAGAAGGTGTAGATTTTTTAAAATTAAAATTAAGGGCAATTTGCTGGGAACAAAGAGCCCATAGAAGGAGCATCTTTGCTGACACAATGGTCTGCAAAGCAGAGAGTGTGGGATGCTGTGTGCCCTATGAGGTACAAAGTGATTCATGAGGGTGCAGGAAAAAAATGAGCACTTTTAAATATTTTTTCTCATTTTAAATTATTAATATGTAGTTTTCTAATGTATGTATTATAAAATGGTACAGTTGTATAATTTATAAATACGTATACATAGATTGTGGGTGTGTGGTCAATAATTCTATTGATAGACGTGCATAATCAAGAAAGTCTGAGGCTACAGCACTGAAGTGTCAAAGAAGCAGGATGTTCACTCTCCTAAAAGCCAATAGGGTACTGTATATCACAGAAGTGTCTACATGAAAGCCAATGTTTTGGCAAAAAACTAAAACAGTGGGAAAAGGTATATCCTCAATCTAAAGAAGTTTTGCATTTTTTATCCCTTTTGCTTTGTGCTTCCTTGAAGCCTTTACTTCTTTCTTAATGAGGTGAGCTTTATGATGCTGGAAACAGAGTGGAACTCAAGTATTTTTTACTTCATTACTTTTCCAGACCAAAGACTCTTGGTCATCAATGACCGATCATAGCATACCAAAAAAAAAAAAAAATCAGGTATGAAATAAAACATTTCCATAAAACAAGTGCCAGTAGAGTCTGCTTTCCTTTTTTCCTTAACTCAGTGGTCTTCGGATGTCCTCTGAAGGCTCATTTCTAACCAGTCATGGAAAAAAAGGAAAAAAATTTTCTGATTTCTAAAGCTAAGGCTTTTTTTTGTCTTTCGTTTTGTTTTGTTTTACATTTGAGATAGAAAAAGAACACAGAAAGCAGAAAAAAATCTTGTTCCAAACATTGCGAAACTCTCAGTCTTCCTACAGCTTTATAATAATTATAATAAAAGTTCAATCAATTCAATGGCAACAGGTTCATTTTCATGTGTTGTATATCTTTAGGCCGCTAGAACACAGAATTTAAAGCTCATGTGATAAATACTAGCAACGTTCTCTTAGGGCAGTCTACTCAGGCAATGGAAATAAGAGCAAAAATTAAAAAGTGGGACCTAGTTAATCCTATAAGCTTTTGCACAGCAAAGGAAACCACAAGCAAAATAAAACAACCTATGGAATGGGAGAAAATATTTGCAAATGATGTGACTGACAAAGACTTAGTTTCCAGAATATATAAACACCTCATATAGCTTAATAACAAAAAAACAAACAACCCAGTCCAAAAAATGGGCAGATCTAAACAAGCAATTCTCCAGTGAAGACATACAAATGGCCAACAGACACATGAAAAAGTGCTCAATATCACTAATTATCAGAGAAATGCAAATCAAAACTACAATGACGTATCACCTCACACCAGTTAGAATGACCATCATTTAAAAGTTCATGAATGATAAATGATAGAAAGGCTGTGGAGAAAAGGAAACTCACCTACACTGTTGGTGGAAATATAGTTTGGTGTACCACTTTGAAACAGTATGGAGATTCCTCAAAAAACTACAAACAGATTTAACATATAATCCAGCAATCCCACTTCTGGATATATATCCGGAGGGAACTCTAATGCGAAGATACTTGCACCCCAATGTTCATAGCAGCACTATTTACAATAGCCAAGACTTGGAAGCAACCTAAATGTCCATCAACAGATGACTGCATAAAGAAGTTATGGTATATTTATACAATGGACTACTACTCAGCCAAAAAAAGAGTAAAATAATGCCATTTGCAGCAACATGGATGGACTGAGAGATTGTCATTTTAAGTGACATAAGCCAGAAAGAGAAAGAAAACTACCACATGATATTACTCATATGTGGAATCTAAAAAAAAAGAGAAAAAGAGGACACTAATGAACTCATCTATAGAACAGAAACAGACTCGTAGACATAGTAAACAATCTTATGGTTACCAGGAAAAGGGGGTGGGAAGGGATAAATTTGGGAGTTTGAGATTTGCAAATTTTAGCCACTGTATAAAAAAATTTTAAAAACCCCACAAATTTCTTCTGTATAGCACAGGGAACTCTATTCAATATCTTATAAAAACCTTTAATGAAAAAGAATACAAAGACAAATAAATGCATGTATATGCATGACTGGGACATTATGCTATACACCAGAAACTGACACACTGTAACTGACTATACTTCAACTAAAAAAAAGTTAAGCTCATGTGAAAAGGCAGAGTTTTCTTTTTCTCTCCAATTGGGTGAGAGTGGGAGTATTTAATAAAAAAGTAGGGACACATGTTTCTGGCATAATGGTGTGTAGGAGAATTGTAACTTATCAGCAAGGAAAGGCTCATCTTATAAATGCTGCTCAATGAAAGTACAGCCAGGATCCTGGGAGGAGGTGGGATGACAAGAAATAAATGATCAAGAGAATTGGGCTGAAAGTGAAGAGTAAGTGGAAATCACAAAGGAAAACTAGAGGGCTGAGGCAAACTACTGGATGGTCATCTGAAGCAGATTCTATATGAATATATGAGTCATTCAGAAAGGTTAAAAAAAGTTTTGTATTTTTATCATCTATTAGAATCTATGTGTATGAACAACCCATAACATGAAATTTTTTCCAGTCATAAACCTAGAGGCTATGTCACACCTATGAGATTCTGAATAATCGGGCTGCCGGACTGCTATCTGGTTGCAGTATCTGCCCATCATTAATTTTCAGAAGTAACCCAGCAGATTCTCCCCACCAGAGAACATCACCCTTTACTGCAGAAACTGCTGTTATTTCGGAAACTTTCCACAATTTAGTGTCTGACTTTTCCAGAGAGGTAATCAACTCTAAGTCCTAAACCTATAACTGAGTTTGTACCAAGTATCAGTATTATTTCCCCACTGAGCTTAGTTTTAGTAGAAATGTTAATTCTTATTTCTTTACTATATTTTGCAAAATTTATTTCTGGTATTAATTTAGGTTTCAGTTAGCTTTGCCCTATTTTGGCATATATATAGGCCTAAGTATGATAATTTCCAAATACTATCTTTTCAAGGCAAAGTCTAGTAAGGGGCCAAATGACAACCAGAATTTTGAGATTGAAATAATTTATAAGCCCACAGTTCATATTTTATATATTTATAAGTTTATGGTTTGCTACACACTCCTCTGAGCATAGTTAAGTGATAAAATTTTGAATTATGCATAAGATAGTGTGATAGTTAATTTTATGTCACCTTGGCTAGGCTATGGGGCCCAGTTGTTTGGTCAAACACTAGTTTACATGTTGCTGCAAAGGTAAATTTTAGATGTGGTTAACTTTAAATTAGTAAGTAGACTTTGAGTAAAGTACATTACCCTCTATAATGTGAGTGGGCCTCATCCAATCAGTTGACAGCTTTAGAGAAAAGACTGAGGTCCTTGGAAGGGGAAGGATATCTGCTTTCAGACTGCCTTTGGAATCAAGACTGCAACATCAACTTCTGCTGGAATTTCCAAGCTGCCAGCCTGCTCTGCAGAGTTTAGATCTGCCAGTGTCCACAATGGCGTGAGCCAGTTCCTTAAAATTTCTCTCTCTCATTCATATTTATATATGAATATAAATAGAAAAAAATTCCAACTTTCTGTGTAAATTTTTTCCTTCTCAAAGCAATTGAAGAAATTATGACATTCTTTTGAGAATGAATAAAGCCATGTAAACATATGTATTCACATATCAAAAAAAATTTTTTTAACCAAGTAAATAATGGGAAATGAAACATGGGGAGAGACGTGTGTGCCCAGGGAATGTGCATCTCACCAAGCATACCAGGGAGGGTAGTGGAGCTAGCTGACTTCATTTTTAAATGTCCTGTTGTGAGTACCCCCCTTGATTCTGTTGTTAGTTTCTACACCTGCTGGTCGGGAGAAGCACTGTCAAGTCTGCAGTGAAGTCCTGACGACACTGGCCTTACTTCACCCAGAATATCCTTTGTGGAAGTGCAGTCCAAGCATTTCAATAGCTGTGGTTGGTCCACCATTAACAACTGAACCAAGATTTTGAAGATTATTCAAAGTTTTCCAGATGCTGAGTCCATACATGCATTCTATCTGAAAATCAGTCTGCTTAGATACACAAAGGTTTACCCAGTAGTAACGAATGTTTTGTTTTGGCTGCTACCCAGTGTAAGCAACTGTAAGAGATTCCAGTAATTTCTTCCTTGATGTGCTGATATTTAATAAGTTAGAAATGTCTGTCTTTCAGCAAACAGATTTTATGCCTTACCTTTTAACTCTAAGACATCTGTACAGTTAGAACAGAGTTATGGAATACCAAAAGGTTGGGTAAGTTCGAGTGCTTCACTTAAATCTTTGGTTCCCCAGATAGTCCCTGAATTACAAAATCATCTGCACGATAGTTTCCCTTTTGGAGACTGTTTTTTATTCTCGCCTTGAAAAGCTGACTAGTCAGTCTGGCTGGCCTGATGCTCAAAGAGGGTCATATTGAACCACTACTGAAATGCCTACAACTATCTATTTTCCAATTCTGTTGTAATTGTGGAAGCACAGCTAGAAAAAAACTGATTGATTTTAGATATTAACCTTGTCTAATTATGGAATAAATAAAATACAGCTTAAGAAGAAACTCATTCAGATACAGTGGGATTAGCCACGGAAATCCTCAGACCAATTGCAGGTATTTCTCCATTTACCTTTTAATCACATGGATGTCCCCTGGTGTTCAGGGATCATGGTGAGAAATCTGGGATTTGAGTGCACTAGGATATTAGAATTAAATGTGTAAATGTGATGCATATTTAATCATAGTCACGTCTTAATCAGTGTATTTTGAGTGAATTGCTTATCTTTCTAAAAGGTACATTCATTGTACCAATTTCAGTAGTCCTAGGTTTCTCCCAACTTGCCCTCTTATTCATATCAGAAAAGAGTCTTACTTTTTGTAAGGCCAAGATAGAAAAATAATCTATTATTTCATTTTGTCAGGACCAAGTTGGACCAACAAACCTAGGAGGGTGAGTTTAAGTTGTCAAAAGAAAGAGACAGATGAAAAAATATCTCAGACTAAACATTTACACATCATCTATCTGGACTTGACTTTGACGAATCTGTTTTTAAATCTCTGGTAATGTGTCACAGACAGCAGGGCTGCCAGCCTCTTATCCAGGGACGTAGGTGGCCAAAGGCATCTGACCATCGTTGTGAATATTCAGAAAGTCTGAACAAACATCAACATTTTCATAAGGAAGCCGAGGAATTCCAGATGCACGAACCCAGTGAGAGAAAAGCTCTGGAAAGGAAACTGTGGCAGACGCTCCCACACCTCCTGGACAGACATCCACAGTCTACATTTCCTACTTGGGGGCATCTACTTACCCCTAAGTGTGAGAACTGAGCAAATATCACTTTCATAACCCAGTCCAGTGAAGGCACATTTTGATTTCAGAAATTAAGCAAGCTGACCAAATAAGTCTACCTATGAACATTTCTGGCCACTTTCTCCCAAACTGAAACAAGAATGACAAGAAACATTTTTCCTTGGAGAAGAGAATCCTGCTGAGATTTTAAACTCTGTTCTAGACAGGCTCTAGCCTCTAGGATTTTAGGCAAGACTAAGTCAGTTAAAAAGAATTGTTTTACAGATACACATTACTAGATATAAAATAGATAACAAGGACCTACTGTATAGCATAGGGAACTATATTCAATTTCCTGCAATGAGCAATAATGGAAAAGAAACTGAAAAAATATGTATGTGTGTATGTATATGTATAACTGAATCACTTTGCGGTACACCTGAAACTAACATTGTAAATCGGCCACACTTCAATGAAAAATAAGAATAAAGAAAAGAATTGTGTGCAGTAAAGTCAAACACCTAAAGAAATCCCATAAACATTTTTGAGTGTTGTTATACAAGGTGTTTTAAAGGGAAGGGATTATATTTTTACAGGAAATACTTAGAGGCCAGAGTATTTTTTGAATATATTTTTTCTTCTAGGTTTACTATTGCTCCTCTATTCAAATTTATTAAATGATGAACTATCTTATTTAAGTGTGGTAGTGGGGAATTCAGCTCGAAAAGGTCAATACTGGAAATGGAAATTCTTCCTGGAAGCTGTGGCTCTACTGCTCTTCCACTGGTTGGCAGGTGGATTTCAGAACTGTGTTTCCACAGGCTGCCTTTCACGATAGCTGGATTCTGTCCTGTACGAAGGGAGGACTCCACACTGTTGGTTTTTTGTTCCAAGGTGTATAAGGGTCCACCCACCATCCCTAACAAAATTGCGACAGTGTACATTTTCAGATTTTTAGCAAGAAATACTGAAATGCTTACCTTTGAATCCAACTTCAGTAAAATAAAATAATTTTAGCAAATGAGTTAAGTTGTAAAACATTTATGTGGAATGTATTTCCCTCAGTGGCCTCATTCATTTCTTTAATGTTTATTGAGTCACCTAGTATGTTCATATGTATTTTAAGTCTTTAACTTCTACTTATGGAGTGAAAAGCTTTCTTTTGCTAAGTATTTTCAGGCATGTGAAACTGAAGCAGAAACAGGCTTAGTCTTGAAGAACAGCAAATCCAATGTCCTAACCCAAATCAATAACCAGTAACTTCTTAGGAAGTTTGGGGATAAAAGAAGATGCTAAGAAAGAAGTTTATTGTTACTGAAAAGTTACCTGTTTCATCTAAATTAGGACTAGATTTTACCAATGGTAGAACTTGATTATGTTCTAGCCTAAACAGCCATGCAGGAATCAGTTTCCCTTTCTCCTTATGGTGTCTGCACTCTGTGAGGCTATCAATTAGTCTCTTTTGATCTAATTAACAAGCAGACTTGTGGCAAGAGAGCAATTAGAATAAAAAATGGTTAATAAAACTCTAGGAGTGCTCCTTATGACTCAAAGATTATGGTCTACACATTGAGTAATTGAGACTAAAGTCACCAGAAAAATAAATTAGGAGCAGTTTAAGAGTTCAGTAGACTCTGGCTGTTGGTTCTGCTTGCACCCCCTCCACACTGAGAGGAGTCTGACCTATTAACTTCAGTGGAATTCTTGCTCACTCTGCACCACAGGATTGAGCCAGCCATTATATTGGAAGTGGGGCCTCCGTACACTTGGACTGAATGAATTCAGGACTGCCAACCATTGTCAGTTAGTAGCTGAATTGCAGAGATCTTGGCACAGGGGGTTTAAAAATATGCTCTGGCTAGTCCCCAAAGAACTACTTTGCTTTTAGAGTAATTTGAAAACACATTGAGTCAGAGCAAGGCCAAGTGTATGTTTGGCACAGGTTTATATTACTATATTTATTTGTATATTTTCATATATCTGTATGACCTATCAGTACACCTAAGCTTTTATATAGAAACGTAATATCTTCGAATGGAAGTAATTGGAGGATAATCAATTTCCTCTGTAAGCTGAGACTATGATAAAGAAATGCATAAAGGTTTAAGAGTTGGCCAAGCTTGTAGAATGACTGTGCATTATTTATCATCTATACTTCATATGTAACAGTTACCCATGTCTAAACTGAGTAGTAGCAAGGCAGCGATGCTTGCTTTGCTTCACATTGAACTATATAAACTAATGAGTCTAAAACTCATTGCATACCAACGGGCAAGGCACAATCACTCCGAGTCTCCTCCTCATTTACAAATTGAGGTGGTTTGACCGTAAGATATATTCTACTCCCTAGTTCTTAATCTTCAAGAGACAATGAGAAGAAAACAAAGTGTGGAAACACAATAATGAGACAACTTCGCAGATTTTGTTCCTTCCCAAAGGCCATGTCTGTGAAGCTTTTTCATCAGCTCTAGAATCTCTTTGCTTAAGTTCAGCATTCCCATAATCAGGTCAGGAACCAGAAAGAATGGCACAAACTAGCTAGATTATAGTGCCATGATGATTCAGTGGCTTGTGAAGTCAGATCAAAGTTGCTGCGGAAATAGGTTCATTAGCATTCTGGCATGGTTAACTTTAGGGACCATTCTTTGAATAAGCATGTTTTTGACACCAGGCAAGGTCTAGGGACAGAGATTATGATTCAATTCAAGGATTTCAATTTCTTTTCGGTCTCTCTGACACAAAAGGCCTCTGGCCTGGTCCAACATCATGACTGCACAGGCCACTTTTAATCTTTCTTGCTCTTACTTCCTCATTTATAAGATGAGGTGCTGTCTAAAGACATTTACTGTTCTGATATTTTATCAGTTACAGAATATTTTGGCCTTAAGAGAGAACAAAATAGTTAACTCCTTCCTAAATGTTTTTGCAGAATTAATTGTATGTTTTAATTTTTATTACGATAGACAAGCTGACATTTTTTTACCTGTATGAAATAGCAACCTAACATCTTTGGATCCTTCTTGCTCTTTTAAGCCTGCAACCGGATGCAGGCATTTCTTTGTGTATCACTTGCTTCCCAGTTTTATTAGGCCTCCTTAAAAACCCAGAAAACTATCTGTTCTTAAACACTCTCTGAATTCCTCTAGTTACGTTAAAGAAGTCTTCTTTTTAAGATGCAAAGTTTTCTACAGCAAGCAGCAATGCTAGTCAGCACTGGGAAATTGCCAGAAAAGCTAACCCTGTATTAGTTTGCTAGGGCTGCCATGACAAAATACCACAAACTGGGTGGCATAAACAACAAAAATTTATTGTCTCACAACCCTGGAGGCCAGAAGGCCAAGACCAAGGTGTCAACAGGACTGGTTCCTTTTGAGAGCTGTGAGGGAGAATCTATTCCATGCTTCCTAACTAGCTTCTGGTGGTCTGGTGGAAATCTGACATTTCTTGGTTTGTAGAATCTCTACTCGATCTCTACCTTCATCTTTGCATGGTATTCTCTCTCTCTCTCTCTCTCTCTCTCTGTGTGTGTGTGTGTGTGTGTGTGTGTGTGTGTGTGTGTGTGTGTGTGTGTGTGTGTCTATGTCCAAATATGTCCCTTTTATAAGGACATCAGTCATACTGGATTAGGGGCCACCATACTCCAGTATGACCTAATTTAACTAATTACATCTGCAATAATCCTATTTCCAAATAAGGTCACATTCTGTGGTACTGGGGGTTAATACTTCAATATACGAATTTTGGGCAGACACAATTTACCCCATAATATACAGCTTCCAATATTCTCAGTGTGGGGAGAATTCTGCTAATGGTACTGGATTTGCACTTTGTACCAGGGCTCAGTTGCATTAATAATGAACACCCATGGAAGGCTGTTGGCTAAATTATGAAGGAGTTTGCTTTCTGTTTTTCTGCTGCCTCCTTCTAGGTCCTTTTGTCTCTGGTAGGCCCTCCACTCTTAGTCCTTTCACGTACTTCTCTTTCAGAATGGATATATAATTCACAATATTAAATTTATGCCCCAGCCTTCGTTGCTTTGGGGAACATTTCTGAACTCTCCTTGTTAATTATTACAGAATTTTAGAGTCTGGTTAGCTTCTTGGCTGGCAGCTTTATCAAACGTGCTTACAGAATAACAAGATATTAGATTTTAAAATCATCGATTTTTCACTTTGCACTCCTTATCTATACTAAATTCTTCACCTTCTTCATCAACAAAGTAACCACATTTTAACAAGCTCCTATTTCTGTGACCAGTTCTTTTTTTTTTTTTCTTGTTTGAGGAAGTCTTGTCTTTAAGTCTTGTCTCTCTTCATCACCAATACCCAACTTGTTAGCAGTCACTATAATTTCTTCCTTTGACTTATCTCTCATTTCCACTACATCTAGAAGTTTCAGGCATTTATTTTAAGCACTTTATTTGGGGAAAATATTCCTAAATTTGCATATTTACAGAAATATCTATAACCTATTTTTTTGTGATGGAGTAAGAAGGGGATGGGACCTAAGTCTGATCAAATCTGGACACTTCCCTAGACATTCTAAGTAGATTATTTATTTAAATCTTACAATAACCCCATGAGGTATTCTTGCTTAAATTTATGAACAAAATAGAAACTAGCTAAAGTATTTGTTTGTGATCATTAACTAATAGCCAAGAAGGAAGGACCTCTGGAGTTCTTTCCATTTCAAGAAGGAATGCTGAATCTTTAATAACATCTTGAATGGTAACAATAATGATGTCTGGTCTCATATTTATTGATCACTGACTGTACTAGGTACTAGCCCACAAGTGCTTTGCTTACTTTATGCGTTTTATCGTCACAACAACTCTTTGAGGAAGACGCAAACCCTGTTTTTTTTCTAACTTATGATATAACTGATACAATATCATATTAGTTTCATGTATTCAACATAATAATTTGACACTTGTATATACTGCAAAATGATCACCACCACAGGTCTAGTCAGCATCCATCACCATATAGAGTTACATTTTTTTTTTCTTGTGATAAGAACTTTTCAGATCTATTCTCTTAGAAACTTTCAAATACACAGTATAGTATCTTTAACTATATTCCTCATGCTATGCTTTACGTCCCTAGACTTAATTAATTACTGTAAGTTTGTACTTTGTGACTACCTTCAACCATTCTGACCACCCCTTACCCCCTACTTCTGGCAACTACCAGTCTGTTCCCTGTATTTATGGGACTGTTTTTCTATTTTTTGGTTTTTTCCACATACAAGTGAGATCATATGGTATTTGTCTTTCTCTCTGACTTATTTCACTTAGCATAATGCTCTCAAGGTCCACAAACTTTGTTTTACAAGATGAGAAAATTGAGGCTGAGGAAAGGTTAAATAACTTGACCAAAGTTTCATGGCTAGGAGTTAGTAAAACCTATCCTGGAACCCTGCCAGCTTGAATTAAGTCCCTCCAGTTTTAACCACAGCACTTTATTTGAAAGTGAAAATATCACACATTACTTTTTACTCAGTCATCTTTTGCAAAAAGTCCTCAGCTCTCCTTATTAAAATTGCCACATATAAATGCTGCACATCTCCCCTGGGTGTCTAGCTGGGTACTGGACCCAAAGCTTTCGCTGAAGACATACTTTTAAGCAGCCATATGTATGTATCCCTTAAATTTATAATAAATACAACTGGGAAAGTCATTATTGAACTCGGGGCAGGGAAAAACATTGAACAGATTATTAAGAGATCTATGTTCTAGCCCTGCGTAACACCTGTGATACTAAGTTCCCTCATCTGTAAATTAAAAAGCTTGGTTTTAACGGTCTGAGTTCAAAATGGTTTTTAAATGCATAGCTACCCACCCCCCATGCCCCATTTTGTAGTTCCAATCATGTTTTAATTATGTTGGAAAATATCTGCACTTCTGGTTAATAGCAAAGACTATGTGGAATGTCAATTTCAACATAGTGGTTTGTTACCATGGTTTTTAGGAACGCAAATTATGTGTACCCAGGTTTTGGCTGAACCACATCTTTGTGGTGTATGTTTTAAGTGTGTTTGTGTGCATGTGTGTTTAGTATCAGTGGTCAGATATAATCTAATCTGTGTATATTCCATCAGAAATACATATGTGTATCTTTGTTGAAGTGTCCTATCTTTCTCTTAACATTTAATTTTTAATTCCAACCCTTAAAAAGAGACCAGCTAGTAGTTTTTAGGCATGAAAACTGGCAGCCAGTGAACCATCGTTTGATACTGGACATACAAACAGGCAGGCTTCCTGTAGAGGTGGTAAAATATAGCTAACCCAATTTTATCCAGTATTTAGTATTTTTTCAGACACGTTGTAATATTTACCTGTATTAGCTCCTTTAATCCTTATAATAACCTTATGTGGTAGGTGCTATTAACCGCTCCCTCTTGCATAAAGGGAACTGAGACAGAGAGGCCATATATCCTGCTCAAAGGCATACAGCAAACCCAGCATTTAAATCCATGCAGTCTCATTCCGAACCCAACCCACTAACCATTCCTTAAAATAGAAATGTGAACAACATCCCAACCAGTGATTTTTTTAAATAAAAAAAATTCTCTATTTAAATTGCCATGATTAAACAATAAAAGATGAATAAATCTTAAAACGCCAGTTTGTAACAACAAAGTTGCAGTGGGTTATCTTCCTAATCCTTAGCTCTTCTCAACAGCCACTTAATTTTCAGATTTGATCTTGGCCTCCATAGATTACTTTCTTAGAATATAATCTAATTTCCTAATTTAGAATGCTCCCAGCTTCAATGTTTCCACAGATTCTCCAAGTATAAATTTTTATACATTTTTTCTGCACCCAAAGTTTTTAATATCCCCAGGGAATGAATCTTAATTGTGAGACACCTAAGGAATCAAAAAAAGGCCTTCCTGAATTTTCCCTGCTCTTATCTGCAGCTAATGTGGGGTGAAGAGAAACACTCTCATTTCAATGAGTTCTATAGAAATTAAGTTGCTATATCAATAAATAAGTGAATTTTCTTAGGTCTAGCTGGAGAGTCAAAGCATCTTGAGTATATATTTCATCCCAAGTAGGTCTTCAAATCAAAATTGAATGAGCAGGCAGTAACTTGGACTTATCTTTTGCAGAAATATTCAAATTATTGATGCAAAAATAGATTTAAAGTTTAAAATGAAAGACTGACAATATTCATTCATTGCCCTCCAGTACATTACACATACTCAACTGCAAGGACAGAAAACCAATTAAAAAAAAAATCATGTCTCAATTTCATGTATTTTGGCTCATTCAGGTTTATTCTTCTGTTAACTGACTTTTTCTAGTCTTCATGCATTCTTCTAATGAGTTTTTCTTTTTATTGATTTGAGTTCTTTATGTATTTTAGATACTAATTATTTGTTGGTTCTAAGCACTATAAATATTTTACCCCAATCCATGTTTCGGCACTTCAATTTATTTATGGTGTCTTCTGCCAGAGAAAAGAATTAAACTTAGTAGTTAAATATATCCATCATTTCCTTTATGTTTTGGCTCTATGTGTCTTTTTTATTTTAATTGAGGTATAGTTGATTTATAATATTATATGTTTCAAGTGTACAGCATAGTAATTCACAATTTTTAAAGGTTATTCTCCATTTGTAATATAAAATATTGTATATATATTTTGTAATATAAAATACTGTAATATAAAATATAATATAAAATATAAAATATTGGCTATTTCTTTGGATATATACCCAGGCGTGGAATTGCTGGATCAAGTGGTAGTTCTACTTTTAATTTTTTGAGGAGACTCCATACTGTTTTCCACAGTGGCTGCACCAGTTTATATTCTCACCAGAAGTGTACAAGGCTTCCCATATCTACATATCATCACCAACATTTATTATTTGTGATCTTTTTGAGGATAGCCATTCTGACAGGTATCAGGTGATATCTCATTGTGGTTTTGATTTGCATTTCTCTGATGATTAACAATGTCGATATCTTTCTATGTGCCTCTTGGCCACCGGTATGTCTTCTTTGAAAAACAAATGCCTATTCAAGTCTTCTGCCCATTTTTTAATTGAGGTCTTTTTTTTCTGACTATTGAGCTGTAAGAACTTTATATATATTTTGGATATTAACCCCCTGTTGTTCATCTCATTTGCAAATATTTTCTCCCATTTATTTGGTTGTCTTTTTGTCTTGTTGATTGTTTCCTTTGCCGTGTAAAAGCTTTTAAATTTAGTTAGGTCGCACTTGTTTATTTTTGCTTTTGTTTCCTTTGCCTTAAGAGAAAAATCCAAAAAATATTGCTATGATTTATGTCAAAGAGTATTCTGCCTATGTTCTCTTCTAGGAGTTTTATGGTTTGCGGTCTTTAGTCCATTTTGAGGTTTTGGTTTTTTTTTGAGTTTATTTTTATATATGGCATTAGAAAATATTCCAATTTCATTCTTTTACAGGTAGCTGTCCAGTTTTTCTAGCACCACTTACTGAAGAGGACTGTCTTTTCTCCACTGTATATTCATGCCTCCTTTGTCATAGTTTAACTGACTGCAAGTGATTGGGTTTATTTCCTGGCACCGTATTCTGTTTGACTCTCTGTGTCGATTAAATAACCCTTCACTAGGGCATGCCATGAAGATATCCTTTGATATCTCTTCAAAAATTTAAAATTTGGCTTTTCACATTTACCCTTTAAATAATCTATCATCTATTTTTTATAGATGGTATTATGTGAGGTGAATCTTATCTTTTTACCATATGTGTGTAATATTATTTTTTTACCATATGGGCATGCAATCATCTCACACCTTTTATTGGACACCCCATTTTTCCCACAACAACTAATAATACCCCTAATATTTTCCCAGCCTGTGTATACAAAAGTAAGATTCTATGCTATATTATCCTCACTGTTCTTTCGGTCACTTCTTACATCAATACCACATTGTTTTAATTATGGCAAGTCTTGATGGTAAATCAGCTCTTATGTTTTAAGATTTTCTTTGTTGTTCTTGATTCTTGTTTCATATATAGTTTGTGATCAGCTTCTCACATTAAAACTCTATTTGAGAATTAGAATGGAATTATTTGAAATTTTAAAGACATATTCATATGTATATATGTAATATATATGTCTGTATATATATATAAATAAAACATGTATGTACACATATGTACACATACACATGCTAGGAGCACTTCATTCTCATGACATTGACTCTTCTCATTCAGTAAGCTATCTTATAGATATCTCCGTGATTCACAGTAAGATTTTATATAATTTCTTCATAAATTTTTTGCACACATTGTATTATCTTTATTTACAGGTGCCTTATGTTTATTGTAACTATATCTTTTAAAATCACATTTTCTAAATGGTTCTGCCTTATAGAAACATATTTAAATTTTACAGAATTTTGTATATTAATCCTATATTTGGCATGACTTTGCTAACTTTCTTATCAGTTTTAAAAGTCTGATGGTAAAATTCACCAACATTTTTAATGTAGAAAGTAGAACAGTTTGCAAGTACTCCATTGAAAGAATAATTAAACTATTCATTTTGGACTCCAAAGGAAAGTTTCTTAAGATTAGGTATTATCATTAGTTTTTACCACTAGTTAATTTTTTATTAGTTACCTTCTATCAGAAATTCTTTTTCCCTATAGCCAGCGACGCTCTGCTAACTAAGAGGGAATAAGAATCACCTGGAGACCTTATTAAACCAGAGAGCTGGGCCCTAACCCTGGAGTTTCTGATTTAGGTCTGTGGAGGAGCCTGAAGACTTGCTTTTATAACAAGTTTATAGATGACACTGACGCTGTTTATCAGGGGGCCACACTGAGTATCACTGCCACTCCTCCATGTTAAACATTGGTCCCTATCATTGTATATAAGGATATATAAAACCTTATATATGTACAAGTTGTATACTTACAGTGAAATGGTTTTTTATGTGTTCCCAAATATGCCTATTTCAGTTTTATTATGGTCCCCTGCATTTCCCTGTGGTCCCTTGTTATTGTGGTCCTTTGTTGATGACTAATGACTGCAACAGTTTTATAAATATTTGCCCACCTTTTATAGTTGTTTTGTTGATTCTTTTTGTCTCTCACTACTCTTTGTTCATTGTATATTTCTCCCAATACTTTACTATAAAAATTTCAAACATGTAAGAATTGAAATCATTTTACACTGAACACCTGTATACCCATCACCTATATTCTACTATAACATTTTACTATACTTGATGTACACACATTTGTCTACCTAGCCATCTCTCTATCCATTTATCACCACACCTTATTTTTATGCTTTTATGTCCTTTTCCCCTACATCTTTGAGTCTTACTTTTTCTCTCTTTATTTAATCATCTTAATCATTTATTTCAGAAACTCTGTCAGATTGTTCTATTTTCTGCCATTAATGGGATTCAACATCTCCTGTTGTATGTGCTGTCTCATTCATGGTAGATTGTTTCCTCTTATAACTGCACTGTAAATTCATTTTCCTTCTCTTGGGAATCCTGTGCAGCACAGGTTGAAAGCATGTCTTATCAGAGAATTCTTGTGTTTCTTTTAATTCCATGACTCTTAGAAGTATTGCTGTTATAAGAGCAATTTTTATGGTAATTTATTTTCCAAACCAGACAATGTTTGATACAGGCCTAATACAGAGCAATTTTTTTTTAGCCACTTAAAACCCAGACTAAAGAAAACTTTCTTATAGTCTCCCTGTGTCAGTAGACTTTTCTTTTTAACCTTTTAATTGAGTACAGGCCCTTCAGGTTCCAACTTTATGTTGGGAGTCTCAGTTCCAATTCCTTGCTTTTCTGAGTCCCAGTGTCTCTGCTACTGTTTCAATCTGTGCTAAAACCCAAGGTTAGCACACCCCTAAGAGCAGATATGCCTCAGCTCACAGACTTGCTACTTATTTCTTTTTTTGCTCCCTGTCACTTCTGGTTTCTCAATGCATTTAAAGAACGTCTGTTATTTTCTTTCATGTTCTCTACTTCTTGTATTTTTGGCAAACAGAAATCTACATCTATTTTATTCATTTCAATTTTATTTCTCTGTATATTCTGAGGAGGTGCCTATTTCTGTTTCTCATTTGTTTACCTATACTGATCAGTCTCATGTTCTTTTGTAGTTTTCTATCTGATATCATCTTTATTTTTTATTTTTTCTATAACTTATTTAAAAAAAAAAAACCTTTATTGAAGTCAAACATAGACACATAAAAGTGTACACATCACCAGGGTACAGCTTATGAACTTTCACAAACTGATCATACCTGTGAAGTAGCACTCATAAAAAAAAAGTTAGCCTTCATCAACTTTTTAAAAATTAAAGTATAGTTGATTTACAATATTGTGTTAGTTTCAAGTGTATAGCAAAGTGATTCAGTTACATATTTTTTCAGATTCTTTTCTATTATAGATTATTATAAGATATTGAACATAGCTCCCTGTACTATACAGTAAATCCTTGTTGTTTATCTATTTTATATAGATTAATGTGTATCTGTTAATCCCATACTCCTAATTTATCCCTCCCCTACTTTTCCCTTTGGTAACTAAGTTTGTTTTCTGTTTATTAGTCTGTTTCTATCTGTAAATAAATTCATTTGTATTATTTTTTAGATTCCACATATAGATGATATCATATAATAGTTGTCTTCCTCTTTCTGACTTACTTCACTTAGTGTGATATTCTCTAGGTCCATCCATGTTGCTGCAAATAGCAATATTTCATCCTTTTTTATAGCTGAGTAATATTCCATTCATCTGTTGATGAACACAGCTTGCTTCTATGTCTTAGATACTGTAAACAGTGCTGCTGTGAACATTGGGGTGCATGTATCTTTTCAAATTAATGGTTTCATCTTTTCTGGATATATGTCCAGGAGTAGGATTGCTGGATCATATGGTAGCTCTATTTTCAGTTTTTTAAGGAACCTCCATACTGTTTTCCATAGTGGCTGCACCAAATTACATTCCCACTAACAGTGTAGGAGGGTTCCCTTTTCTCCACACCCTCTCCAAAATTTATTGTTTGTAGACTTTTGAATGATGGCCATTCTGATCAGTGTGAAGTGATACCTCATTGTAGTTTTGATTTGCATTTCCCTGATAATTAGCAATGTTGAGCATCTTTTCATGTGCCTGTTAGTCATCTGTATGCCTTCTTTGGAGAAATGTCTAGATCTTCTGTCTGTTTATTGTAAAATTATCTTTATTTAAAATTCACCAGTGGAATTTTATCTCTACTTTACATCTTTCTAAAGCTTACATGTTATTATAACCAAAGAGAAATTATGAGCCAGGTGGAGTATATGTATAGAAAAATCCCTTAGCTCACTTGGAGTGTCTGTTTTCCCTCTGTAAATCACAATGACTGATGCTCATGGCACAGCAAACACTCATAACCAAAGACTATTTTATTCTCCAAGCCATATTGGTACTTCTGTTCCCATCAGTTGTGTTATAGACTTAGCAAAAGTCAGTTTTGTTGTTGCCTTATGTTACTTAATATTTTAATGTCATTTTAAATTATTTTATTTAAAATTTAAAAATTCATTCAGATATTTAACTGAAAGAAATATGAGTGGAAAATAGTTATTTCTATCAAAACTAAGTTCATTTCTCTAATTTAGGCATGATAATCTTGTGTTTCTAAATAAAATTTTCTTTTTAAATTAGGTGTAGATAAGAAATTTATAAATGATTGGGAAAATATTCTCAAAATCTTAACACTTATGCACCAATATTAATTTGCAAATGTGTTTACATTTTTACTTTACTCTAAAGAAGCCAAAATTGGAAATTACAGATTGTCATATTAGGGATGATGGTCTTCATGCAACATGGACTACCATGGAACACTCCAATAAAAAATATTTACACATAATAAGCTAAAATATTATCTTCAAACAATATATCATTTTAAAAAATTCCTCACATTAAATTTTTGACTAATTACTGGTCCTGATTGCATAGGATAAGAGGATTTCTACTTCTTGATTTTGTTATTATTGCTATCCAAATTTCTCACTGTCTCAAGTGCTACTGAAATGTTTATATTCATTTATTTTTATGTATTTATGTTGAGTTGAAAACTGGCCCAAGTTGGTCCAAGTGAATAGACAGGAATCAATAAATCAGACTTCTTAAAATAAAATAAAATATTTAAAAACATTTAGCAAATTAAGATAAAAAAACCAAGGAATGTCAGTTAGTGTAGTGCATTCAGGTTGCCATGAGAGGTCTCTGACTACTAGCATGCCCCCAACCTTGGGATAGAATCCTTGCCTATGGTCACTATGGTTTGTGCAACATGACTACACAACCCTTGGGAAAGCTGACTGGATAGGGGCTGAGGGTGGGGAACATGACTCAGAGACATAGGCAATAGACCTATAAAGGTGATTAGAGCCCCAGCAAATCTGTCCTGGTGTCTGGCACACTCAAACCGATCCTCCAAGAAAAGAATAAGACCAAAGGAGAATAGCTCAGAAAAATAAAAGGTAATATAACCCAAGAAGGTAATGATAATCAGCTCTAGTTAATAAAAGATGTGAGACAGAGAAAAAGAGGTGTAGAGGCAGGTTAATTTACATGGAATAAAAACAAACAACCAGAGAAATAAGGAGGGTGGTGATGGTAGAATCCTAGGCACAGGAGGTGTATATTCTCACTGGCTTTCCAGAGATGCCCTCTGACTTCTCCAGCTTTTGTGGATCTCGAACTGTAAAGATGCAGTTGTAATCATTGGAATGATGTCCTAGTTTTCCTTAAGGCCTTAGGTGACCAGGTTCTGTCCTTCCCTCTTCTTGTATCCCAACTATAAACTCTACCTGGAACCTGAGTATATGTGCTTCTTGCATGTTGAAAGAGCCTAACACAGTGGAAAGGGAACTAATTTACAATTCTGCTATCTTTAACAGCTAATATTCTTGAAGGCAGGGACCATATGTCTACCACATTTGGGCATGCTAATAAGGCAGCAGAATAAAAACAGCTTTAGTGAGTTTATCTGCATGAATTTGCTCATTTAGAACCCTATCTTAGCCAAGAGGCTTACCAATATGTTGATATAACTTATCTCACATCTTTGCATGCGTATCATGTGAATTAAAGGCTGTAAAACATTGGACTGGGAGTCGTAATCAGAATTCAACCATGACAAGGAGTTGATGACTTTGGAAAAATCATCCAAAATCTCTCAGCCTCAGTTTATCTGTGGGCTCATGTGTTTTGACTTAAAGCTGCTGTAAAAATCAAATTAGATAATATATGTGAAGGTATTTTATAAATTTGATATGTCATACAAATACAGGTGATAAAACTTTGTAATCTTAGAGTTGGACGGGACTTTGCAGCAGCTCAGGACCAGACTTTACCTGATTCAGAATAATTTTTAATGCTTTTAATCCTTTACAACTTGTCCTTATCCCGTCTGACTTCCATACTTGTTTCATTTAAATATGGATAATATTTTATCATACTTTGTTCAAATGAATTTCCTGATATTCCTGAAAGAACATTTGAAAAAAGGACTAGGTTTATTTTTCTCTTGAGTCGACGACTAAATGCAGAGGGAAGAAGAGAAGGATTCACTCTCCTACTCCATGAACATGAAGTTATTGATAGCACAGAAGGCATCTGAGTGTGCTAATAGACATGTTTATATCAGACGGGGCGTGGGCTGGGCAGAAACCTAAGGTAGTGGAGTCCCACCAGCATTGCCCTCTCCCTCCTGCCCCTCTCCCTCAGCTCCAGGGCTGCCTCTCATCTATGCTCTGGGGCAGCAAACACCTGTTAAGTCTGACCTCTCCTTCCCTCTTCTTGTCTTTAAAATGTGTGTGTCCTCTGGGCTCTGCCAAAAATAACAAGAGTTAATGAAGAAAAGGTCTGTTAGGAATGTATTTCTCACCTTGAATAATATTTGCATTTTAAAAGCTGTCTGAATAGCAGTTACTAACATTAACAAGTCCAGTCAGCTGTCTGTGAAATCCTTTCTCAGGACACCTCTGGTGAGTCTCACAGGTAGGCCAAGAAGCAGGCTAGCTCTCTACACAAGAGGGTGTGTGTGTGTGTGTGTGTCTGTCTGTCTGTCTGTCTTGGAGGAAAAACAGCTGGAAGTTTGCCTTCTATCTCATTTTTATTATAACCATGAATGGAATTGCTTTCCAAAGTGATTAAATCTGCCCTATCTGGGGAAGATAGCTGGCCAACAGATGTCAGAGAATGACTTTTCTAATCATTGACAATTCTTCTATTGATGTAGCCAGCAGCGACCAGGTTGGAGAAACACTGTCTACTCATGATTTAAATGCATGCTGATATCTCATTAGGCCCAGATGTTCATATTCCCAGATACAATTTTGACACCAGAGCCCAAATCATTATTCTGGGAGACTGAATGTCTCAAAGTCAGCCCTTAACTATTTTTACTCTGTTGGGAGAATGTCCATCTCCCTTCTCTCCTACCTCAAATGCTACAGATTACAAAGTGAACAGTTTAAAAACAAACAGAATGAAAACGTATTTGGAGCAGTGGGATTTTAGGCCTTCCTTAGCAAGACTCAAAAGGTACAAGAATTCCAGTCATATGAAGCCCTCTCCACAGCTGAACTATGGTGGTAATAACAGACAAATAACTTCAGAAGAACTTAATTGGAAAAGATACAGAGAATAATCCAAGAAATAACAGTAAGAATGATTAACGGGATGAAGATTAAATCAGATAAAAAGGGTTATGGAGTTAAAGTTTTTTGGTTCCAGAAAAACTAAATCCCAGGGCTGACTTGCTAATTGATTATTAATAATTGGCAGAGTTTGATTTGGAGTTCCTAAATAAATTGTTACAAAGAATTTTTCCAGCCTCAATGATTTTAGGCAAAGCAAGGGTCATTCAAATAGAGCTATACCTAAGCTCTGCTTCAAGAATATAAAAATCTACTTTAAACAAGATTTTGGTGCACTGTCTTATACTGAAAACCAGATGCCAGTAAGTGGACTTATTTCAGTGATTAAAAGTTAAGCTAGTGATTCTAAGTTAAGATATCCTAGATCTTAAGGGAGATCGATTATACACTGAGAGACCAAGAGAGTTTAAAAGGACACATATTCCTAAAATATGTTCAACCAGCACCATAATGTAAAAATAATGTTTTATGTTCCTTAAATACTTTTGATTTATTTCCATGATTTTAACTTCTTAGTGAAAGAGTGTTGATTGAACCATTTGAATAGATCATGAAATAGTGAGTAATTACAACCTTATAGGCAAATCAATAACATTTATACAATAGGAGTTATGCACTGAAAACTAAAAATGCATAATTTTTAGTAGACTGCTTTTGCCCTAATAAAAATTAAACCTTCTTTCAGACTGTAGTGCTTTTAATTCAGATTACCTAATATACTGAATGTCAAATTTGGTAGCTTTTTAGCCACTAAGATGTTAATATCTGAGGGCATTTTTGAGCAGTATTAAAGTCCAAATCATTTCATTGTAAATATCTATTTAGGACAATGATCACAATTAGGCAGGCTCTCTGATAGCCTCAAATGCTAGTTATGCATTGCTGCTGTAGATGTGACCTACAAAATGCAAAGTAGTTTCTCAAGTACTCTCACTTTAAATTATGTCCCCAATCAAAATCAGAAGAAAATTGACATGAGAGCCTTTTGATTTTCTTTTGGACTTGAACAGCAGTACATGTTTATCGTTGGATTTTAAAAGTTATAGCTAAGCAAGGAAATGGGAAAAAAAACTCAAAATGTGATCACTCAAAGGTAAGCATGGTTAGTATCTCTGTTTGCTTCCTCTTTTCAGAGAAGTGATGTGTGTGTGTTTACATTTTGTTGTGTAATGTTTTTTCTCACAAAACTATTACGAACTTTTTTTCATGCTACTAAACAAGTGTTGATTTCAAAATAAGCATGCTTTGAAGACATGATCATGAGAAGAATACTTTCAGAGCAAGCCATTTGGATTCAGAATGAATGATGAATATTAAAAGGCAACTACTGAAACCTTTCTAGGGAAGTTTCCTTCAGAGTATTTTGGTTACATAATCATTTAAGTGACTTCACCCAATGTTAATGAGTTAGTTGTAGGAGACATATAACTCCACAGGTTAAAAGTAGCTTGATTTGGCAGTGATGCATGAATTTCTTCACCTGGAATCGCTGTGAAGCGTGAAATTGAGCTTTTTAACCCTGAGTCCATAGCTGGGCCCACAGTAGAACTGCTCTTGTGGACAGCAGCTCCCACCCCTCTGGTGCAAATGGGTTGTGTGTTCTAGGGATTAATACTGTCACCACCTTGGTGGAGAACAAGAAGGCTCAGCTGGTGGTGACTGCACATGATGTGGACCCCACTGAGCTGGTTGTCTTCCTGCCTGCCCTGTGTCAGAAGATGGGGGTTCCCTACTGCATCACCAAGGGGAAGGCCAGGCTGGGGCGCCTGGTCCACAGAAAGACCTGCACCACCGTTGCCTTCACGCAGGTGAACTTGGAAGACAAAGGAGCCCTGGCCAAGCTGGTGGAAGCCATCAGGACCAATTACAAAGACGAGATCCACTGTCACTGGGGAGGCAGTATCCTGGTTCCAAAATCAGTGGTTCGCATTGTCAAGCTGGAAAAGGCAAAGGCCAAAGAACTGGCCACCAATTGGGCTAGGTGTACCCTACCAAATTTTCTGTACATAAAGGTAATAAAAATTCTTCAGCCAAAAAAAAAAAAAGTACCTTGATTTGCTAGAAATTGTATTAACCTGGAAATCCACAATCTGGGTTCTAATCAGTGCTCTGCCACACAGACCCAGTGAGTAACATTAGGCAAAGGAATTTACCTAGATGTCTTTGTTTATACTGTGAGCCTAACACTGCCAGACTGTGCTTCTCCAAATCACGAATGAAGTAAATGTTTGACGTGGATGATTCTGCATAACTTAGTTAAGAAATTCAGTCAGATTATTGTCATTTTTGTGAGGAAAGCTGTGACAGAATAGGGATTTAAGGATTTTATACCTCACTTAAAAAGCTATTCATAGCAGCCCTATATGCAATAGCCAAGACATGGAAGCAACCTAAATGTCCATCAACAGATGACTGCATAAAGGAGTTGTGGTATATTTATACAATGGAGTACTATTTAGCCATAAAAAGAATAAAATAATGTCATTTACAGCAACATGGATGTCTCTGGAGAATGTCATTCTAATTGAAGTAAGCCAGAAAGAGAAAGAAAAATACCACATGATATCACTCATATGTGGAATCAAAAAAAGAAAAAAGAGAACACTAATGAACTCACTACAAAAGAGAAACAGACTTGTGGACATAGTAAGTAATTTTATGGTTATCAGGGAAAAGGGGGTGGGAAGGGATAAATTTGGGAGTTTCATATTTGCAAAGGTTAACCACTATATATAAAAACAAATAAAAACCCCAAATCTCTTCTGTATAGCACAGGAACTATACTCAATATCTTATAATAACCTTTAATGGAAAAGAATATGAAAACAAATATATGTGTGTATATACATGACTGGGACATTATGCTGTATACCAGAAAATGACACATTGCAACTGACTATACTTCAATTTAAAAAAAAGCTATTCAAACAATCTGTTCCTTGAATCTTAGAAAAAGATGTTCATAACATACCAGTCACTTAATATATCTATTTTTTTCTGTAATTCAAAATTATACAGAATTGGACCAAATGCCAAAGTCTAAAATGTAACTCTTAGGAAAAAAGTAATTGAAGATAAATTATTTTATGGAAAAATTCTATAGTAAAAATATCGGCAATGATAGTTTATACCTATTTCTTTACATGCAGCTAATCATTTCCCTTCAGCTGTTCAGAAACTAGAATCTCATCTATCTCAATGACAAAACTAGTTCACAGAAGGTTTCATTGCTTTATTAAAAATTTCTCAAAGATGTAAAACTTACATATGGCTTTGTTAGGTGGGGTAAATGAGAAGTAACCAATGGAGGAAGAGTTTGCTTTGGGATAGTTCCATCTACTGAAGTTATGACAATATAAAATTGTGAGAAGAATGCTCAAGATACACAATCAGTGCATTTCCAACAGCAGCATATAGAGCCCCCAAAATATGGAGGGAAACTCTCATCTCTTTCAGAGAAGAAGATTTATTCAATAACTTAACTTCATTGCTTATAGGAAATTATTCCAAACAAAATTATGTCCCTCTTAATTTAGTTTAAACCCATTTTATAATGTACTATGCACATTCAAGTTTGAAAAGAGCTGGCCACCACTCACTGAATAAAATCCCTTTGTATGTTTAAAGACTGGCACATGGACAGCTACATGTAAAAATAATTAGAAAATTTTCTCACACCATATACAAAAATAAGCTTAAAATGGATTAAAGACCTAAATATAAGATCAGAAACCATAAAACTCCTAGACAAGAACACAGGCAGAAAACTCTTTGACGTAAATCATAGCAGTATTTTTTGGATCTAATTCCTAAAGCAAAAAAAACCCAAAACAAAAACAAACACATGGGACCTAATTAAACTTAAAACTTTGGCACAGCAAAGGAAATCACTGACAAAATGGAAAGACAAGCTACTGAATGTGAGAATTATTTGCAAACGATATCACTGATAAGAGGTTAACATTCAAAATATATAAATAGCTTATACAACTCAATATCAAAAAAGCAAACAACCCAATTAAAAAATGGAAAGAAGACCTGAATAGATTTTTTTTCCAAAGAAGATATCCAGATGGCCAAGAGGCACATCAAAAGATGCTCACTAGTTATTAGAGAAATGCAAATCAATACCACAATGAGATATCACCTCATACCTGTCAGAATGGCTATTATCAGAGACCACAATAACAAATATTGATGAGGATGTAGAGAAAAGGCAATCCTAGTACATTGTTGGTGGGAATGTAAACTGGTGTAGCCACTATCGAAAACAGTATGGACTTTCCTCAAAACACTAAGAATAGAACCACCACATTATCCAGCAATTCCTCTCCTGGGTATGTATCTGAAGAAAACAAAAATACTAATTTGAAAAGATACATGCACTCCAATATTCACAGCAGCATTATTTACAGTAGCCAAGCTATGAGAGCAACCTAAGTGCCTATCAACAGATAAATGAGTAAAGAAGATGTGGCATATATACCATGGAATACTACTAATCTATAAAAGGAATGAAATTCTTCCATTTGCAACAATGTGAATGGACATAGAGGGTATTATGCTTAGGGACATACGTTAGACAGAGAAGGATAAGTACGCTGTATTATCACTTATATATAGAGTCCAAAAAATGAAACAAATGAATGAATATAACAAAACAGAAACAAACTCACAGGTACAGAGAACAAACTAGTGGATATCACTGGGGAGAGGGAAAGGGAAGAGCAGCAAGATGGGGATAGGGGATTAAGAGATATAAATGACTATGTATCAAACAAATAAGCATCAAGGATATATTGTACTGCACAGGGAAATACAGCCATTA
Organism: Vicugna pacos; assembly: GCF_048564905.1. NCBI lineage: Eukaryota > Metazoa > Chordata > Mammalia > Artiodactyla > Camelidae > Vicugna > Vicugna pacos. The sequence goes on along the minus strand of NC_132987.1, from coordinate 84,267,255 downwards.
TTTTGTAATAATTTTAAATTGAGTATAATCTATAAAAACATTGAATCATGATGCTGTACACCTGAAACTAATATAATATTGTACATCAACTATACTTCAATAAAAAATTAAAATTAAAAAAGACTGGCATTAAATGACTGTTGGGTCTTTTCTTTATCAAGTTATATAGTTTCAGCTTTATTAACCTCTCAGTGTCAGTCTTTGTTTCCAGTCCTTTAATCATCTTCTGGATCATCTATAAAGCTGTTCAGCGGTCTTTAATGAGTCAGTTTTACTTCAATAAGCCCTCTAACTGCTATGAAACATGTTAAGATCTGAGTTTAGTTTTCATAGCATTTTATGTCTCTTGATCTGTATTTCTTTGAAAATTCCAGGTATGAGGCAAAGATTGGGCTTTAAAAGGTATAACTTTCCTTTTTTTCCCCCATTTTCTATTTTTTGGTATTATAATATTAATGATAGCTTTGCCAGTGAGCCAGAGATTCTTCATCTAAGGGCATAACCTTACTAGAAACAAGGATAAAACCTTAGTTATATTGAATTCAAGAGATTCTAAATAGCCAGATTTTTCACTTAGCTGAGTTTCCTCCTTCAAGAAGCTTAACTTTATTAATTACCATCTGGATGAAACACTTTAAAAATGTATCATTTCCTTCTTTTTACATATTCTATCCTGAATATATTTTGGCATTTTTGTTTGATAACATAATACAATTAAGCACTTACAAAAACAAGCAGCGTTGTTAGGATATTTGATGGAAACAAAGATTTAATGAAATTCAGGTCTTCACTTAAGATCTTATTATGAGCTTACAATCTAGTATGAGAGAGAAATAATGCAGTAGAGTAAAACCCATACACCCAGCTGGGTGACCCACAAACAGAAAGATAATTACAGTTGCAGAGGTTCTCCCAAAGGCTCCAAGTCCCACATCACTCTCCCCAGTGTGGGGGTGCTATACTGAGAAGGCCCCCAGAACATTTGGCTTTGAAGGACAGCGGGTGCTTGCTTTTAGGAGAGCCAGAGGGCTGTAGGAAATAGAGACTCAACTCCTGAAGGGCACACATAAAATCTAACACACCGCAGGACCCAGGGCCGAAGCAGTAATTTGATAAGAGCCTGGGTCAGATTGACCTCCTGATTTTGGAGAGTCTCCCACAGACACAGAAGGCAGCTAGGGCTCAGCCTGGGGACACAGACACTGGCAGGAGCCATTCTGAGGAGCTAATTCTACCATGCGGACACTGGTGCTGGCAAATGCCATTTTGGAAGCCTCCTCTATCTTATTAGTGCTGGGACCTGGCCCGGCCCAGCAGCGTATCAGCACCAGTCCTGGGACACCTCAGGCCAAGCAACTAGCTGGGCAGGGTCACAGCTCCATCCCATCTATCAGCTGCTCTGCTGTCCTAAGACCCGCTGAACTTATAACTGCCCCAGGATCTGGCTACCGGGCACTGTGGGTCCCAGAACTAGTGTCTGCCTGCTGGTGTGTGAGGCTGGATCCTGGGCTACCTCGCTGGGGGGCTGTAGTGGTCCTGGAGCTACTATCCACCCACTGATGGGTGATTCTGAGTCCTGGGATTAGTGCTTACCCACTGGTGGGCAGAGCTAGGTCCTGGAGTCTCTGGTGTTTCTTCCTGCTGATGGGGCCAAGAGGTGTCCTGGAGCTGGTGCATACCCACTGGTGGATGAGGCTTGTCCTGGGGCTGGTGCTTGCCCACTGATGGGCAGGGCTAGGTCCCAAGGTCTCTAGCTACAGAGCCCTGTAGGTCCCAGGGCTAGTGCCAGCACACTGGTGTGTCAAGTGTCTGTTCCAGGGCCCTCTTTTGGACATAGCCAGAGACCCATGAATGTGGCTCCAACCTCCAGTGAGCTGGCACTAGCCTTGGGATACTCTGGGCCCTGGCCCCACCCACCAGCAGGTAGACACCTTTGAGTTACCTTGGACCTCTCAATCTGCCAACCCAGGATCTAGCCCCACTCACTAGTGGGCCAATACCAGCTTTGGGACATACTGGACCCCACAGCCAGCTGTGACGGGAATTAGCCCTGCCCTCCAACACTAGATCTTGGACAATCATTTCTAGAACCTGGCTTCACCCACCAGAGGACCAGCATTTGCCTTTGGACTTCCCAGGATCCCATCAGCAGCAGCCTCACGATCAAACCCTACCAACCACTGGTGGGAAGCCTCCATGCAAGAAATATCCCAGCAACCAACCAACTAGGGGCCAGCTACACCTTCTAGACTGCCACAGTAGACAGCCTGCCACAACAGAAGGACCCAAACAGCTCAAACAGGAGACACCCCTAGAGCATATAGTTCTGTTATCAGAAGGGAATGAGCTTCCAGGGCACATAGGACATCTCCTATGAAAGGCTATTTCTCCAAGGTTGGGGAACATAATCAATCTACAAAATACATAGAAATAAAAACAGAAAATTAGGCAAAATGAGGTGACAGAGGCATATATCCCAAATGAAGAAATCAGTGAAGTAGAGACAGGCAACCTACCTAATAAAGACTTCAAGGTAATGACTGTAAAGATACTCAAAGAACTCAGGAGAAGAAGGCATAAACAGAGTGAGAAATGTAATAAAGAGTTAAAAAATATAAAGAATAGCCAAACAGAGATAAAGAATACAATAACTGAAATGAAAAATACACTAGAAGGAATATAGAGTAGATTAAATGATAAAGAGGAATGATCAATGCACTGAAAGACAGAGTAGTGGAAGTCACTGAAGCTGAACAGAAAAAAGAATAAAAAGAAATGAGGACAGTTTAAGAGACCTGTGTGGCAATGTCAAGCATACTACTAACACTTGCAATATTGGAGTCCTAGAAGGAAAAGAGAGAAAGGGATAGAGCACACATTTGAAGACATAATAGTTAAAAATGCCCCTAACCTGGAAAAGGAAATAGACATCCAAGTCCAGGAAGCACAGATAGTTCCAAGTAAGATTAATGCAAAGTGGACCACAACAAGACACATTATAATTAAAATGGTAAAAATTAAAGACAAAGAGAGAATATTAAAGGCAGCAAGGGAAAAGCAACAAGTTACATACAAAGGGCCTCCCATAAGGTTATCAGCTGACTTTTCGGCAGAATCTCTGCAGGCCAAAAGTGGGTGGTATGATATATTTAAAGTATGCAAGGGAAAATCTACAACCAAGAATACTCTACCCAGCAAGGCTTTCATTCATATTTGCTGGAGAGATCAAAAGTTTTACAGACAAGCAAAAGCCAAAAGAGTTCAGGACCACCAAACCAGCTTAATGGTAAATGTTAAAAGGACTTCTCTAAGTAAAACATAAAAGGCCATAACTAGAAACATGAAAATTACAATAGGAAAAAGGTCACTAGTAAAGGCAAATATACAGTAAAGGTAGCAAATCAGTTATGCATAAAACTAGTAGAAAGGTTAAAAGACAGAAGTACTAAAATCATCTATATCTGTAATAAATTATTAAGGAATACACAAAACAAAATGATGTAAAATATAATGTCAAACAGTAAATGTGGTTGGGTGAGTAAAAATTCATGTTAAAAATATTTGAACTTGAGAGATCAGCAACTTAAAATAATCATATATATCTCTATCTGTATATCTAGATATATAGAAATAGGTATAGACATATAGATTGGTAATGACAAACCAAAAATCTGTAATAGGTACACCTACACAATTGACAACGGAGAGGGGAGGGTATCACTCAGTGGTAGAGTGTATGCTTAACAAATGCAGGAGGTCCTGGGTTCAATCCCCAGTACCTCCATTAAAAAAAAAAAAAATAAATAAATAAATAAATAAAACCAATTATCTCCTCTCCCTGAAAAAAAGCTCCAAAAAGTAAAAAAAAAAAAAAAAAGAGAGAGAGAGGAAAAGAAAAAAAAAGACAAAGGAATCCAAACATAACACTAAACATAGTCATAAAATATTAAGAGAAGAGAAAAAAAAGAAAGAAACAAAAAAGAACTACAAAGACAACCTCTAAACAATTAACAAAATGGAAATAAATACACACCTATCAATAATTACTTTAGATGTAAATGGACTAAATGCTTCAATCAAAAGACAGAGTGACTGAATGGATACAAACACAAGACCAATACATACACTGCCTACAAAAGACTTCAGATCTAATGACACACAATAGTTATATTCCATATAAATGGAAAGAAAAGAAAGCCAGCATAGCAATATTTATACTGACAAAATAGACTTTAAAACAAAGACTGCAACAAGAGGCAAAGAAGGATATTACATAATGACAAATTATGTAATCAGGTCAAGGAAAAGATATAATAATTATAAATATATATGCATCCAACACACAAGCACCTAAATTCATAAAGCAAATATTAACAAACATAAAGGGAGAAACTGACAGTTAAACATAATAATAGTAGGGGACTTTAATATCCCATTTATATCAATGGACAGATTATCTAGACAGAAAATCCATAGGGAAACACTGGCCTTAAATGACACATTAGATCAGATGATCATAGTAGATTTCATAGAACATTCAATCCAAAGATCAGAATAAATGAGTCATGGGTATAAAACACACAATGTGGGGAATATAGTCAATAATAAGTAATATCTTTGTATCGTGATATATCATAACTAGACACATTGTGATGATCATTTTGAAATGTAAGAAAAAAACCACTCTTTTGTGTAACATGAACTAACACAGAGTTGTAGGTCAATTAAACTTCAAAAACAAAAACATTCAAACAAACTTTTAGATAAGTAATGAGATTTGTGGTTACCAGAGGTGGGGACTGGGGACAGAGGGAATTGGATGAAGTCAGTCAAAATGTATGATAAACTTCTAGTTATAAAATAAATAAGTACTAGTGATGTAACATACAACATGATAAACATAATTAACACTGCTGTATATTATATACAAAAGTTCTTAAGAGAGTACACGCTAAGAGTTCTCATCATGCATACACAATTAAAAAAATGTCTTTAATTTGGTATCTGTATGAGATGATGGATGTTCACTAAATTTACTGTGATAATCACTTCATAATTTATGTAAGTCAAATCATTATGCTGTATACCTTTAACTTATACAATACTGTTTGTTGGTTATGTATCATTAATTGGAAGAAAAATTATCAAATAAAATAGTAGGGAATTTAAAATGATAAATTAGGAAAACATTAAAGAACAGCTGATGTCAAAGATGATTCCACGTTAAAAAAAAAACATTTTATGGTTAAACACCATACATCTTGACTAATCTGTGCTTATGCCAGGAATTCAGAAACAGAACATCAAAATTATCTATATGATTCATTATATAACAGATTGAAGAAAAGTCATATGATCTTTTCAACAAATGCAGTAAAATTAGGAAAATTTAATAATTCATACTTTAAAAAATATCTTAGCAAACTAGGAACTAAAGGGAACTTCCTTAAATTTGTAAAGTATATCTACCAAAAACCTATATCAAACATCACAGTTAATAATAATCTTTATCAGTTAATACTTTCAAATCAGCCAAAAACTCTACTAAACTCATTACTATTCAACACAGTATTGATATCACAGCTAATAAACAAGACAAAAAAAAAAAGAAAGTAAGAGTTTTAAGAACTGCAAAGAATAAAGCAAAATTGTCATTATTTTCAGATAATTTCAGAGAATCAAAAAATTTGGAAAAGACTTCTGCAGGACTTCTGAAACAAGATCAACATGTAAAAAACACTATTGGTCATATATATCAGTCTTAAAATATCTAGAAAATGTAGCAATAACTCTATATTTAATAGCAATAAAATCTATTGCTACTATGAATAAATCAAATGAAAGACTACAAAACATGGAGGAAATTATTTATTAAAGAACATAAAAGGAAACCTGAATAAATAGAGGAGAAAATACTACTTACGAATTGGAAAGTTCAATATAATAAAGATGTCATTTTATCCCGATAAATATATAAATTATAATAGTTTCAACACTATTCCAACAATTAATGAATTTATAATAAAATTTTAAAAATATTCCTATGAATGAAAAGTAGCAAAAATATAAAAGTGGGAGAAGAGTCACCAAAGTAATGACAATGGTTGCTTCTGAGCAGAGAGAAATGGAAGGGGGCTGGCAAAGGGAACAGAGGAAATTAAATCTCAGCAGTCAAGTTTCATTTTTTTATAACAATGTACGAGGGACAAAGCGTGAACACTGTGACAATCTGTCTTGAGAATTCACAAGTATATATTTTAGTGATATCTTTACTTTTCTCCATTGTTTAAACTTTTCACATTGAAATAATACTGGCTTTTGTTTGACGGGGTCTCCTCTGAAGGTGGGTAGAAAGTAAGAGTAACATGATTTTTCACTTTCACTCATTTCAACTAAAATTCTTAAGGTTTCCACATAGCTAAGTTACAATCAGGTGAAATTCTACTCTGTTATAAAAATAAGAGGAAAATATTATCCTCTAAAAAAGCAAGGTTTTTGCAGGTGATTATCTACAACAATTTTTACTATAAAGACTGTCATCCCTGACTTCTACTGAAAAACAGGAAAAAGGCTCCATTTACTCAGTTATATAATTTGCCTCCACAATGCCAATGATGTCTAAAATCCTACACAAATTCTTGGTCTGTGTCAGTCACTAAATTAGTATACTAAGCAATCATTTCAGCTGTAATTTTTTGAATATTGTTTTCTAGGTGTACAGCTGTTTCAGTAACTACTTGTTTGTGCTTGTTCAATATCACACTGTCTAGATTGACTTGTATGGTTACTGGTTCTAACTACATTCCAAAACTTCATATTTCTTTTACTAAGAATCTTTTTGTTCCAATTGTTATCAAAATACCAGCTCTTATTGTTATTAAGACCAGAGTTATCTACAAGTGAGTGAATTTCATGCAGGCAACAAAATGTATTTTTAATCCAAGTTAATGTTCATGTATATAGCACTGAGAATGTAAAAAAAATTAAAAAATCCGAAGTTTCTTAAAGGAGAATTTCGATGGAGACGGGAAGATTTCTGAAGAAGCCATTATCCAAGACTGAGGTAGAGTTTATCCAGGCTTGAGAGAGCCAGACTTGTTCTCAGGCTCTTGATTTTCTGCTTAGTATGATCTCTGTTTGATTCAAAAGTACTTGGAAAATGTTCTTGAAGAACACAGATTACATACAACATGTATTATCTTTGCAAATTAGTTCTTAACCTACCATTTTAGTAGCACAGTGACTTATTTACGTAAAGAGTTAATAAGACTGATTTGTCCTTGTATATTTTGAAAGATGCTCACCTTTGTTAAGGACATGAATGAATTTCATCAGGAAGAAAACTATATTCCTAAAGTAAAATTATATTCCCTAATATATTTGAAAGATCATTCTTCCACCTGGTCATTTTACTACAAGGAATGCTAACCAGGGAAAAGCTTGAATTGGAGTTGGTTAATCTATCCTCAAGAATGTTCCTATAGACAACACATAACAGGCAGTGTCCGTTTGATTCATCCACCAGCTAGCCTCTAGGTAATAAAAAGAGGAACAGCTGAGTGAGTGACACAGCATCCCTCTGCACACTTCAGAAGCATTTATCTTATGTTGTTAGGCCTGAGAAGTATATTTGTATGCCCTAGAGAAACTGTTTCTAATCAAAGTTAAATGGAAACTGAAATCCCTGATCTAAACACATGGTTGGAACTACTTCATATCTAGTGTTGGGGCTTAAGAAAAGGCCTAGGCAACTGGATGCATGATTAAAGATTAAAGGAATTAGTATTATTTGGTTTGGAGAAAGCACAAGTAGGAAGTGCCGGACCATGAATCTTTAAACGTGATGTTATTATTTAGAAGACATTGACCAGCTGTTTCCAGCTCCAGTATGTCCTGAATGTAAGAAAATTATTTAAAACAGCGACACAAAAAATACAGGCTAGATCAAATGAAGAACTCACACACTCTAGTATGAAGCTATTAAGGGCTAGAAGGGACTGTATGAGTGGCTATTATAAATATTTAATACTTGAGGGAGCTCATGTCCAGCCATTTCAATCCCACAGTATATGGGCTGCACAGACATTCATTTGGGTAAAAGAAAAGTAACTATTGACATGATTACATAAATTATAAGGTGGTGATTTTATATACCACTGTAAAGCAAAAAAATGGTTGTTAGGATACTTATTTTTCTTTTAAGTCATTGATGTCTTCCTCAAATTAAGCTAAATGTCGAATCTTTGCCACACATGCTGCGATTCTTTGATCCCATGGTCATAACAGAAAGGCATTCAACAGAGTGAAGGAAAACTGTATCTCCTGAAGTTTCCACAGTTTAAAATTTTCCTAGTGATGGTTACAAGCCGAAATAGCTATGAGTTAATGAAGCCCGTGTGGGTGAGATCGTGCTTTGCTCCATAAGCAGAAAGAGACTGGGCTAATTAAGTCATAGACAGAAGACGGTGCTGCTAGTAAGTACATAAACGTTCTAGCGTAAGGACAGAAATAAAGTTCATTAAACAAATCAGTTGTGTCAAGTTTCTAAAATTCAACACACACAGGCGTAAGGACAGAGTATCTCCGCCACTAACTGAAATACCTTTGTCTTTCTCAACATCATGAAGATTTCTTCCAGTTTCTTTTAGAAGTTTTATAGATTTAGCTTCTCAATTATATCTATATTTCAATTTAATTTTTGCTGATAGTGTGAGATGAAGATTAAACTTCATTGTTTTCCATTTTGGTATCCTATTGTTTCAACAGAATTTGTTGAAAAACTCTCCCCATGAATTACTTTAGCGACTTTGCTGAAAATAACTGATCAAATATGCATGGATCTGATTTTGAACTTTCTATTCTATTCCATTGATTTATATGTCTAATTTTATACCAGTGCCACATTCTCTTGAACATCGTAGCTTCATAATATTAGCCATTTATACATTTTCCTTGAAGAAATATCTACTCAAGTCTGCCTTCTCACAGGTTTTCAGCAATTTGATTATGATTTGCCTTTGTGTGATTGTGTATGTGTGTGTGTTTGCAGTGTGTGTGGGTTTAACACTGCTTGATATTGTCCCATGTGTAACTGGTGCTCTGTTCTTTTTTTTCCCAGCCACATTTCTTTTCTTGCTTCGATTTTGGAGAGATTATATTTTATTGACTTTAAGTTTATTGATCATTTCTTCTTTAGGGCTGAAACTTCTGATACCAGTCAGATACCAGAAAATTTCATTTCTAACATTTTATTTTTTCATATATTTTTCATCTCTAGATGTTCCATGGTTCTTTTTTCTAAAGTATATTTTTCTCCTCGTTATGTTCATGCTATCTTTTAAACACTTGAACATCCTATAGTAGTTCTTCTTAACCTCTTCTTTTAGTTCTCTTAGTCCTGACACTTTTTTTTTTTCTGATTTCTCTCCCTCGCTATGGGTCACAATAACCTGGTTCTTGGCATGTCTACTAATTTTTTTCTGGATGTTGGACTGCACGAATTTTATGTGTCCAAGTACGTAGATTTCAATGTCTTCCTTGAAGAGTGTTTCACTTTGTTCTGACAGGCAGTTAAATTACTTGTTGATAAGTTGGACCATTTTTAGGTCTATTTTAAAGATTTTTAGGGCAGGTCTAGAGTTGTAATCCAGTCTCCACGGGTAGTTCAACTCTAATTTCAAGGTATCATACTTCTGGGGTCTTCACTGAACACCTGGCTTATCTCTAAGGGCTCTCCATTTTGATGTCAGAGCTCAATTTCTTCTTGTATAAACACTAGGAATTGTTTAGCTTATAATTCCCAATTGTTCTTTGCCTGGCTTTGTGAAGTTTCACTATAATCACATCCAGCTTAATACTCAAAAAAGACTCAAGGGAGCTGCTATGCACATTTTTGGAGGTTTCTGTGAATATGTCTCTCCTTTGTGAAACTCTGTGCTATAATTTCCAACCATCTCAGTCTTCCTGAACAGTGATTTTCATCTCCTCAGTTCCGTGAGGCCACTGTGTTTTCTTGTGCTCCCACCCCTGCCCTCATATCTGTGGTTTGGAAACTGCCTTTAGGTAGAAAATTGGAGCAATTGTAGGGCATACTTTGTTTTCCTTCTCTCAGTCATCACATTCTGTGCTGCCTACTGCCCGAAGTTTGAAAGCAGTTGCTTCATATATTTTCTCAGTTCCTAATTGTTTACAGCATGTTAGGTCCAATATTTGTCACTTTGTCATGACCCACAGAAGAAATCCATAACTGATTTTTACATTTTTAAATTAGGGACTATTTCAAGTCCACAAAAAATTATAGGAAGATACACCCACTTTAACCAGATTAAAAACTATTTTACTCTTATGGCTCAGATCATTTAATAGGAAAGAAAAAATGTTATGGATGTAGTTAAAGCTTTATTTACCTCAAGCCTATTTTTTTCTCTTCTATATTAGAGGGAAACAGTGTGTATGTTTCTTAAACATATTTTAATACTTTCATTACAAATCTATTTGCCCATAAACACTATGTAACATGGTTTTCTTCATATTTCATCTCAGTAGCAGGTTCTCTCTACTAACATCTAAGACTTTTTCTGCCCATACAGAGCCCATCCTTTAGACCTGAGGGTAACACTCATGTAGAACACTGCTTCTTCCCTGTGGAGTCTTTACCTCATTGGCACCTTAACCCCACACATTTCTGCTGCATTAGCAGAGCCAGACTCTTACGTCTTCCTCCTCTGCTCACTGAGTGCTGTCTCCGACTTGGGCATTACCAACTACTGCAGTCATGAAAGTGGCCCTAGTAAGAAAGGGCAGATGTAAAGCTCAAATCTCATACTCTCTTTTTCTTAAGGATCACAGAATACACAGCTTGCTGCCCATACCACAAACAACTGAAATGTTCTCTAAAATCCAGTTTTATAGTTGCTTATAATAGGAGACTAAGTCTGAAACCAAATCATGGCTAGGAGCAGAAGTTTCCACATAGCCTTAAAAAGTGACATAACTGAAATGCATTACGTAATAATACGTATTCTTAGAACTTCTCTTAATACAAAACATAACTGTTGAAAGTAAAATTCATACATACCACACTCTCACCTCAAGTTTCCTTTCTTTTGGTTAAATCAATTAATTACTCTCAGAGCTTCTCTGTGCCATTTGACACTGGATTCTTTTCTGTGTCCATAAGCCACTTCTGTGTCATATGTCCTTTTCATTCTGCTTAGTTTCTGTGGTGTCTCTCTAGCCCTCTTTTGATAATATACTGAACTCCCCTGTCCCATCTCTTCTATCCCATCAACAGAGTCATCAATTACCTTTTCAATTTCCAAATCCAATGAACAATTTTCAGTTCCTATTTTGCCTTATCATTTACTTTTTGACACCATTTTTGAAACATATTCTTCCTTTAGCTTCTAATTTTCCTTCTTCCCTAACAGTTTAGTGTCTTTTTAAAAACATTTTTTGCATTTTAAAAAAGCTTTTATTTTTATTTTTAATTTTTTTGTTTTTTGGGGGGAGGTAGTTAGGTTTATTTATTTATTTGTTGTTTTAGTGGAGGTACTGGGGATTGAACCCAGAACCTCGTGCATACTAAGCATGCGCTCTACCACTTAGCTATACCCTCCCCAATTCAGTGTCCTTTGATGTTCTTTTTCCTCTGCACATTCCTTGAATGTTGATATTTTTAGGTTCTCTCATTTCTTTCCATACATTCTCCTTGAGCAATTACTTCCACTCTAGAGTTTGTAGGGTGAAAATTAAGCTAATGTAACACAGAGACCCTATAAAGTCCAATCACTTAAAGAACAAAGAAATTTTTTCAATGTCACCCAACAGTCCAAGGTAAATACTTAGGGTAGTGGGAAACTTTGCTCCAAGGATGTAGGTTTCTTCTCAATCACTGCTTCACCATGCTATAAGGCATTGCTGTGGTCTCCATGGTCAGTGCTGGGTTGTTTCAGGGTCCATTGTTCATCCATTGGAAAGAAGCAAAAAATATAGAAAAGACATTCCAGTTGCCTTTACCCCTGTTCAGGGAATTACCATCATCATTCTCTTGATTAGCATTCATACATCTACTATTTTCAACTTTGGTCCATTTTCTACACATCATCCAGGATGATCTTTTAAAAGTACAAACCTGCTCATGTCACTTAAAAGCAATGGTTAAAAAGATAAAGTCCTAACCCCTTAACTTGTTTTATAAATCTTACTACATTCTAGCTCTGTATGCTCAGCTATATTGAGGATCATTCTTTCATCTTTTTAAACTCTGTAGTCCAGCAGTATTCAAATAATCTCAGTCTCTTAATGTAATATGTTCTTTCTCATCTGGTTTTTTCATATCTGTCATTGCCTTTGTCTGGATCTCTCTTTCTCTTTTGCTTGCTGTTTTCCATCTTTCACTCATTCGTCAGGTTTCAGCTTAAATTTTACTTCCTCCAGTGAATTTGTAAGTGATTCTAATTTAGATAATTGGAGAAATAATTGAAAAAGAATGTAGAAAATATAATGAGAAGTATTAATAAAACTACTGACTTAGCAACCTACTGTGTATACACTCATTGGCTATAATTTTTAGTACAAGTTCTGTTGCAGATGGCAGGCACATTTAACTGAAAACTGTGAAACCTTAACTAGATTCACTAAAATTAGGCATCATCCAATTACGAACATGTATATTTACATCCCTGAATCCAAATGTGGTAATGTAGAAGCAGCATCTGGGCATTTATTTAGGCATTTTCCCTCTGCTCAACTGCCGTATTTTTTGTGTGCTCAGATATATTCTTTATAACAGGACATAGCTAGTGAGTTCTTCTACAATGTCAGTTCAATTAACAATTTAAAAATTGAAATCTACTGTGCCTATCCTATTGTTTACACATGAAAATGGGTAGTTTGGCCTGGGTATCTTGGCACACATGCTATATTTATTTTTAATCTGACTCATCTCCAGTTTAATTTGAAAAATTGCCTATGTCACTGACATTGCCAAAGATATTTCATCAAAGTCTGCACTTCATCAGATCTCCAAGAAGACGGGGGAGAATTATGATTTTTCTAAGGTGGCTCCAGTAATTTCAGGCTTGGAAGAATTTTTTTTTCTTTTAGACCATCCTTATTAAAATGCTTTCAGTATAAAAATTCATCCCAATAAGCTCCATCCATCAACTATTTTGGCTTTCACCATACAGATTTTTATCCAGAACTTCTTTATATATCTTTTTTGTCTTGTATGGGACTGATTCTGTGCATTTCTTTTATTTTGTATAGAGTTGACTCTACAGTTTTCAATTTCTCAACTAACTATTCCATGATTTAGAGGAAAAATACTTGCTTTACATTTTATATAGTACTTAAGACAATACATATCATATATTAGCTACTTAGTAAATAACTGAGAACTAAGAAGTCTATGGACACCAATGAAATGACTAATAGGGGTAATTCTTCAAACACTTGAGGAAAAGATATAAGGATATAAAATACTGCCATCTTAATGAATGTTTTATTATTTTCTTCCAAAGAGAGTCATTCCCTAAATTAATCTCTACAGGTTCCTACTTTAAGTAAATAAATGCTAATAAAATAATTTACATAATAGTAAACTAATAAGTCACAGTATTAAATTCTATGTTTTGCTATCGTTCTTATGAAAGAAATTACCCGTGAATCTTTATAATGGGAATATAACAGACTTAGTAATATGCTAGCTGCTCTTTATTGCACCCAAACTGTTCCCTATTTCCCATCATTTCTGGTGGTGAAGTGAGGAATGAAATTTTCTAGAAAAGAGCACAGTGAAAGGTTCACAGCATGGTAACTGAACATATAAACTTTCAGAAGGATTTACAAAGGAGGAAGCAACAAAAGGACTGAGTCAGGAGATTCTCTGTGAAAATGGGAAAATGTCAGGCTAACTATAAAAGTAATATCACTAGGGGAAGGGGAAAGAAGGCTGGAGATGGTGTTGTGGAGCTGAGTCATGTGAAATTCCACGAACCCCTACTTCCTCATCCCGATAGAAAGAAATGACATGCCTGTAACTTCAGGAGATATGAGGGTTTCAGTAGTAATAGGAATCGTATGGAAGATTGGCTGTCACAAATGTGAACACCAACTTCATAGTAGAGGTATCATTTTTAGGGGTGCAAATAAATGTCTCAAATATTTTCCAAAAGAAGGAAAATGAAAATGCAAGTAAAGATCAGAATTACATAAGATCCAGGTGAAGGTGATGGGATGTCTATGTCACTTGTGAATTCATTTACCCAGAATTTTCCCCAAATCACAAGCCTATAAATGGCAGAGTGCAAAGTTCACAGGCCTGTTTTTAAACAAGCTTTCACTGAAACATGGGCATTATTAATTCTTGGCCTAGATATCAGAGGATAGTTCAAGACATAAGCAGCAGGGTAACTGAAGAAGGTTAGGGGTCAAACCTGTACTGAATCATCTCAAGAATGATTGTTCCAGAATCTTCTAGCTAATTACATTAAGTTTTACAATGTGAAATTACAAACAGTAGACCGCTTTTGTTTTTAAAAATATTTATGATGATTAACTGGCTAGAAGAGACATTTGGACTATTTCCTACACTTTCATCCCTACTCTGCAACCCCAGCAGTTGTAAGAGCTCTTTCATGCTGCACCCAAGTTACCAAGGAAAACCAGAGGACAAGTCTCAGAGAAACAGACTGTCTTTCCAAAAATATTTTGCCCCCAGTCCTTAAAGTTCTACCAAAGTAGTGACCCAGTACACAGTGACTGTAAACATTCCCAGCACATTGGAATCTGATGGTTATGCTTAGAAAATTGTGTGAGTTTCAAATGGTTTTGGGTATGTTTTTTTTCTTTTTATGTTAGGTGAAACTACTGTTATATTACAGTGAGGTTAGTGAAAATTTTGCGAGGAACTACATATCTTTTTGAGGCCTGGTGTTTTTTGAGCTCAACGGTGCTTTCCAGCAGAATCCACAGTAAATATTATTGCATATAATTACATTAACCATATCAAGCTAAACTTTAAAATACTGATAATTATCCCAATAATAACATTAGAGAATTAAAAAGTGCGCATATGTCCCCACACATGTGCACCTTCAAAGCTTAACTCTTTAATACGAGACTTACAGACATAACCACTCTAGGGGCTGGGGACTATTAACTTTGTTTAAAACTAATCACATTGCTTAAAAATGGCTTTGTGCTTGACTTTGAGAATCCTGAGGAACACGCTAAGAAGTTGTTTCTAGGCAAAAGAATAACAATTCTTTAGAGGAGTCAGTGTCTTCATGGCCTGGTTCTCTTACAGCCCAGGCTCTCAGAATTTAGCTCTGACTGACATAATTAAGAAATACCAACTCATTCTCATCGTTTTAAGTCTTGAAGGCATGAGTAAGTTTTCAGGAGACAGATCTAGGATACTTTGGAAGCACTGGGTCTGGAAGTTTCAAAGGAAGCTGACAAATAAGCAGTAATCTAAATTCCCTACAGTTTTGTCTGAACATTTCACTAGGAAAATTTACATTTTCCTCCATGTCTATGTAAACTGAAAATTTTGCAGTTACAGTTTTGCCACTGGATGATGCTCTTGCATTTTCAGTAAGGGAAAATCAAGCTTGAATTATATTTTACTGTCACTATAAGTCTGGCCAGAAAGTAACCAACAATAGCATTACAATGGAAAATTTTGCAAACTGGCATCTTGTAAGCAGCAGCATTGAAAGAACTAGATGCCAGAAAGGTGAAGTGGAGAAGACTATACTATCTCTATTTTATTCTGTGTCTGCAAATGCTGTGGTTGGGGTGATATTTTGATCTAATAACCATGTGGGGTTTTTTTGCCACTGTTCCCAATAATGCTTTTATTTACGGCCCTGTGGCTCTTGACATACGAAATAGGCACGAGATATCCACTGCCTCAAAGAAATGTTGTTATAGCACATTTAGATAATTTAAAATTCATATTCATAAATTAGAGGTTTGGAATTTGCAGATAACATATATATACTACTATGTAGAAAATAAACAACAAGGTCCTACTATGTAGCATACAGAACTATATTCAATATCTTATAATCACCTATAATGAAAAAGAATACATATATCATACATATATACAATTGAATCACTATGCTGTACACCACAAACTAACACATTGTTAATAACTATACTTCAATTAAAAATTCATACTGTCAGCTTTTTAATCATAAAAGTCAGTGTCCATAAGAAAGGGGGTAAAAAGACTTTGAGGATATATAATCATGGTCAGTCAGAGGACCCGTTTTCCTCCTTCTGCTAGGAAACTATACTGGGTTACCCAATGGGAGAAGAGGGAGAGATGGAGGGGAAACACAGCATTAAATACCTGTATGCCTCTGAGAAGGATCCACTGCCCACATCCTCCAGCTAAGCCCCCTTGGGGAGTAAAAAAAAATTATATATATTAGAAACTCGCCAGTTTACGCCATTTTTCCTTCAAAAATACAAATGGACAACTAAGAACCACAGTTATATTAGAAAAATGCAGCATAAAAGAGAGAAAAATAGCAAAAACAACAAAAAGGGCTGGGGAGGGATGGAGCAGTGAGAGAGAGAGAGATTTATTTTACGGAATTGACTCACACAATTATGGAGTCTGGATAATCTAAGATCTTTAGCCTAAGCCAGCAGGCTGAAGACCCAGGGAAGAGCTGATGTTGCATCTTGAGTTCAAAGACAGTTTGGAGACAAAATTCCCTCTTCTTTGGGGGAAACTCAGTCTTTTTTTCTTAAGGCTTTCAACTGATTGAATGAGGCCCACTGACAGTAGGGAGGGCAATCTGCTTTACTCAAGTCTACTGATTTAAATGTTTATCTCGTCTAAAAGCAATACCTTCACAGCAACACCTAGACTAATGTTTGACCAAATATCTGGGTACTGGGGCCTAGCCAAGTTGAAACATACAATTAATCATTTTAAACATTAAAACTTTCAGCAGAAAGACTGCTGAATGAAGTTTAGGAAACCTTCTAGAATGTAAACAGAAGAGAAAAAAAGATGAGATATATGAAGACAAAAGGATGTAAGTCATCAGATTGCAAGGGATCACAAAATAGCTACCAGAAGTTAATAAAAAATGAAAGAAGTCTGGTGTCTAAGAAAGCCTCCTGAAATTACAGAACATCAAAACTGAGAGAAGATTCTAAACATTTTCAGAGAGGAAAAAAATCACTTACAAAGGAATATAAATTAGAGTTGTCACCAGCAACCACTGGATGTTGGAAGAAAGTGATGTAATCTCTTCAAATTTTGAGGAAAAATGATATACTTGACTTCAAATTCTATTCCCAGGCAAACTATCAGTCAAAAAAGAAATCAGGAAAAAGGGATATTCAGACATATGAGGACTCCAAAAGTTTTTCTCCACATACTCTTGCTAAGAGAGTTATTCCAAGATTTACTCTGGCAATTCAAGAGGGTGAAAAAGTATCACAGGGAAAAAAACCACTCTTTATATATATACAAAGTAAAGAAGCTGAATTGTAGATGTGGAATGTAGTCTCTCAACACAGCAAAGACTGGACTTTACTTTCTTTTAATTTTTATTGAAGTATAGTAAATTTACAATGCTGTGCTAATTTCTGGTGTTCATCATAGGGATTTAGTTATACACGTATATATATTCCTTTTCATATTCTTTTTCATTATAGACCATTCCAAGGTATTGAATATAGTCCCTTGTGCTATACAGTAGGACCTTGCTGTTTATTTTATATATAGTAGTTAGTATCTATAAATCTTGAACTTCCAATTTATTCCTTATCACTCACTTTTCCTCCTGGTAACCATAAGTTTGTTTTCTATGTCTGTGAGTCTCTTTTGTAATAAGTTCATTTGTGGTGTTTTTTTTTTTTAATATTCCACATATAATACATATAAGTGATATTATATGGTATTTGTCTTTCTCTTTCTGGCTTACTTCATTTGGTATGACAATCTCCAGGTCCATCCATGCTGCCGCAAGTGATATTATTTTATTATTTTTTATGGCTGAGTAGTATTCCATTATAGCAACCTAAATGTCCATTGACGGATGACTGGATAAAGAAGTTGTAGTACGTGTGTGTGTGTGTGTGTGTGTATACATATATATATGTATGTATGTGTGTAGATGTGTGTGTGTGTGTGTGTGTGTGTGTGTGTGTGTGTGTATATATATACCGATTTTATCTAGACCCTGAGGAAGGTAGAGCTTAAGGACCTGCTGACTTTCAGAAGCATTCTGAAGTGAAGTGCTCCGTTGATTAGCTAACCATGAGAGGCCTAGTACTTAAATGAAGCTGCCACTGATTGATTGGGTTAGGTTTAAAACCTGTTCTGAGGGATCCTGTTTATGACTTGGGCTAAATAATAATCAGTATTGTCTTTTCTTGATCTTGGAGAAGAGGAAATTTTATTCTCAAAACCAAAAGGATGGTATGGGGCCCAGGAAAGGTAGATCCAAACAAGAGAAAAGAGAAGTTCCAGCTGGCAGTGGCTCAGTAGATCTAAAGAACTACTTAGTTGCTTTGGATCAGAAAGTTAGAAGTCTTCAGGAAACAGGCATTTAGTGCCAAAGAGGACTGAATAAAATATGAAGAATGCTGGGGAGTTTGGAGGACATGTGGTGTAGTACAGCATCATATTTATAAGCACACACTTGGGAGCTGACTGGCCATGCTTGAGTCTCACCTCTACTTGTTACACATCTCCACTGTGTAACCTTGAGTGTGCCACTTAAACTCTCTCTGTCTCTCTTGCTTCATCTATAAATTGACCACAGTAATAGTATCTATCTTACAGAAATGTTGTGAGGATCACACAACGTGTACTGTTATCTATTGCTTTGTTACAAATTATTGCAAAATTTGGGGGCTTAAAACAATGATAATCATTTATTATCTCTCATAGTTGCTGCGAGTGAGGCTTGGCTGGGAGACCTGACTCAAGGTCTTTGATAATGTGGCAATCAGGATGGTGAGGTTACTCATTGGCTGGCAAGTTGGTGCTGGCTGTTGATAGGGACCTTGGTTTCTCTTCCTCTGTCCTCTCCCAGAGATGCTGAAGTGTCCTTATGATAACAGTGGCTGGCTTCCCCCAGAGAAAGTGATAGAAAGGAAGAGCTTGGCAGAAGCTATCCTTTTCATGACTTAGTCTCAGAACCACATAGCATCACTTCTGCCCCATTCTACTCAGTAGAATGAATCATTCCATCCACCCTGCATTTGAGGGAAAGGAAGCATGCCAATAAATTTACACATATTTAAAAACTATGTACAGTATGAGTCTTTCTGTAGAAAACACCAAAAAAGAATATGGAAAAATTACATTTTCTTTTTTAACTTATTTGAAACAATGCAGACAAACACACACACACACACACCACACACACACACACACACACACACACACACACACACACATTCAAACAAGCAGTGATTGAACTTAAATATAGAAACAGTATGGCTTCTTAAATTAATTTTACAGTTGATGTAGTTCACAATTATTAGTAGTTTTTGCCCTAAGTAGAAAGGTGTACCCATGGAGAGGTTATGAGTTCTGCTTTCCCTCAGGGCTCCTGAGAACAAAACATAACGTCACAGAGCCAGAGCCAGGCAGTACATTAGCCTGCATTCAGCAAAGCAGAAACAAAGCCTTATTTTATGTTTCCTTCTAGAATAAATAAATTTTTTAAAAGAAACTAGCTTTTCTGTTTTCCCTTGGAGTTGAGCCCTGTTGACCTTAAAGATTTTACCTTTACCCCTATTTAACACTCCAGCAGGTAAGAATTGCTGGTGACTAGCCAGCTGGAAAAGTAGGACAGCCTCCCTTGAAACTCACTTTCCTTCTCCTTTTACCATGCTGGAAGTGGCTCATTTTCAGTCCAGAAGGCAGCATTCTCTGAACATCAGGACTGCTGTCACACACAGTCGCAGGGGTCAAATCTCAATAAATGTCAAACAAGTTGTTGATTTCACTCACTTTGCATCCTGTGTCTCCCTTAGGAGAGTGAAGGTTGGTTTAAAGAAGAGGGTGTATGGGAAAAGCTGGCAAAGTCTTCGTACGTGTTGGCAAAGCATAAAGGAAGGCAAGGTTGGCGAGAGACAGAATAATAATTACTACCATGCTTGGAGTGCCTAGTATATGCCAAGCATTTATAAACATAATATCACTTATTCTTCTCCTACTCTAAGGAGCAAACACTGTTATCTACAGTTTACATATGAGAAGCTGATGCTCAGAGAAGTTAAGTAAATTTTACTTCAGGTAGTGGTTGAACTAGGATGTGAACCCAGTCCTATCCGAGTCTGAATTCCACACTGCTGCATCCTGAGTATTCCAAACAGTACACTTTCATCTATACTTCCTTTTGCTTGAATATATTGCCAACGGTACATATTTAAAAGTACAAACAAGTTTTAACAGTGAAATATAATGGTAAATGAACTAGACTAATCAGTTATTTGTACTCGGAATAACAGTTCCAAGACTATGTTGACAAGATGCCCCCTTATTTGGGGGGTTATGGTAAGACAGTGTCCTCCCAAGTCTTCCAAATTCAATAGGTTGTACACCAGAAGTTGACACAACATTGTAAACTGACTATACTTCAATAAAAATATATATATATACACAAAAACCCCCGAATTCAATAGGTTGTGTATTTTAATAAACATTCCCTTCAGGCAAATAAGCAATGCAACATTTTGCAATGGATCATTAAAAACAAGATTCTGGTGTAAAAGAGCTTTCAGATCTCATAAATTTGATTGGTTGTCACCAGTTTATAATCATGAACAAATTACCAACTAATAATAAGTGTACCAGTTCCAACAATTTTATTAACTTCAAATGATACCACATGCATTAAAACTGCTGGAGAAATAACAGACGGCCTTTCAATAGATACTTGGACAACTAACTGGTTGTTATATTTCCAAATTTATGTTTTTGAAAAAAGCATTGTGCTGTTATTTCTGCAAGCAATTCATTTTCTATGAATAGATGTGACTACAGGCTTTCTGGAATTCAGAGAACTACACTTTTACAAAAGTGAGATACCTAGATGAAATACAACAGCCTAATTTTATGGATTTCCAACATTGCTCTGAGGAAGTTACGAGAAACAGGAGAAACTGGTGGTATCTAGAGGGATTTCTCCATATAAGTGCATAAATATAGATGAACATGGTGTTTTTACGTTATTTAGGTGGTAAAACTGTGAGTCAGACTGACCTTCAATTGGGAATAACTATATAAATAACCAAAGAAGAAAATATGATTTTATTGCATACAGCTTCTCTACTTTTATTTCATGAATTCATTCATTTATTGGTGTATTATTTATTGACATGTTATATATCCAATAGAAATTATCAACAACTGACAATTTGCTAGGATAGAGTACAGGGGAGTTTTGGTTTTTTTCTTTTGTGGAAAAGGGAGAGGAAAGACACATGTACAACATGTAGAAGGAAGAATAAAGGAGCAGCCAATAAGGGGACCATCTAAGTCTTCTGTTCAGTCTGGTTATAGGAATCTACTCTCTCCATTTTTGGGTGGATTCATCAATTGCCACAAAATGAATACTAAGAAAACAACCAAACAATTTAAATATATGTAAAGTGAAAAGTGAACGTCTTCTCATTTTTAACCCTACTCTCACATTTTCACTAAGTATATATCCAATTCAGACTTTTCCTACGCTTATAAACAAACACATATTCATAAAGATATTAAAAAAGACATCAAATATATATATACACACATATATATTTTTTTCTGTTTCATCTTTTATAATACTATAGCCCTCTTCCTCTATTAATGCATTTCAAGCTACTTGTTTTTTTTTTAGATGCAGAATATTCCATAATGTAACTATATTACAGCTAATTTAACCATTGCCCTATTCATGTACATTTGTAGTATTTTCATTTTCCCCTGTATTTTGAAAACCTTCTGTTCTTTCAACAGAATCATCATGGGCTTGTAAATCCTTCCAAATTAACACTGAAGAATCTATAGATGGAAACATGGACGTTGTTTGAAAAGGTAAGACAATCTGGAGAGATGACGGCTACTTTAAATGATGGGAGGTGGAGACTGCTGTAGTGTGTGGTAAAAGGCAACTTTGTGTGTGTGTGTGTGTGTGTGTGTGTGTGTGTGTAAGAGAGAGAGAGAGAGACAGAGAGAGAGAAAGTGTGTCTGTATTCCTGAGAAGTGGTTTACAGTCTTCTCTTGGCTTTTCCTTACTGTTGTCTTGGGATAGTCATCATCTGCCTCTTTCTGCAGAAATCCGAAGCAATGGTATAGATGAGTGCAGTATCTAAAGAGGATCTCATAAGCCTTGATGAGGTGAATGGTTGAATAAACTGGTCAGCATCAGTAAATGCTTAGCATGGACTCCTCATGTCCCCCTTTTAAATCCACAGGGCAGATAAATTTTCACCTGACACTTGCTCCTCCCCATAATATTTCTCCTCCTGGTTTAAAACAGAAGAGCCGATCTAAAGAATTGCTTGATGAGATGATAACAAATGTAACTAATTAAGTTGTGGGATGCTCCAACTTAAGAAGAGCCTTAAGGCTCCTCTCTTCTCGGATGCACAGAGCCAACATACTGTGGGGTATGACTTTCTGCTCTTCCCCAAACACATCAACAGACTGAGGAGCAGATAGCCTCAGAGGAATAGGAGCTCATAGATAAAAATAATAGGACATACGAAGAGGACAATCACCTCAAAGGAAAACTCCAAACTCAAGCACATTAATCAAAAAAAGCAAGGGTATAAGAACAAATGTACCTCAAATTCAGGATAAGAATACTAACTATACTAAAAGAGGCAAGAGGAAATGCTAAGAACATGAAGTAAGACCCAAACAAATCATAAAAAAGAACCAAAGGAGAATACCAGGTATGAATAATCTAATTGCTAAAAAGAATACAATAATTGAGATAAATAATGGAATAATACACAACTAAAAATATGCTAGTGAATTAAAAGATCAGTTTCAGGAACTCTCTGAGGTTAAAGCAGGGAACAATGAAGAACTGTAAATTTAAAAGGTAAGCTAAAAGTTGTGGTGGGCATAAAAAGTACCAACTTCCAGATAATAGGAGATCAGAAGGAGAGAAATAAAAATGGAGCAGTACAAATATTTTCTAAGATAAGAAAAAGTGAACACACAGATTAAAAAGTTTCATAGGTACCAAAGAGGAGAGAGAAGGAAAAACTAACACACTTAGGCAGATACTAGTGAAATCTCACTATGTGAAGAAGAAGAAAAGGAGGAGGATTTAAAGGAAGAGGAGAGGGAGAAAGAGAAGGGGAAAAAAAAAAAAAGAGAAAATATCCTGAAAGCCTTTCAAGAGCAAGAGTCAATCACCTACAAAAACATAAGAATCAGACTGATGACAGACTTCTGTACAACACTGAATGCAGTAAGACAATAGAGCAATGTTTAAGTATTTATAAAAATCGTTATTCAAATGTAAATGTCTAAAATAAACATTTTAGCATATAATGCCTCAAAAATTTGCTATCGAATGACTCACACTGAAAACTCTTTTGGCAAGAAGTTCTCATACAGGAAGAGCCGTAAATATGAGGAGATGTGATATAAGGTAGTCACAAGTCATAGAAGAGTCTTCATAATTATATTTTAAATGTTTAAGGCAAAAAAAAAGAAATTGAAGAAGTACTTCTGTATCATGAAATTAATAGTCTAGTAATATCAACAAAATAATGGATAGATGGAAAAGATCGTAAGAAAGTTCCTTTTAGGGGAGAATGATGCATGCTGGTTTGAGTCACAGTTAAAAAAGCAGGAAATGAGGCTATGAAAACAAGAAATATCGAAAAAGCAAAGAAAATGTAAATAAAAAAGGAAGAGATTAAAGTCTAAAAATACCAGCAAACACAACAAATTTAAATGAACGAATCTCACCACTTAAAAGAGATAATCAGATTGGATAAAGAAACAATTATCTATATGGTATTTATATAAACACAAGGACATAAAAAGACCAAAAGTAAAGATGTTAAAAAAGATATATCGGGCAAACACTACTTAGAGGAAAGCTGGGGTAGCTATATTATTATCAGACATACAGACCTGAAGGTAAAAGGCAGCCGTTCATCAGAAATATCATATGGTTATGGCATAGACACATTTCCTAGGGTAAATATATGTGAATTTACTCATGAAATAAATGCTACACATCTGCTAGCAGTTTAATTAGATTCATCTGTGCTAGCAAATGGCTGGGCCAGACTCACTCAGAATCATGCTTGCTGATCTGCATTTGCTGGAACACGGCACAATTATTTTCATTTTCTTTGTGTAGATGCCAGGGCTGCGATTTCTTTCTGTACTCAGTCAGCAATGCCAACTCACACAGTCATGTGACAAGACAGCACTGTTCTGACATAGGGGCCCTTCACCAACACCATACTTAATGACCAAGTTTACAGTGGCTTCATGAATGCCACAGGATTCCATCCCTAGAAAGGATGATCAGAAGAAAGT
The DNA here is from genome assembly GCF_048564905.1 of Vicugna pacos. Lineage (NCBI taxonomy): Eukaryota > Metazoa > Chordata > Mammalia > Artiodactyla > Camelidae > Vicugna > Vicugna pacos. The sequence goes on along the minus strand of NC_132987.1, from coordinate 84,242,705 downwards.
CTTTAGAAACCCCAACTTTCCATCACCTATGGTGATCAACTGTTCATTTCGAAGCCTTACAGACTTCTTCGTGAAGATCCTGACAGCAGGAGGATTTGTTCAGCTTTATTCCCACAGCTGTGAGGGATTTTGTGTGTGACTTCAAGAGGAAGCTAAGACATGGGGCGCAATGGCGGGAGGCTGGGGTCGTATCCAGGAAAATCATGTCTGCAAGTGTCAGAGCCATTGTTGTTGCTGAGTGCAGAGATTTCTTTCTCTCTTCTAATCTGAGTAATTGGTTTCTGCATTGGCTGGGGGGAATGTGGGCAGAGAGCACATGAGAGCACGAGAATCTGAGATTTCATTTCACCCATTGTAATTCTGATTTATTTCAAGAAACACCGATTGTTGCACTGAAAACATATAGTTGCTGGAAATAACGGGTCATATACTTTAGAGCTAACAAGCTTATATGTATTTGTTGTGTCTTCCCCTAGTTATATTATCATGTCTTAGACACACGGCCAATGCTTAAAATGTGTTTAACTTACTGGTAAATTATTTTCATCATAGTGAATAATCCCTTTACACATTGGCAGGCTATTTGAATGTGTTACTAAACAGTGTCTTTCCAAATTAATTATTATTAAAATGTATTGAGTAAAAATTATGAAAATAATATCACAGGAAAATTTTCAAACCACTCATGGTTCCAGTTAGGCTTTAGTGCTTGAAGGGTTTTAAATAATTAATTACAAAAGTATTTGGTTCTGACAAGTATCCTAGTATTAAGGAATTAACACAAACATTAGCATATGTGGATTTCAGAAATGTGCCAAATAGCAGAGGTGTTGAAACAAATTGGATTTTTTTGTTGTTTTATTTCTTTTTCTGCTGTAAGGGACAAATATCCACAGTCAACACAATTAAAGTATAGCCTTTAACTGTAAGCTATAACCAAGATATAACCACAGAAAAAGTGACTGCATACATAGGTGTGCCTTCATTTTATAAGGCTGTAATCCAGTCATGAAAATAATCTCTGGTTCATGTGGCCAGTGATTAAAGAAATCAGATCACAAGATCTCAAAGAAATTTAATACATGCATGTCCCCATGTTATTCCCTTTCTTTTTGTTTAAATTTCTTAGGTATTTGTATTTAAAAGAGTAGTCCCAGTGCATTTGTTAAGGGCAAAACTTGTATTTTTTTAGTCTAGTGAAAGAAAAGCACAAAAAGAAGTGAAAGGGGAAGTGGGTAAAAAGGGAATCAGAAAATATGCTCAGATTTTTATAACCAAATCCTCACATTTACAGTGATGACTATCAAAGGCACCAGCATCTTTTTTCCAGTCTGCCACGTCTTCTAACTGCTTCCCCACATCTATTCATTCCACCTTTACATAGTAGCCAACATGATATTTTAAAAAGATGAATCAGATCATATTTCCCACCCATTTAAGCCCATCCAGCAGCTTCCTCTTTTTCAGAGAATAAAAACCAACAAATACCACATTGTGCCCTCAAACCTGATTCAGTCCTCTCCCTGCCCAGCTGTTCTACTTCACTGAGTGCCACAGCCCCACCATGCTCCAGCTATAAGAGCTCCTGGTCTGGCCCAGGACTAGGCAAGATTTTTTGCCTTAAGGCTTTCCAGCTGTTGTTCCCTCTGCTAAGACAATTCTCTTGCTAGATCTGTGCACGGGTAGCTTCTTTGAGGATTTCAGATCTCAGTTTAAATGTCACATCCACAGAACTTTCCTGATCACATAAGATAATGCATCTTCTGTTCCATCCCTCTCTATTCCTTTACCTAACTTTGCGCTCTTCCTAGCAATAATCACTTTCCAAAATTACCTTGTTCATGTGTTTATTTTCCCCACCCCGCTCAGCAGGTACTCAATGATATTGCTTGAAGGCATGGAATATGAATACTTCTGAAGACTACCAGGCTGGCACAGTGTTCAAGTTTAGATCTGACTGAGATTTTGCAGAGCAATATTTCCTTGTCTTCTGTACTAGTGGTTTTAAAGTATTCACATTTGTAAGATGTGAATACCTTCTGCCTTGATTATGCCTATAATTCTATCTTCAAAGAGCAGTGTTAGAACAGAATCCATAGTTGATCAATAAGATACTAAATTGCATATTATCTGCATGGATTACACTTTCAAGGAATTCATAGGGGCCCTTTGTGGATGAGTAACTAGAAATCACTTAAATTTACCTTTACACATATCTAATATGGTTCACTGACTCGAAGTCAGATATATATTTTAGAGAGACAAGAAAAACAGATGAGCACAGTGTAACAAGGGCCAAAAAAAAAAAAAAAGAAGGGGGACATAGGTTCAAACACTGCAGTTATATCAATAATGAATGAAAAGTAAGAATATTTTTGCCAATATATGAGAAATGCTTCACTCGATTAGTGAAAGGGTCAGAGCCCAGGTAATGATAGAGGACTAATGAAAAGGCAATGAAATAAGAGAGAATATAGACTTGGCCTTTAAAATTTTGGTAGTGCAGGGAAGGAAACAATGGAAAAATAACTTTAGAGAAGAATAAAGTAGAGGGATGGTTTTGGCTTTTTCCTATGTTCTGATTGATATATTTTCTTCAGAAAAATGTCTATTTTCAAGTCCCTTTGCCCATTTTTAATTGCATTGTTTCCCTTTTTGTTGTTGAGTAGTAAGAATTCTTTATATATTATGGATACTAGATGCTTATTAGATACATAATTTGCAAATATTTTCTCTCATTCAATGGGTTTTTTTTTTCACTTTATTGTGTGTCCATTGATACACAAGCTTTTAGTTTTGATACAGTCCAATTTATTTTTTCTCTAGCCATTTGGTGCTTTTGGTGTCATATCTAAGAATCCATTGCCAAATCCAAGGTCACTGAGATTCGCCCCAATGTTTTCTTCTAAGAGTTTTATGGTTTTAGCTCCTACATTTAAATCATTCTACTTTCAGTTAAATTTTACATATGGTATGAGGTAAGGGTCCAATATCATTTTTTGCATGTGGTTATTCAGTTGTTTCAGCACCATATGTTGAAAAGACTACTCTTTTCCCATTGAATGGTCTTGACATCCTTGCTGAAAGTTAATTGACCATAGATATATGAGTTTATTTCTGGACTCTCCATTCTGTTCCACTGACCTGTATATCTATCCTTGCCAATACCACACTATTTTGATTACTGTAGCTCTGTAGCAAGTTTTGAAATCAAGCTGTGTGAGTTTTCCAAGTTTTCTCTTCTTTTTAAAGATGGTTTTGGCTATTTGGGGTCCCTTGTAATTCAATAAGAATTTTAGAATCAGTTTATCCATTTCAGCAAAAATTAAAAATAAAAATAAAAAAGGAATTTGAATTTTAATAGGCATGGCATAGAATCTGTAGATCAAATTTGGGAGCATTGCCACCTTAACAACATTAAAGTCTTCTACTCCATAAACACAGGATAACATTTCATTTATTTCAAATTTTAAAAATTTATTTCTTCTGCCAGTTGTCTCATTACCCATCCTTTTCTGCCAAGCTTTGCAGTTTGTCCATATTTGCCCTGTTATTTCCTGCTCTGGGTGGCAGCTGCTAATTCATTTGCCTCTGAAAGGTTTTGACAAATGCCCCCTGAGCAGCCACCTCAGCTTGTGGATTTTTCTGAGTTAGGCAAAATAAAGGGAAGCCCTTTGAGCTGGCCCTTCAGAGACCAACAGATAGGTCAAAAGAAACAGCCAAAATTGTTTAAGAATAAGTTCTGTTCTTCTCTTCCTGATACCAGGAGCCTGTATGAGGAAGGCAGGTTATTGTCTGTAAGGCTGCTTCTGACCTGAGGAGTGCGGCATGGGGACAGGGTAAGTTAAAATGCCACAAAGCTCTCTTACTTACAGTCAGACAATTTTCTCTTGACTAAGCATTCACCTGGTTGCTATAAACCCTTGATTAGTTTCCGAGTTCTGATAAAGTTGATTCAGACAGTCCTTGCCAGGTTATTTATTGCTTTTGAGGAGGGACAAGATTTTGGAGTTTCCTACTCCACCATTATCCCTGGTATCACTGTGAGACTCGGTTTTTGTTAAGGTAACAAACATCCCCCAAGTTTCAATAGATCAACACCACAAAGGCTTATGTCTTGCTCATGATTCATGTCTAGGTGCACAGGCTGTGTCTCTGGTCCATGTTCACCTCTACCTGAAGACTCAGCATGACAGAACAACCAGAATCTGAGGCTGTGCCAAGAGCTACGGCTGAGGAAAAGGGAATGTGTCAGATCATCCACTCACTCTTATAGCTTCCATGTGGAAGAGACCCATTAACATTTCACTGACCAAAGCAATTCACAGGGCCATGCCTAACTTCAAAGAGGGCAGGAAAGTTACACTCCTACAAAGTAACTAGAGGGAGAGGGAACTGAATATTTGTGGACAGCATTAATCGGGCAAAGAAAATTTGAGATTCCTATTCCTATTAAAGTTATACTTAAGAGTATTTATATTAATAGTTTTGAGCCTGACAGTTAAGTAAATAGTAAGGTAATTTGCTGTGAGTATAGGAGGTGAAGACAACATGGGGCCCCTGAGAGTATACAAAACATTTGGAACAGGTTGTCATATATAGGTAATTCAATACAGTGGTAATTTAAGAGAGAAAGGGGTTTTGAGCAGTATTGAAGCCCAGGTGAAGTTAGCTATATATTCATCATACATCTAATCATTGTGGGATAGTCTCTAGTAATGCTTCAAATCTCCAGACAAACAAAATATATTTAGCATTATAGGGTGACCAACAATAAAACCTACCACTAAACTAGAAGTAAAGGCCATGCCTGAATTTGGATTATTGTTCTAATTTGAGATGCATTTTATTTTATTCACACTGGCTCATACAATGTTTTGGACAGTTCAACATCATTTATGCTACTTTGAATAAATCCAAATGTAATGGGCTGAAACCTATGAAGAAAAGACTTGCTTGTGGCTTGGCTAGATGACCTGTCCATGAAATGCTACTGACAAAGATATAATCCTTGGCCTCCAACAAGAATATTTAAAATATTTTTTATCTTAAAATGCATATGTGACAGTTTATATTGTTTCACCTCAGAAGTTTATGAATGGTTTGGGAAATAAGTAATGATAAAAGAAATGATTATTTGCAGATTGAAGAGCAAAATATAAAAGATTTAAAAATTGGTAATTACTTGTACCAAAGGTGACAAGAGACAATTAGATTTTGTGGAATAAAACTACCTACTCCTTTGAAACAGTGGATCAGGGACAGGGTCAAGGTCAATTCCAGACTCAAGAAGGGCTGCCCTAGTGATAGAAAGCTTTGGTAGAATTCTGAGAGGTTGACCGGTAAATGCAGGAAGAGTATACTGGCCAGTTGATGATAAAACTAAACCCCAAACCTACAAAATGTTAATGGACAGCTGCTTAGCACTTCCCCTTCAGTGGTACCTTTGATGAGACCCACATGACTATATTAAGTGGGGGAGAGTACTTAAGGGTCCTAGTCCTGTAATACCACCAGCCTTGTCCACCCATCTGCAAACCTCAGCCTTATTACCTTCTCCTCAGTAAAACCACAAGTAAGGTAGAGGCAACTGAAAGAGTAACTGCCTTCATAAAAAGCTTTTAAGAGGGCTGTACAGGGAGTTTACAGCACTTCTACTGGAGGAACCTGTAAAAGCAGTTGACAGCCATCTTTACTGAAAGCTTTAGATTTCATTTCATAGATAGGCAGAGTTTATAAATCCTGTAAACTTTTGCTGAGTCCTGTTAGGGATAAGAACAACATTAGTCACACACAGTATGCACAAAGCCAAATAACAAGTAGTTGCTGCCCTTACAAACCTTATGACATAGCAAATGTTAGAAGTAATTGTAGGAACAGCATCTTAATGTGGCAGGGGCAGTCATTACTGGTGCTTAGGGAGGTGGTACATCAGAAGCAGTTCATGTCTCTGACTGAATCCTGGGTTACCACAGCTCATGCCCAGATCTACACCAAGCAGCTGCTACAGTGCCTCTTGCTGTGGCACTACTCCACTCTGGGGTTAGGGAGCTGGTGTTGGGAGAGGACACACTTAGAACTGAACCACCTCAGACACAACCTTCAAGGCTTCTGTTCTAGCAACATGGGACCTGCCCCTACCCCTGGGTGGCACTGTTGCCACTGAGTAGTGTTGGCCACTGAGTATAAGCCTCAGTTCATACCTAGTCCAATCTAGTTCCTCCATCTCCAGTCCCACCTCCTACCAAGATGATAGCTGACAGCACATTCTGGGGGAAGACGTGACTTGAGCTCACATCACATCCTGCACTCCCACCAAAGCCACAGTGCATATGCAGACAGTATAGGGATGCTCCCACACAAAAACATGCCTTCTACACCAGAATAGGTAACTGTATCACCTAATTTCATAGAGACAGAGAAAGTTAAGCAAAATGAGAAGACAGAAGAATTTGTTTCAATTAAAAGAACAAGAGAAACTTCTTGAAAAAACAACTAATAAAACAGAAATAAACACTTTACCAGATAAAGAGTTCAAAGCATTAGTAATAAAAATTCCAACTGAATGAGGGAAAAGAATAGATGAGCACAGTGAGAATTTTAACTAGGATCTAGAACATATAAAAAAGAACCAGTCAGAACTGAAAAATTCAAAAATTGAAATGAAGAGCACACTATAAGGAATTAACAGTAGACTAGGTGATACAGAGGAATGCATAAGTAATCTGGAGGACAGAATAATGGAAATCATCCAATCAGAATAGTAAAAAGGAAAAAATTAAAAAAAAGAACAGTTTAAAGGACCTGTGGGACAACATTAAGTATACCAACATCCATATGATAGGTGTCCCAGAAGGAGAAGAGAGAGAGAGAAAAGGGTCAAAAATGCATTTGAAGAAATTTTGGTGTAAAAATTCCTGAACCTGAAGAAGGAAAAAGATGTTCAGGTATAGGAAACACAGAGTCCCAAAAAATGAATACAAACAGAATCACACAAAGACTTTATCATAATTGAAATGGCAAAAATTAAAGATACAGAGAGAATTCTAAAGACAGCGAAAGAAAAACAAAGAGTTGTGATACACAAGGGAACCCCCATAAGGCTATCTGCTGATTTTTCTGCAGAAACTTGCAGGCCAGAGGGAGTAGCATGACATATTTGAAGTGCTAAAAAGGAAACACCTGCAACTTAGGCTACTCTATCCAGCAAGATTATCATTTAGAACTGAAGGACAGCTAAAGAACTTATCAGACAAGCAAAAATTAAAAGAGTTCATCAATACTAAATTGACCCTAAAAGAAATGTTAAAGGGTCTTCAATGAGTGGAAAAGAAAAGATTGCAATAAGAGATAAGTATTTAGAAAAATCCCAATAATAAAGGCAGATCTATAGTAAAGGCTGAAGATCAACCACATAAACAAGCAAGTACAAAGATGAAAAGACAAAAAAGTATAAAATCAACTATAACTGCAATAAACAGTGAAGGGATAAACGACATGAATATGAAAAATATGACATCAAAAACTCAAAATGTAGGGGAAAGAGTTAAAAGGTAGATTTTTAAAAGAATGTCTTTGAACTTAAATGACTTACAGTTTAAAATAATAGATATTCTTATAGGTCAACATATAGGAACCCCATGGTAACCACAAATCAAAAACAAAAAACAGATTCACTAAAACTAGAGAGAAAGGAACATAAGCATACCACTAAAGAAAATCATCAAACTACAGGAGGAAAAGAACAGAGAAGAGCTACAAAAACAACCAGAAAACTAGTAACAAAATGATAGTAATGACATATCTATCAATAATCTCTTTAAATGTCAATGGAATAAATATTTCAATGAAAAGACATAGGATAGCTTATTGGATAAAGAAACAAAACCCATTGATATGGTGCTTATAAGAAACTCACTTCAGAGCTAAAGATACACAAAGACTGAAAGCGAGAGTGTGGAAAAATATATTTTACACAAATAGTAAGAACAAGAAAGCAGGGGTAGCAATACTCATATCAGACAAAATAGACTTTAAAACAAAGGCTATAACAAAAGCAGAAGACTATAACACTGAGGAAGCAAGGTGAAGATGACACAAAGAAATGAAAAGATATGCCATGTTAATCGACTGGAAGAAATACTGTTAAAATACCCATAGTATCCAAGGCAATCTACAGATTTAATGCAATCTCTATCAAAATACCCATGACATTTTTTTTTACAGAATTAGAACAAGTAATCCTAATATTTATATGTAACCACAAAAGACTCTGAATTGCTAAAGCAATCTTGAGGGGAAAAACAAAACAAAACAAAACTTAAGTTAGAGGTATCAGGCTATCTGACTTCAGATCATATTACAAAGCTACAGTAATCAAAACAAAACAGAGAAAGCAACATGGATGCACCTGGAGACTCCCATTCTAAATGAAGTAATGCAGAAAGAGAAAGAAAAATATCATATGATATCACTTACATGTGGAATCTGAAAGAGGACACAAATGAACTTATCTACAAAACAGAAACAGACTCACAGACATAGAGAATAAACTAATGGTTACCAGGGGGTAAAGTGGGTAGTAAGGGATAAACTGGGAATTAGAAATTTGCACCTCTTGGGGAATAATGGAAATGTTAGCTATCTTGATTGTGGTGGTGGTTTCACTGGTGTATACATTTAATAAAATTCATCAAATTGTACATCTGAAATATGTGTACAGGAATCATACCACTATAAAGGTGTTTGAAAAAACAAAAACAAAACAATGGAGAAAAACAATCTCTTCAGCAAGTGGTGTTGGGAAAACTGGATAGCCGCATGTAAATCAATGAAGTTAGAACATTCCCTCACACCTTACACAAAAATAAACTCAAAATGGCTTAAAGACTTAAATATAAGACATGACATGATAAACCTCCTAGAAGAAATCACAGGCAAAACATTCTCTGACATAAATCTTAGCAATGTTCTCCTAGGGTATTCTAACCTGGCAATAGAACTAAAAGCAAACATTAACAAATGAGACCTAATTAAACTTAGAAGCTTTTGCACAACAAAGGAAATCATAAGTAAAACAAAATAACAATCTAAAGAATGGGAAAAAATATTTGCAAATGATGTGACTGATTTAAACAAAGGTTTAAATTCCAGAATATATAAACAGCTCATACAACTTAACAAGAACACAAACAACCCAATACAAAAATGGGCAGATCTAAACAAGCAATTCTCCAATGAAGACATACAAATGGCCAATAGGCACATAAAGAAATGCTCAGTATTGCTAATTGTCAGAGAAATGCAAATCAAAACTACAATGAGGTATCACCCCACATTCGTCAGAATGGCCATCATTAAAAAGTTCACAAACAATAAATGCTGGAAAGGGAGTGGAGAAGAGGCAACCCTCCTACACTGCTGGTGGGAATGTAGTTTCTTGCAGCCACTATGGAAAACAGCATAGAGATTCCTCAAAAAGTAAAAATAGACTTACCATATGATCCAGCAATCCCACTCCTGGGCATGTATCTGGAGGGAACTCTAATTTGAAAAGATACATGCACCTCATTGTTCATAGCAGTACTATATTCAATACCCAAGACATGGGAACAACCTAAATGCCCATTGACAGATGACTGGATAAAGAAGTTATGGCATATTTATACAATGGAATACTACTCAGCTATAAAAAAATAATAAAATAATGCCATTTGCAGCAACATGGATGGATCTGGATATTGCCATTCTAAGTGACATAAGCCAGAAAGAGAAAGAAAAATACCATATGATATCACTCATATGTGGAATCTAAAGAAAAAAAGAAGAAGACACAACTAAACTTATTTACAAAACAGAAACAGACTCACAGACATAGGAAACAAACTTATGGTTACTGGGGGGAAGTGGGTGGGAAGGGATAAATTGAGAGATCAAGATTGTGAAAATATTAACTAATACATATAAAATAGATAAACAACAAACTTCTTCTGTATAGCACAGGGAACTATATTCAATATCTTATAATCTATAAAGAAAAAGAATATGAAAATATGTATGTATATGTATGACTGAAACATTATGCTGTACATCAGAAATTGATGCACTGTAAACTGACTATACTTCAATTTAAAAAAAGAAAGAAAAAAGAACCCCCCGAAAAAATAAAAACCAGCATGGTACTGGCACAAAACCAGACACATAGATCAAAAGGACAGAAAAGTGAGCCTAGAAATAAACCCATGCACCTATAGTCGATTAATCTATGACAAAGAAGGCAAGAAGAGATAATGGAGAAAAGACAGTCTCTTCATTAAGTGGTGCTGGGAAAACTGGACAGCTACACATAAAAAAAAAAAAGAAATTAGAACATTTTCTCTAATTTCATGCCATATACCAAAGTAAACTCAAAATGGATTAAACCTGCAGCCATAAAACTCCTGTAAGAGAATATGGGCAGTACACTCTTTGACATAAATTACAGCAATATTTTTTGAAGCTGTCTTCTAATGCAAAAGAAACAAAAGCAAAAATAAACAAATGGGACCTAATTAAACTTAAGCACTTACACAGCAAAGGAAACCAATGACAAAATGTAAAGACCACCTACTGAATGGGGGAAAATATATGCAAATGATATGACTGATAAGGGGTTAATATCCAAAATATATACATATCTCATACTAGTCAAGATAAAAAAAATGAGCAACCTGATTAAAAAATGGGCAGTAGAACTGAATAGACATTTTTCCAAAGAAGGTATACAGATGGCCAACAGGCACATGAAAAGAAGCTCAACGTTGAAAATCATCAGAAAAATATAAATCAAAACCACAATGAGATATCTCACACCTGTAAAAATGGCTATCATCAAAAAGTCTACAAATAGCAAATGTTGGTGAGGATGTGGAGAAAAGCAGATTCTTACACACTGTTATTGGGAAGGTAAATTAATGTATTCACTAGGCAAAACAGTATGGAGGGCTCTCAAAAAGTTAAAAATAAAACTACCATATGCTTCAGCAATTCCACTCCTGGGAATATATTTGGAAAAAAATGAAAATATGAATTCAAAAAGATACAAGCACCTCAATGTTCTTGGCAGCATTATTTACAATTGCCAAGATATGGAAGCAACCTAAGTGTCTATCAACAGATGAACAGGTAAAGAAGATGTTATATACATAAAGAAGATGTATACACACACACACACGCACGCACAAATTCACAATGGAATATTACTCAGCCATAAAAACGAACAAAACTCTGCTATCTGCAACATGGTTGGATGTAAAGGGTATTATGTTTACTGAAATAAGTCAAAGAAAGACAAATACTCTATGTTATCACTTATATGTGGAATCTAAAAAAACAAAACAAATGCATGAATATAACAAAATAGAAACAGACAGATATAGAGAACAAACTAATGGTTACCAGTGAGGAAATGGAAGTTGAGAGGGGCAAGATAAGGGTAGGGGACTAAGAGATACAAACTACTATATATCAAATAAATAAGTAACAAGGATATATTGGCATATATATCCAATATACAGCATAGGGAAACCTAGCCATTATTTTTTAATAACTTTAAATGGAGTATAACCTATAAAAATATTGAATCACTATGCTGTACACCTGAAACTAATATAATATTGTAAATCAAATATACTTCAATGGATAAATAAATAAATGAATAAATAAATAAATGTTCAGTTATAGAACTCTAAAGCTAGAAAGAACATACCAAGAGCAACAAGTAAGGGAGAAACAGTGCCATGAGTTTCAGATAAAGCAATTCTCACATTAGTTGGGTTGATGGGCAGGATTTCACCACATTAAAAAGAGGTGTTATTTAAGGCAAAAGAAATAGTTTGAACAGAGATGAAAGAGTATGAGGTAATTTCTGTAAACAGAATATACCAGTTTGGCCAGAGAAGCGTGTGCTACTGAACTACAGGGGATAAGGCTGAGAATGTTCTGAGGAGCTAGACTATGAAGAGTCCAGAATGCTAGGAGGTAGAGAATATGTTATCCTGAGTTGACAATGGGAAGACACTCAAGGTTTTAGAAATCTTCCATGCCATGATCAAAACTGTGGGGAAGACATCACTCTAATTGTCATCCAGGTGGGTAAAGAATCGAAATCAAGGTAACTAATTAGGAGACTGTTTCAATAGTGCCAGGTAAGATATAAAGTCTCGAGTAATATGGTGACAGAGGAATAAAAGCAACACCCAGATGTGAGTAGCAAGACTTGGCAAGTGAGTTCATATGTAAAGAGGCGGAGCTAAATTTTACTTTGATGGATTGAGGTTTAGTAGGAGCTTTCAATGGTGCTACTAGTAAAAACAGAAGAATGAAAAGAATAAAGGAGCAGGAAGTAGGAGACCCTAGCTGGTCTTTAATTCCAGATATACTGAGCAAGTCATTGAAATTCTGTGGGTCTTCTTGAACTTCTCCTCTAAATTAAGACAGTTGGGATTATGGAGTAACTGCTAATAATCCATACAGCTCTATGAGTTGAAATTTTGAGGAGAAAGGATGAGTTCATTTTGAAGTATCTCGGTTTTGAGATACTTGTGGAGTATCCATCAGATGTGTCTAGGACGCAAATAAAACTTAAAATTTGGAATTAGAAAATACAGAAGTGTAGACTACTTGAGATGCACTCAAGACCATTCAGATCCTATTTTAATTTGTGCAAAATACTGTGGAAAACTATCCTTTTGGCAGAAACTGTACTTTTGAGTTGTATCCAAAAGTGTATTTCTTTTGGAAAAAAATGATGCAAATGTGTTAAACCATGTTTGAGTTAGAAACAGGTGAAAAAGTATCTTTTACTATTGTTAAAGGATCTGAAATTCCTTTTGGTGCATTGCTTAGAGGGAGAGTTTAAAAGTCGAAACTTCACAGGTGTCAAGTTATCACTAAGGAATTTATTACTTATTAATAAAATCACTGTTACCATTGAAAACAATCTTGCACAGAAAGCAAGGTCATTTTTGTAAAACTGACTCAAATGGAACAATAGAACCTCAATTTCTTTGAACTCTACTGAGGTGAATGGATCAGCAGACAGGGAGGAGAAATAGAAGGGGCATGAATAGGGAAACATGATGGAACTGAGAAAATACATTCTTCCTTTTTACATCCCTCTGTGTTTATTAAAGAGGAAATAAAGAGCAATAAGTTAAACTTACTCAGTGTTTAGGTTCCAGACATAAATACAGGGAGGCCAAGAACTGCAAAAAATCAAGTTTTCTTTTCACCATGGTGCACATTCCTCAGCAGTTCATTTAATAGTCTTTAGAGAATAGTGTAAACATCAGAAGCACAGATCTAGCACTTTTTTACTTTACTGTAATTGCATTTAGAAGTATAATTTGTTTGTACACAAGCGTCCTTAGGTCAGTGTGTTAGTACATGGATTTGACTTAAAAGGTCCCATCTTTTGCAGATGTCATGATGGAGAAACCAGCTTCCTCTTCAAACTACCATGTATGTCAACAGTTCACATCACTTGGAGGGAGTGGGGAACAGCCCATCCAGATGGAGAGTTACGTAGATTCACAAGGTCTGTTTGTGTGTTCATCTAATGAGTTAGAATATCGTTTATATTTTACTTCTACCTCTTTTTAATAGCTGGGCAGCCTTTAAGAAGGTCCCCAAAGATCCTCACCTATTGGTATTCATGACCTTGTATAATTCCCTCTCCTTGAGGGCAGGCTGGCTACCATGTGTAACAAATAGAATATTGCAATAGTGATGAATGATTAGGTGACAGTGAAAGACTGTGACTTCATTCTTGGGCATACACTCACCCCCTCCAACTCTATCAAAGATGCCAACTGCCATATTGTGAGGTGTCCAAAGGAGAAGTCGGTGTGGCAATTATCTGTAGCCAACAGTTAGTGAGCACCTGATGCCTGCCAACACAGCCATGTGAGTGAGACTGGAAATGGATCCTCCCCTAGTGGAGCCCCAAAATGATGGCAGCTGCTGCTAACACCTTGGTTGCAGCCTCGTGAAAAGCCCTGGGCCAGAGGCACCCAGTTCAACCATGCCTGGAGTCCTGGTCTCCAGAAACTGACACGGTATATATGCATTATTTTAAACCACTAAGTTTTGGGATAATTTTTTACACAGAAATAAAACCCAATACGTGTTCTTGTTACAAAAGACTGGTGAATTGACCAAGAAAAAGTAAGAGAGTGATTTTTTTTTTTAAAGTCAAATATGCTTCTGAAAGACCATATGGTTTATCCCAAGAACAGCAAGGATTTGTAAAGACTCTATCTTTAGTGAAAAACAAGTTTAGTGATACAGATCTTTTCCTTTAGAGTCAACATTACGCCTTGTAGCAGTCAGATTTGATGCCTGTTCTAGCTCCTGGAGAGAGATCACTAGGAGCCTTGTAGGATCACCAGGAATAGTACATACCGTGCCATTTATTCTCCATCCTTTCCTTATTGTTTAAACAATCTGAGTATATAAATATGACACTGTATACAAATTGCTGATACTGTGTGTATTATTTATGTGCACCTGAATTCTCTTTGCTAGTGTTAAGGAGCTGATATACTATCAATCTATTATACTATATACTAATCTAGTATGTTCTCCTCAGCATGCCTCCTCTACTTTGATACCATATTCCTGATATAAGTCACCAACTGGTAACACTGAATACCCAAGGCTTTGTAAATTTCAGTTTCAGTTTTATATTGATTTTTTTTTGCATCATATTTATACTTGAATCCTTCCCTTAAGGTAATTTTCTTCAGACTGCTCACTAGGTCTCCTCTGTAAGTCTTGGAATTATCATAATAATGGACCAACGGGTGGGACCCAGGCCTCAGATTCATAAAGGTATTTGAGATTTAAACTTTTAGGTAATCTTCAAATTAATTTATAAATACACTCATCGTTCAACGTGGGACTTGTGCTCATTACTGAGACTTATTTCCTGGAGCATACTATGGATAAATATTTACCATAACATAATTTTCTTATGAGTATTGCAATTATACTACATAGCACTTTTGCATTAAAAGATTAAATATTTTTAAATATTCTATAATTTTGAGAAGAATGTTTCAATATTTTCATTTTTAAATATACTGGAAGTCTCAGAAAAAGGGAATATCCTGGGCTATTTGATATCTGGTAGTCTGCAGACA
Source organism: Vicugna pacos (assembly GCF_048564905.1). Taxonomy (NCBI): domain Eukaryota; kingdom Metazoa; phylum Chordata; class Mammalia; order Artiodactyla; family Camelidae; genus Vicugna; species Vicugna pacos. Next base: position 84,227,523 of record NC_132987.1, on the reverse strand, counting down.
GATCATGACAAATTCTTAAGTGTGATGCAGCATGTGCCCTTTCCTTGTTCTCTTTTGCCACTTTCAGAAAGAAAATAGGGGATAAAATTGGGGGGAAAAGAAACAGAGTAGCTAAAAGGGTGCTTGCTAAGTAACTATGTATCCACTTCCAATACTCTTAAGAGCTAAGGTAACCTGTTTATGAAGATTTTCTGAGTTTTTTTTCAAGAAAAAGCTTTATGAAGTCCTCAGCATTTTCTTGGTATCTCTCAGCTAGTCCTCCTTATACTGAATTACAATTTTAGGTGAAATTACTGATCCACTTCACTGTCCCCTTTCCCATGTCAGACTCTGTACTCTTCAAGGCAAAAATGTGTGTCATCCTTGCTTATATCCGAGCCACTGTCCCAACCACAATGCCTGGCATGAAGAAGGCACTCTAGACACCTGGGTTGAAGGGAAAAATATGAACAAAGAGGACTGTTCCTTCTTCCTTTTGTGTCCTGGCATGTCAAAAGAACTTAACATTCTGTATATGTTGATTTATACAATGTATCTACCAAACAATCTATTTCATGGCAGATACACTGGGTGTCTAGTACATCCATACACTGTGACAGGCAATGTATGAGTTACAGAAAGCCAGAAGATGAATGTTCTGTTTCCAAGGAGCTTGCCATTCCAATTAGTAACTCTGATATCCGAATTGAAAAAACAAGTTTTCTATTTGTCACTTAGGTACCTAATAGGCACCAGTATGACCAAGAAAACAATACTTACCGTATCCACTAGTGAAAGAGGCCCCTTCTACCCTTTTTAACCAAAAACTTGCAGTGAATTTTCCATATGTGCTTCTTTTATTTTTCTCTTGGTACAGAGTTCCAGTAAACATACAAAACGTCTTTGAAGAAAAAAAAGGTAACGAAATTTATGTAGAAATTTATTTAATCCTAAGTGATCAGAGACAAAAAACTCTTTCACCTAACTCAAACCACATAAAGGACTTTCAAAAACATTTGAGCATTCCTGGGCTCTGTTCCCTCCACATATTCTACTAGCCAGACAAGGAAGTACCTCGTTCCCTATGTGAAATCTCTTCTGTTGGACAATTAGTTCCAGGTCTTGGGATCTCATTTCCTAAGGGCCTGCCAGTGACCTTCTCTTAAAAACCATTAATTCTTGTGAGATGCTGGCCAGGTGAAGTTTGGTCTGGCTCCTGGACAAGGGTGATCCTGGGCAGTCCTGTGAAGCCTAAAGCAGTATTACACATCGCCTTGCAGTCGGAACATTTTTGGCCCTCCAGTGACTGACTCAGGGAGGTAAAAGGACTGGCTGAAGCATTGCTGTGTAAGTCGTAACTCTATAATCATAGTTGTGTGTGTGTGTGTGTGTGTGTGTGTATGTGTGTGTGTGTGTTTAAAGAATTTGGCTTTGGGGTGGCAGGCAGCAGTGTTAAGCCCTTCCAGGGAGTTTTTATGACCCTTGCCAGGGTTATTTATACTCGATGAAATGGTTCCTTGAACTCTGCTCACTGAATGGTCTCCCATCAATACACCCAAGCCCCATCTAAAATCAAATCAAACCACAACACCTATGTCTCTACCCTCTTTCCCTGAACAGCTTGTTTTATATGGTTACCTTGGAACTTCTCTGGCCTTCCCCTTAGAACAGATCAACACTTATTGACTAAGGCTGGTACTTTGTTCTAGGGAAAAGAAAAGGTCAAGAGAAGTGAGGAACATTTTCTTTTTGACTATCAGCTAAGGATCTCCATTTTACTTCACTTAATATGTTACCTACCTATCTAACAAGGGAAAAACACACATTCTGAAAGGTGTACATTGGTGATGCACTGGGCTGTGGCTTTCTGCTTTTTATTGGTGGAGTGGGAATTTAAAGGAGAAAGAGGGACTGAGATGGGAAGCAATGATGATAAATGAAATAAAGGAATAACTAACTTTAAGCACAACTTTAAGAAGTGTGCATCTCTGGCTTTTGTACATTTATTGGAAGGGAATATTTCCTGACTACTCTGGGTATGTGTGGCAGAGATATTATTTCATATTTCACACAGATGCTATATTTCATTTACTCGATCAGTCAGTTACTGTCCACTGAGTACACTCCAGAGAGGCACTGGAGGACTGGGTCCTTGTTTTCCCCCAGGACCAGATTTAGGTCCTCTGTGTGATAGATTTCCAAGTCCATCTCAGTGAACTCTGGCATTACTGTGGGAGTGAGCTGGTCTCTTGGGTCTTCTCTTCACAGGAGTGGTTTAGAGTGGGACTCCTAGGCTACCCTGGAATGAAGTTCGTGCCTACAAAGAGTTCCAAGATTGTGGAGGCCTCAGTGGTCTCAGAGACATGCTGCATCCCTCACCATCTTTCTTTGTTTTAGGTCTCAGTCCAGGCAGGGATTCTGGGGAAGCCCATTTAAATGTCTTGATGAAACTCTTGAAATGCTTAATTTCTAGAGAAGAAGCACTTGCTTACTCTGTGACTTAGGCAGAAACTATAACTATCACTATTACCACTGCTTGCTAATAACATCTGTTCCATGCCATTTTTTAATACATATGAATAATCTTCACAACCAAGATCAATGTTCTCATCTGTTTTAACGCTTTAGAAAATTGAGTCTCTAAGAAAATTAGTAACTTTCCAAAGGTGTTAATTAGCTGTTAAGTGGTAGAATCAAAATTTGAACCCTCATCTTCCCATGAGGGAAACTGATGTCAGTATTTTTTTTACTCTAAAGTTATAAATTATTCAATATATGAATTATTAACCTTTACAGTTTGCTTAATTAATAACTCACTTAGAATTTAAGATTTCATGTTTTTTATAATTTGAAATTTCTTAAATAAACATACATTTTGTATGTGGTCCATTACAATTCAACACATCAAATATTTTTTTGAGAACCAGGGATGTGCCAGGTTGTTTTAACACTGGGGTTAGAGCAATGCCAAACAAATTCGGCTTCTGATCTCATAGTGTCATATTGTTTATTTTTGTTTCCCAGTGAGGGGAGACAGGAAACAAATTGAAAAAACAAAAATCAATGCCCATGTGATGATAATTTCAATGAAAAAAAATGAAGCAAACTAAGGGGGACAAATAACGAAAGGGATAGCAGGGGTTTGTGTTACTTTCAAATAGGGTGGAAAAGGTTGCCTTTATGATAAGGTAACATTTGAAAAGAGACTTGAAGGAAATGAGAACGTGAGCCATGTGGCTATCTGGCAGAGCAACATTCTAGTGCAGGGAGCCCCAAGTGCAAAGGTCTTAATGTGGAACCATCTTGATGGAACCATTTTCTTCTGTGAATCATCTTTGATCTTGCAAAAATTGCAAGAAGGCAAGTCCACCTGGAGCAGAAGGATGAAGCTCAGCAGCTGGGAGGGAGAGGAGAGATGAGAGGAAGATGTAATTGAGATGGGCTGAGAGACAGTAGAGAGCCAGATTGCGTTGGGCTTGGATGGTCATGGTAATGATGAGGGGTTTGGATTTCATGCGGAGAAGCCATCAGTAAGGTTTGAATAGAGGAAAACATGATCTGACCTAGCTGTTAAAAAGTATCACTAACACACTCTGGGTCAAACCAGTAATGAAGCAAGTATGGGGATAAGTGAACCCATATGAATATAAGTGAGTAGCACTGAAGGAGTAAACCAGGGTGGGAGGAATCAAAGGGCAGCACTGGCAGAATTTGCTGATAGACTGAATGTGAGGCACAGGAGAGAGAAGAGAGTAAGGATGACACTAAGATTTTTGCCTTTCCTAAGTAGAAGAATAAAGTGGTGTTTATTGAGGTAAGGAAGATGTGGAAAGGGACAGATTTGGGGAAGGGTACTAGGGAAGATCACAAGTTCCAATTTAGACATGATAAGTTTGAGATGTATATTAGCCATTTAAAGGGATCTTTCAAAGAGTCAGCTGGATTTTAAGAGTCTGGAGCTCAGGGAAGAGATCAGGAAGGTAGATACAAATTTAGGCAACACTGATGTATTCAATATCATGAAACTGAAGGATAACATTTGGGTGAAAATACAGTGAATGTAATAAAGAAAGAGAGGAAAACTGAGCCCTGAGGCATTCAAGTCCTCGTGGCTAGTAAGAAGGGGAAGATCTAGCAAAGGAGCAGCCAGTAAAGGAAAAAGAGGAAGGATAAAAATGGTGGTTCTGAAGCTCAGGAAAGGGAGTGTATCAGGACTTAGGTAGTAAACAACTGTGTCGACAGAGGTTATTAAATAGGTCAAATATGGTAGGGATGACATAGTTCCATTAAACTGAGCAACAGGGACCTATTAATCAGGTCAGATATGATAGGGACTGAGCATAGTTCCGTTAGATTGAGCAATCAACCACTTGATACAGTATCTGTGGCACTGCCATGGAATGAACAAAACATTTTGAGTAGAATTTAATCTATTCCAGAAAATTACTCACTTGACAGTTATACCCTAAAACTTATATTTCTTCTAGTTATATTGAAATATATAATCTGAAGTATGAGCAAAAGGGAAGACTTTCTTGTGAGGTGCCTTTTGAAATACTGAAACCAGTCATGAGCCTTCAAAGGAGAAAAAGTTCAGTCTCCTAAGAATGAACATCTATCTTACATACTGTATAATAAACATAGTTAGAGAACTTGACTTTTCCAAACTGTAGTAATCACAATACCCAACTAATAATCTTGGAAAATGTGACGACAAAACACAGTCACGGATAGCACCACCAAGGCTCGTAGACAGGGCTTCACTAGCGTTCAATGCTTGCACTTGCTTAATAAGGACCACCATGGAGTTAGGCAAAATGGTTGTTATTTCTGTAAATTAAAAACAGGCATTTCAGCGCACCCAGTTCTATAACATTTCTTACAAAGCAACCAGGATATTTTTGGTAGAGGCCCAGGCCAAATACAGAAGTGGCCCTGCTCATGACTCATTCCAAGGGTTTTTCAATAGTTTTGAAATATAGTAATAGTCCCTTCTCCAACCCCTAGATTAGGGCATAGTCAGTATATTTATTTCCAGGGCTGCTACTGGGGAAAATGGGGAATTTATTTTTGCTAACCCTCTTTCTCTTCTGACTTTAGGTACCCATTCATTCAGATTCCTCACTTTTCTCTTCTTTCCCATGTTCCCAACACCTTACTTCACCTTATCTTTTTCAAACATTCACAAACACACATCTCTAGATCTTTTCCCACATTATTCTTTCCTTGCGTCATTCATTCGTTTATTCGCCCATCAAATTTAACAAATATTTCTTTGGGGCTTATCATGCACTCAGCAGTGTGCCAGGTGCTGGGTATGAAGTGGGAAACAAGATATGCTTCTGTGTTTGTGGATACTCACAGAAGGAGGCAAGAATAAAGGACAAGAATAAAAAGGGAAAAAAGGAAAACTATCAGAGAGTGATAAGCGATATGAGAATTTAGATTATATTTTAATAGGTGACAGAGTGGCTCCATTGAAATACACCTTCCTGTACTAGATCTCCAAAGTGGCAAATAACTTGAAAAATTAATGTAGGCTTTTCTGTTTAAAACTTCCTTTCTTTCTTCCCTTTTAATTAATGTAATTTCTAACATTTGCAAACTAGAGATAATATCACCACCCAAAAGAGTGACTAATAGATAGCAGACGTTTCAAGTACTAAGAAAATGGGGTGGGATATTTGGGAGCAGACCATGGTTGATTGCCTAGGCTGTCCCAGAGCTGGTTCTAGCTTGGTGCTCCTTCTTTATTTCTTTTATAGATTTCTCAGTCTAAATCTGTCTCCTGAGCTCTTGGTGCTTCTGGGTTTTTCCACTGTATCACACAGGAGAGGAAAGGACTTCTAACCACTCCCCAGTGAGTCGTTTCTCCTTTGTCTTTCTGGCCCTGTCCCCATTCAATGCAGTCTCCCCTCACAGCAGATGTCTTCCTCCATTGCCTCCTAGGTGTCATTCTATCTCGTGATGGATTAGATTGTCTTATTTTTGCCCCTGTGAAGGCCATTTCATCCCATACACAGAGGTCTTCTTGATTTTTTTTTTTTTTTTTTTTTACTGGAGAGTGACAAGTTGTCTAACATTTCAAGGAATGAAGCCTGAATAAAGGCATTTTTTTTGTGTGTGTCTTAAAAATTCCTTTTGGCTCCATGCAACTTTGGGTTGCCACCTTTCCAAAGAAAATGAAAGGCCTAGATCATTAGTTTACAAACTTTATGAGTCTCTGAAATTCTTATGGGCTGTTTTTCATGCTTTAGACTCCAAAGACTCATTGCAGGATTGGGCCAGTGCCGGCTGCTGGTGGAGCAGACACAAAGCAAACACATCCTAAACGGTCATGTTATTTTTCTTTCAAAGAACCCTTAGAGGTATTTTGAGTCTGAGGAGAAAGACAGGAAGGAAGACTAGATCTGTACCCTTCCAGTGTACAAGCCTTAAAACAAAAGACAATCTGAGGATGGTAGAGGAAAGAGACAAGATGACAAAATGATGTGCAGATGAAACAGAAGGAAGTGAGCACAGACTACAATGCACAGGATAGGTCTACATGCTGCCCACCCCAAATGGCATCCTAGGGCTGTGAAACAATTTCTCAAGACTCAGAGATCAGCCTTACGAGTTCCTCTCCTGGCCCCCACAACAGTGGTGGAGTCTTGCTTTGGCATGTTTTGTCAACTGGACCAGGAGAAAATCTATGCATCTATTACAGGTCCTGGGAACACTGACAGCAACTAAAAGTCTGAAAGTCAGCTCCCTGGAATTCTGAAATTTAATGAAATAGTTTGAGAAGCTCTATTCTAGATTAGTATTCTATGTAGTATCAAAAATTTGAAGTTTGAAAGGGTCCTTTGATATCTCTGCCAACCTCTGCTGCACAAATGAGGAGACTGAAGCCTAAATAGGTTATGACTATGTCTGGATAGCTACTTATGAACAAATATGCAATTAAGTAGGAAACATGAAAATAATGTGAAGTCAAATACATATTCTGCTAGTAGATTGGAGTTTGACTTTTAGAAAGTTACATAATCTCTGTGAACTAAATTATGCATATATTTAAAACAGAAATCTAGAAAACCATCTAGACCATGACAGATTTTATAAAGGATGAAGAACTAGTGGTTGGATGTCAGTCACTCATTCATCAAAGTACTTCACAATAGCAAAACAAAAAAACACCCTACAGAATGGGAGAAAATATCTGCAAATGATGTGACTGACAAAGGTTTAATTTCCAGAATATATAAACAGCTCATACAACTTAACAAGAAAACAAACAACCCAATCCAAAAATGGGCAGAAGATCTAAAGAAATTCTCCAATGAAAACATACAAATGGCCAATAAGCACATGATAAAATGCTCAATATTGCTAATTATCAAAGAAATGCAAATCAAAATGACAATGAGGTATCACCTCACACCAGTCAGAATGGCCATAATTCAAAAGTCCACAAAGATAAATGCTGGAGAGGGTGTGGAGAAAAGGGAACCCTCCTACGCTGCTGGTGGGAATGTAGTTTCATGCAGCCATTATGGAAAATAGCATGGAGATTCCTCAAAAAACTAAAAACAGACTTACCATATGATCCAGCAATCCCACTTCTGGGGATCTTTCTGGAAGGAACTCTAATTCGAAAAAGTACATGCACCCCAATGTTCACAGCAGCCTTATATACAATAGCCAAGACATGGGAACAACCTAAATGTCCATTGACAGATGACTGCATAAAGAAGTTGTATATTTACTCAATGGAATACTACTCAGCCATAAAAAAGAACAAAATAATGCTATTTGCAGGAACATGGGATGGACCTAGAGATTGTCATTCTAAGTTACATTAGCCAGAAAGAGAAAAGAAAAATACCATATGAATATCACTCATATGTGGAATCAAAAAAAAAAGAAAGAAAAAAAGAGGACATTAAGGAACTCATCTACAAAACAGAAACAGACTCACATAGTAAACAATCTTACAGTTACATGGGGAAGGGATAAATTTGGGAGTTTGAGATTTACAAATGTTAGCCACAATATATAAAAATAGATTTAAAAGGCTTCTGTATAGCACAGGGAATTGAATTCAATATCTTACAGTAACCTAAAATGAAAAAGAATATGAAAATGAATATATGTACATATATGCATGACTGGGACATTGTGCTGTGCACCAGAAATTGACACAATGTCACTGTACTTCAATTAAAAAAAAAAAAGAACAAAGTACTTCACACTATAAAAACGTTTATAGAGTATTTGGTCCTAAAATAATTGAAACATGTTACATGCCACAACTTTTTAAGAAATAGAAGCTTTTAAACTCTCAGTCTACATTTTGGGATAGCCCTGAGAATACTGCATAATTTAGATTTAGGAGCTGAAACACGTATAACATCACAACTGCTTGGATGAATAGTGTTAAAAATAAGACAATAGGCCCAAAATGGAGTGGCTTATTCTTAGCCAAATGTTTCTAAACCAAGACTTAATTACAGTTAAATTGTAATTAAGCTCCTCTTGAAATAAAATCTTAAATCAGTCAATCAGGAACTGCGAGGTTAGAACTAGTTAGGTCATCTGCATGACAGACGTCTGCCATCGCCTAAAGGAAAGTGATATTGCAGTAACCAACTTGCTTTGTTGCTTAGTTTAACTTCCTTGTTCCTGCTCTGTTTTGGCTATAAACGTCTCCCATTTTGTACAGCTCCTCAGAGTGTCTTTCTGTCTTCTAGACTGGATGCTGACGATTCGAATCAATTTTTGCACAAATTAATTCAACATTTTTAATATGCCTCAGTTCATCTTTTAACAGTTCTCTCCAAATAGTTTTGGTTATACATCATTAAATTGAAAAGAACCAGATTTGCTCATACAGACCCACTATGATATATTTGTTCACAAATTATATCTACATATTACTGAACTAATATGTTTAAAATTTATAAGCAAGAGAAATTAAAAATAAGACAAAAATGAAATCAATATTTTATATTATTTTATTACTAACAATATAAAAGTGCTCTGCTTTCATTTAATGTTTTTTGTTGAGAGAAAATATTCTTTCTTAATATAAAATCTTAGTTTAATATATTATGCTACAGTGATTTAAAAAATCTGGTTTTAGGTTCAGCTTATTTTACACTTGGTGCTAATAGCTGCTTTAGTATTTAAATTGCTAAAAACAACCCATAGGTCAAAATGGAAAAAGTGTTTCCCTGGTTGTATTTAAGTCTTCAGAGTCATTTTTCAGTCTCATCCACCAATTATGAATGGTTTTTGACAAATTCAGCTAGTAAAGTTTTATGTTCTCTTAATGTCAATCCATTGGTCCTAAAAAATAATGGGAAGTTAGTCTAGTTTTATATTTTCAGAAAATGACAAGTTATCAAAATACACTAGAATCTTTCATCTGGAAAATGTTTTGACTAAAGTATCCTTATTTCAAGAGTATTGTTTGTGAAGGAAAAATACTGCAAATCGTATCAGTAAACAAAGAATGCTGAAGCCATCAAGTCATCAGCTGCTGCCTCGCCCACACCCGACTCTGTGAAGACAAGCCTGCAGCCCAGCCCCAGCAGCCACTGACAATGGTGCACCCTGAGGGGACTCAGAATAAGAAAGGACGAGATACTGGCCCTAGATGGCTAGGTGCTTGTTAAAGGAATGAATTCAATGAGCCCAAATGTTTGCTTCCACCCATAAACAGAAAAGCACTAAATTCTTTAACTTGAGATACCTAGTTTTCTTTAGATAACAAGCAATCTTCTACTGTTCCAACTACCTGGTCTTTGTGGTAAAGCTCCTATATATCCTAGCTCCTCCCCTTCCTCTTTGGAGCAGCACCTCAGAGCGATCTGAGAGGCTGTCATCCCGGTTCGAGTCCTCCCGCCAAATAAAACATAACTCTCAACTTTTAGGCTGCGTATTTATTTCAGTCGACAGTTTGTGTAGATGAGACTTTTGATAGTTATCAATTTTGCCCAAAAGTAACCAAATATTAGGAATATTTCCCCCCAAATTCTATTTCTATAAGAGCCTTCTTTTGAAAAGCTGTTTCTCTCTTGTTGCTAAAATGTCACCTTTATCAAATTAATGGTGTTTATTTTTAAGGAAATATCTGAGAGGCAGCATACTAACAACAATAATCTGTTATCCTATCAAAGGTCAACTTTAGAATACAGGTCTTTTGATAGAAGTGTTTAGCTTACTTTGAATTCAAGAATACTTACGTAGGTTGAGTGGGGACACCGGTGTGAAAGTTGAAAGCTCTAAATTAATTAGTCTTGTTAAATATCAGGAAAATTGAATTTCTTTTCCTTCCCCAGCTCCAGTGAAACAAATTGCATGTCCCCTTGGGTGCATATAGTTACTGTGGACACCACTAATGGGCTATTTATTTATCTAAGTTGTGCCTTAGATTCAAATGCATTCTTCTATACTCTGCTCAGTACATTGGTAACTAGGAAAATGTAATCTACATTTTCCAGATTACTTTGCTACCTGGCTTCCCCTTAGGTTCTGCTAATGGGAGATAATAGAGGCAGATTGGAATGTGGAAAGGGGAGAGAACTTTGATCCTTTTTCTTATTTTTCTATTACATTGCCCTAGCAGTAGCAATTCACCCAGGCAGCAGCCGTTCAGCCCAGCAGGGTTAACTCACTCTAGTTTCTACTTCTTTCAGTACTCCCAGTGCCAGCCTCATCAAGTCCATCAAAGGCCCTAGTAGGAGACAGGTGGGATTCCTTTCTTAAAGATCTGAGCACACACTTTGCAAGAGATTCCTCTGAGTTTCTAGGATATGGTAATCCCAACACTTCCCCTCTATTCTCCCAGACCTAAGGCTAGTATCTACTTCCTTAAATTGTCTCTGGGATTTAAAAAAAAAAAAGTGTTCCTCTTTTGTTCTTTCACTCCTTCAACACCTTTTTAATCGATTCTCTATATTAATTTCCCTTCTTAAAATACCTAGTGTGATGTTGATTTAGTTCACAAGAAACGTTAGAAATCTCCACCTCTTTAAAGTCAGGAACAAAACAAAGATGACTAGATATACTAAAAATCTAAATGTGAAAAGCAAAACTTGATTATTTTTAAGAGAATTTAGGGTTATATCATTATGACTTCAGTTAGGAAAGAATTTTTAAAGACAACATACAAATTCTAAGCTGTAAATGAAAAAATTGATAAATTTGACTACATTCAAGTATAAAATGCCTGTATATCACAAGATATACCATTAATAAAATGCAAGTAATACTCTGGGAGAAGATATTTATAATGCCTATAACTGATTAAGCACTGAAGTTCAGACATTAAAAAGAAGTCTAAAAATGAACAAAAACCAAACAATCAAATGGAAAAATATATAAATGACCTAAATACATAATTAATTTTAAAGAGGAAGCCTCAATGGCTAACAAACACATCGAAAGTTTCTCAACCTCTTTTGTAAACATGGAAATGGAAATAAAAGCAACAAGAAGACTCCACTGCATCACGAAGGCAAAATCTGAAAGTCTGAAAATGTTAAAACTTAAAAATTTGAAATGGCAATGATGTTGGCTGGATGCACCTACAAATTGCTGCAGAGGCATGACTTGTTTCAAGCTCTCTGGAGGACAATTTGGAAATATATAATACAAGTGAAAATGTACGTAGCCTATGTATATAACCCAACAATTCCACGTATATAATACTCATGAGAGACCTGAGCTAGGCTTTTGATGCAACACTGTTTACAATAGTAAAAAAACTTACAATGTTCTAAATGTCCATTAATAGGGGAATGGATAAATATTCATAGTGGAACTATTCAGCAATTTAAAAGATTAAAGAAAACCTGTATTTCTCAACATTGAAAAAAGCATATGCTTTTTTCCTGAAAGGAATAAAAATATAATCAATGTGGCTTATAGAAAAAAGAAATGCATTTGCTCACATAAAAAGAAGCTCATGTTAAAAATAGGCTGAAGACTGGTTAATATAGCTTCTGTTTTGCCCATTTCTGCTCTGCCATCATCATTATATATATATGGACATATCTTCAGGGAGGCTCCTCAAATTAGCAAGATGGCTGGCTGCCTAGTTCTAGGTGTCACACCCAGTATGACAGCATCCAGCAGAAGAGGAAATCATTTCTTTCTGTGTTTTCAAGAACAAGATCTTTCCTAGACACTTCCCAGCGGTATTCTGCTTATTTCATTCACTAGAATTATGTCACATTGCCCTGCATAGCCCACTCACTGAGAAGGATAAGATTACTATGATTGCTTATACTAACTGATATCTACCCTTGATAGAGGAGTAAGTTCTTCTTTCCTAAGGAATGGAAAATTCAAAAAAAAAAATGGGGTTCTGTTAGTGAGGAATAGGGTGGAAATAGTTAATGGGAAGGCAATCACCAATTCCACTGTAATTAAAAACAATGCAAGATGTAGAAGGAGATGCATAGTTTTGTGTCTTTGTAAACATTTTTAAAGCACTAAAAGCATACTCAATATTGTGTAAAGATACAAAAACCTATAGCGAATGGTCAAAAACAAA